>NC_136434.1:221164670-221852170 GCF_052849685.1 Lactuca virosa | reverse complement strand
GCGTTTTCCTTTTTGCCCAACCCCTACCCTCGTCTCTCTTCTTAGCTTCCACTCTCTTTGCATCTGCATCTCCGACGTCACGGAGCACCTCGACGCCCTCGCTCAGCTGTTCGACGTCGCACAGCACGCCGGAGCCTCCTGATATCGCTCCCACCACCAAGGTCAGACACGCCAAGCTCCGACAGCGCCGCACTCTCCAGCGCCGGATCCAACAATTTGAGTTCAAATCCGCGCTTCAATAACAAATAAATCAGGAAAAAAGAGCGCCTTGATGGATTTGGTTCATCGCCGGTGAACATGACGTTGGAGAAGTTGTTCGTTCAAATCTTCGATCGCAAAGACTGGATCATCGAACAATCCCAGCGGCAAACGCAGCGTACTACGAGCAAATTGCTTCTAGGCTTCTTATCGATGAAATTACACCTTCTCCAGGCCTTCTGAAGTCGAGATTTAACTCTAGTTCTTCGAATTTCATGGTAGGCATTAAATTATCGTTTTAAGTAGGTATCTTCTGTTAAATTTCAGATTAAACCAGGGGATTATAGTAGTTTTCAAGGTAGAAACTTAGGTTATACATGCATGCTTCCCCTTTTTATCTGCACACTGTGTTTAGCCTTCATCCCGTTGTTTTCTCATTGAAATTCATAGGAGGCCATAATGATAATGATATGCTTACTTCTATTTATGTATTTTGAAGTTTTAAAATCACCGATTTTGAATTGTTTGTCAATGGGCATGCGAGATTGGTATTCATTGTGGAAAGCTCTCGGATGGAGCTAATAATCACTCAGAAGTTTTCTCCATCTTTATATAGGTGTTTTTCTGGTTGGAAGGGGGTTCCTTGATGTAGGAGTAGAATTAGCTACAAATTTATGATTTATGAGGTATAAACCCTAAACCCAGGAGCATAGTAAGAACAAGGAGCATCAGACTTTTACACTGTGTATTATATAGTTTTGACTCCTGGTACATTATCCTTCTGCCAATGATATGTGGTATTATGGTGTTATTTTACAGAGTTGAAAAAAGAAGAGATCATCTCCAAGCTCTTACTTGAACATCCATGGGATTCTGTTCGCCATCCAACTGGTTTCTCTTTTCTGTATGACAGACCAGTTGTTTCCAATCCAGGGGTAATGGAAACCCATGCTCCTAACAAAGGTGGCAATGTGACCAATGGGCTTGTCCTGATGATGACATAGGATACAGCTTAAACCCTCAGAATGAGAATGAGATGGATGCTTGAATATCAAGTATTTATGCTGCACCAGACACTTCACTTTCAAGGAAAAAAGCTTGAGAGCTTCGAACCAATGCAAAAAATGCAGCTAAAAGTTGTTTAGGTGATGAAATTAGAACATCCATGTTTCTTTTACTGGAGACCAAGTATCCAAAAGTGATTTCCATCAAGTCACTGAATCAAAGATAAGTGCCCTTCAGAAATCAGAACCAGGCAAATGCGATGATATCAGTGGAGTAAATTCTGTGATATTTCCAATACCAATGATAAGGAAGAATTACAATCTGGTGTTATGGAAGGAGTCAATCTCTCTGGGAAGTAATGGAGCCAAAAGAAGGTAGTCTACTCTGGTGTTATGGAAGGAGTCTAATGCTGTAATAGGAATAAGAAGAAATGAATGTAAGAAACAGATAAGTTGAAGTAGGTTGCATTTGACCTTGAGAAGATTGATGATTATTTATGATGTTGTTGCAGGTTTCATTCTTCTGTTCATCAATTATAAGCTAAAAATCATGGAGGCAGATGGCAACTTTGATGTGATGATTAACATTGGTTTGGACATAACCGTAAAGTATCCAATGCATACATGATGGTGATGTTGCTGTTCTCTCATGACTCATCTTTGTGAGGTAAATATATATATCTCCTATATGAAGAAAAACATCTAGTAAACATTTTGATTTGATGAATGAAAGATTATGCATCCCTATAAAATAAATAGTTTTCTTTTTAAAATCCATAAATTAGATAAAATGTCATCAAAAACTGAATTTTTTTCCATTCATTTAAGGATAAAAAGCCATTAACATAAAGTCCGTATGGGAATTCTAACTTAACATTTTGATTCTTCCTACTTTACAGACACTTTTATCATTTTTGGTTAATTTAGTGCTTCATATCAATAAGGTTAACCGATTGCTTAAAGCAACATTTTCCACTCATAGTTAGAATTTACCTCCCTTAAGTTTAATAATCTTAATATCAGTAAACCCAAACCAAAACCTGCCTTTGAAAAGTTATACTCATGATATGTATGTAGGATTTGTACTTGGTTGAAACATTATTATTATTATTATTATTATTATTATTATTATTATTATTATTATTATTATTTTGGTAAAAAAAAAGCATTTCTAAGTATATACCAAACACGGGTATATATCTAAAATATTATATCATATATGCTTTTCATTTCTCATTTGGGTAACATACTTGTAGTAGTTTTCAAGGTAGAAACTTTGGTTATGCATGCATGGTTCCCCTTTTTATCTACACACTGTGTTTAGAGCCTTCATCGCGTTGTTTTCAAGGTAGAAACTTTGGTTATACATGCATGGTCAGTTTTTTTTTTATTTTTTTATTTTTTTTATTTTTTAAATTGAGTGTGGCACCACCTCTTGGGTGTGGCATGAAACCACACTTTTATGGTAATTGTTGATGTGTCGCCTACGTGGCACTACGGTTTCATGAGGGAGTGTTGCCACACTCCCTCCGGCCTAATAATTATATATCCATATTAACCTGCACCCTTCTATATAGTTTATATTTATATAGGTTAAACTTAATTACAGAATAAATCAAAAAAAAAAAAAGATGAAGCAATGCCAAGACCCTCTGTTGTGTTTCTTTTGGTAAACAACAACTTTGGACCCTCACCACCACTATAACTGGTGGAGCGCCGCCACACACCACCACCACCACCAGCCTGCTTCTATGATTATGAGCCTCTGTCCATCACCGCCACCACACACCACCGCAGCAAAACCCACCCTTTGTCGACCCTACCCACCATCACCGATGGAATGCCACCGCATCACACCCCTCTGTCGACCCTCCACACCGAACACCGCCACCCACCACCGCATCACACCCCCACCGTCATCATTTTCGAAACGCCGCCGCACACCACCGTTGTATCCTGGATTCTTGTCGATCACTTCAGTTCTCTATTCCTTAAAGCTTCTTTGTCTATCTTTATTCTTTACATAGCGATGGGAGATGGGAACATAGGAGATAAAGACAATAAATTATTTATTTAGTAATGCATTTTTATAAATTAGTTTATTATTTTTGTGGTATCGAAACAAATTTTAGAAAGAAAAACAGTTGTATTGACGTCCGTGAGATACAATAAGTTAAAAAATAACTTTTTTTTTACCCTGAAAAGAAAGGGTGATGTAGTTAGGAAAAAGAATCATATTTGTTAATATTTATTTATAAAATATCATTTAAATAATTATAAAATTAATAGAGATGATTAGTTGGAATTAATAAGCAATAATAATATAATAATTAAATTATAAATTTAATGAAAATAATTAGTCAGATGATCATAAGATAACAAGATAATGATAAAAAAAGGCTATAAAATAAAAATAAAAATAAAAATAAAAAAATAATATAATAGAGTAGACAAAAGATGTTTTTAATGTCCAAGGAGCTTTCAAAATTAGTTCTCCTCCACGTAGGTTTTCACACGCGTAGCTTGCTATCCATGCCGTACACCTTATTTAAAACCCACCGCGCAACAATCCTTCGCACAAAACAGCGATCTAACAATTTACGATTTCTTTCAGTTTCTTTGATCATGACAACATTCTCAAGAAACTTTGTTTTCTTCTTCTTCTTTCTCTTAGCGTTCTTCTTTCTCTCAGCGTCTTCGCAGACCAACGCCTTCAACCGCACAATTACCACCGCCTTCAACCGCACAATCACCACCACCTTCAACCACACAGTCAACTGTTTTGATTGTGTGGACGATGTCTATTCTCTGGATATTTCTCTATATCCGATTCCGATTCATGTAGTTTTATTGGGTTTCTTTATCGGTTCTTTTTCTTATGTTTTTTCTTTTTTCTTTAAACAGGATTGCTCGACAAGTTCTGAGTTGCCCAAGCGTGTCCATGATGAGATGATGTTTGATTTTCTTTACTCTGTAAGTATAGCTATTTTTCAGACTCACTCTTTTTAAAATATGTATTTATTTTATTACTCTTAAGTCGAGTTTCGAAAACTTTAATGTTTCTAACTATTGCATTGTACTTTGGAGATTGACTTTCCTGTTGTTTTTCAAATTCTTGCTATAACATCAACCTACTTCTTCTTAAAATATAAATATGGGTTTATGTGATTATTTTACATTTTAATTTTAAAGAATTGGTATCTGAATTGAACTAGTTATATAATTATATTTTGCAATGGTGTTTTTGGATAAAAAAGAAAAGGAATCGGCTAGTGGAACTGGGCTTTATGCAATTTGATACAATGGATAATAGAAATGTACTTTGTTACTTGTTTCCTCTGTCTATATATTACCATTTCTGATTTAATCTCGGTTATAGCAGTGGACTTTGTTATTTCTGTTTTTATAACAGATTTGATAAGGCATTTTGTTATCTCTATTGGTAAAAGGGTTGTTGAAAGGCGTGATTTTAATGGAGTTTTTCATGGTTATTGCAATATAATTCATGGTTACTGAAATTGGACGAAATATATATAACCCATTTCTAACAATGTTTCTTTTATGTGTTTTTTTCTTTTACAGCCAAAAAATGAAGATTTCTTGGATCTTGATGAACTGGATATCTCCCAGTCCCAATCAATTGATGATGACAAGCGAGTTCATGGTGGGATGTTGTTCCCTTTTCTAGAAGGGAAAGACCTTCAATCTACAGAGAACCCAATGGTGGAGGAGGATGGTCTGCTTTCCAAGAACAGAAAGCTGGACGGATTTTTGGGACGGGAATGTAATTCTGCTTCATCAACAATAGATCATAAGTCCAGTGGTGAACAGCAGTTAGTGATGGAGAATGTAAAATCAAACCAATCAAAAGCTGCAAGGGCAAATTCTCATGATGAGTGTGCAAAAGATGAGATGATGAACATAAATGAGAACTCAAAGGAGGAGGATGTTGAGCACAACCACCCTAAGGTTTCCCTATGTGATGCTGCTGCTGCTGCTGCTATTCTTTCAGAGGTAAAGTATATCACCCAAAACTTGCATTTCAAAACTTATACATACTCATGATATGTAGGCATCCCTTACATATCCAATACCATGTAATGTAATATGCTTTTCTTTTCTCATTAGGGTAACATACTTGCAAAACCACCACAAAACATTCCATTTTCACACATCCCTGATCTTAATACATGTATTACTTTCTGAATTGTTCATAACAAGAACTGGGGAGGTTTAGCAAGAAAAAAACAGTTTTATTCAATCAAAATTAGGGTGTACAAAGTAGAAATCTACATTATTCATGCCATATCTGTCTTTTCTGATAGGTTGATATTCAGGATGAAAATGCTGGTGGTGATTTTACAACTGTCTCCCTTGCTTCAAGTTCATGTTTATCCAAACAAGGAGACAAGGATTTTGCTACGTGGCCACATAGGAATGTTGAAGACCAAATCTCCATCTCCCAGTCCCAATCAGATGACATTATTCAGAGCCGAGTTGATGATGAGATGTTGTTTGGTTTTCTAAAAAGGAAAAATTCATTGCATGAGCTTCAAGCTATAGAGGTATGAATGTTCTAGTTATGTCAAGGGAATTTTTATTGATACCATTTCCTTTGCTTTATTTAACTTCTTTCTGCTGAATTTTCTTATGCATTATTCTTCACAGCCAACATTTACTGAAGTGGAACACGAACAATCTGGACCTACTTGGATCAAAAGTGCAGCTTCTGAATCTGATCAAACACGCATTGATGGTGGAGTAGAGTTTGAAACTCTGGAATTGCCAATCGACTGCAAATCTGCTAGAGGTTCAAGTCAACAAACTAGCGGGATAAACAAGTCCTTAGAACTGGGCATCTCTGCTTCTTACAATCCAAAAGAAGGTATTGGTGCACTTTGTTATTCTATTGTTGCAATGCAGTTTATTTAATTTCTAGGGTTTACAGTTTATTTTTATGAAATATGAGAGATGACAGTTATTTTGGGTTAGTTTTTAAAGTCTACTTGATCATTTATTTATACTCTAGTCTACTAATGGGTTGTGGATTTGGTTGCAGGAATGGAAGTCAATGGGAAGGATGATGATTTGAAGACACCACTTCTGAATCCCTCTGATGCTGTTGCAGTTGATAGTAAATCAGTCCATAGTGTCAATCAAGGGATTAAAACCATTACATTCAAAATAGGTGGAATAGAATATGCATCATGCTCATCATCCAATGAGTCTTTACTTCTGGATCTCAATGGTGTGTCACCACTTCAAGGCCAGGGTGTAGTTCCAGAACTTGTTGATGTAAGCTCCCATTGTTACCTCTTTTGTGTTTCTTGTCATATTTTAGAGAACAAAGACATTTTTTAGCAAAAGTATAATGATGTTCATGTTTTCAGGTAAAAGCAATCAAAGAAACTATTGAAGATGCAGGCTTTGAAGTAAATTCTAAAAAGATGTTGGATCCTGTCACCATGTGCCCTAGGGAATCAGATGGTTTAGCCTTAAACCAATCTTCTGAGTGCTGTATTCTTGTTAAACCTAAGCAACTGAAGTTTGATGAAATGGATGGATGCGATTCAAATAAAGTTACTAGTCTGCTTTCCAGGATTAGAGAACTGTTGGGCAATCCCTCAATGAATATGGATTCTGCTTCATTAAAAGATGATAAAACCAGTGAGCAGCAGTCAATCCAGATCCAGTTGAAGTCTGCAATGATACGTTCTCATGAGGATTTTGATGCGTGTACAAGTACAGAGACAAAACCTAAGCAACTGAAGTTTGATGAAATGGATGGATGCGATTCAAATAAAGTTACTAGTCTGCTTTCCAGGATTAGAGAACTGTTGGGCAATCCCTCAATGAATATGGATTCTGCTTCATTAAAAGATGATAAATCCAGTGAGCAGCAGTCAATCCAGATCCAGTTGAAGTCTGCAATGATACGTTCTCATGAGGATTTTGATGCGTGTACAAGTACAGAGACAATGAATATCGATTTGGACTTGGATCTGAATCCATTGGTGGAGGAGAGTCTGCTTCCCAAGAACAGAATGGTGGAGGATGTTGAGCACAACCCTATGGTTTCCCTGCATGATGATGCTGCTGTTTACTGTGAGGTAAATGTCACTTCTCAAAGAACCCACCAAAATATGCCTTTCAAAACTTATACATACTCATGATATGTAGGATTTGTACTTGGTTTAAACATTAAATCCATTCCCTTTAGTTTTTTTTTTCTTCAACAAACAGTTTAGCATGCATTGAGGTTTCTCATCATAATCTACCTTTTTACCCCAAATTTACAAACCCTGTTTGCATTCCAACCATCAAGAATGTAACTGGAAACCCATTCCATTGAGATGTTACTTGAAATTGGACAGAATATATGTATATAACCCATTTCTAAATATCAGTATAAGATATACCAAACATGGATGGATATATTCCTTTACATATCCAATACCAGGAGTAATATGCTTTTCTTTTCTCATTATGTCAAGTGAAGTTGTAATAGCATTTCCCTTCTTTTATTTAACATTTTTCTCCTGATTTTTCTTATGCATTATTCTACACAGCCAGCATTTACTGAAGTGGAAAGTGAGGCTTCTGAATATGATGATGTTGGTTTTACTGTGGTTGACTATGATGAAACTGTTACACCAGTTTCCAAGTGTTCATCTACTCAACATCAAGTTGAAGACTTTTATTATGAGGATATGGATATTTCAACTAGCGCTGATTATGAGGATATGGATATTTCAACTAGCGCTGATTATGATTCGGTGACCATAGCGGATTATTCTTATCCAACACAGCAGCAAACTGACGATTCGCTTCCCTTTAATTGGCAAACAAAGCATTTTTGTTCATCTCCTGTTGATTTGGGAAATCTCTGGGACAGGTCAACATCGACTTCAGAGGGGGATTTAACACCAAACATCACATCATTTGTTCCACATCCACAAAAACAAGCAGCTGCAGTTTGGCCAGGTAGTTAAAATTTTCTCTATTCCAAAGTTTGAATTACCAAAAAATGACATTGTTTTTTGTCTTTGAAGGTAGGAGAGGAGACATTAAAGTGAAGGCGTTAGTGGCAGCTAAGGCTGCAAAAATACGCCAAGAAAAACAGGAGAATGAGAGGAACAGGAAGAAAGAAGCATTTCGGATGGAGATAGCGAGGCGCAAAAAAAAAAGCAGGAGGAAATGGTTCCAAGAGGCGTCTCTCTGAAGATGGAACATCCACAAAAAGAAAATCATGTAGTAAGTTATTCCATTAGCACTTAAGCTTTGTTCTTTTTTCATTAAGTCAAAAAAAAAAAGAAAAGAATATGGTCATGAATTTATAGTTTAGTCATTTCTTAGTTGAAAGTTAACAACAAATGAACATGTGAATGCAGATGGTCAATTTCGAATTGTTTGGATTTTTTTTTAAATTTGTGATGAAATGGCTTGCCCTCCTTTGCAACAAGTTGGCAGATGGTTATATAATTTGGGTATAAGGTCCTTCAAAGTAGTTTATTAGGAAAAACATTTGATCCTAGACTTTGTAGAACATACAACAATAGAAAACTAGGATTTTGTATACTCATGCTCCAATGAAGCAGAATGTCACAGCAATTCGGCTCTAAGGCTGAAGCCAGGAAGATATCAAAAAAAAATTAACACGGGAATATTGGTGACTTTAGTTGTTTGATAATAGATGCTGCATTGCATGCATGTCGTTCAGAGTTTAATAAAGAGGTAAATGTAGAAATTTCATCTATTAAATTACTATATTTTAGTTCCTTAAACTTAAATACCAACTAATCGTCGACTTGCAAAAATCGAGGGAAAAAATTGAGGTAAAGGAAGGATGACAAGAATTCTGCTCCAGTCCTGTTGAAGATGTTACATCCACAAAAAGAAAACCACATACATAGTAAGTAAGTTATTCCTTCCAGTAGCAGTTAAGTTTTGTTCTTTTTGCATCAAGTCAAAAAAAGTAAAGAAAATGGTCATGAATTTGTAAATTTCTGTGATTACAGTATTAGCAGAAAAGAGTGGGGAATTTTGAGCAACAGTTAACCAATCATTCTGTTGTTACTACTCCTAAAGGTACAATTTCAAGATCCGTACTTTACGATTAAGCATAATTCTTCATTTCTGTTAGAAAAAGGGTCATTACCATCATTTTTATATCTAATGAAAGAATTGACAATGATATGTAGCAACAATGAACAATTCTTATGCATCCATTCCATGTGAACAAAAGAGTCTATTAAATGAAGCTAAGAGCATTAACTTTTTAAGTGTTGTTTCTTTTCTACTTAATGAGAACACGGAATAAACTACATGGGTATTTCTTTTTTAACTCAATGCAAAAAGAATGACTTAATAAACACATGTAATGTAATGTAATGTGTATACATTAACGCTAATCCTCAATCATCTGTCCCAGATTTAGGAATGCGATCGTTCTGATTATTTTGTTTAATATGGCATTGTCTAGGACTATTCTATAAGTTTCAAATTTTATGTTGCTATTATCAGTAACCAACATTGCCAATATTGGTACTTGGTAGTGAGAGTAAAGTATGTTGCTTGCTGTTCCCTGCAACTAATACTATTTACTTTTTTTTTTTTTTAATTACAGAGGACCCCAACCGGATTAATCAACCTCCGGGCCCGTTTGTCCACCTGGCTGATCACTCCTCCCGTATGGACACTAGGCCATGAAAGCTGCATAAAAAAAGGTCACGTGTCATTTCTTATCATCTGTATGTTATATGCTGCTGCTTTGATAATATGAAAAGGGTTAGGCTAGGCTTAAATTGTTAAAATATGTTTCTTAGTAGGTAGGAAAAAAGATTACCATTTTGCCCTTGCAAGTTTCAAACTAACTGGCATTGAGAGTTTTGTTTTTTACAATCACTTCTAATTGGGGTAGAAAATTACCATTATGCCCTTGCAAGTTTCAGCTGCCAAGAAAACTAACTGGCTGGCACTGAGTTGTTTTTTTTCTTCAATATTTAGCTTGCAGTTAATTTTTTTTATATAATTTTGATTTTTTTGTTGCAGTAGCAGTGTACAAACATGGAAGAAGGAGGGGAGGTCTAGGGTTGGATTCAAATGAAAATTTTTGTTTCTTATGCAGTAAGTATGATTTCTTCAGTTGATTATTTACTCCTTGAGTTTTATTGTCATGTTAAAGTATGGATTTGAATTATGAAAAGTTGTGCACGAGAAAGCAAAATTGCAGGTAATAATGTACTTTATTTAATTAAAGTCCTCTTGCTTATTATTTGTCTCTTTTAAATTCTTCTGTTGGTTGGTTATTCCTAGCAGCTGGGTATGTTTAATAATTTTTAAACCGACTCAGAAACATTTGATTTGATTTCATTGTTTCAGGACATACATAGAGTTATCGAAGGAGATAAATGAATGAATCTTTCAAGAAATCATCTCAAAACTACCTTCCAGAATCTAATCTAGATAAGTGTCCATGTCCTAGCAACTAAGTTGGGTATGGTATGTTTAATAATTTTTAAAATTTTAATCTGACTCAGAAACATTTGATTTTGTTGTTTCAGGACATACATAGAGATATCAAAGGAGATAAATGAATGAATCTTTCAAGGAATTATCTCTAAACAACAGATTCAAGCGAGACCTATACCCTGTAGCTTTATGATAATTTCTCTATCGAATGGAAATAAAAGAGAATGAAGTTGCTTATTGTGGCAGGAGCGGTATCTTTTTTTTTTTTTTTTTTTGAATTCCGAGGAAGGGAAAAGAGGGAAGAAATGGGTTGAAAAAAACGTGAATCTCAATTTGAGATTTATTTTCCCTGATTTTGTATCGCCTCATCGACTGGCCTGTTGTGGCCATTGGTAATTTTCTCTTCTCACTATCCTCTGTGGATTGCCCTCCCTACTTTTCATCTTAAAGTAAATTCACATGTGTTACATATTATAGATGATTTTATGACGTTCAAATTTTAGTGGATAAAAGTTTAATACAATTTTCCAGATATATGTTTCCCCCCTTTTGCTACATACATGCTAGGATCGATTGAGAGAAATATGAATTGATTATTCATTAAGAATGTTTGTAAGTGTTCATTTAGGATACCCTCTGTCCTGATCATCTGTTTCTATGAATAGAAGGTTCCACTTAAAATGATAGGAAATGGGTATTGCTGGGCCCAAATACCATTTAAGCAAGAGTTTTATAGGTTTTGTCTAGAAGGCCCAGTAAAGGGCAAAACCGGAAATTCACCTAGGTGGGCTAGGATTATAATAAATAGAGAGAAAGGTCACAGTAGAGGGATGTCTAGAGAAATTGGTAGTGTAATCTTAAGCTTTCGGTTTAGAGAGAGGGAGATTCCCTGGGCAATCTTTTAGATTGTGTTAATCGTGTAATCAATTAGTCAATTTCATCATCTTCTTTCTTTTCAATCTTTCAGAGGTTTGATCCTATTTCATCAAACCCTAATTTCTGTTCTTCATCAGACATGCATAGAGTTATCGAAGGAGATAAATGAATGAATCTTTCAAGAAATCATCTCAAAACTACCTTCCAGAATCTAATCTAGATAAGTGTCCATGTCCTAGCAACTAAGTTGGGTATGGTATATTTAATCATTTTTAAAATTTTAACATTTGATTTTGTTGTTTCAGGACATACGTAGAGATATCAAAGGAGATAAATCATAAATTTTCAAGAAATTGACAAAACTACCTTCCAGAATCTAATCTAGATAAGTGTCCATGTCCTAGCAAAAATAGCAACTAATAATTTTGTTAAATTTTAATCTGATGCTTAAATTGTTAATTGAATGTAGGTACTGTTCCACTAATAGAATAGAGGTCCACCTTCCCCTTCCACATGAATTATTGGTGAGTTCCTAATTTCAATCGGTTTGTAATACATTCTACTAATAGTCTATCAATTCGATTCTGCCCTAGTCTGTAATATCACAATGCAATGCCTTATTAAAGAAAAAAAATCAAACAACTATAAACCATCTACCTTTCTATTTCAAAAAACTCCCTAAAATTTAACTAGTACAAAACAATTAAGCAAAATCTACAAGTAACCAATGCTTTGTTTTTGATTGATGCTAGTCAAATCTTCTGCTCCCGCGTCAAACATGACAAAAAGTAACATCTTTTTGTCTGTACGTTTCTGTTTTTTTTTTTTTTTTCATTATAATATTATATATTTTATAGGGAGTTACTATTATTTTGTAGAGATGGAAGGAGTGTTTGAGAGTAAAAAGAGGAAGGAAGCTGCACACAACACATTACGCATTCATGGGATTTCATTGGTCTTGGAGAAGAAGAAACCAAACCAACGGAATTTTCCACAGAGGAGCAAGTTAAGTTGGTTTCATTTCTGATTTTGTAACTAACTCTCTGTTTATGGTTTTTGAAATGATCAACATCTTTTATTTATTTTGTAATTAAGATTTAGATGTTGGATTTTATGATAGGAATCCCCAAGTTTTAGCCATGCCCCCTGTGCCACCGGAATCGGAATGGAAAGCAATCTGGGGAAGCATTCAACGCCACAAATTGCAACAGGTTTTCTTCAATCAATTCCATATGGGCTTGCTTTAGCTTTTAAGTGGATAATCCAATCCCTAAATGAATGTTTTTGTCGAAATTCATTTGATTTATTTCTAATATAATAATTAAAAATGATGCAGAAAGTTTATCGCTTGCTTCAAAGGTTATATTTTCTTACTTCTTTCATCCAACATATAGATTATTATTAAAGAATCTGAATAATTTTGTAAAAAATGTGAAAATATGATTTAAAAAAATAAACCCTTTTCTTTAGGAGGGCATGGGTTAAGTGTTGTTCCACCACAAATGTTGATCTTAATTTCAAGAAACACAATTGAAGATCTACCTGTTGAACTTTCTTCATGTGCTTCCCTCGCCCACTTTTTAATCCAAATATGAAAAGTATCAGTGGTAATTAATTATTAAAGGATTATTGTTCTTGCAGACTTTGATTTTGATTTTATCAAGGAACAAGTGCAATCTTGAAGTCACTTCAACATCTAGTGTTTGTGTGTGTGTGTTTAAAACTCGATAGTAATCGACTTAGACAGGTAAATTAGACTTTTTAAAGTGAATAATAATATTGGTCATTTTTCGTATGTTATCTCATTCTCCTTCATTTGTAGATTCCATCAGATGGGTTTGAAGCTCTACTAAATGGTGTCTGTGTCTGTGTCTGTGGTTACACCACACCACACCAATATTGCATTGCAGGTTTGGAAAGAACACTGTTCCTCTTCATTTTACTACTTTTCCATCCAAATCCAAATCCAAATCTTCACCTTACCGATGAAGTAGATTAAAAGCAAAACTGCAAAAAATGGTATTTATTTTTTCCGAGATTTACTCCAAACTAATCGAGACAAGGGTCCATGTCCTAGCAATAACAATTGGGTGTGATATGTTTAATAATTTTTAAAATATTAATCTGACTCAAAAACATGTGATTACATTGTTTCAGGACATACATAGAGATAGAGTTATCAAAGGAGATAAATGAATCAATCTTTCAAAAAATCATCTGACAAAACTACCTTCCAGAATCTAATCTAGATAAGTGTCCATGTCCATGTCCATGTCCTAGCAACTAAGTTGGGTATGGTATGTTTAATAATTTTTTAAATTTTAATCTGACTCAGAAACATTTGATTTCATGGTTTCAGGACATACATAGAGTTATCAAAGGGAGATAAATGAATCAATCTTTCAAAAAATCATCTCAAGTTTTGACAAAAATACCTTCCAGAATCTAATCTAGATAAGTGTCCATGTCCTATCCACTAAGTTGGGTATGGTATGTTTAATAATTTTTAAGATTTTAATCTGACTCCAAACATTTGATTTGATTTCATTGTTATTTGAATGTAGGTATTGTTCCATAAATAGAGGTCTGCCTTCCCCTTCCACATGAATTATCGGTGGGTTCCTAATTTCAATCAATTTGTAATGTTTGTGGATCAAATGATCAATTGAGTTGAGGGGTACCCTTGACCTGTTTTTTTTTTTTTTTTTTTTTTTTTTTTTTTTTTTTTTTTTTAATATCAATCCAAGAACTGAATTGTTATGATAATAGAATATGTTTGTCAATTAATTAAAAGAAATAATAGAAAAAGACAATATTGACCCATGTGGTTGATTTTAGATTTTTACTTTTAATAAGTGTATGATATGACCCTCACATGACATGTATGTTTTCTTCATTCTTTTTCAGTAAATAAGAAGAAAGGCTCCGCTCATCGTTTGTGTTTCAAGCTTACAACAAGATCTCTGTTGAAGCTGATGTATCTCCGTTCTTTCCTCTCTACATCAACAATATGAAGGTAACAAAGTAAATAATGCATCTTTTTTTTTCTCTATAAAAAAGAGTTTCATCTTTGTTATTTCTACTTTAAGCCAGAAAGAAACCCTCAACTCAAATATAGCTAGCAATTTATGTACTTTCAGTCGTTGTATATTTAATTTGGCAAATACTATTGTAGAATTAATGAGTTGGCTAAAAGAAGGCATGGATTGCATTTTGGTATTTTGGAAGAAGGGGAGTAATAGTAATGTGGATGCCATTCCTATTCCTACCAAGTTTTTAACAAATTATTATGTTTATGAATTATAATGTTACTATTAATAATAAATAAATATTAAGGAAGGGTTAGTTGCAAGTAATAATGTTTTAGGTTGTTAAGAGGAAATTTAAATTAATAGCAATTTACTTTCCCGTTTATAGGAACATACTTACTTTCAGCATATAAAAGCAATGCAACATTGGTTATTAATAATTAAACTAAGTAGCTTGCTATTAATTTATGAGTACCCACCCTCCCTTAAGTCATTTACAATAAAGGTGGCTACTTTTTAACTTTATTGCACTTGAAATTATTACAGGGCTCTCCTTTGTGTACACCAATATTGCATTGCAGGTACGGAAAGAACACTGTTCCTCTTCATTTTACTACTTTTCCATCCAAATCCAAATCTTCACCTTGTCAATCAGGTACATTCAAGACAAAACTGCAAAAATGCTCCCTATGTTTGTATGTGGTTTTGGTCCCTGTCCAAACTCAAGACAATTATTATTTAATTTAGAAAAGGGGCACACACACGAACCAAAAAATAACAGCACCCACCAATGCCATCATCTTCCTCCCTTGACCTGTTATCACCATCACAACCATTTTCCTTCAGAATTTTCACAAAACAAAAGTCGAATCTTCGTGAACTTGTGAGGGTTCAACATACACACACACAACCAAAACCTTGTCATTTGCGGACAGAAACACAACACAAAATTAAACACACACACCAAAAACCTTTTCATTCAGAACAGAACAGAAGAGGGACGACAAAGATGATTATGCAAGGGAGGTCAAACCCACAGACTGACATAATCTTTTTGGATCCACCATTGACGTTGTTGTTGCATCCTCCCACTTCCAGATAGATGTATATGCGTATGCATATCAACCCCTCTTCCTTCGTTGTCATCCACAGATGCAACGATTTCTTTCTGGGTTTTTTCTCGACAATGTTTCTGGCTTTTTATTTGAGATATTCTTGTTTTGGGACCTGTTTTTTGATTCAACCCACAAATCAAAAATCAAGAGACACACACACACACACGCACAGAGGATTTTTATTTTTTATTTTTTTATTTTTTTTTAAATTAAATAATAAGAATACAAAGAAATTAAAAAAAAAATCGCTTAAGGGTATATTTGTCATTAAAAAAATGCCCTTCCTTTGGGGTTTTTGTTCGTCTACAACCCAAACAACAGGGATCGGAATCTTTATGCTTTGCTATTGAATTTCCCGCTTTTGATGCTAGTGCAGACCTTTTACCAAGACTTGATGGGGTTACATGTTCAAAGTAGAAGCATATATTAATTCTTATTGTTACCTGTTAATCACATTCACATTTGAGGATCATTTCTCAACTCACTGTTTTTTTTTATAATCAACATAATTTCCATAGCTCTTTTGTTACAAAAATTTATACGGAACTAAATTATGTTGCCACTTTGCTACAGAATGAAACTTCATAACTATTTTACCCTGTTTTTTTTTTTTTTTTTAATATATGTAATTCTTTTTGTTTTAATTTTGAATAATGGAAAACACACCCCGCATTTACCATAACCCCACTTCCCATCTCGGTTTCACCTAAGCTTTCTATTTGAACAAGTAAATAAGAATGTTCATTGTTTTATTTGTTAATAAATATAAATATAAATATAAATTTTTATTATATTATTTAATTTAACAATAAAACCACATACCTATGAATCATGCATTTTCTCAACCTAAACTTATTAATACATCCGGATTCAGCTTCATTGAAATTTTCATATTCAATGGGAAAAAATGCATATCTTTTGTCAAACAAAAATAGGTGGAACAAGATGGGGCTATTGACTTGCATTCCGCTCGTCTGGAAAAAAAAAAGACAGTAAATGCCCTTGAAAACATTGGACTTGATCGAGACTCATGTCAATGGGACAAAACTAGCAATTTTTTGTCCCAAGCAGAAAGGTGGGACAAAAGACGTTAATGCCCTTTTCATCCTCATAATCAAAAATATCCTTAGAAATATTAACTGTATAAAAATTGCAATATTTTTCCCACCTAAAAAGTTGAATCAAGTGGGACAGAAACTCAGGTATTGATCTGTTGTTTTGTACAAAAGACATAAATGCCCTTTTGATTCAAAATATCCCTAGAAATGTTCATGTCCCATGTAACAACCATACCATGACATTAGTGCTTGTAGCAACATATTTACAATATATGTTCCAACCAAAATGGTGAATTAAGCGGGACAGAAACTCGGGTCTTGATCTCTAGTTTGTGCAAAAGACGTAAATGCCCTATTGATTCAACATAACATGAAAGTAGTGTTGCAGTAACATATTTGAGTAATTATTCTGATTTGTAGACAGGAAAGGAAGCGTGAAGAACAGAGGAAATTTCATAATAGCTTTTATATACCGTACATTTTGTTGCTAACTTTTTAGTGCGTTATCACCTTTTAGCTTTTAAGATGTTCTTGTTTCTGAACTTATGTGGACCATATTTTGCATTTTTTTTATTTATGTTTATTTATTTATTGATTTTTTTAATTCCTTATATTTGAGAGAACCTGCACACATTCATCTAAGGTATGTGAAGAACTATAGAAATGGTAGATATCCTAAAGAGACTAGATGGTGGTTTCATGATGACAAAGTTTAAAACAAACATTTGAAAAATATGACTTGTTATTTACGAAGGTTTTTGTTAATTATATGTAAATATAATATATTGTATATTAGCTTAGTCAATACTATGTTACTAGAATTAAGGTTAGTTCCTGTGTATAAGGCATATTTGATGTATCTGTATGTATATATTGCTGGGAATGAGATTAAAGTTCTTGAGAAAAACATTCTATTATGGTATCAGACGTCTAGGTTTTTACTGTCTATCAATCCCCATCTCATTCTCGTATCTTTTGCAAGCGCCCCTAGAATTCTATTTCTTCTTCTTTTCATCACCATGTCTGATAGCAAATCTTCCTTTCATCCTGCTCTTGTGGTGTCCAACATCCAAAATCATATCTCCATCATTCTCAAAATGGGGAATGTTCAGTATTCAACATGGGCTGAACTATTCAAGACCACTGCACACTCTCATAAGGTCCTTCGTCATATTATCCCTCCTCCAGTTCCGAAGGCCCTCATAACTGTAGAAGAAAAGGAATTATGGTCTACACTTGATACAACAGTCCTCTCATGGATTTATGCTACTATTTCTAGTGATCTCTTGCATACCATTATTGAACCAGATGCTACACCATTAGAAGCTTGGAATAGGTTACGAGACATACTCCAAAACAACAAGAATTCCTGTGTGGTTACTCTTGAAGCCGAAATCTCCAGTGCCAAAATGGAGAATTTTCCTAATGTTTTTGCCTATTGCCAACGACTCAAGTCTCTTGTTGGTCAACTAAAGAATGTTGGTGCTCCTGTATCAAAACTTCGTCTTGTCATCCAACTGGTTTCAGGTCTTACTAGGGCTTACAGAGGTGTCGACACTTTGATAAGGTAGAGTGATCATTTACCTCTCTTTTATCAGACTCGTTCTATGTTAACTCTTGAGGAAGCGGGTCTTGCTGAGGAGGCAACAACGGGAACGGATTTTGCCATGCTTACATCCTTGCAATCAGCGGATTCCTTGGATCCCAAGTCCACATCTGATCACACGTACATCAATATGTATTTATTTTTATTTTTTATCAATTATAATTAATACACAATTCATCATAAATATATAAAAATGTTGTTTCCTATTTCAAGTATGCAGATAATCTTAGAGTTCGTCAATAGCATACTTAAATATGATTTATTAATATAAATGAGTATTCTTATTCAAGTTTTAATCCGTATATCAGAGGTGTCACACCCCCAAACCGGAACGGCGGAAACGTTCGGGGCGGATGACGTCATGTACAGTATCACAACAATTGAATAATAGTAATTAAAGTACAACAACCATGATATTGATAATGTATAGTTTATACATCTGTGTTCAAATCAATGTATACTTGACACCAAAATGTATAGCAAAACTAAAAGACGTAACTCTATGAAGCTCCGTCTTCTCAAAACTTGAGTGGATACATGTTTTATTGATTCCCTGAGAATACAAGTGGTTTTGAAAAGAGTGTCAACAATTAAGTTGGTGAGTTAATTAGCATTTTTGTATGAGAAATCTGTCATTTGTTCCTTAAAAATGTAAGTGTTTTCTCCCAGAAAATCATATATTTTCTATTGTAAATGAATTGTAGTCTTAATACCCTAAGACCAAAACATGTAAATGTTGTTGTACTTTGAAATAGTATGATGTAGTTTTAATTCACATAAAACCATAAAATGAATGTTTCCAGAAGTGTAAGTTTCTATGTATTGAAAAATAGTATACTGTAGTTGTACTTGTATGAAACTCTGTGAATGTATGTGCTTGGATCCACTAGTTGTACTGTAAAATACTGTATTGTAGTTTTATTATTTAATAAAACTATGTGAACTTGTTTACGTATTCGTACACTAATCGTATTGTTCAATACCCAATTGTGAGTTATTATAACCATGCTTGATGACCTAAGATGGCCTGAATACGACGTTCTTCATGCATCAGAATCGGTACGACATTTGTCACCCCAGGCCTACCGGCCTAACTGTAGCTAACAGTTTAGGTGCGGGATTATCAGTCCCGTATAAATCTATACACAAGTATCACGTTCTCCCTCTAGGAGACTCTGGTTATAATTTCAGGTCTTTTGTGGGTACTTAGATAAGTACTTGAAGTGTGTCTCACAAAGCTATATTGACGGTTACGTGTAGAATAATGAAAAACTCTTTTGTAATGAATAAACTGTATGTATGTCTTATAAACTATACCTATTATAGTTTATATGTTTGTTTCCGTATTGTATCCCGAACTTAGTGAAATAGTACGTATGTTTCATAAACTATACATATTGTAGTTTAAACTGTATGTTCTGTTGAAATGAAAACATTTATATTTTTAACCACTTTGAATGTTTATAATCGTAAATCCTTGATAAAGATATTCTATGAAATTTAGACGTTTTTGTACAAACGATAATAAAATAAGTTGCGAAAATATACTTTTTGTTTAATGTGTTGAAATAATATATATATATATATATATATATATATATATATATATATATATATATATATAATTGAGATTGAAAAAGACAGTCGAATAAATGATTCTACCCAAAGCCCACAACCAAACAAGGAACAGGAAATAAGGCGGAATCACCAATTCTAAGCCCGTACAATCTTAATTATATATATATATATATATATATATATATATATATATATATATATATATATATATATATATGTGTTTAAATTAGTGAAATGATTAATATAAGTGTTAATTAACACTAGTTATGTATAAATACTTACAAGAAGTCTTTGGAATTAACTTGATATATTTGATTTCCTGGGAAAAAAAACTTGAAGATGTTCTTAAGGAAACTTGAAGATTTGAAGATGATCTGGGTAACTGCTTTGAAGATTTGAAGGGCTTCTATTGAGTTTTGAGAGAAAGTAGAGAGTTTTCGTAGGTGAGAATGTGTGAAATGGAATATGATTTCGGTTTTAATATATATATATATATATATATATATATATATATATATATATATATATATATATATATATATATATATATATGATGTGACATGCATTGGGAGGTGGAATTATCTAATTGGAATGTGTGCCACCGCCTAAAATTGGAGTTTTCGGCCTATCCATTTGGTGGGTGTCGAGACCACCAAATAAAAAAAACCTAAATACGACGACATACAAAAATGAATTGTAGTAGCGGTAATAGGGATCGAATCCATAGAGATTGGTTCGAATCAAATCTATGCATTCAGTTTTTACGAAATAAAAATATAAAATTATATGGGGGGTTTTCAAAATGTTAAATGCGATAAAAACTATTTTACCAAAAATAACTAAAATGGAAAAATACAAAATCTATAAAATAAAACGTTCCAATATTGGGTTAAATCACAAGTGCAACTATTTGACTAATCATGATAATTTTGTGGTGCAATGGGATTAATGGATACTAGTTTGGCTATAACAATCTAAGAAGCTTGAGATCACCTAAACTTTTCTTAGTTAATACAATGGTTAGAGAAGCTCATAACACATTTTCTTAGTTAAAGTCATAATTTCCATGAAGCATGTAATTAATGAAAATTAACTAGCATTAAGATTTAAAAGTCACCAAATCCAAGAGGAGTCAAAATGTTTTCACTACCATGTTGGAGAAAATATTTTCATGATTGTGTGAAAGAAAAACAATCACAAGAACCATTTGTTGCTTGTTAATTTGAAGATCTATTACGTAATCAAGAAATTAACCAACTAATTAAACATTCACATATCTAAACTCATGATTAAAGACATATGAACATAAATAAATGTTTTACTAGAAAATATTTTCATAGAATGCCATCAAAACCACACAAAACTATTCATAATCAATTAATTGCTCCATAGATTTACCCAATATTAAAAATATAAACTAACAACACATAATAATAATAATAACAATAAAAAGGATAAAAAATATACCAATACCGATTACGAAATGAAGATGATAAAGCTCTTTGAAATCGTCACTTCTTGTTGCTCCAAAAAACTTCATTCATAATCTAAGTATTAATACAAAAATCAACCTAACCTAATCTAATTAAAATGATAAATAACTCATTAACAAATTATGATTGTGAAATCATAAATGCAATGTTCCAAAAATAAGAAAAATAAATGAGGAATGAGAAAAAAAAAAGTGAGGAGTTAACACAGAAGAGAGTATGAACTCTCCACTTGCGTCGTCCCTTCTTTTTCTTTCCTGCCGGCGAATTGAAAATGTGATACCATTTCTTTCCTTTTACTTGCTGCGTTTTTGCCCTACCCTACATAAGAAAAACGGGCCAATTAAATTGTAATGGGCTGCTGAATAAATCACCAAAGTGGACTCATATTTGTGATCATGCGTATCTTTTCTTTCAAGCCCAAATAAAATATGATGATGCCTTTTTAATTATATTTTGGGCTGCAATAAAGATAATGGGCTGTTAAATAAGATGCTGGACAGCCTACTGTGCTTCTGTTCACAAGGCTAAAAACCATATCAAAACGGGTCGGAATCCACTCATTTTCGGTGAGATCGAAGAACAACGAGTTGGGAAGACGTCTGTAAATTTTCAGCTCAATCGGACAATGTTTTCCCCTCCGTCTGATCACTTGAAGAAAGTCACGCAAAACTGTCAAAATCCGAAAATTTAATTTATATCGTTTGGTTTTTCTTTTCGCTTCCGGATTTTTCTACGAAACTTCAATCGTGGTTGCAAGGCATTTAATGTGGCTTTAACAATGCTCCAAATACCATCTTGCTCGAACAAATCTACACAAAATTAGCTTAAACGAGTAAAAATATTCAAAACAATAAATCTAACGATCTATTGCAAAAAGAATATAAAAAATGCTAAAAGTAAAAGAAAATGATTGCTAAAATATATACAAATAATCAAGCTATCACCATTCAACCGAAAACATTGATTTCGGTCTATGTCCAACCGAAAAAGGGAGAGTTTTCGGTCTTCATCCCACCGAAATCTCCTGATTTCGGTCTCGCAAGGAGTTCTCGGTCTGAAGTGGGGTCCTTGCATAAGGTTTTCGGTTGGGGTGATTTCGGTCCAAATTGGTTCACAATTTGGTGTTTTCGGTTTTTGGTTTGGACTAAGATTCCTAATATCGAAAACCCATAAAGCAATTTAAATTTTCATGTTTAGATCAAACAATTAATTTTAGTTATTTGACTTTTGTTTGAATATTTGACTCTTATTTAACAAGTTTGATTTCCATTGACTTTTATTGATTGAAAATAACCGGTTGTTACAAGGGGTTATTTTCATGTAATGTTGTTTTTTTTATACCAATGTACTTTTTACGTACAAT
Source organism: Lactuca virosa (assembly GCF_052849685.1). Lineage (NCBI taxonomy): Eukaryota > Viridiplantae > Streptophyta > Magnoliopsida > Asterales > Asteraceae > Lactuca > Lactuca virosa. Next base: position 221,829,379 of record NC_136434.1, on the reverse strand, counting down.
GCTATAGTGGACATAACTTCCGTTAGTTTGCTTTATTTGGTTTTTAGAAACTATGAGTTTGTGTTGTCTATCTATGAGAGATAAAGAGTGTGTGCATGTGTGTTGATGTGTATGTCTAAATGTTATGACAATAAATAAAAGTAGTTTTTCTTCCTTATATTTGCATTTATGAAAATCTTATACAATACAAACATAAAGAGTTACAAGAACGGTATCATAATTTAGATTTGTAATTTATGATAATTTAATATATGGTAAAGTGCGATTAATAACAACGCACATTTAGTAAATCATATTATTTTTGGATCCTACATGTATTAAAGATTAGAGGTTGCTATAATGTTAACCCTTAAATTTATATATCCACTTTTAAAGTCCAATAAACCTCTATAAATACATTATCCTTTTTCAAATACAACCTTCATTTGTCTTGCCTCTGCTATGTTCTTTTTTTTCTTTTTTTTTCAAAGGGTATTTTAGAAAACATAGGTATTTTAAAAACAAATACTAATTTTAAGCATTGTACTTTGAATCAATTTAGCATTTTTAGTTTCAAAAGAGAGCTTCACACAACGAACGATAAGTATATTGCTATAATTAGTAGAATACTCTTTAATAAGTCCATTTAATAATCCCAGGGCCACATTAAAGGTCATTTCTTGGATTTAAGTTTTGGATTTTAAACTGTTATTATGCAGTTAAAGGCGATTGAATTTTCTGGTTTGGTTGTGTGTGTGTTACTGTATGTTTATGCAAAATATTCAAACAATATTTCCGAATATTACCCAAGAATCTAAAAAATTCTAATTCTAACCATAATAATAAAACTCGAAGTAAATCTCAAAAAAAAAAATCATATATATTAATTTAACTTCAGCACAGTTTTGTTTAATATAAAAAAAATCAGATTTCTCAATATTAACCTAAATGAAAACATCTAACTTTCTAAATTAATAACGGTTTGCAAATCTTTGATTAATGATTAAGGTTTTCAAGTATTAATATTATTTTATTTTGTGTAAACCGTTACTACTATATTTAGAGCTGGCAAAAATTGACCCAACCCGCCAACTCAACCCAAAATTTACGGGTTGGGTTAATATTTTCAACCCATTTAACTTAAATGAGTCAACCCGTCTAACCCATTTAATTAAATAGGTTGGATTGGGTAAAAACTATCAACTCGTTTTCAACCCGTCAACCCATTTAACTTTAATATTTTTAATTTAATAATATTATTTGAATATTATCATGCAGTAATCAAAGTATTAATTTGTAAATTATAACGTTGCATTATTATTATCTATGTTTAATAAAATTCAATCCTGATTTTCATCTTTTAATTAGTTCCGATAATACTGGTCACTCTCCAAATTCACTGTGAAACTAAATATTTTTAATGTTGTTTAAACAATTTATTAAACAATTTATTTGTATTTATGTACTACGATTGTGCTTTTAACATAATTATGAAGTTTTATTTATGTTTTATAATTTAAGTGGTATAATATTTACTTATATAATTTATTTAATTGATTTTAAATGGGTTAACCCAAGTTTAACCCATTTATTTAATAGGTGGGTCGGGAACTACAAAAACAGATCAACCCGGTGACAACCCATTTATCTAAAAGGTTGGGTTGGATAGAAATATCAACTCATTTAAATAAATAGGTTGGATTGGGTTGACATTTTCAACCCAATTATTAAATGGGTTGGACGCGAACCCAACCCAGTCGACCCATTGCCACCTCTAACTATATCCGCTGAAAATAAAGTACGACGTTCATTTTCAATCCATATACATCGACCGATCATTACAACAGCAAACCCTTTCAGGTAACGTCTGCCTTCGGTTTTTGTTTTTCATATACCTTTTTTTCCCCTGTAAATGGTTTCTTCTGTTAGTTGTTTTGTTTCTTGCTTGCATTCTTCCTTCACTAGGGTTTGTTGTTTTATCTCAGGCCTACTTTTCATTTCATTGTTTTCGTCATTTGATTAGGCTGTTTTGTAATAGATAAATAGAGGTCCAACTGTATAAGGGAGTGACCTTACTTCAAATTAGAAATAAAAACCCATGGCCATGTCTACAGAATACGACGACATGCCAGTTACCATATACCTGAGGTTTCTTCTGTTTTTAAATGTTGGAACTTTATAAAGCAAACCATTACCAACTATTTGTTATATTTCCTTATGTTTCTTTATCCCTTGTTTCGGAACATAGATAACATGCACGCCAGGTGTTTGTTATTTTTCCATGAAAACTTACTCAGCAATCATCTTCTTTGCGATAAAGTTTGTTGCTGTTTGGGTTTCATACTCCAAATCTTTTGAGGCTATATCATTTGGATTTCTGTTGTCCAGTAGCTGATACTGTTTCTTGATTTGTTTAAGATTATGCTCTTCCTAGGAAAATGCAATCAACTTCTTCAAGTTCCACTTCTTCAACAGCTAACAGTAGCAGCCACCATTGGTTTCCGGTTCTATTCTTCAGATTTGGAGTTTGAAATCAAGAAAATTACTAAAATCATCAACGACCATCCTTTTCCCGATCAACCCATTCATCCAAAACTTTCCCAAATTATCCCTTCAACCACCATTTCAACTTCCTTTGTAGAAAATGTTCTTGGCCATCTCTTTGCATCCCACTCTAATGGCCTTAAAGCCTTTGAATTCTTCAAATTCTCCCTCCAGTTTTCCCAATTCTGTCCCACTTCAGATGCATTTGAAAAAACACTTCATATATTAACTCGAATGCGGAATTTCAACAAGGCGTGGGAGTTGATAGAAGAAATTCATAAAACACACCCTTCCTTGCTTACCCTCAAATCCATGAGCATCATGTTATCAAGAATCGCAAAGTTTCAATCTTTTGAAGAAACCCTTGAAGCGTTTCAGAAATTGGAGGATAAATTTTCTGATCACAAGCAATTTGGTACAGATGAATGCAATCTTCTCCTTCGAGCATTCTGCACACAGAGGCAAATGAAGGAAGCGAAGTCAGTATTCAACAAGCTATATTCCCGATTCTCCCCCACAACCAAAACAATGAATATTTTGCTTCTTGGATTTAAAGAATCTGGTGATGTCACTTCTGTAGAGCTTTTCTACCATGAGATGATTCGAAGAGGTTTCAAGCCCAACATTGTAACTTACAACATCAGAATTGATTCTTACTGCAAAAGAGGTCGTTTTCTAGATGGGTTAAAACTTGTTGAAGAAATGGAACAAGCAAACTGCTTGCCCACGTTAAAGACACTAACCACTTTGATCCATGGAGCAGGAATTGCTCACAACACAACCTATGCACAACAACTGTTCGATGAAATACCTAAGAGAAACCTACTCCCAGATTCTGGTGTCTACAACGCCTTAATGAATGCTTTCATCAGATCACGTGACATCGACTCTGCAACTAAATTGATGGATGAAATGGAAGCTAATAATCTTCTTCATGACAACATTACATTTCATACAATGTTCTCAGGATTGATGAAGTCAACTGGAATCGATGGTGTTCTAGAGCTTTATCACAAGATGATCAGTAGAAACTTTGTCCCCAAATCAGAAACGGTTGTAATGTTAATGAAACTTTTCTGCAAAAATCATGAAGTTGATGATGCCATGGGTTTTTGGAGGTACTTAATTGATAAAGGCTATTGTCCACATAGTCATGTTGTTGATGTTCTTGTGAGAAGCCTGTATTCTCATGGAAGAGTAGAAGAAGCTTTTGACTGCTCTTTACAGATTCTTGAAAGAGGGAGACATTTAAGCAAGACTTGTTTTCGTGTTTTAGAGAGACATTTAGAGATGGGTAATGAAGATAAATTAAAAAAACTCAATAAGATGATAAAAAATCTACAAACTGTTATACCCCCATCAAAAGGGCATGCAAGTGGTATTTCTAGTGTAATATAGAGTTTACAAACTATAAAGTGTAATCATATTATTAACCAAATTCATTATTCTTCCATTGAAAGTTCATGTGTTTCTTTTCTCCTTTGTTGTGATCTTGCTTCTTAACATTTTAGTTATGATTTCTATCTAATATAAAGTCAAGAAAACGTTTTTTTTTAGACTAAAGATATCAAGTTTACCACATCAAACTTGCAGAACAAAAATAATATTACAGTATGCGAGGGACCTTTCTTTAAAAATTTTGTAGCTCAACCAAGTTTGATGTTTCTCATATCGTGGGGGCCACCCATAATGTGTGTATAATGTATATACTTTAGTGGCCAAATAATTGAGAGTATGTGGTCCTTTTGTGCATTCGGAAAAAGAAAAACGCATGATAAGAATTTGTCATGGAAAAAGCGAAGGGATATGCACGTTGAAATAGTTGTACAATGCTCGTTTTTAATAAATAGTGTATAAGTCGTGTAATTCGTTGAAATAGTTGTATAACTTGTGTACCTTTTTGATTTGTTGCATTTATAATCAACTGGCTACAAGTCATTCATTTCGGCTAAAAAAGTGGTTCCATTAATGTGTATAGGAATAGACCATAATTAAGCAAGTTAGCACTTGGTTTGTGTCCACATAGAGATATGATACCTTGTTGGAGTTGCAGGAGGCCGCCAGGCGGCGTGAGTTGGAGATTGAGTTGCAGTTACGAGAGCAGAGGCAGGCCCCGGTACAGTCACAGCCAGCGCCGAAACGGTCCAAAACCGTTGCCTCTAGGATTGGAGGTCAGAGCAGCCACACTTGTGAGAAGTGTGGGAAGGGTCATGCCGGAGTTTGCAGATCCGGTGGTGTGTGTCGTAAGTGCGGGAGAGAGGGGCATTATGCGAGGGATTGCCGTCAGTCGGCCCCGGTTCAGGATATGAGGATTTGTTATCACTGCTATCAGGTTTGACACTTGAGGGTCAACTGTCCACAGCTTGTTGCAAGACCGGTGCAGGCTCCAGCACCGGCCAATTTGAGGATTACGGGCGGGGGTCAGGGTGGAGCGGAGCCTCCGAGGGCTCAGGGACGCGTTTTCCAGCTTATAGCAGAGGAGGCCAGGGCGGAGCCAGGTGCAGCTGCGGGTATGTTTCCATCTTGTTATCTTGTTATTTGTGTGATATTGTAAACCTGTCCGCCTTTCCCCGCATGATTCGTAGTATGATTGAGGATCTTAGTAGTTAGGAGTGATAGTCGGTTAGTGTCCAGGAAGATTGATGATAGAAAGATAAGATATATGATCTCGCTGCTAGGAATAGCAGCTGCGATGTGAGAAGTGTTCAGTTGAGATTCGAACTTCCTTAGAGTTCGGGATGTGCGATGACGGGAGAGTTGTTCTGTGGAGGTTGCTCACTCCGGAAGGAACCAGTTCATGGAGAATGGGGGACTATATCAAGTAGGTTCGATCGAGCCATGCCCGTTTTGTCATCGATAGTTAGTAGTTGGTGCACTAAGTGGGGAGAATTGGAAAATTCTCAGATGAAACAGCAAGCATCCAAGGTGGGTTAGCTGTTTGGATTCAGCAGTGTCATTAGCCGAGAGTGTGGTATGGTTAGAGCAGGTGATAGACATATGGGGCAGGGAACAAACCATGGTTTCAGGTAAGGTAGTTGATCGACGTGAGGCCTGAGATTAGGCCGGGGTAGAAATTCATAGAACGGATCTGGAGTTCGGAACCCTTAGAGGGATAGAACAGACTGCGTGGGAGAGATTCCCGGGAGGAATGGTTCAGGGTGATGTACGATAATTTTGAGCGGTCCGGATAGACTGAAGGCCGGTGGGCGTACCTGTCAGGCCAAAGGCTCGAAGAACGGTCCAGACAGGTTGAAGGCCCAGAAGGGCGGTCCAGACATGCTGAAGGTTCTGAGAGTGGTCCAGATAGGTTGAAGGCCTGGTAAGGCGGTCCAGTCATGCTGAAGACTCTGTATGTGTTAGTAGACCTGTATGCGGAGAATGAGTGAGCATGTCGCCGTGAAATAGGAATCGATAAGGTCTGGCCCTAAGTATTGATCATGATGATGGAGTTAGCTAAAGGCCGCGTATGGGTTTCGTTAGCTGTGTGATCAGATTCGGAGTATATGGGAGTTAGGGGGTAGCAGTTGCTCTGCATGGGTGGTGTAAAGTGGAGTTTTAGCACCATGACACTTGTTGATGTGGTAAAGGTCGTTGAGTAGACTTCCTTGAAAAATGGAAGGGAAGGGTATGTGGCTCCGGGAAGGAGTGTTGGTCATCTGAAGGAAAGCAGTAGTGTAAATGGATGATCGAAAGTATTTCAGTTATTGGTAGTGAGCACTGAGATTGTACCAGTTGTATGGAAGCACACCCGGGTTGGGTGTCTGTTGAGGTTGTGAAATGATTAGCGTTGATGTCAAATCAGAGGAGTTCGGAAGTGATGCAAGGGTAGATCCTTGGGATCCAAGTATGGTTGTGGCCATGAGTTATGTATGTGGTGATGTCCCATCCTAGGGATGTCTGGACCCATCGTAGGCGTGCCTGGTTTTCCAGCCCAAGGATGTTGGACCAAGTACGATGTGTTTATGCGTTATAGATGGGTGTTCATGGGAGTTGCACGGAAGCTGTAGGAGGTATTATCATATCAGCGCAGTAAGGGATTTGATTCAGGGAGGAAACAGGATGAGTTTCCATCAGTGCAATTTGATAGAAGGAGCGCCAGTTGGGCAAAGGATAGCGGGTTATTACTGGGTCAGGACCCGGTGGTTTATAATGGTATCCAGTTTTCGCAGGCGGCGAATGAATGCGTAAGACGGAAGTATGGTAGTATCATCAGGTGACACTTAGTTGATGGGTGTTGTCATCAGAGAAAAGAAGCCGGTGGCCGGCTTGAGGCAGTTGTTAGGACCCTGCAGGGGAAGAGATGGATTTTATAGGGATTCGATAGTAGTGTTTGAAGGAATCTGGGCCGGTGTTAGATCAGTGGATGCATTGTGGGGGTATCATCCGGAATTGTGCTGCAACAGGCTTCGAGGACGAAGCCTAATTTAAGTGGGGGAGAATTGTAACAGCCCAAGTTAAGAAGCAAGAGTTCAGGGGTGTAAAGTGTTATTAGAAGGATGGACTCGGCGAGTTAGAGCTATGACTCGTCGAGTCGGAGCGTGTGAAGAGCACGTGATAAGTGGCCTGACTCGCCGAGTCGGCGGCTGGACTCGACGAGTCAGTGCTGGAAGAGGGAAACCCTAATCTTAGGGTTTGCACCCTATTTAAAGGACTTAATGTCCTCCCATCAGCCCCCTTACTACCCTTTGAGATCCAGAAACCCTAAAATCATGAGTGAGAGTCCTTGAAAGCAATTTGGAGCTTAGACAAGTGATTTTGTGAAGAGATCTTGAAGATCAAGGAGCTTGGATCAAGGAGATTTATGGAGATTCGGTTTATTCTTCAGTGGGAGGTCGTTTTGGAGGTAATGAATCGTTATCCTTGGCCTTCTCCTTTCTAGATCCATCTTTCATGGAGATTTAGGGTTTGTTTGGAGATAATATGATGAGATCTTGGTGCATGAGTTAGATCTGGAGCTGAAACTCCAGATTTGAGTTCTATTTGGATCAAATATGCAGAAAGCCCTTCTAATTGCTATGCAAAAGCCTTTCCCCATGAGTTAAGTTCCTTTCTAGCTTGGTTTTTGGAATTATGGGACATGAAGCACGTAAAGGTAGCAACTTTATGTTGCTAATGCACTCTAGGGACCCAGATCTATTGTTTGGAGCAAAGGAGTAGATCTGTATCTGTCGATTATGGGAATACCCGTATCAACTCGGCGAGTTTGGGAGATGACTCGGCGAGTTGGGCTAGGGCTTCAGACATGGAGTCGCGTAGTGACTCGGCGAGTCGCATGGGTGAACTCGGCGAGTCATATGATAATGAGCTTGGACTCGACGAGTGGAAGAACAACTCGGAGAGTCTGATGAAGATTGTCGTGGACTCGGCGAGTCGGTTCTTGGACTCGGCGAGTCACGACGCAAAACCCCTCAACCTGTTCTGGTGAGACTCAGAGCAGTGAGTTGAGTGGTGACTCAGTGAGTTGGACAGGTTAGGACTCGGAGATTGTTGAACTCGACGAGTCATTGGGTGACTCGGCGATTTGAGTCGTGTTATGAGAGTTTCCTGAGTTTGGGAACCCGGCGAGTCAATGGGTTGACTCGGCGAGTAGGGTCAATCAGGAAGGTGGACTTTGACCAGTTTGACCTTCAGGGGTATTATGGTAATTTTCGGATATTTATGTCTTTGGATCATTGATGATTATAGGTGTTGAAGTTAGAGGCAGTGCTTCGGGTTGGTGCTTTCGTGATTCGATTCGGCAGTTGCAAGGTGAGTTATCCTCACTATATCAACAGGGTCTAAGGCACCAAGGCTGGCCCTTTATCGGATGGGAATTCGGGTATTTGTTTGATATGTTTTTGAGTTGCTAGATCTGCATCTTGGTTTTAGGATGGTGTTATGTTAGTGACCTGGTTAAGGTCGGTATCTTGGTATGTAGGGTAATGTTATGTTAGTGACCGGTTAGGTCGGTATCCTGGTTAGGATGGTGCTATGCTGCATGATTTGATAGATTCGTTTGGTTGGTTGAGGATTTTTATGTGATTAACTGTTTTATGTGCACATGGTTGTTTGGCTGGGGTTGGGTTGAGGCGAGTCCTGCTTTGTGTTGTAGGCCAACATGCCCAGGGCGGACCAGATAGACCGAAGGCCCAACGGGAGGTCCGGATAGGCTGAAGGCCCCAAGAGGGCGGTCCAGACGTGCCGAGGCTCGGAGAGTGGACCAGGCCGACTGAAGGCTCGGTGCGGGCGGACCAGTCATACTGTAGACTCAGAGAGTGAACCATGTGGGTTGAAGGCCCGGTGTGGGCGGACCAATTACACTGTAGACTCGATATACATGGCTAGACTCGGAGAGTGGACCAGGTGGACTGAAGGCCCGGTGCGGGCGGACCAGTCACACTATAGACTCGATATGCATAGCTGTTATGTTTTGTGATATGATATGAGTATGGTTATATGCGGTTGGTATTTTGGGGGTAACTCACTAAGCTTTCGGGCTTACAGTTGTAGTGTTTTGGTTTCAGGTACTTCAAGAGATCGTGGCAAGGCGAAGGCGTGATCGTACCGCTCCTCATACTTCATGATTTTGTGATTTGGTTCTGGGGATACTCTGATGTTTAAACTCTTTTGAAAACAAGTTGTAATAACTTAATGACTTTTGAATGAATTAAAATGTTTTAAATTGGTGCAAATTTTTATGAGTGTTACAAAATTTCTCCTATGTTTGAATCAAAATCTATGCTTTCTCATCATTTTTTTTTAATTTCTCTTCTCTAAACTTTTGTGTTCTTGTTTTTTGATGTGAATCAGGAAGCATAAAGACGTTTAATTATTTATTGAACTTATGATTTCTTATTTTTGATTTCTGTTTTTTTGACTATCTGACTTTTAGAGAGGAGCAAAAAGGTATAAATTTGTTTTGTTGTTATAATATAATAGTTTTGAGAAATAGATTCTTATTTTGTATTATGTGGTTTATTTTTCAGATCTCTTGACATCTTGAAAGTGGAAAAACATAAACTTTAGACAGGTTGTATCTTTCGTTGCTTATATTTTATAATTAGATTTGTTGAGTGTTAAATATGGTTCTCCGAAAACAACCATCAGGTGCTTCTAAAAATAGAAAACAAAAAGAGAAGAATAAGAAGAGTAGTATGCAAGAATAATAGATATGTTCACTAATGTGTTGGTTGTATATGATATTGTTGATTGTAGGGTTAAAGGTTGCTTCCGTGGAAAGAAGTTTTTCGAAATTGAAGCTCTTGAAATTGTATATTCGAAGTATCATGACTTAAGAAAAGATTGAATATATTAGCAATTTTAAGTAATGAAAGTTATTTTTTACAAAATATGATTATTGTAAAAATAAGAGATGTTTTAGCTTCAAAAAAAATACACAAAGACACCATTTTAGGTGATTTTTGTAGGGTTTTGCTAGTATTATTTGTTTGATTATAAAATTTATTGTATTTTTTATTTTATAAATATTTTATAGATACGTTTTCTTTATCGTATAGTATATATATAAGGGCATAAAATTCTTATTTTGCCCCGGGTAGTAAAAAACAATGGACCGGCCCTGGATGTAGTGATACACTTTGGTCTTTCTTGGTTGTATGACAATGTTTTGGATTACCGTTTTATAAATTTAAAAAATGAAATTTTTGGGACGTTACCATTAGTGTGTATTGGATGTTAATTGTAGTTTAATATATTCTCTTTCAAAATAGATGGATGATGGACACGTTACTGAGGAGGATATTTTTTTGGATAAAAGCCTGTACTAAAGGTATTTTCCTTACCTGTATGCTAATTGTTATTAGATATTATCAAAATATGTCACCGTATTATCAATTTCCCCATGTCCGTCTTGTGATGAGCACATGTAAATAAAGTGGAGCAAAATGTAGACAAAAATGTAAATTGGTGTAGAAAGATGTCCTACGTATTAGTTGGTTTTTGCCATGATTCCATGTACTGGTATTTATTTTTTATCAATTATAATTAATACACAATTCATCATAAATATATAAAAATGTTGTTTCCTATTTCGGGTATGGTATGCAGAGGGTTCGTCAATAGCATACTTAAATATGATTTATTAATATCTTAACGAGTATTCTTATTCAAGTTTCAATCTGTATATCAGGGGTCATTTTCGTGTAATGTTGTTTTTTTTATTATCTATGTGGTTGTTAAATGGTAAAAAAATCAGTTATACCAATGTACTTTTTAAGTACAATGCTATAATGGACATAACTTGAGTTAGTTTGCTTTATTTGGTTTTTAGAAACTATGAGTTTCTGTTGTCTATCTATGAGAGATAAATAGTGTGTGCATGTGTGTTGATGTGTGTATGTCTAAATGTTATGACAATAAATAAAAATAGTTTTTTTCCTTTTATTTGCATTTATGAAAATCTTATACAATACAAACATAAAGAGTTACAAGAACGGTATCATAATTTAGATTTGTAATTTATGATAATTTAATATATGGTAAAATGCGATTAATAACAACGCACGTTTAGTAAATCATATTAGTTTTTGGATCCTACGTGTATTAAAAGATTAGAGGTTCACTTTCTAAAGTCCAATAAAACTCTATAAATACATTATCCTTTTTCAAATACAACATTTATTTGTCTTGCGTCTGCTATGTTCTTTTTTTTTTTTTTCTTTTTTTTTTATTTTTTTTTTCTTTCAAGGGTATTTTAGAAAACATAGGTATTCTAAAAACAAATACTAATTTAAGCATTGTACTTTGAATCAATTTAGCATTTTTAGTTCAAAAAAGAGCTTCACGCAAGGAACGATAAGTACATTGCTACAATTAATAGAATACTCTTTAATAAGTCCAGGCCCACATTAAAGGTCATTTCTTGGATTTTAAACTATTATTATGCAGTTAAAGGCGATTAAATTTTCTGTTTTGGTTGTGTGTTACTGTGTGTTTACGCAAAATATTCAAACAATATTTCCGAATATTACTCAAGAATTTAAGAAATTCTAACAATAATAATAAAACTCGAAGTAAATCTCAAAAAAAGAAAAACCTTATATATTAATTTAACTTCATCACAGTTTTGTTTCTTACAAAAATTTTAGATTTTTAAATATTAGCCTAAATGAAAACATCCAACTTTCTTAATTAATAATCGTTTGCAAATCTAATGATTAAGGTTTTTAAGTATTAATATTTTTTTTTATTTTTTCAACAGTACGTTCATTTCTTTTAAGTTGCACATATCTCTACACAATGTTGCTTTGCTTTTTTCTATTGGACACTAGGTTATAACCCGTGGAATCCACGGGTGATAATTTTAAATAGAATCTAAAAAATAATTATACAATAAAATAAATAAATGGAGATTGAAAGTTAATAAATTAACTAATGTATATAGGTTTATAAAATAAAATTAAAATTTAATAGCATGAATGCATAAAGTGTGAAGCATGCATGCAAACAGACACAAATTAGTCAAGAATAACATTTAACAAACATAAAAGAAAGTACAATTTTTTTAACTTTTTTTAACAATTTTTCACTTTTTGGTCAATTTGGTAATTTTAACCCATACAAAGTTAATATGAAGCAAAGGTAATATGAAGCCGCAGTAAAGTAAAGTTACTAAAATGCCCTTGATTTGCATATGTTAACAAACATGTTATCATGTTTAAGAAAGAATTAGAAAAGGATAAAGGAAATAAAAAAGAAAAAAATAATGTACATTGCTATTTACTATAGGTTTAAAATTAAAAAAACAACTAAAAAAAGTTTCTTGCTAATAACTCAATTGTTTACACACACACAGATAAAGTCACATACCGTCGGTTTGGACTTTGGATTTCGAATTTGTAAAAATCGAAAAGTTGGATTCAGTTTCGGTGTATTGACCAAAACCAACCATAAAACCACCCATCCACTAAAACTGATCAGGATCCGACCCTTATCAAACGGACCCGTTGAACACTCGAATACAATAACAAATCATAACCTAATCGACGAACACTCAACACCTACTCGACCATTCCCCATCAGTCCATCTCGCAGGATGCAAACAGAGACCACCTAATTCGCTAATCAAACGATGACCACCACCGGTGTTCCGCCACTCACCACCGTGAAAACTGAAAAGCAAAAATAGCCACACCAACGGCCTCACAAATCAGCAAAAACAGACCCACCGGTCACCGCCTCACTCGACCCTCACTCTCGCAACAACAACCAAAAAGGTATGTTTCTTCATTCTTGTTTCTCGATTTTTCCTCTCTCTCGATTTGCATACCAAATATATAACCAATTTCAAGGTTTTAATTATGTCTCTTTCGGCTCAGACAACAACAACAACCTGTAAATTTACTTCTTTTCCTCTGCCAGATCATCGTTTTTGAAACATACCTAAAGCTTAAAGGAAATATAGATGGTTAGTGGTCTCCCGATTGCAGCAAAATCATAACAGGGAAATACATTTTTGTGAGAAAAGTCCTTTTAAAACATTTTTTTAAAAAGATTTATAGGTGTAAACTGTAACTTAGTATTAGAACTGATTCAACTTATTATTGCAACTCCTTCAACTCTATGTCTTGGAAATTTGAACCGATTACGAAAATAATGGTAAAATTGATCATGGAAGTATTAGTAAAAATGGATACTTGTTAACAACAACCCAATGGATGATGAAACATGTTTGCATTCCTTCACAGAGACTGTTTTCGTTTAATCGTTTTGTTACACTTACTGTTTTCAGACTACATATTGTTTTGTTACACCACATTGAGTATGTTTATGGTCAGTAAGTTCAGTAATATTGTAAAGTAAAAGTAAAAATGTAATAGAAATATGTTTTTATAGAAAATTACAACTACCATCTTGCACCGGTTTTGGATCAAATAAATCATTGCCATAGAATGATAATTTGTGATAATGAATGGTACATAATAGAAAAGTAGGTTGGTAGTTTGGTTAGAAAGCATGAAGAGTAAAAGATCAAATCACAGTAGATGGTAAAAAGTGGAAATACAAAACCACAATAAAAACTGAAAAAATATAAACTGAACTGGATGTCAATCATATATAATTATTAATTGCATATGATTGAATGTGTGTGTGAGTAAACAGATGGAGATATCGATGATATGCATATGAAAAATAGATGTAGAGATTATTAACCCGATCTTTCTTTATGCAGAGGTCGTGAGTTGAGATTCAGAGGAAAAATCGATGTAGCACTTAGAAATACAAAAATATTGAATTAGTGGACGATTCTTCTTCTAAGGTATGATACGAATAACAATCTTAGATTTGAATGTTATTTTATTATCTACTGATTAATGTATGTAAGAATTTTCTTAGTTAAATGTATGTAAGAATTTTCTTAGTTAAATGTATAGTGTTTAACGATTTGCCGTAAATCAATTCAAGATTTTTGACTTACAGGTATTGAAGGGATGCCGATTAGAATGTTTTTTTTTTTCTTCTGCTCTTGCAATGGACCTGTGAAAGAATGGAAGTGTGAAGAAGAAATCGAGAAAGGTGAGAATATTTAACCAAGAAAATCGATAAAATCTTTATAAAATTCCTATTATTACGTTAAATAAGGTTGTGATCGGTTGGAAATAATTAATTACGTTATTTAGAGTAAATGTCGATTAATGACTTTCCTTGTTTGATATACATGCAGAAGTAAATAGACAAGTATAAGTTGTGAATATATATTGATCAAAAGAGTATAAAATTTTTTGAATTTTAAAATGGGATCCGATCACCTTATTTAAAGGGAGTTATTGTTTCGGTCAAAGGATATAATAGGAAGTTTTCAAATTAATGCAGGAGCTGTGAAGAGAGGAAATTAAACGGAAGGAAAGGGCAATTTGGGTGTTTCACTTTAATGAAAAAGGCAGGAAAATTCGATCAGGTGGTGCTGAGAGAATGACACGTGGCATTCAATGTACTTATTTATTAGGATAGGATTTGGACCTCTTTTCTACAGTCAAGACTTGGTTCCATTCCATTACTTTCAACAATCCATATACATCGACCGATCATTGACAACAGCAAACCATTTCAGGTAACGTGTCTGCCTTCGTTTTTGTTTTTCATATATCTTTTCTCCCCTGTAAATGGTTTCTTCTGTTTGTTGTTTTGTTTCTTCCTTGCATATTCCTCTTTTGCTCACCACCTGTTTGTTGTTTTATCTCGTGCCTACATTTTGTTGTTTGATTAGATTATTTTGTAATAAATATATATAGAGGTCCAACTGTATAAAGGAGTGACCTTACTTCAAATTAGAAATAGAAAAACCCATGGCCATGTCTACAAATGTCGGCATGTAAATTACTTTGATACAATCAGAATACAAATATAAGGGTTTCTTCTGTATTTAAATGTTGGACTTTAATAAAGCCTAAAAGCTGTTTATTATATTTTCTTTAGCCGCTGTTTTGGAACATGCACGCCAGGTGTTTGTTAATTTTCCTCATATTTCTTAAGCGGTTGTTTTAAGATAGCCTCAAGAAAACCCATCGCATAGATAGGTCATATGGTCGTTCATCCTTCCTACCCTCGTCTATACTACACTGAAGTTGTAATTTATTTCGTTAATATATGAACGTTTCAACAGAAATTTTTTTGCCTTAATTTAAGGTTTTTGGCAACTTCTTTCGGCTATCTTTTGAGGCTATATCATTTGGGTTCCTGATGTCCTTTACTAGATTGTTGAAAATAGATGAACTCATCGTGTATATGCTACCTATAGAAACTGATATTGTTTCTTAATTTGTTTAAGATTATGCTCTTCCTAGGAAGATGCAATCAACTTCTTCAAGTTCCACTTCTTCAACAGCTAACAGTAGCAGCCACCATTGGTTTCCGGTTCTATTCTTCAGATTTGGAGTTTGAAATCAAGAGAATTACTAAAATCATCAACGACCATCCTTTTCCCGATCAACCCATTCATCCAAAACTTTCCCAAATTATCCCTTCAACCACCATTTCAACTTCCTTTGTGGAAAATGTTCTTGGCCATCTCTTTGCATCCCACTCTAATGGCCTTAAAGCCTTTGAATTCTTCAAATTCTCCCTCCAGTTTTCCCAATTCTGTCCCACTTCAGATGCATTTGAAAAAACACTTCATATATTAACTCGAATGAGAAATTTCAACAAGGCGTGGGAGTTGATAGAAGAAATTCACAAAACACACCCTTCCTTGCTTACCCTCAAATCCATGAGCATCATGTTATCAAGAATCGCAAAGTTTCAATCTTTTGAAGAAACCCTTGAAGCGTTTCAGAAATTGGAGGATAAATTTTCTGATCACAAGCAATTTGGTACAGATGAATGCAATCTTCTCCTTCGAGCATTCTGCACACAGAGGCAAATGAAGGAAGCGAAGTCAGTATTCAACAAGCTATATTCCCGATTCTCCCCCACAACCAAAACAATGAATATTTTGCTTCTTGGATTTAAAGAATCTGGTGATGTCACTTCTGTAGAGCTTTTCTACCATGAGATGATTCGAAGAGGTTTCAAGCCCAACATTGTAACTTACAACATCAGAATTGATTCTTACTGCAAAAGAGGTCGTTTTCTAGATGGGTTAAAACTTGTTGAAGAAATGGAACAAGCAAACTGCTTGCCCACGTTAAAGACACTAACCACTTTGATCCATGGAGCAGGAATTGCTCACAACACAACCTATGCACAACAACTGTTCGATGAAATACCTAAGAGAAACCTACTCCCAGATTCTGGTGTCTACAACGCCTTAATGAATGCTTTCATCAGATCACGTGACATCGACTCTGCAACTAAATTGATGGATGAAATGGAAGCTAATAATCTTCTTCATGACAACATTACATTTCATACAATGTTCTCAGGATTGATGAAGTCAACTGGAATCGATGGTGTTCTAGAGCTTTATCACAAGATGATCAGTAGAAACTTTGTCCCCAAATCAGAAACGGTTGTAATGTTAATGAAACTTTTCTGCAAAAATCATGAAGTTGATGATGCCATGGGTTTTTGGAGGTACTTAATTGATAAAGGCTATTGTCCACATAGTCATGCTGTTGATGTTCTTGTGAGAAGCCTGTGTTCTCATGGAAGAGTAGAAGAAGCTTTTGAATGCTCTTTACAGATTCTTGAAAGAGGGAGACATTTAAGCAAGACTTGTTTTCGTGTTTTAGAGAGACATTTAGAGATGGGTAATGAAGATAAATTAAAAAAACTCAATAAGATGATAAAAAATCTACAAACTGTTATACCCCCATCAAAAGGGCATGCAAGTGGTATTTCTAGTGTAATATAGAGTTTACAAACTATAAAGTGTAATCATATTATTAACCAAATTCATTATTCTTCCATTCAAAGTTTATGTGTTTCTTTTCTCCTTTGTTGTGATCTTGCTTCTTAACATTTTAGTTATGATTTCTATCTAATATAAAGTCAAGAAAACGTTTTTTTTAAGACTAAAGATATCAAGTTTACCACATCAAACTTGCAAGAACAAAAATAATATTACAGTATGCAAGGGACCTTTCTTTAAAAATTTTGTAGTTCAACCAAGTTTGATGTTTCTCATATCGTGGGGGCCACCCATAAAGTGTGTATAATGTATATACTTTAATGGCCAAATAATTGAGAGTTTGTGGTCCTTTTGTGCATTTAGAAAAAGAAAAACGCATGATAAGAATTCGTCATGGAAAAAGAGAAGGGATATGCTCGTTGAAATAGTTGTATGATACTCGTTTTTAACAGTGTATAACTCGTGTAATTCGTTGAAATAGTTGTATGATGCTCCTTTTTAACGAATAGTGTATAACTTGTGTACCTATTTAATTTGTTGCATTCATAACTAGTTGGCTACAAGTCATTCATGTTGACTAAAAAAGTGGTTCCATTAATGTGTATAGGAATCGACAATAATTAAGCAAGTTAGCACTTGGTTTTAGGATTTTATGATGATTATAACACTTTTAAAGGACATATATTCTTGTAATTGGAACAAATTCGTGCACAAATGAGCCTGACAAGAGGCATGTGTTGCCATAATTTCTTAGTGGCTAAAAACCCAAGATTCTTCCATGTCAATAATACCCTAATGATTTGAGCATATCATATTCTCTATTTTTTTTTCTTCTTTTGGCCCCTGGTATTTAACTATTTGTGCATTTGTGATAATCATCACACCCATGTGTGACCATTTTGTTTTGAACTCATGTGTAAGTAGGTGTGAGCATGTGCACGGTGCACCCGTTTGTGTCCAATTTGGATGTATGTATCTTGATTTTAATGGAAAGATTAAAAGTATGTTCTACAATCTACACTCCTAATATGTTGCACTTTTTAGATCTAAATCAAGTAAATAAATGTAATATAAAATAAGTGCTTTTTGTAGATCTAAAACTTTGGTCAATGAAAAAGGGAAATTGTATGTGAACTGTGAAATAATCGTATATTTAGTCCATTTTATTTTAGGGAATATACTTATAAAACCATTTAAAAGATTATACACTTATCAAAGTCGAACTCTATTTTAGATAATAAGGCTCCTTATTTCATTGTCCAATTAAACATGATCTTTTAGAATTGATTTTCAAAATATAAATATATCATGTTAATTAAAAGTTGACTGAACAAGATTAAACTTATAAGCTTATCTTTACCTTTAGTTTTCCCCAAAAGTCAATAAAAGAACTTAAGGACGTTTATAATGTGAATGGAACATCCTTTTGGGCCATCACTATCTTCCATATACCAATTAACAAAAAAAGCGTGTTTCACGTCTCACTCGATAATCACTAGATTTAGAACAATATTGTTTAAAAGAGAGTCGTATATGTCTGATTCGTATCTGAGAAATATTTATGAATGAGTCGTATCTAGCATTCGAAAAAAAAAGTAAAATTGTTTTGGCTTTTATAGAAAGTTTACTCTTCCTAATGTCCGTTGATTTAAGGGACTCAATTTGTCGACATAACATACACATACCCAAAAAAAAAAAAAAATAAAAAAAAAAAAAAAAAAAAAAATCTATTTGTCAGTTGTCAACCCAGGGAATCATTCTTTCCACCCCACCACCCAATGGCATATACTATCGATTACAGGCACAATACATGCATAAGTATAAAGATGGATGTATGTGCACATACATACAAAGGTGAAAAGATATGAATATTGGGTTGTTATTGTGGTGCCACGTTCAAAAGTTTACATTTTCTTTAACCTTTTCTTTGTAAAAAGTATTCCAAAAACGAAAAACCTTTAGAAACATTTGTGAACGATGATTAGTAAAGGATGAAAAAAAAAATCAATGTTTCAATCACATGTTACCTTAAAAACGTTCTATAATCATATTTGATCGAGTAAATTGTGTTACTTACCGATCATCTACACACCAAATGATAACAGCATTGGTAATAGTTAGTTATCAATATGAATGTTTTAAAATATAATACAAACAAGTGCTAATACGAACGAGGAACAGAACTAAAGCCTGCAAAAATCGATCAAACATGTTAACCCAACCCAAAATTAGCGAGTTAGATTGAGATTTTCAACTCATTTGAGTTAAATTGATTAACCCAAATGGTTTCTAGCCCATCGGTATCCGATATTGCCCTCTCTTTTGAGGTCGAAGGTTCAAGTCTCGCACTGGATATAGGTGAAATAACTTAGGAGTAGTTTAGTATATTTGTTGTTTAAAAAAATAAATTTAATAGGTTGGGTTGAGTAAAAATTATTAACCCTCCTCCAATCCATTAAACTTTACTATATATTTAATTTAAAAAGTATTTGAATATTATCATGTTTAATCAAAGTAATAATTTATAAATTATAATGTTGCGTTATTATTTATATTTAAAAAAATCCAATTTTATTTCTCTTTCTTTTTCTTAGCACCGACAATATTAATCACTCTTCAAAATCACTTTGAAATTAAATATTTTTTAATGTTATTTGAACAATTTATATGTGTTCGTGAATTAGAATTGTGTTTTTATCATACTTTGAAACTTTATTTATGTTTGGAACTAATTTAATTGGTGTAATATTTAGTTAATGTATTTTTTTTTAAAATTTAAATGGGTTAACCCAAGTTTAATCAATTTATGTAGTACATTGGGTCTGGAACTACATAAACAGGACAGTCTAATGACAACTCATTTAAATAAACAAGTTGGATTGAGTTGAAAACTTCAACCCAATTAATAAATGGGTTGAACCTGAACTCAACTTAAGTAGACCCATTATCACCTCTAAACGGGACCTTCCCACCAAATTCAACTCACTATCATATCAACTCCAAATTAACTTTTATCTCTCTTTTCTCTCCTCTCTCTTCCATCTTTCTTAACTTACAACACATAAAACTAAATATTTTTTCCCAACCCATTTAACTTTTAATTTAAAAAATGTAACGCCCGCAGATTCGGGCTAGTCAATTTAGAGACAATAAGCGTCAAAAATGACTTTTTGATGGAAGATCATTGGAGTAAATAATCTTAACCAAGTTATAGTATATATCACAAGGGTTCCGTACATATAAAGTGATAACATTGCCATATGATTATGATAAAGAGAAATTACAAGGGTTCTCAAATGAAAAGCATAAAGACTACAAAGAATAAAGCGGATATAAATACTAGCTAGACAAAACCCTAATGTGCTAAAGACTAAAGGGCCCATAAATAAGTGGACTAATAATATATAGGCTAACACCCTCCCCCCTCAAACTCACAATGCCGCAACAATAAGCATTGAGAGTTTGTCACATAAGAACACCGAAACTGAGAAGCCGATAGAGCCTTCGTAAAAATATTCGCAAGCTGCAAGGTTAATGAAACAAACGGAAGCGAAATGGTCCCGAGCTGTAGGTGATGACGGGTAAAATGACAATCAATCTCAATGTGCTTCGTCCGCTCATGAAAACCAGAATTCTTCACAATTTGTATCGCACTTTTGTTATCACAATGCAATGGAGTAGATGAAGAAATGTGAAATCCCATATCCGTAATCAGCCACTGTAACCTGATAATCTCACATGTAGTTACAGCCATAGCACAATATTTCAGCCTCCATGGAAGATCTAGAGACAACATCTTGTTTCTTGTTCTTCCAAGAAATGAGAGACTCTCCAAGAAATACGCAAAATCCAGTGGTAGACTTACGATCTGTGACAACCTGAAGCTTTTATCTTGTACAATTGATCTTTATATCAACATTAAACTTGATTTCGTTACCTTTTTACGTCATTTAAGGGTCCGTTTAAGCATTCTAGGCTTGAGTGCAGTTGGGAACGAGTTTAGGAATGAGTCAACACGTCGTTTAGAATCAAAATCGGGCCATACACCCTCACGAGAGGTGTGTACGGCTGCACACACGGGTGTGCGGCCGCACACCCATCCCCCAGCCGCACTCCCCCTCTTATATAAAGGAGGAGACCCCTACACTCATTCCTTTCCTTTGGCTTTCTCTCACTACTTTCTCTCTCTAAAGACTTCATCCAAGAACACTCTAAAGGCCTCAAAAACGTGAACCACTTCACCTTTCAGCTGGTTATAGTGGTAAGACACTCGAATCTAAGCCTAAAACTCATAGTGTTCTTCGTGTTCTTCATCCTTTGAAGGTGTACGGCCGCACACCTTCATAAGGTGGCCGCACACACACTAAAACTCCAAGGTGAAGAGTTTTACCCCCCCCCCCCCCCCAATTACTAATTAGACTTGGTATTGGCACTAGAACACCTCAAAGCACCTCAAAATCCACGTTTCGGACACAAAAGAGGAGTGTACGGCCGCACACTCCTGTGTACGGCCGCACACCCTCTGTACGGCCGCACACTCCTGTGTGCAACCGCACACATGGCCTGGCCGCACACCCTGGCCGCACACTCATAAAAGTCGAGATTTGGTGACCTTACACTCAAATCTAAAGCCATACACTCATTGGGGACTTCAATAGGTGTTTGTAACACCTAATTCTAAGTGTTTTCATGTCCCTAAGACGTGTCCATGTGTCTAATAGTGGCTATATACCCTAAGTGTAATCATATATGTGTTATTATATGTTACTAGGATCCACTCGCGTGCGAAACCTCGGTTGACACTCAACACTCGTAACTAATTGTGCTTTCGGATCCTACGTCAAACTGTGAGTTCATGCCCCTATACTTTTCCGAGTTTTTCATGTTTTCAGGGGGGGAATACAAGCAAAAGTACAAGGAAACTTGTGCTCAGTTATATTATTTTGTTTAAAATAATTACATGTCCAGTATGCTTTCAAACACAGAAAACCGTTTTACCAATCGATTTAGAAATCAACTCGTAGAAACAGTTTTAAGAACTAAAGCACAGAACTTATCAATCTTGTCATAAATTGTGATATTTTACAAAGGATTCGTACCAACCATAAACAGGATTTTCTGTATTATTACTTGTAAATTTGTTAGTCTTAGGATTGGAGACACGTCCTTGGTAACACTCCACTGGATTCGTGAGTGTAGGACTACCCTTGTAACCAGAATCTCTTGGAGGGAGAGCGTGACTATTGTGTATAGATCTATACGGGACTGACTATCCCGCACCTTGCTGCTAGCTACAGTGGGACCATCAGGTCTACGGGTGACAAAGTCATAAAACGATATTGGCCATCGTACGTGCCATATCTAGTTTAATGTATGGTTATGAAACTCGCAACCTAGATAACAGAGATTTACTTTTAGTAATAATGAACCTAGTGAACTAACCTCAAAGTAATAACCGATTGATTACTAGAGGGTATTGATAATACCCTTAGGATCTAGTTCACTACCTACTTATTAGTTCTATTTTTGTGATAAGACTAATACATCTCACTGAGAGTAAACATGGTTCTTCAAGGAAACTACATCCAACGATATAAGTATGGTAGATACTTGTACTTCTCTTTCAGAATCGTTAACCAAACATCTTTCATAAGAAAATATGGGATTTTCTTGGGATAACTCAAACTTTCATAAACCGGTGGTTCATCATATAACTAATGGGTAATCAAACATCTTTCATAAGAAAATATGGGATTTTCTTGGGATAACTCAAACTTTCATAAACCGGTGGTTTATCATATAACTAATGGGTAACCAAACATCTTTCATAAGAAAATATGGGATTTTCTTGGTAAACACTTTTCAAAGGATCAAAGAAAACTTTTCTTTCACCAGAATTAAACGCTTATGAACTCACCAGCTTTATGCTGATATTATTCAAAACTACTTGTATTCTCAGGGCAATCATAGACAGGTACTCCTGCCAACTTTTGGAGAAGATGGAACATCCTGAAGTCACATCTTTTGCTTTTGCGATATATACTGATATGTATAAACCATATTTTTGAACAATGTAAATATTCTTATTATAATGTAATGGTTGTGTTTACTATGCTTACTATGATACAACTGTTGTGATACTACGCATGACGTCACTCTGCTCCGGAACGTTTCCGCCATCGGTTTCGGGGTGTGACACGATCATGGCGATCACCATCCCAATCAGCATCACTATAGGCACGTAACTCAAGAGAAGACGTCGAGGGAAACAATAGTGTCTGAAACTGAGTGCCACGAAGATATCTCAGAATACGGAGAACAACTTTGCAATGAACAGAGGTAGGAGCAGTAACAAACTGACTGAAAACATGAACAGCATGAGCAATATCTGGACGAGTAACTATGAGATAGACCAAACTTCCCACAACAGTACGATAAAGATTCAGATCGGACAAAAGACCACCATCAGTAGGAGAGTAGCGTGCATTGGTTTCAAGAGGAGTATCAACAGTCCAATTGTCACAGAGGCCCGCCCGTGTAAACAAGTCAAATATATATTTAGTCTAGGAAAGAATATACCCTTTCTTAGACTGGGCTACCTCAATACCTAAGAAATAACACAGCAAGCCCAAATCCTTCATAGCAAATCGATGAGCTAGATCATGCTTCAAAGACTCAATACCACCATGGTCATCACCTGTAATAATCATGTCATCCACATATAAGGACAGTAGAATCCGTTCTCCACTTGAGCATCTAACAAACAAGGCAGGATCATGAGTACTCTGGACAAATCCAAGAGAGGTAATTGCTGTGGAGAATTTCTCAAACCAAGAACGAGGGGCTTTCTTGAGACCATACAAAGCTTTGCGAAGCCGACAAACCTCACCCGGCCGGTGCTGAATTCCTGGGGGAGGAGTCATATAAACCTCTATATGGAGGTCACCATTCAAAAAATAATTCTTGACATCCATTTGAAAGATCTTCCACTGTCGAACGGATGCAATTACAATCATAGTACGGACTGTCGTCATCGTTGCAACTGGGGAAAATGTGTAACACCCCAATTCTGGTATGTGATTTAAATAAAGTAATTTTCATTTCTTAAGGGGTACTCGACGAGTCAGTAGCCCGACTCGTCGAGTAGAGGCGGGATTTGCATGCGATTTAAGTTGGCGACTCGACGAGTCCATATTCCCGGACTCGGCGAGTCTGCCAGTCTGGATGAAACCCTAATTTCAAGGGTTTGCACCGTATTTAAACATCTTATGTGCCCCAAGACCAGCCTCCCTCACCCACATAGAGTCCCATACGAAACCCTAGCCGTTCTTAAGCATTTTTGGAGCATTTTCTCACTTGTGAAGGTTTTAGTGCATCTTGGGGATTTGGGGAAGAAGAGAGAAGAGAAGTATTCAAGGGGAGCAAGTAGATCCAGACTTCTGGTTGCATTTCAGTCCCCTTTGATGTATCAAGCTCGAATCTTTGCTTATTATCAATTAGATCTCTTGAGAAGTTTGCTCTTGTTGATTTTGAGCCCTTTCTAGACTTTAAGGTCGAATTAAGAGTTAATATGATGAATGGACTTCAGATCTAAGCTTTCCAGAGCCTCTTAAGCTCAAGGTTGCCACCTTTATTGAGTCAAGTTTCCATTCCAAGCTTAGATCTCTTCCTTTAGCTTATTTTGGGTATTTGAGCTTCATATTAACATGCATGCACGTAAAGTTAGAAACTTTACGTGAAAAACCAGCCCTAGGAGCCCAGATCTATGAATGGAATGCACTGGATTCGAGCAGAATCGACTGTTTAGTAATGACATGCATGGGACTCGGCGAGTCGTTCTTCAGACTCGACGAGTCGAGTCGCGAGTCCCCGATTTTCCCCATTTGAGAGTTTAAGGTGGAATAAGTGAGTAGGTAATGGACTCGGTGAGTTAAGGCTCAGATCTAGTAGTGGAGGGACTCGACGAGTTGTTCATACAACTCGGCGAGTCAAGGACTGATCTCATTCGTAGGATGAAGGAGGACTCGACGAGTTGTTCATACAACTCGGCGAGTGAGATGAAGATGAACTAGATGTTAGTATCGAAGAAGAACTCGTCGAGCCTTTGCCAAACTCGACGAGTAGAAGTGGGTAGAGGATTAGAAAGGATGATAGGGACTCGGCGAGTTGGCGGCCCAACTCGGCGAGTCCGGTCAACTGAAAGTTGACTTTGACCAGGAAGTTGACTTTGACCAGGATGTTCACTTTGACCAGGGGTAAAATAGTCATTTTACCCTGAGAGTAGTTATCAGTATCTAATTTAGTGTTTATGGGATTTGTAGCCGGGGAGTTCCGGAGCAGCAGTCAGACAGTTTCAGATTTAGCATCTCAACAGCCAGCATTACGAGGTGAGTTTCCTTCCAGTAGGAACGGGTCTACGGCCACAATGCCGACCCGTTTAGTTAGCAGTACTTCCGGAATTCGGTCCGATGTAGTAGTTCAGTATGCTTGATGTCTTTGTGACTCAAGCATGTATTTGTGTTATGTGTTCCAGACTTCGATCTGATGCAATGTGCAGTATATGTGTTTATGCTAGTAGTTATGATTATGCTAAGCTATGTTCAGTTAGTTCCGGACTTCGGTCCGACGCAGCCTCCAGACTTCGGTCCGATACAGGGGGAAAGGCCCTGGTTAGTTCCGGACTTCGGTCCGATGCAGTTTCCGGACTTCGGTCCGATGCAGAGGGCAAGGCCCTGGCTAGTTCCGGACTTCGGTCCGATACAATTTCCGGACTTCGGTCCGATGCAGAGGGCAAGGCCCTGGTTGGTTCCGGACTTCGATCCGATGCAGTTTCCGGACTTCGGTCCAATGCAGTGGGCAAGGCCCAGTAGTTGCTTTATATGTTATTGTATGGTATGTGGTAGTTTGGGGGAGCTCACTAAGCTTTGTGCTTACAGTTTCAGTTTTGGTTTCAGGTATTTCCGCTAGCAAGGGGAAGAGCTCGGGATGATGGCATGACACACACCACAGTTACAGTTTAGCCTGGGAGATTGACTCTGATATTTTGGATATGATTTTGATACTAGTTTTGATTTGATAATTTATTATGACATTTGAGATACACGATTCATGGTTTTATCGTATGACATATGATATTGTGGGTTTTTAGTAATATTGAAACAAAAATTTTTGGGTCGTATTTTCGGGATGTTACAAGTTGGTATCAGAGCCTTGGTTTGAGGGATTCAGGCACACTTTCGGGTATGACTGGACTCAAACTAAGGAAATGGTAAAAGATTTTCAAAAGAAAAATATTTTCGAAAGAATTTTTTAAAAAGAAACTTAAAAAGAAAAGAGTTTTGAGAAAAGGAAAAGGGTGTGGTGCATGCGATCAGCCGAGCTCAAGTAAGTACTCCCAAATTACCCATACAAGTTTATTTTATAATTATCAGTTCCAGTTTCAGTAGAACAACATGCTAGAATATGACTAAGGATCTAGGAGGATGCCTTATGTGCCTGTTATATGTGTTTCAGCTTATTGAGAATTGCATGCTAGTATTGAGTAGACAGCAGTAGGATAGCCTGTTTAGGTTATGCCTGATAGTATGAGCTTAGCATTGTATGCTAGTACAGTTTCTCGTTATGAGGATAGATTTGCTTGAGTAGTTTCCTGTGTCTGAATGCTGCTTGCTTCGTGCTTTGTAGGACTCGGAGTGATGGGAGTTAGCCATTAGGTGAATACGTCACGTCACATGTGATCAGGGTTGAATAATCTCAGAGTGTTGGATTTGGCCCTATTGCGCAGCTCTCGTTTGAGTCTAACCGTTGTAGGGACGAGTCTTTTACTCGAAGGATTATCTGAGCCTCGTCACATGTGATGGTATTCAGGTGATGGCTAATTGGCATTACAAGGAGGCCTTCAGCAGCTGAGGACTGGATTGGGTGGAGTCAGGGATTTCCCTAGGGCAAGCCTAGGATGAGAGTAGCAGAGATCTGTAGCAGTAGAAGTGACTTGGCGGAGTCAAGGCAGTTCTTGAGGAAAGTACGGATAGATGTGGAAGGTAGTATGGGCTCGTACTACTGAAAGCAGAGGATCCGTACTTGAACCAAGGAAAGCTGAGATGAGACCAGGGAACTTGTAGTAGTAGTGATCCCTCGAGATATATCAGTATTCCTGACGTTTATTATGATGTGTTTTCAGAATGGTGGTTTTACGCCCTAGACCAGCAGTCGGCAGTTCAGGTGCCGGGGAGGGATCAGGATCAGGCTCGGGGGCCGAGCATTTGGACGAGCAGACTAGGGAGTTTCTCTCTTCAGAGATTACTCACATCATACTTGAGCAGACTCCTGTGATCTTTGGTTCGATCAAGGAGGGTATTTTGGAGCTGATGGATGAGAGGTTGAGCACCTTCCGTGCTGAGGTGGCGACCATGATGGGGTCGCGCACACTCACCTTCAGGGAGTTCCGGGTTTGTGGAGCTCCAGACTACCATGGGGCGCTATATCCCATTGCGAGTACCAGGTGGTTGGCGGATGTCGCCAATGCGTTCCGCACGAGCAGGTGTCCCGAGGGGGACAAGGTCAGACTAGCATCCTGTCTTCTGAAGGACAGGGCACGAGATTGGTGGGAGGAGATCGAGCATGTTATCGGAGATGACACAACTCTTGATGCGATGACCTGGACTGATTTTACTACCAGGTTTAGAGCCGAGTTTGCACCGGTTATTGAGGTGCAGCAGTTAGCCAGGGAGTTTCAGGATCTCACCCAGACTACAGAGACAGTGGCGGAGATTACCGCCAAGTTCAGGGAGAGGGCTCTTCTCGTTCCTCAGTACGCAGCTGATGAGGAAATGAAGAAGGCCCGTTATCATGAGATGTTGCGGAGTGATATCTGCCAGTTTGTGAGCCGATCCAGCTGTAAAACGCTGGATGATATGATTGCGAGGGCTCGTGAGAGAGAGATAGATTTGGAGATGGAGAAGAAGAGGAAGCCAGAGGCGGCATCTGGCACAGGGAGTTAGAGCACAAAGCCCAAGGTATCAGATCACAGACCTAAAGGACAGCAGAGCCACAGTCGGTGTGGCAAGTGTGGGAGATTGCACGATGGGGCGTGCAAGGCAGGTAGTGCCGGTTGCTATAAGTGCGGCCGGACCGGGCATATGAGTAGAGATTGTACAGGTACCACCACCACCACAGCAGCTGATCTGATTTGCTTCCATTGCAATAAGAGGGGACATAAAAAGTCCCAGTGCCCGAGTTTAGCAGCAGTAGGGAAGGTGGCAGCACCTGCCCCTGCTACTTTGAGGATTACAGACGGCCGTCAGGGCCAGGCTGAGGCGCCACTGGCAAAAAGTAGAGCTTTTCAGATGACAGCAGAGGAGGCGCGAGCGGCTCCTGATGTGGTGACGGGTATGTATTTTCCTCTTATCTCTTTATCGATATTGATTGTTTCTCATGGTTATATGTTTTCGTATAGGGTCGTTCTTAGTGAACGACATTTCAGCTACAGTATTGTTTGACTCGGGGGCTACCCGATCATTTGTTTCACTTGCGCTTAGCAAGAGGTTTAGCAGAGCTCCGGGGGAGCTGGATTGCCCACTTGAGGTTGAGATAACTGATGACAGGACCGTCAGGGTCGCGAGAGTACATAGGGCGTGTTCGCTGCAGTTATTTGATGAGCAGTTTTCAGTGGACTTGGTACCCATTCCCCTGCGAGGGAATAAGGTTATAGTGGGTATGGATTGGTTGAGCCCCAATGGGGAAGTGATTGATTGTGAACTGCAGTTAGTGAGGGTTCGCACTCCTAGTGGGGGAGAGTTAGTGATTCAGGGCGAGAGGCCACAACGCGGACCGATTATGTGTTCAACAGCGAGAGCGAGGCGCTACGTTCAGCAGGGTTGCGCAGGGTACGTCGCCTATGTCATAGATGCCCGGGAGAAGGGTAAGGCGACAGTTGATGATGTGCCAGTAGTACGAGAGTACCCGGACGTATTCCCAGAGGATTTGGCTGGAATACCTCCGGAGAGACAAGTCGAGTTTCGGATTGACCTGGTCCCGGGTGCAGCTCCGATAGCCAAAGCACCGTACGGTTGGCTCCTCCAGAGATGCAAGAGTTGTCTACGCAGCTGCAGGAGCTGCTAGACAAGGGTTTCATCAGGCCAAGTAGTTCACCATGGAGAGCCCCGATCTTGTTCGTGAGGAAGATGGATGGGTCGCACCGTATGTGCATAGATTAACGGGAGTTGAACAAGGTAACGGTGAAGAACCGTTACCCACTCCCGAGGATAGACGACTTGTTTGACCAGCTTCAGGGAGCATCTTGGTTCTCCAAGATTGATCTACGGTCAGGATATTACCAGATGCGGGTCAGGGGTGAGGATGTGCGGAAGACCGCTTTTAGGACCCGCTATGGTCATGATGAGTTTATGGTGATGCCGTTTGGGCTCACCAACGCTCCAGCCGCGTTCATGGATCTTATGAACCGCGTATGCAGACCAATGCTGGATCGGTCTGTGATAGTGTTCATTGATGACATCTTGGTTTATTCCAAGACTCAGAAGCAGCACGAGGAGCATCTGAGAGAGGTGCTAGAGACGCTGAGGAGGGAGAGACTTTACGCGAAGTTCTCCAAGTGCGAGTTCTGGTTGCGCGAGGTGCAGTTCCTTGGTCACCTCGTCAACCAGAAGGGTATACTAGTAGATCCGGCCAAGATAGAGGCTGTGATGCAGTGGGAGGTCCCGAGGTCTCCAACTGAGATTCGAAGCTTCCTAGGACTGGCAGGGTACTACAGGAGATTCATCCAGGATTTCTCCAAGATAGCAGTTCTGCTCACCTGACTGACCAAGAAGTCGGTGGTGTTTCGCTGGGGGCCTGAGCAGCAGGCAGCATTTGAGACCCTCAGACAGAGATTGTGTGAGGCGCCGATTCTTACCCTGTCAGAGGGAGTAGAGGATTTTGTAGTCTACTGTGACGCTTCGATCACAGGTATGGGAGCGGTTTTGATGCAGCGAGGCCATGTGATAGCTTACGCCTCTAGACAGTTGAAGCCTCAGGAGGCTAATTATCCGACACATGACTTAGATTTGGGGGCAGTAGTGTTTGCCCTCAAGATTTGGCGACATTACCTCTATGGGGTCCGCTGTACCATTTACACGGATCACAAGAGTTTGAGGTACCTCATGGATCAGCCGAATCTGAACATGAGGCAGGGCCGATGGTTAGATGTGGTAAAGGACTACGACTGTGAGATCCTTTATCATCTGGGCAAGGCCAACGTAGTGGCTGACGCCCTGAGCCGCAAGGCGGTAGCAGCCCCGATCAGGAATATATGTATGAGGATGACGGTGATTACTCCATTGTTGGAGCAGATTAGAGAGGCACAGGTCGAGGGCCTGAAGGAGGAGAGGCAGAAGTGTGAGAGGATTGTGGGCCGAGTAGCTTCTTTCGATTATGACAGTCGAGGATTGTTGACCCTTCATGGGAGGGTTTGGGTGCCATACTGGGGAGGAGTACGACAGGTGTTGATGAATGAGGCCCACAAGTCTCGTTTCTCCATCCATCCAGGGGCGACGAAGATGTATAGAGATCTTCGACCCGATTATTGGTGGCCCTGCATGAAGCGGGACGTAGCTTGGTACGTGGAGAGATGCCTGACCTGCAGGAAGGTCAAGGCGGAGCATCAGAGACCCCACGGCAAGATGTAGCCGTTAGACATTGCCATGTGGAAATGGGAGGATATCACCGTGGATTTCATCACTAAGCTTCCCAGGACCGCACGTGGAGTTGATTCGATTTGGTTCATAGTGGATCGGCTGACCAAGAGCGCGCATTTCATACCGATTCAGGAGAGTATATCGGCCGAGAAGCTAGCTGATATTTATGTGCGTGAGGTAGTGGCACGGCATGGAGTGCCTGTCTCGGTGGTATCAGACCGAGATGTCCGGTTTACTTCCAGATTTTGGAAGCGGTTTCATGACGAGATGGGTACTCGTCTCCATTTCAGCACCGCTTTCCACCCTCAGACGGATGGACAGAGCGAGAGGACGATTCAGACTCTCGAGGACATGCTTCGGGCATGTGTATTAGATTTCGGTGGCAGTTGGGATACGCATCTTCCGTTAGCGGAATTTTCGTATAACAACAACTATCACTCCAGTATAGACCGACCTCCCTTCGAGATGCTCTACGGGAGGAAGTGCAGGACCCCAATCTGTTGGGGTGAGGTCGGTCAGTGAGTCATGGGGAGTACAGAGGTGGTACTCAAGACCACAGAGTTGATCCATCAGGTCCGTAGCTGACTGCAGACTGCGCAGAGTCGGCAGAAGAGTTATGCCGACAGGAGGCGTTCGGATTTGAAGTTTCAGGTGGGCGATATGGTCCTCCTGAAGGTATCACCCTGGAAGGGTGTTATCAGGTTCTGGAAGATGGGTAAGTTGGGCCCTAGGTTCATTGGTCCGTTTAGGGTTTTGGCCCGGGTGGGTCGGGTTGCTTATCGGTTGGATCTACCAGTAGAGCTTAGCCAGATCCACAACACTTTCCATGTTTCTCAGTTGAGGAAGTGTTTGGCGGACGAGTCAACAGTTGTACCCTTGGAGGATATTCAGGTTGATAGCAGCCTGAATTATATTTAGAGGCCCGTTGCGATCTTGGATCGGAAAACAAATACCTTGAGGAACAAGGTAGTCCAGCTAGTGAAGGTGCAGTGGCAGCACCGAAAGGGTTCAGAGTGGACGTGGGAGGCCGAAGAGGAAATCAGGGAGCATTACCCAGAGATATTTATAGATTCAGCAGCAGCAGACTTCGAAGACGAAGTCTAAGATAAGTGGGGGAGAGTTGTAACGCCCCATTTCTGGTATGTGATTTAAATAAAGTAATTTTCATTTCTTAAGGGGTACTCGACGAGTCAGTAGCCCGACTCGTCGAGTAGAGGCGGGATTTGCACGCGATTTAAGTTGGCGACTCGACGAGTCCATATTCCCGGACTCGGCGAGTCTGCCAGTCTGGATGAAACCCTAATTTCAAGGGTTTGCACCGTATTTAAACATCTTATGTGCCCCAAGACCAGCCTTCCTCACCCACAAAGAGTCCCATACGAAACCCTAGCCGTTCTTAAGCATTTTTGGAGCATTTTCTCACTTGTGAAGGATTTAGTGCATCTTAGGGATTTGGGGAAGAAGAGAGAAGAGAAGTATTCAAGGGGAGCAAGTAGATCCGGACTTATGCTTGCATTTCAGTCCCGTGTGAGGTATCAAGCTCGAATCTTTGCTTATTATCAATTAGATCTCTTGAGAAGTTTGCTCTTGTTGATTTTGAGCCCTTTCTAGACTTTAAGGTCGAATTAAGAGTTAATATGATGAATGGACTTCAGATCTAAGCTTTCCAGAGCCTCTTAAGCTCAAGGTTGCCACCTTTATTGAGTCAAGTTTCCATTCCAAGCTTAGATCTCTTCCTTTAGCTTATTTTGGGTATTTGAGCTTCATATTAACATGCATGCACGTAAAGTTAGAAACTTTATGTGAAAAACCAGCCCTAGGAGCCCAGATCTATGAATGGAATGCACTGGATTCGAGCAGAATCGACTGTTTAGTAATGACATGCATGGGACTGGGCGAGTCGTTCTTCAGACTCGACGAGTCGAGTCGCGAGTCCCCGATTTTCCCCATTTGAGAGTTTAAGGTGGAATAAGTGAGTAGGTAATGGACTCAGTGAGTTAAGGCTCAGATCTAGTAGTGGAGGGACACGACGAGTTGTTCATACAACTCGGCGAGTCAAGGAATGATCTCATTCGTAGGATGAAGGAGGACTCGACGAGTTGTTCATACAACTCGGCGAGTCAAATGAAGATGAACTAGATGTTAGTATCGAAGAAGAACTCGTCGAGCCTTTGCCAAACTCGACGAGTAAAAGCGGGTAGAGGATTAGAAAGGATGATAGGGACTCGTCGAGTTAGCGGCCTAACTCAGCGAGTCCGGTCAACTGAAAGTTGACTTTGACCAGGAAGTTGACTTTGACCAGGATGTTGACTTTGACTAGGGGTAAAATAGTCATTTTACCCTGAGAGTAGTTATCAGTATCTGATTTAGTGTTTATGGGATTTGTAGCCGGGGAGTTCCGGAGCAGCAGTCAGACAGTTTCAGATTTAGCATCTCAGCAGCCAGCATTACGAGGTGAGTTTCCTTCCAGTAGGAACGGGTCTACGGCCACAATGTCGGCCCGTTTAGTTAGCAGTAGTTCCGGACTTCGGACCGATGTAGTAGTTCAATATGCTTGATGTCTTTGTGACTCAAGCATGTATTTCTGTTATGTGTTCCGGACTTCGATCTGATGCAATGTGCAGTATATGTGTTTCTGCTAGTAGTTATGATTATGCTATGCTATGTTCAGTTTGTTCCGGACTTCGGTCCGACGCAGCCTCCGGACTTTGGTCCGATACAGGGGGCAAGGCCCTGGTTAGTTTCCGGACTTCGGTCCGATGCAGAGGGCAAGGCTCTGGCTAGTTCCGGACTTCGGTCCGATGCAGTTTCCGGACTTCGGTCCGATGCAGAGGGAAAGGCCCTGGTTAGTTCCGGACTTCGATCCGATGCAGTTTCCAGACTTTGGTCTGATGCAGTGGGCAAGGCCAAGTAGTTGCTTTATATGTTATTGTATGGTATGTGGTAGTTTGGGGGAGCTCACTAAGCTTTGTGCTTACAGTTTCAGTTTTGGTTTCAGATATTTCCGCTAGCAAGGGGAAGAGCTCGGGATGATGGCATGGCACACACCACAGTTACAGTTTAGTTTGGGAGATTGACTCTGATATTTTGGATATGATTTTGATACTAGTTTTGATTTGATAATTTATTATGACATTTGAGATACACGATTCATGGTTTTATCGTATGACATATGATATTGTGGGATTTTAGTAATATTGAAACAAAAATTTTTGGGTCGTATTTTCGGGATGTTACAAAATGTCTCCTCGTAGTCAAAACCATACTGTCGGGAATAACCTTTTGCTACAAGTCTGGCCTTGTATCACTCAACAGACCCATCGACTTTTGTTTTTATCTTGTACACCCAATGACAACCTATTGTATGTTTCCCAGGAGGAAGGGAAACCAAATCCCATGTATGAGTCTGATGAAGAGTCGTGAGTTCCTCAGCCATAACATTCTACCAAAGAGGATCTAAAACAACTTCTCTATATGATTCAGGTTCAGACAGATGATGAATGCTCGCTATAAATGAAGCAAATGGTCCTGAATATGTAGACTAAGTGTAACGCCCCGACTCTCAGGTAATAATTTTATGGCGTTAATTTTCATAAATTGCAAGGTCTACTCGACGAGTTAGATTCACTGACTCGTCGAGTAGAAGCGGATTGGGCCACATGTTTAAGTGACCTACTCACCGAGTCCAAGATAGGACTCGACGAGTAGGAGCTGGAGGATGAAACCCTAATTTCCGTGGTTTTGCACCATATTTAAAGGATCATTAGCCTCCTTTAGCCCCCTTACAGCCTCTTGAGAGTCCAGCAAACCCTAATTCGTGTGTGTGTTCCATTCTTGGGCGTTTTAAGCTTTGGAAGGTGGATCTTAGTGAGAAGAGCTTGGAGAACAAGTGGCTAGAAGAAAGTAACGTGTGGGGATCTGAAATCTACCTCAGTTAGCATCTTTTGAAGGTATCAAGTCGTTACCTTGACCTCATTTCCTTCTAGATCTCATTTGGTTAAAGATTAGGGCTTTTCTAGCATATTAAGAAGCTATTCTTGGGTATGAGCTAAGATCTGAAGTGGTAACTTCATATCTGAACTCTCTTTGGTCTCTAAGCCCATAAAGCTTTCAGCTTTAGCAAGTATAAACCTCTCCTTAAGTGTAAAACTCCATTGCAAGCTTGGTTTTGACATTATGAGCCTTGCATGCACGTAAAGTTTGCAACTTTACGTGATAAACATGTCTTGGAAAGTTGGATCTGCAATATGGAACCTTCAAATGGCTTAAAAAAGCATCTGAATGGATAATGGACTGAAGGGACTCGGCGAGTCCGATGAAGATTCTCATGCAAGGACTTCTGCATGGACTCGGCGAGTCAGAGGGGTGACTCGGCGAGTTAACTAGGATTTTCTCGACATTTGGACACGCTTGGACTCGACGAGTTGCAGGAAACTCGACGAGTCAGTGGGGGGATTTCACGACTACTCGAGTTCTGGAAGGACTCGACGAGTCAGTGACTGCACTCGACGAGTCTGGTCAACATGGACTGTTGGGCTTGACCGTTGACTTTGACCTTGACCAAGGGTTGGCTAATTGACTTTTGGGGCATTTTGGGAAATTGGAAATTTATGAGTATGGTTCTATGGTGAATATAGGTGGTGGATTTTGTGGCGGTGATCCGAGAGTTCGAGCCTATATTTCGAGTCGACAGTTAAGAGGTGAGTTATCCTCACTGTATTCAAGGGTCTAAGGCACCAAGTCCGACCCTTTAATTTGTTATTTGGGATTGTTAATGTTATGATCTGTTAGATCGGTATCCTGGTGGATAGGATGGTTATATGCTGGTATGATATGTTAGCTCGGTATCCTGGTAGATAGGATGGTTATATGCTAGTATGATCTGTTAGATCGGTATCCTGGTAGATAAGATGGTTATATGACGATATGATATGTTACCTCGGTATCCTGGTAGATAGGATGGTTATATGCTAGTATGATCTGTTAGATCGGTATCCTGGTAGATAGGATGGTTATATGCTGGTATGATCTGTTAGATCGATATCCTGGTAGATAGGATGGTTATATGCTAGTATGATCTGTTAGATCGGTATCCTGGTAGATAGGATGGTTATATGTTAGCATGATCTGTTAGATCGGTATCCTGATAGATCGGATGGGGTTATGCTTAGTGACCTATAGTTGGGTCTGACTGTCTGTATGCTGGTAGGAGATTACCTGTTATATGTGCACAAAATTGATTGGTAGTTGAGGGTATTCCATCCCGAGGATGATAGGACCCTAGTATGTTGTCTTTATAGACTGTTATATGATTATCTGATATGGGTGCACATGTTTGATTGGTTATGTTGGCATTCTAACCCGATGGTTGATTGGACCCATAGTATGTTGGCATTCCAACCCGATGGTTAAGGGCATGGGGTATTCCATCCCGATAGATGATTGGACCCATAGTATCTGTTGTATATGTATTGCGTGTGGGCATTCCAACCCGATGGTTGTGGGCCGAGAGTATTCCATCCCGAGGATGATTGGACTTGTAGTATGTGGGCATTCCAACCCGATGGTTGAGGTCCTGGGGTATTCCATCCTGATGGATGATTGAACCTATAGTATGTTGTTTGTTATTGTATGTGTATTGTTGTGTGTATGGGTATTTTGAGGGTAACTCACTAAGCCTTCGAGCTTACAGTTTCAGTTTATTGTTTCAAGTTCAGCGGATGACCGCGAGAAGGCGAAGGCGTGACCGTACACTTCCTCGATTGATGATTATGATTTCTGGGAACTCTGATGTTTAAACCATTTTGAAAACAAATTGTAATAACTGAATGGTTTTAAATGATTTAAAATTTTTTAAATTGGCTCCAAGTTTATGGGTGTTACACTAAGCAAAATCTGGAAGCTTGGTGGACTTGACAGGATGAGTAGATCTCCTGATGGGTGGTGGTGGAGGTGGATCCTCAATTTCAACAATCGGAGGAGCAGGCTCAGGAACAGGTGGAGCCGAGGAGCTCTATGAAGAAGTGGTTGTTTCATGAGATGAAGGATTAAGTGGCATAGATGGATCTCGAGCCTCTATCTCTTCATTAAAAGGATCAATATGCAGAAGATCAGACTTCGTTACATTGTGGGCTGTAGCAGGAATCGAGTAGAAAGGATTATGTTCCAAAAAAGTGACATGTCGGGAAACATATAAATTCTAACTCGCAGGATCATAGCAACGGTATCCTTTCTGTCCAATACCACACCCCAAAAATACACAAATAGCAGATTTCGGCCCCAGCTTGTTCCTCTCAACATGAGGACGAAGAACAAAACAAGTACATCCAAAAAATTGTAAGGAAGAGTAGTTTGGTAGATGACCATATAACTTCTCAAAAGGAGACATTCATAAATTCAATGAAGTAGGGATACGATTAATCACATAGACAGCAGTTAGGACTGCTTCTCCCCAAAAGGTACCAGGAACCTGCGCATATAGGAGCAATGAGCGGGCAGTCTCAACTATATGACAATGTTTTCGTTCTGCTACACCATTTTGCTGAGGTGTGTCACTACACGAGGACTGGTGTATGGTACCATCAGAAGCAAGTAACTGAGTAAAATCATTAGATGTATATTCACCCCCTAAGTCACACCTGAAGCACTTAATCACAGCCGAATGTTGAGTTTTAACAAGAGCTCTAAAATTGTTGTAAATATTAAAGAAATCAGATATGCGTTTCATAAGATAAACCCATGTATATCGAGTATAATCATCTATAAAAGATACATAATAGGTTGACCCACCCTTTGTGGATACTGGTGTAGGAGCCCACACTTCAGAACGAATAATGTTAAAAGGAGCAGTAGAACAAGACATACTTTTATTGAAAGGTAAAGCAGAGAATTTTGCCAGTTTACAACCACTACAATCAGAAATATCACAAGTGTTTAAAAGACCCAAAACACCACTAGATGCTAAAAAACTCAAACGTGATACATAAACATGTTCAAAACGAGAATGCCAAAGATAAAAATCAGACGACAAAGGACTCAAACGAAAAGAAGATAAATCAATGTTGGAGGCAACAAAAGCAGATACTTTGAGAACCTCCAAGACATACAGTTCCCCCACCCTACGGCCGATCCCAATCACCTTCTGGGTGTGTTGATCTTGTATAACACAGACAGAATCAGAAAAGAACATCCAGTTACCAGACTTACATAACTGACTGACTGAGGCAAGATTCAAAGTAAGTTTGGGAATTTAATAAACATCAGGGAGAGTGATATGAGAAATAGAGACAGACCCAACGTTCTCAACTAGCATAGATGTATCACTAGCAGATTTAACAGAAATAGATAACACTTGCGACAAAGAAGTAAATGATGACCAATGAGGAGTCATATGATGGGTTGCACCAGAATCTAAAATCCACAAAGATGAGGGAATACCTGTTGTACCAGATGAATTAGGATCATAATGAGACATAGATGTAGACATGGTTGTAGGATTAGAGGCCAAATATTGTCTGAAACTCTCAAACACCTTGGGATCCAATGCAGATGGTGGCATGTTTCCAACAAATTGTGTATCAACTGCTGGTATAGCATCAACAACAAACTGTTAAGGATGAGGGGTCCATGGACAAGTACCAGAGGAACGTGGCTGAAACTTCTGTTGAACAGACCTATTTTGTTGTCCCGACTGAGGTTGACCAGATTTACCCTTGTTGACTAACAATGGACACTGAGTTTTCCAATGATTTTTCTGTTTGCAGAATGCACACTCATCATAAGTAACCCTTGAAGTTTGTCGAGACTGATTAGAGGAAACAACAAGCACATTTGGATGGGGAGTAGGAATAGAGGTTGCTTTAAACCCTTTATCCGCATGAGACTTGATACGAGTCTCTTCTGCAATTAACTAATGGACAACAGAACCCACTAAGCGAAAAGGAGAGCAATGAAGAAATGTTCCACGTAGGCCTTCAAAATCAGAACGCAAGGCCATCAATAACTGGACGAAGCATTGTTCTTCCCTCCTAGCAATGTAAGGCTCAAAATCTTTTAACTCTTTAGATTCAGTACGAGCCAATTGATCCCACAGATCAGACATAGCAGCATAGATATCTTGAATGCTCTGTTCATTTTGTTGAAGGGCACGAATATCATATTCTAACTGGTATTGTTTAGCAAAGTTGGACTGAGTATACAGTCTCTCCAAGTGATTCCAAACTTCCTTTTTTGTTTCATATTTAGCCAACTGCATACCAATAGACTGAGTAACAAAGTTATTAATCTAAGTAATGACCTTGGAGTTATGAATCTCCCAAGCATCAAGGAACAAATCAAAATTCTTAGTTTGAGGCACTGAGGGTTTGGCTTTAGTCACGGTGACATAGCCCCACATATTCTTCCCACAACGGAAGTTCTTCATAAAGTAACTCCAATATGTATAATTCTTTCCAACCAGACGAGTACTGACTGACTGAAGGGAATCATCCTTTCCAGTGATGTTGACAATGAATAAATAACCACAATAACAGTATGGCAATCTGAGAATGAGAGGAGTAACAAACCAACAGAAGCAATCAATCGGACACCAAGAAATCGAACAGCAAACGAATATCATAAAGCAAACGAAATTCACCAACGAAAACACATCAACAACGAATACCAACAACAGCAAACGAAAAGTTCGATCTATGCCACAGATGAGTGCTACAAAGGCTTCTAACAATGTATCATACCTCTGCTCTGATACCATGATAACATTGCCAAATGATTATGATAAATAGAAATTATAAGGGTTCTCAATGAAAAGCATAAAGACTAGAAAGAATAAAGCGGATAT
This sequence comes from Lactuca virosa, assembly GCF_052849685.1. NCBI lineage: Eukaryota > Viridiplantae > Streptophyta > Magnoliopsida > Asterales > Asteraceae > Lactuca > Lactuca virosa. The sequence goes on along the minus strand of NC_136434.1, from coordinate 221,790,039 downwards.
AAATACTAGCTAGACAAAACCCTAATGGGCTAAAGACTAAAGTGCCCATAAACAAGTGGGATAATGATATATAGGCTAACATAAAGAATGCCGAAATCCGAGTTATATCGAAGAAATTATGACTTGTCGAAGTTTTACGGCAAAACCGGCACAGCACCGCGTAATGTAAAAAGAATTTTTGATAAATTACTTTTTAGCATTAGCGATCTAAACGAAAGTCATATTATACCTTAAACCGAGAACGTGCATAAAAAGAACGTCCAAATATGACTTCGTATGAGGACGTTATGATTTTTTTTTAAGATTTAGCATAACAGTGCACAACCCGGAATTCGAATTTTAGATGGATCGATTTTTAGCCAACACAACCTAAATGAGAATTGCAGATCTCATTAATAGGAGCTCAAGGATAAAAAGACAGTAAAAAACGGAGTCCGTATGTAGAAGTTATGGATTTTACACGGTCGTTAACAATGTAATATTCTCATACTGTTAAATTTAAAATCTTTCAATAATTAGCCGATGGAGTCAAAAGGGGAGTTTTAGATCTTGTCAATACCTACGCGTGGATATAAATAAACGTCGAAAACGGAGCTCGTATGCGAAAGTTATGGAATTTAGAAGTCGGAAGGGTGCTGCTGCGAAAGGGGTGACATGGCTTAATCTGGACCATTGCCTTCTCTCCACGCCTTGCCACCAGATGGTGACATGTGGCACCAAGTCAACGAGTTGGAGGCTCAAATTTGAAGAGTTGGGCCATTTTTAGCCTATAAATACCATGCGAAGGTCACCCTTTTTCCTCACACCATAACCCTTCTCTCTCTCTCTCTATCTCTCTAACTTCTCTCTAAACCTCTCCTAAAGCCCTAGTAACTCCTAATTTCTAGAGGAAAGCCCCGGAGCGCTAGAAGGCTCCGAGAAGAAGGTCTTTTGGCTCGGATGTTCTGCCCCCGTAGAGCCCAGTTCCTAGCCAAACCTCCTCGTAAGTGAGTTATGCTTACCCTACTTCAAGTATAGCTTATGTTTATGTTCAATATCGTTATTATGAACTTATAAACAATAAATATATTATAAAATATAATATAGAAAGTGTTATTGTAATATCTTTTAACTACTCACGGTACGGGGAATCTGGTTTGAAGGGTCACATAGGGTTGTTGGATTTCAGAATAGCTACAATGCCAAAATGGTACTGCCCTGCGGTGTTTCATGTCTGGCCCCTGTCTGTACATAGTGGTTGAAAAGTGTTGTTTAACACTTATAAAACAATATTGCTCGTAAATAGTAGTGATAAATATTAGACTAAAATCTAGTGGTAATAATACTAGGTTTTGTCGAAGGAAATTATATTGTCAAGAAGCAAAGTGTTGTCCGAGTTTGGAATCATCACTTTAACAAGTGAGTGCATAGTCCCTTTCATGAACATGATTTTAATACAAGCATTGATTAAAGTATTAAATATATGTTATGTGTAAAATATTTGATATTGCCTTAACTACGTGTTAAGAGCATATTTGATAAAATATGATGATTTAGGATACAGAGTAAACCTAAATTAATTAAGATGAATAGTGGGTAGTATCTCCTTATGAGCACGAGTGAGATATACACGGAGAGTAGAACTTTAAAACTTGTTATTGATTCGAGAGCATGGATTTGACTTAGTCATTCGTCCTTAGTCTGAGAGTATGGAGAGGACATAGTTATTTGTCATTAATCCGGGAGCATGGATTGAGATATAGTCAATTGTCCCTTGTCCGAGAGTATGGAATGAGCACATTTATTGATCCGAGAGTATGGATTAGACATACTTGATCCGGGAGTATGGATTAAGCTAAGAGGTTAATTTTAGATCTGAGAGTATGGATCCTGTCGTTGTAAGTATCAACGGGGTGGGATAAGAATTGCTTATATAAGATGAAGTTGTATATTTTGTGAGTTCGGAAATATATATATATATATATATATATATATATATGATATAACATTGTGAGATTGAAATCCCTATGTACTCACCATGTTTCCCAACCTGACCCACTCAATTTACATCACAAGTGTCGATACGAAGCTACATTACACTGAGAGATTAAAGGAAATGTAGATCATTAGTGTAAATGAATGTAAGGTCTGTTTATGGTTATATTTCTGTATTGATGATGACATCCCAAAGTTTTAATATAAACAAAATACATTTCTTCATAAATGCTTTGATAATATATTTATCATATTTTTCTGGGAACAAATTCCGCAATATTATTCTTTAAAATGAACACTCTGATTTTCAAATAAGCATAAATAAAAATTTTAAAATGACCGTGAATTTGGGGATGTCACAAAAAATAAGCATAAACTAATAAAAATCATACAAAACTAATTTACATACAAAATTAATTCACAAACTAATTTAAAACCATAGAAAACTATTATGATACAAGTGTTCAAGAAAAAAATACATGTAATCAATGCATGGGCTAAAAATGTGTTGTGCGGCTTATGTAAACAGTAAAAGGTCCATTTTCAACCCGCTGGAGAAGGAATGATTAAACTAACCATTTCGTACACCCTAATGCATAGTTTAATAAAATGATTAAATGAGTTGATATTCTTTGTTTACATTCAAATAGTTAATATATAAAATTCAATCATTATAAGAGGACATGTTCATGTTCAGTTGATATGGAATTCAATAACCTTGCTTAATAGAAAAAAAACTTTTCTATTATAAAATGAATTTTTTATAAAAATATATTCTATCGAACTCTTATAAAGTTCAATGGATTATAAGGAACCAAATAATATAGTTGTATGAAAACATGATGTGACAACTTATTAAGTTATATAAAATTCAATGCATTGGACCACATAGTATGTATGTGAAAAGTTTTTCACTTTTTGAGTGCTACATCAGCTTTTTCTCACTTGTATTTCCTTCACCAAAAGGTAGAAAATTATCATTTTTCACTACTTTTCACTACATTATTTTTTATATTTTTTTAAATATATTTTATACAAATATTATACTCATTTTGTAGGGAATTAAAAACCATAAATTTTGATATATTTTTTAGTAGGTATATAATTTAATAAATATTAAAAAAAAGAAAAAGAATAAAAAAGACCGATCATTCACATGAAGAGAGAGTGCGGGATATGCTCCCCTCACTCTTTTCCCGCACTCATCTCTCGTCACCCTCGGTGTAGTGTTCCAAGATGAGGAAAAGTTTCCTTCATTCTTTTCTCGCTCCATACCCAACGATCTTATGAATGTATTTACAGTATCTCCAATCATCAACACTTTACATAGTCTTTTAGTTTTGTCATACCATATTTCTACTAGTCTTATAAATCAAAATGCCATTAACTTTTCTCCTAATTTCAAAAGTTATTTTTTATAAAATTAACTAATTTACGAAAAATATTTTATAAAGCTTCATCATCTAGTTAAGCCTAGGTAATATTTATAAAATTAAAAGTGATTACCAATAAAATTAAGTAAAATCAATATATTACAATACAATAAATTAAAAAGAAAATACTATTAAATTTAAAATTCATATTTCATTTTATCTAGTTGCATTATATATATATATATATATATATATATATATATATATATATATTCAAAAAATAAAAATGATAAAAGTATCATATAACTATTATATAATTAATATCTATTATTGAAGATTAAAATGTAAATAATATATTTAGAAAAGAATGGAATTATGTAGGTTAAATCTGATAAAGCGGGCAAAATTGAAACATTATCGAACAAAAGTATTAATTATACAAAACATGGAACTCAAAAAAAAAAATCATACCCGAAGCGGAATCACCAATGTCATCCTCAGACAGATGTCCCTGATCGGAGCCGTGACTATCTTGCGGCTAAGAGCATCAGCTACCACATTGGTCCTTCCTGGGTGGTAAAGGATCTCGCAGTCATAGCCCTTCACCACGTCTAACCACCGACGCCGCCTCATGTTCAGATTTGGCTGATCCATCAAATACCTCAGACTCTTATGATTCGTGTAAATAGTACAAATTTACCCCATAAAGGTAGTGTCGTCAAATATTGAGGGCAAAAGCCACTGCTCCCAACTCTAAATCATGTATCGGGTAATTCGCCTCGTGAGGCTTCAATTGCCTCGAGGCGTAAGCGATGACGTGCCCCCTCTGCATCAAGACCACGCCCAATCCCGAAATAGACGCGTCACAATAAACTATGAAATCATCGACACCCTATGGCAGAGTCAAAATCGGTGCCTCGCATAACTTCTGCCTCAAAGTCTCAAACACTGCCTGTTGCTCAGGCCCCCAACGGAAAACAACAATCTTCTTCGTCAATCGGGTTAGGGGTATTGCTATCTTGGAGAAATCCTGAATAAATCTCCAATAGTATCCAGCTAGCCTAAGGAAGTTCTGGATCTCAGATGGAGACCTCGGAACCTCCCATCTCATCACGACCTCCACTTTGGCGGATCGACCAGAATATCGTTCTGGTTGACAAGGTTCCCCAAAAACTGCACCTCGTGCAACCAGAACTCGCACTTGGAGAACTTCAAGTAAAGCCTCTCCCTCCTCAGGGTATCCAACACCTCTCGTAAGTACTCCTCATGTTGCTACTGGGTCTTGGAATAGACCAGGATATCATCAATAAATACTATCACCGACCGACTCCACATCAGCCTACACACGCGGTTCATGAGGTCCATGAACACGGCTGGGGAATTGGTGAGCCCAAAAGGCATCACCAGGAACTCGTAATGACCATACTGAGTCCGAAAGGCCGTCTTCTTCACATCATCCTCCCTGACCCTCATCTGGTGGTATCCCGAGTGCAGATCAATTTTGGAAAACCAAGACGCCCCCTGAAGCTGGTCAAATAAATCATCGATCCTTGGGAGTGGATAACGGTTCTTCACCGTTAGCTAAGGTGAGCTACTCGGCCGAATAAATCTCTTGTCTAACAACTCCTGCAGCTGCGTAGACAACTTCTACATCTCAGGTGGGGCTAATCGATATGGTGCCTTGGCTATTGGGGCTGCACCAGGAACCATATCGATCCAAAACTCCACTTGCCTCTCTGGAGGCACTCCGGGTAAATCCTCCGGAAACACGTCTGGGTACTCTCGAATGACTGGCACCCCATCAATCATCGCTCTATCCTGCTCCCGAGTATCCATAACCTAATCGGCAAACCCAGAGCAACCCTGATGGAGATAACGCCTGACCCTAGCACCTGAACATTAAACGGGGCCGCGTTGAGCTCCCTCTCCATGGGTCACCAACTCTCCCCCACTAGGGGTCCGCACACGCACTAGCTGGTGTTCGTAATCAATCACTCCCCCATTGGGGCTCATCCAGTCCATCACTACTATGACCTTGTTCCCGCGCAGAGGGATGGGAACCAAGTCAATAGAGTAACACTCGCCGCACATCCTCAAAACACAATCCCGATGGACCCTCGATGCTCGGATGGACCGCTCGCCTGCAATCTTAACCTCTAATGGGTACTCTAACATACTCGGTGACCCGACAAACCTCTTGCTGAGCGCAAGAGATACGAAAGATCAGCTGGCCCCCGAGTCGAACAACACCAAAATAGGAAAATCGTTCACATGGAACGATCCTAAAATAAAACACATAAAAATATAAGTATCAGAATCAACATAAAATAAAAGTTAAGGGAAAGAAACATACCCGTCACCACATCCGGTGCGGCCTGTGCCTCCTCAGCGGTCAACTGAAAGGCTCGGCTCCTTACCATTGGAGCATCTGTCTTGCCCTGAAGGCCATCTGTGATCCACAGGGTCGCTGGAGCTGGCACCATCACTGGTGCTCCTCATGCTAGACTCAGGCAGAAGGCCTTCTTGTGGCCCCTCTGATTGCAATGAAAACATATCAGGTCTGATTTCTGAATGTTGGGAGTGGGGGCAGTACAATCCCTGCTAAAGTGTCTAGTATTGTCGCACTTGTAGCATCTTGAGCCCCCTGACCAACAAGCTCCCTCATGTGACTTGCCGCATTTCCCGCAGCGGCCCTAGCCCTGCTGACCCTTCGACCTCGTGTCGAATCCCTTGGGTTTCTTTGCTAAAACCCCAACAGTCTTACCAGGCTCTACCTTCCTCTTCCTAATGTGCTCCATATCGATCTCTCGCTCCAGCATCCTGGAAATCATATCATCCAGGGTCGGACACGCCGAAAAACTAACAAACTCCCTAATGTCTGCTCTCAACATGTCGTGATATTGGGTTTTCTTCATCTCCTTATCAGCTGCATACTGGGGCACCAACAAGGCCCTCTCCCTGAACTTGGCGGTGATCTCCGCCACAGTCTATGTCGTCTACATCATGTCCAAAAACTCCCTGGCCAGCTACTGTGACAACCGTCAATTTCTGGTCAAGTCAAAGTCAAACAAAGTCAACGATTCAAACCGTTAAACTCAGTTACTGCTTGTATGTTAGGACTTATTCTATGTTTACTAATGTACAACTCCCTATCTGTTACACCCCAAAACCGGAACGACGGAAACGTTCGGGGGTGGAGGACGTCATATTTAGTATCACAAGTCATGCATCATAGTAATCAAAGTAATAAACAACCATTTCATTAGAAAGAAAGTGTTTACAAAGTATGTGGTTCACATAACATAGACTACAAAGTAAATAACAAACAAGACATGAAGCTATTATGCTCCATCTTCTGAATCCCAGAGCGCGTACCTGTCTACTGGTCTCCTGAGAATACAAGTTATTTTGAAAGAGTAGATCATCATTTAAGCTTGTGAGTTCATAAGATTTTAGTGATGTAAGTAAGTTGTAAGAAAGTTGTAGTAAGTTGTAAGTCCTTTTAGAAAAGTTCGCCTCTTCCTCCAGAAAATCCTATATTTCATGATTTGATGAAAGATAAGTAAAAATGACCATACAATCCTTTCTATGAGTACTAAATGGATACAAGTTATATAAAACCCAGAGTAAACAAACAATCGGTTGTGTGTATCTGCCCTAAGCCCACAACCAAACAAGGAACAGGAAATGAGGCGGAAGGAACACATCTCATTGGTTGTTAGATCGTCGTTGTATATAACCCTGGTGTATTCACTTGGTACTCACGGAGTTAACTGTAATAGTTCCTTTATATTTGATGAAAACATTCTTTAAGAAAACCCTTATTTCTTTTAGTAAAAATGGTAACCACAATGGTTCCTTCTATAATCACTTAGTTTATACTAGCTATATATAATCTAATATCGAACAGATAGTTAATTGTGTGATTCTGCCCTAAGCCCACAACCAAACAAGGAACAGGAAATGAGGCGGAAAGAAAACATCCAACTACCTATCAGGTATTAATTATATATAACCCTGATATATAAACTAAGGTATTATAGAATTAACCACCTAAGGTCCTTTAAGTTATACTGGTTTAATAAAATGGATTAAACCCTTACTGGTAAGTTTCTAGTTTTGTATACCAAATGTTCTATTTGAAAAGTATGTTTTGTACTAGAAAACGGTGCATTGAATTAGTTTCCTATGACCTGATCCATACCTGGTACTCCTTATGATTACTTTGTGTATACGGAATATATATATAGCTAAGATCAAATAGATAGTAGGCTGGGTGAATCTGCTCTAAGCCCACAACCAAACAAGGAACACGAAATGAAGCAGAAAACACACATCCTACTACCTGTCAAACTCGATTAATATATATCCCCGATGAATAAACTAAGGAATCATAAAGTTAACATTATAGGCCCCTTTCTACTGGATGTACTAGACTCGACTGTTTTGTTTGTCGCTTGAAAAGATGTAAGTTTTCCCTAGTTTATAGCTATCTTAACTCGAAAATAGTTTGCATTAACTTTCAAGTGGAAGTGTCACAATATGAAAGTAATGGGAAAAATATAAGTACACGGTTGTCTTTTCAATTAACATTCTGAAATATTGATTACCTTAAAACAAGTTTGTTTTTATTAAGGTCATAATATGATGAGTAGTACCCATACTATACGCTCTCCCTGCAAGAGATTCTGGTTACCAAACGCGACTTCCGCAAACATATTGCTAAGCCGTGTAAATTCACATTAAAGTTATATGATCGTGTATACCCAATTTATTATCACCTTGTTTTTAGAGCAATGAGTTAGTGATCATAGGTATAATTAGATCCTGGTTTGTTCTTCTGCTATAGCATCTTAGTATGTTCTTTCTGCTATAGTATCTTAGTATGTTCTTTCTGTTATAGTATCTTAGTATGTTCTTTCTCTTATAGTATCTTAGTATGTTCTTTCTGTTATCTTGTATTGTATCTACCTCCCTGATTCTCTTTATAGTATGTTCTAGTATCTAGTATGAACTGAACCCCTAAACTATACCTATTATAGTTTACAAGTATGTTTACTTGAACCGTTACTGAAAAGACTCATTTATCTACTAAGTTATGATTGTACTTTAAAAACGGAGTTTTATAAACTATAAAGTAAAACAACTTAAAAAGAGTTTTTGAAATGTTTTGATCACTTATACAAACATAAGCAATCCGTTAAAAGTTGTTTACAACAAACATTTACACAATTATCATTGTGTTCAACTTGCATTCCCCCCCCCCCCCCCCCTTAAAAGCATTTAAAACAGTTTAAAAGGTTGATTATAGGGGTATGAACTCACCTTATGTGGGTGATTCAAACGAATGTGCGCGTAAGGATGCGAAGTTCCACGAATGAAGTCCCGAGACACAAACGAGTCCTAAATTACATATATGGCATATATTGGCATGAATATAGTGTTTATAAGCAACTAACATGCAAGGATACACCCTTAGGGACTAGGAAACACTTGAAATGAAGTGTATAAATCACATGTGATTGATCAAAGGGGAGTGTACGACCAAGGGAAGTGTGTTCACAGCCACACTTGAGTTTACGGCCATGTTGTTTACGGTCTAGGGAGTTTACGGCCAAGGGAGTTTACGGCCGTAAACACCTGGAGATCACCCTCAAATCGTTTGTTCCAGGTATTTAGGCTAACGATTCTACTAGGTAGCAAGTGTATGAAAGGAATACTCACGATTTTAAAGCCTTAAAAGGGGTTTTCGGCCACCAAGAACAAGTGTGTGTTCTTGGTGAAAGTTGATGATCTTGAAGATCTAACCAAAAGAGGTGATTTTATGGATGAATCAAGAGATTCTTATAAGGCCAAGAAGGAATAACAAGAAGGATGGATAAATCACTTACAATTTTTGAAGATCAAGACGAAGCTTCTCATGGTACTTGAGAGAGAATTCAAGTGTTCTTGAGGTGAAAGTGTAAGAAATGAAGAAAAGTAAAGGAATATGATACTTAGGGGCATGAGTTCACGGCTGGCAAGAGTTTACGGTCGTAAACTCCTTGTTTGCAGCCGTAAACTCCTTGAGATGGAGCTTATGGCTCGAACAATGTATAGTGAACTCAAGCAGATACTTCCTAACACTTTATCCTTTAAGGTTCTAGGCTTAAAACACCCAAACAGACCCTTAACAGGGCTAAAATATAGCCAATAACAAGTCTGACTCACGGTTGATTTGAATGGCTGGACTTGAGATGGAGTTTATGGCTCGAACGATGTACAGTGAACTCAAGCAGATCTCCTCGTACTGTTAAATTTAAGATCGGTCGAGAATTAGCCGACGGAGTAAAAATGAAAGTTGTATATCTTATTTTTACCTACGCGTGGATATAAAGAATGTCAAAGACGGAGCTCGTATGTGAAAGTTACGGATTTTAGAAGTCGGAAGTGTGCTGTGCGAAAATGGGTGACGTGGCACAATCTTGGCCATTGCTTTCTCCCCAAGTCTTGCCACCAGATGGTGACATGTGGCACCAAGTTAAGCCATATTTCACCCTATAAATAGAACCTCTCCCACCCTCATTTTCTTCACACCTTTCCCATTCTTTCTTTCTCTCACTAGTTTCTCTCTCTAAGCCCCTAAGCCCCCCTAAAGTCTAGGTAAACCCCCTAGCACCCGGAGGAAGCCCCGAGGCACCCAGAGTCCCGAGAAAAAGGGTCTTTCGGTTCGGAAACGCTGCTCCAAGCGAAGCCCGGTTTTCTGTAAAACCCGCTGTAAGTGAGCTACGCCTACGCTATTTTTAATATAGCTTTTATTTAATTATAGTAACATAATTAGGACCTTAAAATAAGTACTTGGGCTATTATTATGAGTTATATAAGTATTGTTTAACGCTTATATAATAGTAATAATAGCTAGACTATTATTTAGTCACGGTTAACGTTAGACTAAACCCTAGTGGTATTGATACTAGGTTTTGTCAAGGGAAAAATTGTTTTGAGATAACGAAGCGCTGTCCGAGTACCGAGTCACCACCCTAACAGGTGAGTGCATAGTCACTTTCATCTTACACATAGATATGAAGTATTTAATATAAATTACGTGCTATGTGTGCATATTGTCTGAATACTTGTTGTCTATGCTGATGAAAGATTTTTATACATGTTTTAAATGATTTAAACTGTATATGTATTTTATATCTACAAAATGTTGGGGTAAAACATGGGTAGATGTAATAGACGATGTGTGATAAAATGATGAGAGGCCTCGATGTTGTTGTTGTTGATTCTGTCATCTAGCGGAGTATGGACGACAACCACGGACTCTTCTAGACAGTCCAGTGGAACGCTAGCAGGCTCGCAACCTGTAGGTGTTTGTGAACAATGTGTTTACCGGTGTACTCCATCCCCCTCATGGTTGACTTTAGGAAATTTATTTCTGAGGAACCCCCTTAGCAGTAGTGTCCATCCCGATGATGATCCTTAGGCTAGGTCCCTTATGATAGGTGTTTAGGGACGTAAAGTGAGGATCATGGGAACGAGTAATCGGGTTATTGTTGGTTGATGAAATTAATAAACTTATTTATTGTCGGTTGAAAACCCTATGTGCTCACCAGGCTCCCAAGCCTGACCCACTCAGTTTCTTGTATTACAGGTAGTGGTGCACGAGCATAGATATGATGTTTGGGATGAGAGATTCTGGATATAGGCCTGTAGATATGAATAAATGTAGTAAGGCTTATATTGTATTGTTTATGCTTTTGATCTGTATCGAACATGACATCCCGAGGTTTTTAATGAAATACATTTCTACGGAAATGCTTTGATAAATCTTTATCATATTTTATTTTGGGAACAAATTCCGCAACACTTTTATTTAAAATGTTACTCTGATTTTCAAACAAGCATAAACTCAATCGGTCTTTTCTGGCCGTGAAAATGGGAATGTCACAGTTGGTATCAGAGCATTAGTTTAAGCGAACTAGGAATTTGTAGGATTTCTAGACTTAAACTTAGAATGCTAAGCGATGATTGTGAGATGTGAGCACTAGCTTATTTAGGAAAGTATGCATAATATACTTTATGTGCTAAATGATTTATGCCTTATATGTTGTTATTTGTTCGGATCTATGGTCTGTTGCCGACCGGATCTGGAAACCTTATGTGTTTAGGATTCTAAATGTACGACTACGATATTAGAACTAGCATGTAAACGTTTCAGAGCGATAAGGATGATTTAAACGTCTATCCTAAATAAAGATCTAAATTCACCTTATTCGGTGTATAGATCAAAATGGCAAGAACTCGCAGTGGAGCTAGGAATGCGAATGGGGATAGGAGTCAACCCCCAATGATTGAGCAAATACCTGTTGTAGCAGCCGCTCCTGAGCCAATCACAATGGACGGAGTACAAGCGATGATCCAAATGATGTTGGATCGTCAAATGGAGGAGACCAGATGTTTACTTCAACAGAATCGAGAGGAAGCTACAATACTGATCGAACAGCCCGAGCTGAATGATGGGCCGTCAGAAGGAGGAAACTACAATGGGACTGTTGGTCAAGCCAACCCACCGATAGTTAGGCGAAACAACCAGGATGGAGGAAATGACGGACGTGGATGCAAGTACAAGGATTTTATGGCATCCAAACCACCGTGTCTATCTGGAAGCCCGATGCCGGTGGAAGTCATGAACTGGATCTCCGAGATGGAGACAATGTTTGAGAGTTGTGAGTGCAGCAACAGGCAGAAGACCACTCTTACGGTTCCTCTATTCAAATCTGGAGTACTAAGATGGTGGAAGTTGCTAGCTGATTCAATGCCCAAGGGTGAAGCTAGTAAGATGTCTTGGGAGGATTTTCTGGTGCAGCTGAAGATGCAATACTGCTCTGAGCAGGATCTTCTGGAGATCAACAATGAGTTCCAGAATCTGAAGAAGGGAAGAATGAGCATTATTGAATATGCTGCAAGCTTTACAGAGAAAATAAAGCTTGTTCCTCACCTCGTCCCAACTGAACTCTCCAAGGTTAACAAGTTTGCCCTCGGATTACCAGTGGACTTCGGTCCAATGGTCAAGCAAGCAACCACTCTGAAAGCCGCCATTTGGGCTGCTAAGAACGTGGAGACCCAGATACGAGAGAAGGGTCTGGAGAGAGCGGAGGTGGGAGAGAAAAGGAAATTTGATGGGTCGTCGAAATTCAGCAAGAAAAGCAATTTCTCAAGGTCTGGTATGCAGAAGTCTGGAGGAGGTGAAGCCAAATGGTGCGACAAGTGCAAGAAGAAGCACCAGGGGAAATGTGACGGAGGAATCACCTGTTTCAAGTGTGGAAAGCTCGGACACTATGCCAACGAGTGCACGTTCACTAAAAAGGTCTGTTATGAGTGCAACGAGGAAGGGCACATATCGAGGGACTGCCCGAAGAAGAAGGAGGCAGGAAGACCCAACATTCCACCTAAGCCGAAGGCAAGAGCCTTCCAGATGACGCTTGAGGTTGCGAAGGAGGCGGCAGATGTCGCTTCAGGTACCTTTCTTGTAAATGGTTTGCCTGCCAATATACTGTTTGATTCCGGAGCAAAATACTCCTTTGTGTCACATAAGTTTTGTGGGAAACTAGCATTGCTTGTAGAAAAACTTGATAATGCCCTGATTGTAGAAGTTGCCAGTGGCAAGTTCGTACCTGTTAGTGTTCGTATTAAGAACATAGTCATCGACTTAAACGGAAACGAATTCCACGAAGATTTGTTACCCATAGAGTTGAACGGTTTTGACATCGTTCTGGGAGTGGATTGGCTTAGCGTCAACAATGCTGAGACTCTTTGCAGGAAGAAGATATTAAGGGTGAACCCACCCAGAAAGAGTCATTTATGGTGTACGGGGACAAACACAGAGTAAATTCTGGAATCATCTCCCTGATGAAAGCCATGAAATGTTTGTCCAAGGGATGTGCATCGTACTTGGCATTCGTGATCGATGCAAAGAAGGAGAAAAAGGAGGTGCAGAATATACCGGTCATGTGTGATTATCCGGAGGTCTTTCCCGAAGATCTTCCTGGATTACCGCCTGATAGACAAGTGGAGTTCAGAATAGACTTGTTACCAAGAACAACATCGATAGCGAAAGCACCATACCAATTAGCACTGATGGAGATTAAGGAGCTTATGACGCAACTTCAGGAGTTGTTGGACAACGGTTTCATTTGACCTAGTTCATCACCCTGGGGAGCTCCGGTGCTATTCGTAAAGAAGAAAGACGGAAGCATGAGAATGTGTATAGACTACCGAGAGCTGAACAAGGCAACGGTGAAGAAAAAGTATCCATTACCAAGGACTGATGACCTATTCGATCAGCTGCAAGGTTCGAGCTATTTCTCAAAGATCGATCTTAGGTCAGGATATCATCAGCTGAAAGTGAGAGATCAGGATATCGAGAAGACTGCGTTCAGAACGAGATATGGACACTACGAGTTCTTGGTTATGTCCTTTGGACTAACCAATGCTCCATCAACATTCATGGATTTGATGAACAGGGTTTGTAAACCATTCCTCGATAAATCCGTGATAGTGTTCATAGATGACATTCTCATATACTCAAAAATCCAGGAGGAGCATGGCCAACAACTACGAGAAGTGTTGGAAGTCTTGAAGAAGGAGAAACTGTATGCAAAGTTCTCCAATTGTGATTTTTGGATCCGAGAAGTCCAATTCTTGGGTCATGTGGTTAACCAGGAGGGGATAATGGTTGACCTAACAAAGATCGAAGTTGTGATGAAGTGGGAACGACCAAAAAGTCCCACGGAGATTCGAAGCTTTCTAGGATTAGCCAGATACTACCGACGATTTATCCAAGTCTTTTCTTCGATAGCTGCTCCATTGACTGCTTTGACCCATAAAGGAGCTACTTATACATGGAGTGAGAAACACGAAGAAGCATTCGAGAAGCTAAAGAAGAAGTTATGTGAAGCACCGATTCTTTCTCTACCTGATGGAGTTGAAGACTTCGCGGTCTATAGTGACGCATCTGGAGTCGGGTTGGGTTGTGTTCTGACCCAAAGAGAAAAGGTGATAGCATACGCATCTCGATAATTGAAGGAGCATGAAAAGAACTACCCCACTCATGATTTGGAGTTGGCAGCGGTAGTATTTGCCTTGAAAATATGGAGGCATTACCTCTATGGTACGAAGTGCAAGCTTTTCACTGATCATAAGAGTCTCCAGTATCTCTTTAATCAGAAAGAATTGAACATGAGACAACGACGCTGGCTAGAGTTACTCAAGGACTACGACTGTGAGATACTTTACCACCCCAGTAAAGCAAATTTTGTTGCTGATGCCCTAAGTCGAAATTTCAATCTTGAAAGAAAAAGGCCAAGAGCGTTGAGAATAGAAGTTGTCTCGACCATTGTGGAAAGTATAAAGAAAGCTCAAGAAGAAGCGACAGAGAAGAATGACCGAAAAGAAGAACGTTTGGGTAAAACGTTGGTGTTCGGTACAAACAGTCAAGGACTGAAGGTATTCCAAGATAGAATTTGGGTACCTAAGACGGGAGGGATACGAGATCTTCTGATGGAAGAAGCTCACAAGACCATGTACTCAATTCATCCCGGTAGCACTAAAATGTATAGGGACCTAAAACCCTACTACCGGTGGCCGACGATGAAGCTCAATGTTGCAAAGTATGTGGCCGAGTGTGTAACTTGTACAAGAGTTAAGGCATAACATCAGAAACCGTATGGGAGTTTAGAACCCTTACCTGTGTCCATGGGTAAATGGGAAGACATCACCATGGATTTTGTGACTAAACTACCCAGGACGAAGAACGGTCACGACATGATTTGGGTGGTCGTGGATCGTTTCACTAAGAGTGCATACTTCATAGCAGCCAACGATAGGTGGTCTATGGATAAGCTCACAAATGCTTACGTGAAGGAGATAGTAAGACTTCACGGTGTTCCTCTAACGATTTGTATCGGATCGTGATAGTCATTTCACGTCACGATTTTGGAGAAGTCTACAAGAGGAATTAGGTACGAAGTTGTGTTTGAGTACAGATTACCATCCGCAGACTGATGGTCAGAGCGAAAGAACGATACAAACACTCGAAGATATGCTAAGAGCATGTACCCTAGAATTCCAAGGTAACTGGGATGAGCACTTACCTTTGGTAGAGTTTTCCTACATCAACAGTTTCCACTCGAGCATCAAGATGGCACCCTGTCAAGCCTTATATGGACAAAAGTGTCGTACGCCGTCTTGTTGGCTTGAGGCTGGAGTAAAGCAGTTTATCGGCCCCAAGATAGTCCATGAGACTGCTGAGAAGTTGAAGGTGATCAGGGAAAGAATGTTAGCAGCTCAGGATAGTCAGAAGATCTATGCTGATAAGAAGAGACGACCGATGACCTTCGAAGTTGAGGATTCGGTTTTGCTTAAAGTCTCACCGTGGAAGGGACTTATAAGATTCGGTAAACGAGGAAAGCTAAGTCCAAGGTTTATTGGACCGTTTAAAGTTCTTCAGAGAATTAGGAACCAATCTTACTAGCTCGAATTACCATAAGAACTAGATGGTATTCATAACACCTTCCATGTGTGTTATCTGAGAAAGTTCACGGGAGAAGTTCCCGACATAATTCCAATCTCAGAGTTAATGATGGATGAGAATAAGAGGCTAATCGAAGAGCCCGAGGCAATTGTTGACCATAAGACTAAGAAGTTACGACGCAAGATGGTCGATTTAGTGCTTGTCCGATGGAAACATTCGAATGGGCCGAATCTCACCTGGGAAACAGAGAGTGATATGATGAGTCGCTATTCGCATCTGTTTGATGATGCATGATTCCGGGACGGAATCATCCTAAGGGGGAGATAATTGTAACGCCCGGGTTTCGGGGCTAAGCATTATCAGATGATGTAATAGTCTAGGTCAACTAATGTAACTCTTTAGAGATAATAAAGATGAAATATTTGAGTATTATGTGAATTGTGTGTCTTTATATGCTTATTATTTATTTATAATTATATAATAAATAAAGGATAAAAATAAGAGTCAAAAGTAAAGTGTTAGATAAACCCAATATCGATGAAGAAAGTTGTATTGGTTGTGACAAGGATTCCGGAAATATAAAGAACGCCGAAATCCGAGTTATAACGAAGAAGTTATGACATGTCGAAATTTCACGACAAAACCAGCACGACGCTGTGTGACGTAAATAGTGAATTTACGATAGAGGACTTTTTGGCCTTAGTAATCTAAACCAAAGTTGTAGTATACGTTAAACCGAGAGCGTACATAAAAAGAACGCTCAAATCTGACTTCGTATGAGGAAGTTATGAATTTTCTAAGATTTGGCTTAGTACGCAACCTAAATGAGAATTGAAGATCTCATTAATAGGAACTCAACAGTAAAAAGATAGACGAAAACGGAGTCCGTATGTAGAAGTTATGAATTTTACGCGGACATTTAACAGTATAATCTCCTCGTACTATTAAATTTAAGATCAGTCGAGAATTAGCCGACGAAGTAAAAATGAAAGTTGTAGATCTTATTTTTACCTACGCGTGGATATAAAGAACGTCAAAAACGGAGCTCGTATGTGAAAGTTACGGATTTTAGAAGTCGGAAGTGTGCTGTGCGAAAATGGGTGACGTGGCACAATCTTGGCCATTGCTTTCTCCCCAAGTCTTGCCACCAGATGGTGACATGTGGCACCAAGTTCAGCCATATTTCACCCTATAAATAGAACCTCTCCCACCCTCATTTTCTTCACACCTTTCCCATTCTTTCTTTCTCTCACTAGTTTCTCTCTCTAAGCCCCTAATCCCCCCTAAAGTCTAGGTAAACCCCCTAGCACCCGAAGGAAGCCCCGAGGCACCCAGAGTCCCGAGAAAAAAGGTCTTTTGGTTCGGAAACGCTGCTCCAAGCGAAGCCCGGTTTTCTATAAAACCCGCTGTAAGTGAGCTACGCCTACACTATTTTTAATATAGCTTTTATTTAATTATAGTAACATTGTTAGGACCTTAAAATAAGTACTTGGGCTATTATTATGGGTTATATAAGTATTGTTTAATGCTTATATAATAGTAATAATATCTAGACTATTATTTAGTCACGGTTAACGTTAGACTAAACCCTAGTGGTATTGATACTAGGTTTTGTCAAGGGAAAAATTGTTTTGAGATAACGAAGCGTTGTCCGAGTACCGAGTCACCACCCTAACAGGTGAGTGCATAGTCACTTTCATCTTACACATAGATATGAAGTATTTAATATAAATTACGTGCTATGTGTGCATATTGTCTGAATACTTGTTGTCTATGCTGATGAAAGATTTTTATACATGTTTTAAATGATTTAAACTGTATATGTATTTTATATCTACAAAATGTTGGGGTAAAACATGGGTAGCTGTAATAGACGATGTGTGATAAAATGATGAGAGGCCTCGATGTTGTTGTTGTTGATACTATCATCTAGCGGAGTATGTATGACAACCACAGACTCTTCTAGACAGTCCAGTGGAACGCTAGCAGACTCGCAACCTGTAGGTGTTTGTGAACGATGTGTTCACCGGTGTACTCCATCCCCCTCATGGTTGCCTTTAGGAAATTTATTTCTGAGGAACCCCCTTAGCAGTGGTGTTCATCCCGATGATGATCCTTAGGCTAGGTCCCTTATGATAGGTGTTTAGGGACGTAAAGTGAGGATCATGGGAACGGATAATCGGGTTATTGTTGGTTGATGAAATTAATAAACTTATTTATTGTCGGTTGAAAACCCTATGTGCTCACCAGGCTCCCAAGCCTGACCCACTCAGTTTCTTGTATTACAGGTAGTGGTGCACGAGCATAGATATGATGTTTGGGATGAGAGATTCTGGATATAGGCCTGTAGATATGAATAAATGTAGTAAGGCTTATATTGTACTGTTTATGCTTTTGATCTGTATCGAACATGACATCCCGAGGTTTTAATGAAATACATTTCTACGGAAATGCTTTGATAAATCTTTATCATATTTTATTTTGGGAACAAATTCCGCAACACTTTTATTTAAAATGTTACTCTCATTTTCAAACAAGCATAAACTCAATCGGTCTTTTCTGGCCGTGGAAATGGGGATGTCATAGTAACTCCGGGGTTGGTTAAGTGGGTACCGCTACCAGATACGAAGGTACCACTTTCGCCAATGTAAGCTAGGACAGTTGCCACTGCGGCTGATATCGCTGCTTGGAGAGCAGCAGGATCGAATTGTGGCGTTTGAGCTGGAGTTATCGGAGTAGTGCGTCTGTTTGATCTGCGATGAGGTATCTTTGCTAAAAGAATACAAAGATGAGACAGAATAAGTCTATAGCAGTGGATATAAGCTGAAAGCTGAAAGACAATGTTATCCTAGTTCTGAGTGTATTGGGTCCTGACTTCCACATGGTTCTGGAAACAATTCATAAAAGAGTCTATACCAAATAAACTTTATGAATCAGAAGTGGCTATCCTCGAATGAATATCTGTGACCTGAATAACTGTTACCAGTTGCATGTAAAGAAAATAATCCTAACACATAATGTGAGCAGTGTTTCCACTAACTCATTAAGTTAACCAAAATTATTATTTATTAGTGTGACGCATAAGACGTTTTGGTTACTTCGGTTGATCCTTCTTTGAAAGCTTCTCCTGAACCTACTCTTGTTTCTCATTGACTATTCTGTTGTCTACTATGTGGAAGTGGTTACAGCTATCTGGGTTTGTCGTGCGAGAATGGAAGTGACTAAAGAATCTATGAGTTTTATGTGAAACATTATGGGGTTATCCTTACAGAGTCCTCTTATAATTGCACAATGTATACAAGTTGTATATAATTTAAGACTAAATAGACCTTCGAATAGGTGATCCTATTCCAAAACCACAACCAAACACGGAACAGGTAGTGAAGCGTAGATCACAAATTCTAAGTCTATAAAATCTCAATTATATAAAACCTTGGAAGTATACACTCCAAAATTATAGACCTATCCGTAAGGGTCTTTTAAATTATCACATAAGTTATTTATAGTGCCTAAAATACTCCTATAGTATTTTAATGTAATGAACTTGGTATGTTTTAAACTTTTTGTCGTGTTATAGTATCATAAAATACTCCCATAGTATTCTAACTTTGTGTTCTGATCTAGAAATCCCTTGAATAGAGTTAGGTAAGTTTTAAGACTGTTGCAACACCACATCACTCCCGAACACATGTCGGTCATATCTCGAATGAATATAATTGATCAGGCTATATTGATCCTAGCTATGATTACATAATTGTCCAGGTTTTACCGCAGTGTTCAACCTTTAAATACTTCTGTTCTATTCTTCTTGTGATACTTGTTCTAGTATGTATATATGTATAAGCACGTATGTATACTTTTATAAGGTATTGTTATATTTTTAAATATAATATTATCCAGAGCACTTCAGCCCCATTGTATTTATAGTTTTATATCTTTTATCGGTTGATATACTTAGTTCACTATAAACAATGCTCTGATACCAATCTGTCACATTCCAAAACCGGAACGACGGAAACGTTCGGGGGTGGAGGACGTCATGTTTAGTACCACAAGTCATGCATCATAGTAATCAAAGTAATAAACAACCATTTCATTAGAAAGAAAGTGTTTACAAAGTATGTGGTTCACATAACATAGACTACAAAGTAAATAACAAACAAGACATGAAGCTATTGTGCTCCATCTTTTGAATCCCAGAGCGCGTACCTGTCTACTGGTCTCCTGAGAATACAAGTTATTTTGAAAGAGTAGATCAGCATTTAAGCTGGTGAGTTCATAAGATTTTAGTGATGTAAGTAAGTTGTAAGAAAGTTGTAGTAAGTTGTAAGTCCTTTTAGAAAAGTTCGCCTGTTCCTCTAAAAAATCCTATATTTTCTGATTTGATGAAAGATAAGTAAAAATGACCCTACAATCCTTTCTATGAGTACTAAATGGATACAAGTTATATAAAACCCAGAGTAAACAAACAATCGGTTGTGTGTATCTGCCCTAAGACCACAACCAAACAAGTAACATGAAATAAGGCGGAAGGCACACATCCCATTGGTTGTTAGATCTTCGTTGTATATAAACCTGGTGTATTCACTTGGTACTCACGGAGTTAACTGTAATAGTTCCTTTATATTTGATGAAAACATTCTTTAAGAAAACCCTTATTTCTTTTAGTAAAAATGGTAACCACAATGGTTCCTTCTATAATCACTTAGTTTATACTAGCTATATATAATCTAATATCGAACAGATAGTTAATTTTGTGAATCTGCCCTAAGCCCACAACCAAACAAGGAACAGGAAATGAGGCGGAAAGCACACATCCAACTACCTATCGGGATTTAATTATATATAACCCTGATATATAAACTAAGGTATTATAGAATTAACCACCTAAGGTCCTTTAAGTTATACTGGTTTAATAAAATGGATTAAACCCTTACTGGTAAGTTTCTAGTTTTGTATACCAAATGTTCTATTTGAAAAGTATGTTTTGTACTAGAAAATGGTGCATTGAATTAGTGTCCTATGACCTGACCCATACCTGACACTCCTTATGATTACTTGGTGTATACGGAATATATATATATAGCTAAGATTAAATAGATAGTAGGTTGGGTGAATCTGCTCTAAGCCCACAACCAAACAAGGAACAAGAAATGAAGCGGAAAACACACATCCTACTACTTGTCGGACCCGATTAATATATATCCCTGATGTATAAACTAAGGAATCATAAAGTTAGCATTATAGTCCCCTTTCTACTGGATGTACTAGACTCGACTGTTCTGTTTGTCGCTTGAAAAGATGTAAGTTTTCCCTAGTTTATAACTATCTTAACTCGAAAATAGTTTGCATTAACTTTCAAGTGGAACTGTCACAATATGAAAGTAATGGGAAAAATGTAAGTACACAGTTGTCTTTTGAATTGACATTTTGAAATACTGATTACCTTAAAAAAATTTGTTTTATTAAGGTCATAATGTGATGAGTAGTACCCATACTATACGCTCTCCCTGCAAGAGATTCTGGTTACCAAACGCGACTTCCGCAAACATATTGCTAAGCCGTGTAATTCACATTAAAGTTATACGATCATGTATACCCAATTTATTATCACCTTTTGTTTAGAACAATGAGTTAGTGATCATTGGTATAATTAGATCCTAGTTTGTTATTCTGCTATAGCATCTTAGTATGTTCTTTCTGTTATAGTATCTTAGTATGTTCTTTCTGTTATAGTATCTTAGTATGTTCTTTCTGTTATCGTGTATTGTATCTACCTCCCTGTTTATCTTTATAGTATGTTCTAGTATCTAGTATGAACTGAACCCTAAACTATACCAATTAGAGTTTACTAGTATGTTTACTTGAACTGTTACTGAAAAGACTCATTTATCTACTAAGTTATGATTGTACTTTAAAAACGGAGTTTTATAAACTATAAAGTAACATAACTTAAAAAGAGTTTTTGAAATGTTTTGATCACTTATACAAACATAAGCAATCCTTTAAAAGATGTTTATTACAAACATTTACACAATTATCATTGTGTTCAACTTGCATTCCCCCCCCCCCTTAAAAGCATTTAAAACAGTTTAAAAGGTTAATTATAGGGGTATGAACTCACCTTATGTGGGTGATTCAAACGAATGTGCGCGTAAGGATGAGAAGTTCCACGAATGAAGTCCCGAGACACAAACGAGTCCTAAATGACATATATGGCATATATTGGCATGAATATAGGGTTTATAAGCAACTAACATGCAAGGAAACACCCTTAGGGACTAGGAAACACTTGAAATGAAGTGTATAAATCACATGTTATTGATCAAAGGGGAGTGTACGGCCAAGGGAAGTGTGTTCACGGTCACACTTGAGTTTACAACCATGTTGTTTACGGTCTAGGGAGTTTACGGACAAGGGGTTTACGTCTAAGGGAGTTTACGGCCATAAACTCCTGGAGATCTCCCTCAAATCGTTTGTTCCAGGTATTTAGGCTAATGATTCTACTAGGTAGCAAGTGTATGAAAGGAATACTCACGATTTTGAAGCCTTAAAAGGGGTTTTCGGCCACCAAGAACAATTGTGTGTTCTTGGTGAAAGTTGATGATCTTGAAGATCTAACCAAAAGAGGTGATTTTATGGATGAATCAAGAGATGCTTATAAGGCCAAGAAGGAATAACAAGAAGGATGGATGAATCACTTACAATTTTTGAAGATCAAGACAAAGATTCTTATGATACTTGAGAGAGAATTCAAGTGTTCTTGAGGTGAAAGTGTAAGAAATGAAGAAAAGTGAAGGAATATGATACTTAGGGGCATGAGTTCACGGCTGGCAAGAGTTTACGGTCGTAAACTCCTTGTTTGCGGCCATAAACTCCTTGAGATGGAGTTTATGGCTCGAACGATGTACAGTGAACTCAAGCAGATACTTCCTAACACTTTATCCTTTAAGGTTCTAGGCTTAAAACACCCAAACAGACCCTTAACAGGGCTAAAAGATAACCAATAACAAGTCTGACTCACAGTTGATTTGAATGGCTGGACTTCCAAGGCAAAAAAATTTGGGTTTTCACACTATCTTAATACAAAGTATCACTCGGAAGTTTCACATATTCGGAAATTCTAAACCCTAACCAGGGTGAGTGATGTAACGACTCTATAAAGCACTATTCGTACCCTTCGGGGGCATAAAACACTCATAACGAGGCATAATGGGGTTTACAAACCTTGCATTATGGGGCCAAACACTAACAAAGGTCACAAGCAAAGTCTCTCTCAATCTCTCCCACTCTATCTCTCTTTCTCTCTCCCAAATCTTTCCCAAATATCTCTTTGTATCTCAAATCTCTCCCATATCTCTCCCAAATCTCTCTCAACTTTTTATAAACATCCATACTATCCCAACCCCTTCCTTTGTTGAAAACAGCTCAAAACCAATGGAGAAAAACTAAAAGGGACCCTCTTGGTCCGGAACCCTCTTGAATCGAAACACCTGCTCCTGACACTCCGGACGAACGCTCCTGACACTCCGGACGAACGCTCATGAGGGCGTGTTTGTTTCACATGATTCCTAAGGAATTAAAAGGAATTGGAAACAAAAATCAAGAGCAAAACGTGTTTGGCAGATCAAATGAATGGAACTAGATTTCCTTAATAACAATTTCATTCCTTATTTGAAAGATTTCCAATTTTTCCATCGTCCAAGAAGATTCTAAATTCAATTCCTTATCTTTTGTTTTAAATTACACAACTGTCATATTATCTATGCGTGAAATCAAAAAAAAAATATCTTTGATTTTCATATCTTCTCTGCGATTACATCCTCATCTAGTGTATATTTCGTCATTCGACATTTTCCAAGAGATTACATCTATCGATCAGTGCTGCTGTGCTCCCGTATTTTCTGTGGTTCGTCATTGTTCTTGTTCTTTGCTATATTGTCTCCATTTACAAGTAAGACTCCCAAATCCTTCTATTTTTCTACAATCAATTGTGTCTTACTATTGATTTATACATTTTTCGTTTGTTCTTTCATCTTTGCTTGATAGAAAATTAACATAATATATTTATATCTATGCTATTGTACTTCATCTATGGTTTCTTTGGAAAAAGTATCAAATTTGTCTATTCAAGTATACGACTTGTAATTTTTTTGGTTTGGATTTATTGTTGGGATGTGCAATTACTCTTTTTATAAATATGCACACATATTATTTGTGTTTTTGCCTCTGTGGTAATTTTTTTAGTTGTCCACATTAACTTTTGGTGTTCATTCCTTTAACGACTTATGCTTTTTTGCTTTGAAAAAATGAGACAACAACACAATTGAAGACATTTATTACTATTATTTGATGTTTTTTATTGATTTAATTTTGTTTATTGTTGCTATTACCATTTGATGATTTCAAGTCAATTATATTTGGCTTTTACAAAGTTTATGTGAAGAAGAAGCTTGGTTTTTATAATGGTTGGGAGTTATTTCATTGGTTAAAATGGATTTTTAGACAAAATTTGTAACTAATTTTATTGTAGAATTCAAAAACGCAAAATTGCAAACATTGTAAAAGAAACCATAATTTATTGAAGTTTTCTTTCAATCAAACTTTTATTTACAGCTTACTTTCACCTTTGTTTTTTCTTTATAAGGCAAAGGTATATACACACTTTTATTTACAGTTTTCTGCCACCTTTGTTTTTCTTTCTCTCTACATTCTCATCATGAGTTAAATAAACCATAATTTATTAAAGCATATTTTATTTGTTCTAATTAGTTCCACAAATAAGCTCCAAATCCAATTTCAACCAAAATGAGCTTATTTATGTAATGATATTTTACTTTTTTACTACAATAATTTTTGTTCTAAGATGAATGATCTATTTATTAACTATAATCTTTTCATAGGATTTTCTTTGTGTAAAAAGATTAAACTTGGATTTGTGTGGATGCTGAAAAATGGACATATTTGACATTTTTTTTAATGTTTGAGCAACTTGTAGTAGTGAACACCATCTGTTTTGTAAAATGCGACCACTAATTGACGAGTAAAGTAATGATATTACGTATTTTGAAGTGAATAATTTTCTTTTTGTGGGAGATGAGCAGGAAATGGCACGACATAGTCTAACTAGAAGAAAACATAGAAAAAAATAAGTCAAATAGTCGTTACATTTTGGAATGAAGTTATGACAACCATTACATGGTTTTTTATTACGGTGTGCAAGTTACTACAAATATATATGGGGGATAAACCATGTATCAAAAACATATCGTCGAATGTGGATCGACAAGCAATATTGTATAAATACGCTTACAAAAGCGACACTACATGCATATCACACCTTAGGATGACCCGAAGATGTTTCACAAAGTTGTGTGACATGCTTCACACATTAAGTGGGTTAAGAACAAGTAGACATACGGATATTGATGAGCAAGTGGCCATATTTCTTCACATTATTGCACATAATGTGAAGAATCGGGTCATGATAGGTCGTTTCCAGCGTTCTGGTGAAACAATTAGCAAAATTGTTACACAAGTTTGCAATGCGGTGATAAGGTTGCATCCATATTTGCATAAGAAACCCGAAACTGTTACAGAAAACTCTACAAATCAAAGATGGAAGTGGTTCAAGGTATAATCACTATTTATAAAATTTTCAATAAGTACACAAATTGCTTGATATGACATATGACCATTTCGTTTTATATATCGTGTAGAACTGTGTAGGAGCTTTAGATGGAACACACATAAAGTGTTTAGTGCCACTTAAAGACAAGCCTAAATACAGAACAAGAAAAAATGATATTGCCACAAATGTTTTAGGGGTGTGTTCACAAGATATGCAATTTATCTATGTTTTACCGGGATGGGAGGGCTCAGCTGCGGATGGTAGAGTGCTTCGAGATGCCCTACTTAGGCCACATGGATTGAAGGTCCCGAGACCGGGTATGTACAATAATTGGTATTATAGATATGTATTAGTTATTAATTATTAGTTATACTACCTATACTATATATATAGGTTATTATTTGGTAAATGCTAGTTATACAAATGATGAAGGTTTCATAGCCCCATATAGGGGTCAAAGATATCATCTGAATGATTGGCGTGCTGGACACCAACCAACTACACCTAAAGAATTATCCAACATGAGACATTCATCTGCGAGAAATGTTATAGAAATATGTTTTGGTATTTTGAAGGCAAGATGGGGAATTTTAAGGGACAACTCATATTATCTTATTGATCTAAAAAATAAGATCATAATGGCATGTTGTCTTCTTCATAATTATATAAGGCATGAAATGACAATTGATCCATTTGAGAACCGCTTTGAACTAGACGAGGGAACCAGAGATATCGAAGGTGGGGATGATGATAATATCACTTATGTTGGTGTATCAACTGAGTGGACTACATTTAGAAACAACTTAACGCAAACTATGTTTGATTCTTTGAATTCTACACATTGATCCTTTCTCATTTTGTTACGTTTAGCATTTACTATGAACGAATATGTGTTATGTTTGTTATTTTCAATAATGAAGTTTAATTTGTTTTTTTTCAGTTATATTTGTTATATATATGGTTGGGTATTTTTTTATGCATGCATTGGTTAATCTAATTTTTATGTTTACAACAGTAGGTGTGATGGAAAAAAGCAGAAACTATCGCAACTGGACAATAACTGAAGATGCGAATATCGTGGAACCATTGGTAAATATGGTAAATATGAAAGGATTTAAAGCCGATAATGGTTTTAAATCTGGATATTTACAACATCTAGAAAACGCATTGAAGGAAAAAATTCCTACCAATGGCATATTGGGTAAACCCCACATAGAGTCAAGGATCAAAACCATGAAAAAGGATTGGCAAGTCGTTTATGATATGATGAATGGTACAAACACAAGGGGGTTTGGTTATGATACCTCCACTCATTCTGTAACAGCTGAACCAGCGGTTTGGGATTCTTATATACAGGTACAATATTAAAACTTTTATATATTTTGTTACTTCTTAATTATTTATATTATATTTTTATGTGCTAACCTTTTATGATACAAAATAGGTTCATAAAGAGGCAGGAAAATGGAGAAATAAGATATTTCCTCGTTACGAGGATTTATGTATCATTTTTGGAAAGGATATAGCTCAAGGGAATAAAGCCACAGATTTTGCCCAAATGGAAGAAGATGCAAATAATGAAGAACAATCTGAACAAATAGAAGATGGTTTTGAAGAACAAACCACAGAAAATGAAGAATCTCCAAACATAGGATCAAAGAAGAGAAAAAGAGTTGATGCTTTTATTAAGGGAATAACTATTGCAGCTAATGTCCTTGGAGAAAAACTTGAAAAATCAGCTAATAGTATGAATCAAGCAATACTGGGAGAAACTGAAGTACAAAAAAAAAGCTTCAATGGTGATTCCTGAAATTTCAAAAATGCAATCATTGAGTGCCTTGGATAGGTTCAAAGCAAGTAGGAAAATAATGTGTGATCCGGAAACCGTGTTAAGTTTTTGAAATTTGGAAGGAGAAGATCGGGAAGGATTTGTGAGGTTCATGTTGGAAGAGTGATATGATTATGAACTAGGTATTTATACATTACTTTACATAGTGTGTGGTTAACTTTTTTTATTCCTTTCTTTTTTTTTAATTTTAGGTTGAAATAACGAATGACATTTGTTGCTTTATATTAATATATATAATCGTTTTATATCAATTTAAAAAAAATGTTTTTATGATATTGTGTTCGACGAAATACATGTTAGTTATTTTTTTAATTTATATTTTATAGAAGAGTTTAATAAAAAAAATGTTGTAGTTATATAAAACTTTGTTATGTTTATTAAAAAGTATAATTAAGTTACAAAAAATCACTAAAAAGGGTATTTTTGTCATATTACAAAATTTATTTTCCAATTCCTTCGGGAAATCAACAAACCAAACAGAAAACAGATTCCATTCCATGTCAACCAAACACATTTAAATATCTAGTACATTCAGATTCCAATTCCTTTGACAAATTCCATTCATTTTAAAAACATTCTGCAAAACAAATGCCCCCTGAAACTTCGGACAAACGCTCCTGACTCCGGACGAACGCTCCTGACACTCCGTACGAACGCTCCTGACTCCGGATTGTGCTGATTCGACTCCGAAACTTGAAGGCCAACTTCAGAACTCATCTTTTTGCTCTGGAAATGACTTCTTGACCCCGAAACCCTCGCAGATCCGAACCCCATTTCGTATTTTGACCATTCCGGACCCTTTTTGCAATTTTAGGAGTCTTTGACGCCGGGAACTTCCTCAAACTCGCATTTTGCATGACTTAAACCCTCTAAACTCCTATTCTATGCCAAACTTGAAGAGATAGATCACATTTTCATAGAATAACGTCTAAGGCTCACATTAATTTATTCATAAGGTAATCACCCACTCTAAGTCACTATTCACACTTTACCTAGTCAAATTATTGTCCTTTTTCAACTCATCCCAACACTCCATCAGAATTTCCTTAACCAAATCCACCCAAGAGATCTTATTCCTCACCTTCAAGGTCTCATTTGCCTCCACCAAAAACACACTTTTCTCTCTCCCTCTTTCTCAGTCACGATCTTCTTGGCAAAAGTATTCAGGAGATTTCCTCCATTCTAGGTAAGTTCCTTCATTCAACTCCTAAATACTCTACATTTCTTCACACGAATCATGAATCATTCACACAAATATTCACATATTTGTTCTTAGGATCTTCAAATCTTCAAGCATCTTTCAAGTGTCTTGACTTGAAACTTCCCTTCTTCAACCCTCCACCTCAGGAAACCACTCAAGGTGAGTTCATACCCCTATCTTTTCATGTTTTCTTTAAGTTTTAAGGGGGAGAATACAAGTTACAACACCAAAAGTTAACTAACTCAACCATCAGCTTTCAACAGAAAATTTAGGGTCCATTCACGAACTATTTTGACCATCTTAAACATAATATTTTTCAAAACCCTTCAATATACAAATAGTTCAGTTTTATATCTTTCAAATGACTACTTGCACACGTTCATACGATTTTTCTACAATTTATGGCGATTTTTACAAAACTGCCTATCATATCAGAAAAGATTTCGGACCAGTCTGTGAAGATGGACATTTTCGCACTGGTTAGAGACCACTAAAAATCATAATAAAATTATCAACAAACTAGACACATTTTCGAAACTTCTAGAGTTTACGGATTTAGTTTTCAAATTTCAGAGATTTTTCTGTGATTTTTCTAAAATCAGTGACAAAAAGGTTAAAACTAGCAAAAACAGTTGACAAGTTTATTAACACTTTGTAACATGTTGAGCAAAGTGTATAACAATAATAGCTGCATCTTGATTGTATTTCATGTTAGTTTACTTGCATGAAACAGAATTAATCATTCATCATAAGGGTTTTTATTCACTACAAACATATATGATAAACTATAATAGGTATAGCTTATGGATTGCTACACTACAAACTCACTATGAAAGGTTCCGTTTACACTGCAAATAGAGTTTTTCACTCACACTACACGTAAAATCGTTAAATCAGGTTGTGAGGCACTACTTCATGGTACTCTTAGAGTACTGGTTAAAATCTTGTAGTTATAATCAGAGTCTCTTGTAGGGAGAGCGTAATACTTATATATAGATCTATATTGGGATTGACAACCCACACCTAAGCTACTTGCAACAGCTAGACCGGCAGGTCTGGGGGTGACAAATGTCATAACAGTCCAACGCCTGAAGAACGTCGTCACATGTCACTATGTCAATAGTATGGTTATAATAACTCACATAGGGAAATAACGACACATATAGTTTACGGAAATTTCTACGTTCAAAAGGGGTTTTATTTATTTAAAACTGCATACACTATTATAAGTATGGATAATACTTGTACATTTCGGTCTTTAAGTCTTAAGACTGCAACTCATTTTATAAGTGTTGGGTCAAAATATTGGTTTATACTTTGCTTTTCTAAGAAAATGTAATTTTCCGTAATTTTGTGGTTGTGTATGGCCGTACACGTGTGTACGGCCGCACACCCTGTGTACGGCTGTACACACGTGTACGGCTGGTGTCTCATATATATAGGGTGAGTAGTCATGTGAGTGTAAGGCTAGAGAAGGAGAGCATATTGTAGAGAGAGAAACAAGAGAGAAAGAAGAGTGTGTGTTAGTGTGTGTGAATCTTGTATTTGGATCTCCATTCTAATCATCAAATAATACAAGATTCATCATCTTCTTCTTCTCCTTCTCTTCTTCATTTGATCTGGCATCATCCGTTTGATCGGGATTCCGCACCATCAAACGGATCTGATTGATACACGAGCAAATCAGGGACTTACAAGTGGTATCAGAGTTTGGATTGTATCAATCAATTTTGTTAGATCTGGAACTTATTTGATCTTATTTTGAAAAGATTTTTGCGTTTTTGGATAGATCTCTGAAACTTAGGGGGGGTTTGTTCTTCACGTTTTTCATAAAAACGAGTTCTGGATCGAGTTTTGGAGCAAAAATGGTGAAAAACGTCGTTTTTTTCGCGATCTGATTGAAGGTGTGCGGCCAGTTGAAGGTGTACGGCTCGGAGTGTACGGCTCGGTGTGCGGCTCGGTCTCGTGTACGGTCTGATCCTCGCTTCCCACCTCGTCTCATTCAGCAACAACCTCGCAACAGTGTTCACTAAAATAAAATCGAAGAGAAATTGAGGGTGCCGGGTATCGAACCCGGGACCTCTGGTTCATAAACTCAACACGTTACCCAACTCGACTAGCTAATTCCTTGTGTCACTCCTCTCACATTTAATTCATAAGGCGTCCTTCTCGATTCAAATTTCGAATTTTTTACATTTTTAACCCAAAAATCAATTTCTTTTATTTTTAAATTCATTTTTCTTCCAAAAATTTTAGGTTTTAATTTTTGACTTTTATTTTTGACTTTTGACTTCAAAAATTGACTTTGATTTTCAAGTTTGACTTTTGACTTTAAACTTTGACTTTCTCATTTAACTTTTAAATTTTCAAATTTAGCTTTTCGGTTTGACTTTTCAAGTTTGACTTTTGAGTTTGATTTTTTTTAAATTTGACTTTTAAGGTTGACTTTTCAAGTTTATAGTCAAAGGGTTTGACTTTTAAGTTTGATTTTGGCTTCTAGTTGTGTTTTTAATGGCTTTTGAGGTCAACAAGGGAAATGAAGACATGAAAGAGAGTCAGGATATGTTAAGACAAAAATTCAACATGTTCAACTATATCCCTGGAGAAACCCTGGAAGCTCAGTTGCAGCGATTTACTACACTTACTACTGAGATGAGTATAGCTGGGATTTTCTTGACTAAATCTGAGATAAATAAAAAGCTGCTGAATGCACTTCCAAAGTCGTGGGATATGAACGTGGATGTCATCAAGAAGACAAAAGATCTCAATCGTCTTAGTCTTGCTGCTGTAGTTGAAGAACTTGACGCTTTGAAGTGTGGAAAAACAATGAGTTCCGCAAACCTTCCGGTCAATGAAGTTTCATGTACTCCAGCTTGTGAAACTACGATTAAATTTCTTCGGGAACAAATTGATTTATTAAAAAGAGAAGTTGAGGACCTGAGATATGAAGGATACCAACTCAGGAAAGGACAGAAACCCCTAAAGGCCCAGTTAGAAACAAAAATAAAGGACTTTAGGAGACTTCAGGAAGACTATAGTAACAAATGTGAAAATTATGATTATATCAAGAGATAGAATGATGAGTTAATTGCTGAGCTTGATACATTAAAAAGACAATTTGAAACTGCAAATTTTGATTTTAAAAGGTTTGATGTATCAAGCGAGGTAGTTGCCAACATGATTGACCATTGCCTGCAGTTCAAACGAAACCAGCAAAAGGGTTTAGGATACGATAATGTACCTCCTCCTTTTAATCATACATATCAATATCAACCCTTGTCTAAAGAGGAGATTGCCAATGAACCATTCATGGTTTATGGCAAGCCATCTGGTTTTGTTTCAGGAGGATTTATTAATGTTGAAAATACTAACGTTTCTACTTCCCCTGCAGATCAATCCTTAGATCAGTCAAAGCACGAAATTGAAGGATCTGTTTTTGATAATAAAACTGAGTCTGAACCTAATGTTTTTGTTTCCCATGAAAAATCTTGTGTTTCCGATGTTAAAATCAATGATACATCTTCTGATGCTTCTGCTCCGGATCATGTTGAGTTAAATTTTTTTGACATATTTGATGATTTGTTTGAAAATACTGATGTTCCTGTTTCTAGCACATCTTCTTCATGTGCAGGTAAAGTAGTAGAGGATGAGAACAAGGAGAACACCATTGAACAAACCAACATCTCCTTGAACTCTGAATCTGTTGCTTCGAACTCAGCTGTTTCTGATCAACATGTTGTTGAGAAATACAGGCCACCAATTCTAGTGAAACAGAGTGTCTGTTGTAATGTGCTTGTGGGAAAAATAAGAGACAAGGCAAGGATACGCCACCAGGGGCAGGAAGAAAAAACTTCACAGTGAAGAAAAAGACATGTTTTCACTGTGGAGCATCTGGACACATTGCCAGAAATTGTCCTAATCGCGCATATGTTCCCTACTATGCACAAGGCTGGCAAAACGCGCCAAGAGGGAGATACTTCAAAAGAAACCTCTCAAGGTCACGTTCAGACAATGGTGACTGGAACGCGCAGAAGGCCAGGAATCCAACTCCCAAGAACAAGAAGGGAATGCCAGCCAAGAAGTCCAATCCAAGAGATGCTCCCGTGAAGCCAAAATCAAAGTCATCTCAATGGCCGACATCAAGATCAAAATCAAGTACTGAGCCACCCATCAGATCGAAAAAGAAATGGGTTAAACCCAACTACAAATGGGTTCCAAAGGCTCACTCTCCCAAATCTTCTAACGATTCTAATCTTTCTTCATCTTCTGTTTGTGATAAACAGGATATGTCATGGGAGAGAGTACCGTGCAAGGATGACAAAGGTCAACCCAGTTTCAAAATGGACTGGGTTCCAAAGACCAACTAATCCCGCTCTGTGTCGAAGCAGCTATGGAGGCATATCATCAGACTTCGGTTTGTTGGTAGTGGCTGTTCCAGGCACATGATAGGGGACATCTCTCAACTGTACAACATTCATAACTCTGTTTGGGAGTATGTGTCCTTTGCGGGAAGGGAAGAAAGGAAGGGATCACTCATGGGGTTAGTGCTTAACGATGTAAAGAATTTTTGGATCTGTTCTGAGATTACGCGTGCTGTTCTCAGACCTTCTGGATGCAAATTCAATCGGTGACTTACGGTTTGAGTTTTCTTCTCTATACTCCCGAGTTTTTCTTAAGCTGATTCGCTTTAAAGACTAATTTTTGTTTTAGGATAGTTTAAATTTGCGCATTTACTTTCGTTTCTCTCATATGCACAAATTTAGGGGGAGAAATAAAAACAAAACAAAAATTAGAATATTTAAAAAAAAAATCAGAAAATCCAAAAATATGGTGTTAATGAAATGTGCTTGAGGGAGATGTTTTGGGAAGTGATATAGTCATGTGATAACAAGCAATCTGAATCTGTGTAAGGGACTGAATCTGAACTGTCTAGGCTCTGTGTTCGATGCGCTGGTAGGCACGAAAGATTAAAATGGACTTGACTAGGCATTAATGAACTTAAGGAATCTAGAGACTTGAAAAATCTTGACCTAGATAGATCCATTTAGCCTGACAATACGACGCTCAGATAGGTTGAGCAGGGAGATATACATGATAATCCACCGGTCACACTAAAATAATCTGTATCTAGAACCGTGGTTTAACTCTTCCTCGATGTACGAACTTTGTCCTTAATTCTGGTATTGATGGGGCGACTGGGGAATTCCGATAAAGTAGGTCTGTAGGAAATTATTTTCTTGCTTTCTTTCTGTTAGTCATATGTTGCCTCCTCTTCGTGATTGAAATACATCTGACCTGGACTGTAACATATGCAATTCTATTTCTTTGCATCTTCTATCTATGCAATTCTTCCTGTCTGTTAGTCATATGATGTCTCCTTTGCGTGATTGAAAAACATCCGACCTGGTACACAGCATATGCACCATTCTACTTCTCAATCCCTCTAAATCTGGTTAGTCATATGTTTCACCCTCTGCGATATTGGAAGAGATCCGACCTGGGTGTATAGTGTGACATCCCCATTTTCACGGCCAGAAAAGACCGATTTTGTTTATGCTTTATAAAAATCAGAGTATCTCTTTTAATAAAAATGTAGCGGAATTTGTTCCCAAAAAAACATGATAAATACGTTATCAAAACATTTCCGAAGAAATGTATTTTTATTCATTTTAAAACATTTGGGATGTCATCGTTAATACAGAAACATAAGCATAAACAGAACTTACATTCATTTACACTAGTGATCTACATCTCTTTTAAATCTCTCAGTGTAATGTAACTTCATATCGACACATGTGATACAAATAAACTGAGTGGGTCAGGTTGGGAAACCTGGTGAGTACATAGGGTTTTCAACCCACAATAATATAATTATTATGTTTAAACAATCAAGCAATCAACCCAATTACCCATCCCCATTATCTTCTTTATTCTTAAGGATCTACCCTAAGAATCAGCTATTTCTCGTTCATTCATTCCTAAGGAGTATCCTGAGGAATAGGTACGAATTCCATCGTTGTCAATGACACATCTGTCAAACACAGCTGCTAGTTCTGTCACTTAGGCGCAGCTACCAAAATTGTGACATTCTCTACGAGGCGCATCTGCCGGTATTGTCCTTTAGGCGCAGCTGCCAGGGTTATCTCGTTTATAGACAGTATCGTTTCCGAGAATCCACTCGCAATACATGTCAATGGGTTTTTAGAGTACACCGGTGAACACATCGTTCACAACACCTACAGGTTGCGAGCCTGCTAGTGTTCCACTGGACTGTCTAGAATAGTCCGTGGTTGTCATCCATACTCTGCTAGATAACGGGGCCATCATTTGGGAAAGGCTTCTCACATCGTCCACCTCTTACACTTACCTCGTGGTCTATAACACCTCTCAACTCATTATCCAACTCATATTTCATCTATTACATTTACCCATGTTTTACCCCAACATTTTCGTAGATATAAAATACATATACAGTTTAAATCATTTAAAACGTGTTATAAAATCGTTCATCTAGCATAGACAGCAAGTATACAGATAATATGCACACATAGCACGTAATTTATTTAAAATACTTCATATCTATGTGTAAGATGAAAGTAACTATGCACTCACCTGATAAGGTGGTGACTCGGTACTCGCACAGCACTTCGTTACTCTCAACACAATTTTCCCCAGACAAAACCTAGTATCATTACCACTAGAATTTAGTGTAATATTCAGCGAGACTAATTAATAGTCTAGCTATTATTACTATTATATAAGTGTTAAAGAATACTTATATAACCCATAATAATAGCCCAAGTACTTATTATAAGTTCTTAATAACGTTACTATAATTAAATAAAAGCTATATTAAAAATAGCGTAGGTGTAGCTCACTTACAGTGGGTTTTATAGAAAACCGGACTTCGCTTGGAGCAGTGTTTCCGAACCGAAAGACCCTTTTCTCGGGGCTTCGGGAGCCTCGGGGCTTCCTTCGGGTGCTAGGGGGTTTACCTAGACTTTAGGGGGGGTTTTAGAGGCTTAGAGAGAGGTTCTAGAGAGAGAAAAAGAAGTTGGAAGGTGTGAGAAATGAGGATGCCCCGGCACCCTTTTTATAGGCTGGAAATCACCAAAACTCGTCGAGTTGACCTCCAACTCGTCGAGTTTCATGGCCAGGTGTCACCATCTGGTGGCTAGCCTTTGGGAGGAAGCAACGGCCAGGATTTCGCCACGTCACCCGATTTCGCACAGCAGCCTCCCGACTTATAAAAATCATAACTCTAGCATTCGAGCTCCGTTTTCGACGTTCCTTTTTTCCACGCGTAGGTAAAATCAAGATCTACAACTTTCATTTAGACTCCATTGGCTAATTCTCGACCGATCTTAAATTTAACAGTAGGAGGAGATTGGACTGTTAAATGACCGCGAAGAATTCGTAACTCCTTCATACGGACTCCGTTTTCGTCTTTCTTTTTATCATTGAGTTCCTATTAATGAGATATTCAACTCTCATTTAGGTCGCATAAGCCAAAAACCGCTCGAACTCAAATTTGAGTTTCAGGTCGTGCACTGCTATGCCAAATCTTAGAAAATTCATAACTTCGTCATACGAAGTCAGATTTGGGCGTTCTTTTTTTGTTTGTTCTTGGTTTAACGTATACTACAACTTTTGTTTAGATCACTAAGGCTAAAAAGTCCTTTATCAAAAGTTCACTATTTGCGTCTCCCGGTGCCGTGCCGGTTTTGCCGAAAAACTTCGACGGGTCATAACTTCTTCGTTATATCTTGGATTTCGGCGTTCTTTATATGTACGGAAACCTTGAGAAATATTCTACAACTTGGTTAAGATTATTTATTCTAAATAATCTTTTTGTCGAAAAGTCGTTTTCGACCCTATTATCTCTAAATTGACTAGCCCGGATCTACGGGCGTTACAATTATCTCCCCCTTAGGATGATTACGTCCCGGAATCATCAACAAAACAGGGCTCACATGATGACTCCATACGTTATCTCTTCATCCTATGTAATAACCGTAACTTTGATGTTTGCTTCGAACGAGTATATAACTCTTAGACTCCTTGACTGCAAGCGGTACTCGATCTTTGTACCTGCTCGTTAGACTCCAAATTATGACATTCGAGTCACAATCTCTCTGGATACTCCTTCTTCTTCTGAAGATAAGTTCCTTTATTACTACAATGGACTGATATGTCGTGTTCTAATGACCTCTCATCGTATGATGCAACGCTTAGACTCAGGTCTTTTAGAGTCAAATTCCAGAACAAACTATACCTTCCTTATTGTTATAATGCGATATAATCACATCTTAAAAGGTAGCATTTCTAGCTACAAGCAACTATCGCGATACCTTTACTGATCGCTTTTTATTTCAATCTTCCGTCTTAAGTCAGATGCTACATCGAACTTGATTCTCTGAACCACATAACATACTCAGCGTAGTCGGACTCAATTTGATATGACCACTAGGGTCGGAATAACAATCATCTTCTTAGTCATTACCGAAACGATGGTAACGACATACTTGAATAAAACGAAATGAATTACTAGCTCCTTGGTAACCTTGTGACTTTCCCTGATCCAAGCGTGAGTCCTGTGCTTCCGGTAGTATATGAATCTACTACCTTTCACACCTACTCATACTCGTCCCAAGTATTGTGTCGCAGTCCCCAAGTCACCATACAAGAAAATCACATAACAGTTCAACACACCAGATAACAAAACGAAGGCTTTATTATTTCTTGAAACTATTACATAGGTGTTCGAGTTCACCCTATAATATGCTTCTAATAGGCTACACCACATAGTACTATGACTACTTCGTGACTTGCTCCTCGTATATCTGTCCTCACTCCTGATTCCTTGTATTGTTAGATGCTTCGTTAAGGATGCTTCTTGGCTTCGGAGGTGCATCCGCTCTTGCTGCTTCATTTTTCTTCGGGCAGTCCCTAGATAAATGCCCTTCTTTGTTACATCCGTAGCACACCCTCTTTTTGGATGTGCACTTGCTAGCGTAATGCCCTTTCTTTCCACATTTGTAGCAAGTCACTTCCTCGTCGTATCTCTTATAGTGCTTCAGCGGTACATTTGGCATTGTAGCCCTTATCGGACAATCCTGCTTGAAGTGTCCCTTTCCACTACACTTAAGGCAAACTTCCTCCTTGGTTGAGCACTTGGGGGCATAGTGACCAGTATTCCCGCATTTGAAGCAGGTCACTTCCTTATGGCATCCCCCGTTGTGTTTCCTTCCATACTTGTTACACCATTTTGCTTTACCTCTTCCTCCTCCAGACTATGAGAACATGTTGTTCCTGTTGGACCTTGCAGTTCCCTCAAATTTCCTCTTTTTGCCAACCTCTACCCAGATGGCTGCCTCAAGAGTAGGTGTCTGGCGTACTGGCACAGTAAGTTCATTCTTACTTTGTTGAAGTAATCGTCTTGTCTCTTCCATCTGACGATCCAACATCATCTGCACCATTGCTTGTACCCCTGCCATCGTGATCGTCTTGGGTGCAGCTGCTACATCTGGCACACGCTCAATCACTTTTGGTTCGGTCTGCGGGTTACCGCTTCCAAATCCGCTTCGAGTTCTCATCATGTCAATCTATACACCAAGTCGGATGTTTGGCGTGCAGTGACGAGAATTAAGATAGAGAATATTTTATTTACGATCGACGTGTAAATCTCCTTATTACTCCGAAAAGTTACATGCCAGTTCTAATACCGTAATTAAACGTTTAGAAGTCTGAACACGTAAAGTTTCCAGACCCGCTCGGCAATAGACCATAGATCCGATCATACATTTAGCATCATAAAGAATCATAAATCCTTTAGCACATAAAAGCATGTTAGGCATTTTCCCTAAATAAGCTGGTGCTTGTGTCTATTCAAGTGTATTACCTAAGACACACTCCTCACAATCATTGCTTAGCATTCTAAGTTTAAGTCTAGAAATAAATCCATATTCCTAGTTCGCTTAAACTAATGCTCTGATACCAACTGTGACATCCCCATTTTCACGGCCATAAAAGACCGATTTTGTTTATGCTTTATAAAAATCAGAGTATCTCTTTTAATAAAAATGTAGCGGAATTTGTTCCCAAAAAAACATGATAAATACGTTATCAAAACATTTCCGAAGAAATGTATTTTTATTCATTTTAAAACATTTGGAATGTCATCGTTAATACAGAAACATAAGCATAAACAGAACTTACATTCATTTACACTAGTGATCTACATCTCTTTTAAATCTCTCAGTGTAATGTAACTTCATATCGACACCTGTGATACAAATAAACTGAGTGGGTCAGGTTGGGAAACCTGGTGAGTACATAGGGTTTTCAACCCACAATAATATAATTATTATGTTTAAACAATCAAGCAATCAACCCAATTACCCATCCTCATTATCTTCTTTATTCTTAAGGATCTACCCTAAGAATCAGCTATTTCTTGTTCATTCATTCCTAAGGAGTATCCTGAGGAATAGGTACGAATTCCATCGTTGTCAATGACACATCTGTCAAACACAGCTGCTAGTTCTGTCACTTAGGCGCATCTGCCAAAATTGTGACATTCTCTACGAGGCGCATCTGCCAGTATTGTCCTTTAGGCGCAGCTGCCAGGGTTATCTCGTTTATAGACAGTATCGTTTCCGAGAATCCACTCGCAATACATGTCAATGGGTTTTTAGAGTACACCGGTGAACACATCGTTCACAACACCTACAGGTTGCGAGCCTGCTAGTGTTCCACTGGACTGTCTAGAATAGTCCGTGGTTGTCATCCATACTCTGCTAGATAACGGGGCCATCATTTGGGAAAGGCTTCTCACATCGTCCACCTCTTACACTTACCTCGTGGTCTATAACACCTCTCAACTCATTATCCAACTCATATTTCATCTATTACATTTACCCATGTTTTACCCCAACATTTTCGTAGATATAAAATACATATACAGTTTAAATCATTTAAAACGTGTTATAAAATCGTTCATCTAGCATAGACAGCAAGTATACAGATAATATGCACACATAGCACGTAATTTATTTAAAATACTTCATATCTATGTGTAAGATGAAAGTAACTATGCACTCACCTGATAAGGTGGTGACTCGGTACTCGGACAGCACTTCGTTACTCTCAACATAATTTTCCCCGGACAAAACCTAGTATCATTACCACTAGAGTTTAGTGTAATATTCAGTGAGACTAATTAATAGTCTAGCTATTATTACTATTATATAAGCGTTAAAGAATACTTATATAACCCATAATAATAGCCCAAGTACTTATTATAAGTTCTTAATAACGTTACTATAATTAAATAAAAGTTATATTAAAAATAGCGTAGGCGTAGCTCACTTACAACGGGTTTTATAGAAAACCGGACTTCGCTTGGAGCAGCGTTTCCGAACCGAAAGACCCTTTTCTCGGGGCTTCGGGAGCCTCGGGACTTCCTTCGGGTGCTAGGGGGTTTACCTAGACTTTAGGGGGGTTTTAGAGGCTTAGAGAGAGCTTCTAGAGAGAGAAAGAGAAGTTGGAAGGTGTGAGAAATGAGGGTGCCCCGACACCCTTTTTATAGGCTGGAAATCACCAAAACTCGTCGAGTTGACCTCCAACTCGTCGAGTTTCATGGCCAGGTGTCACCATCTGGTGGCTAGCCTTGGGGAGGAAGCAACGGCCAGGATTTCGCCACGTCACCCGATTTCGCACAGCAGCCTCCCGACTTAGAAAAATCATAACTCTCGCATACAAGCTCCGTTTTCGACGTTCTTTTTTTCCACGCATAGGTAAAATCAAGATCTACAACTGTCATTTAGACTCCCTTGGCTAATTCTCGACCGATCTTAAATTTAACAGTAGGAGGAGATTAGACTGTTAAATGACCGCGAAGAATTCGTAACTCCTTCATACGGACTCCGTTTTCGGCTGTCCTTTTATTGTTGAGTTCCTATTAATGAGATCTTCAACTATCATTTAGGTCGCGTAAGCCAAAAACCGCTCGAACTAAAATTTGAGTTTCGGGTCGTGCACTGCTATGCCAAATCTTAGAAAATTCATAACTTCCTCATACGAAGTCAGATTTGGGCGTTTTGTTTTTGTATGTTCTTGGTTTAACGTATACTACAACTTTTGTTTAGATCACTAAGGCTAAAAAGTCATTTATCAAAAATTCACTATTTGCGTCTCCCTGTGCCGTGCCGGTTTTGCCGAAAAACTTCGACGGGTCATAACTTCTTCGTTATAACTCGGATTTCGGCGTTCTTTATATGTACGGAAACCTTGAGACATATTCTAAAACTTGGTTAAGATTATTTATTCTAAATAATCTTTTTGTCAAAAAGTCGTTTTCGACCCTATTATCTCTAAATTGACTAGCCCGGATCTACGGACGTTACATATAGCATATGCATTCTAAATCTGACTTCTCTCATAATAATTGTCTGCTCACCTAAAGTAAGGAGTACTTTGGAAGTTCCTGATTATTGGGGTATGTCAGGAAGCGGGAAACATGTTCTAGTACATTTAAAATTGAACAATCACTAGGTTGTCTGTAGATCTCGCTGCTCAATTTAGGTGGACAACAATATCTTTGGTCGTCGTCAGCTGAATGGTCCTTAAGGAATATTATCTAGGAACATAGGATCACATTGTCTTGTCACTTATAGTATGTCCTAATTTTGTCACAATATTTCGTGTTTAAGTGGACCACAATACCGACGATTGACCAGATCTATTCATGAAGAGAGAGGTACTGATAAACGGATAAAGGCTGTCTAAAAACTTTGATCCCAAATCACTCTTAAAGTTAGATATCATTTTTATTTTTGTTAAATTTGTTCATAGTTTTCTTCTAATTTAAATATTAGGGGAGAATTAAAAATTTTGAAAACCAAACAAAAATCAAAAATTAAAAATCCAAAAATAGTGTTATTTCTGTTTTATGTCTTTTTCAGAAAATATGAAAAATCCAAAAATATTGTGTGCTAAATTTTCTTTTAGTTTTGTTTTGTCTTGAAAAGTGAATTCAGGTGAAGATGAAACTCATGGATTTTGTGTCGAAGATTTCTGAGCCAAGGCTTCATCCGTGATCATCGAAGAATTCCCATTCGAAGGAGCAAGAAATGAAGAATATTCTTTCGACATTCAATCTTTCAACCCCAGAAGCAAGGTGAAGCTGCACTTGAAGATTATGTGACAGATTGCATTGAAGCCTCCTCAATCAATTTGCTGCTATTCTTGAACCTGCTGAAGTGATCTTGAAGATTAGTTCTCTCTGATGTTCTCTCTGAAGATTCTCAAGCTGAAAGCGCTATCTTTCAAGAATCGGTACAAGATTCTGAAGAAAAGCCCAACTGCTCAAGATGAAGTCATTCATTGAAGATTCATCAAGTTCATCTTGAAGTTGTGAAGAATTTGAAGATTAACGCTGAAGCCAAGCTCCCAATGAAGATTAACAAGAAAAGCCAGCTACTTTTTAGGGGGAGCTTGTTGGGTCAAATAAGAAAAGAAAGCTATAAACCAAGGGGGAGATTGTTGGGTCAAAATATTGGTTTATACTTTGCTTTTCTAAGAAAATGTATTTTTCCGTAATTTTGTGGCTGTGTACGGCCGTACACAGGGTGTGCGGCTGTACACACGTGTACGGCTGGTGTCTCATATATATATAGGGTGATGAGTCATGTGAGTGTAAGGCTAGAGAAGAAGAGCATATTGTAGAGAGAGAAACAAGAGAGAAAGAAGAGTGTGTGTGAATCTTGTATTTGGATCTCCATTCTAATCATCAAATAATACAAGATTCATCATCTTCTTCTTCTCCTTCTCTTCTTCATTTGATCTGGCATCATCCGTTTGATCGGGATTCCGCACCATCAAACGGATCTGATTGATACACGAGCAGATCAGGGACTTACAATAAGGAAAATATTGAATTTTTCTTGAACATACACTACATCTACAAAGAAAGGTTTTCAACTCTATATACAAAAGCTTATGCACTCACCAACTTAATTGTTGACGCTCTTTCAAAATTACTTGTATTCTCAGGTAATCAATAAAAACCGGTGACTACCAGCTTTTAAGGATGGAACGCTACGACGTTAGACAATCCATTTTATCATTATATTGTAATCGATTTTGAAACATGTAAGTCATGAAACCATGTAACTTTCTCGATTATATTTATGATGGTTGTATCTACTTTGATCACTATTATACTCGTTGTTATGATACTATACATGAAGTCCTCCACCCCGGACGTTTCCGCCATCCTTGGTTTGGGGGTGTAACAGCTGATGTATCTCCACTGCTGGAGCGAACTGTGCTCGGAACCTGGTCACAAAATCCTGCCAGGTCATGGCCTCAATTGTCGGACCTCCCAAAGCATAACCAACCTCCTCCCACCAGTCTCTAGCCCTCTCCCTCAAACAACCTGCAACAAATCTGACCTTCAACCCCTCCAGGAAGAAGCTCGTCAGCTGAGCAAACGCCATGTCTGTTATCCACCGTCTAGCTACAATGGGCTCCTTCACCCCGGAGAAGTATAGTGCTCCACACCCCCTAGAATCCTTGAAGTAGAGTGTGCGAGTCCCAAACTGGCCATGTGCCATATCACTCCTGAAAGCCCTAAGGCGATCCTCCATCAACTCGATAATGCCCTCCTTGATCCACCCTAAAATCTTTGGGGTCGCGTCAAGGATGCCTATAATAATCTCAGATGCTATGAACTCCCGCATGCCATCATTAAACGGCTTGGAACCCATACCCGAACCAGACCTAGATCCAGAACCTCCCGCTCCCTGACGTCTCATCATCATTCTGAAAAAAAACCACACAATCATCAGGATCATGAATACAAATTGCGAGATTCCACATTCTACAAGCTCTCCTGGTTTCCTAGCAGCACTCCCCGAATCGAGTACGGATCCTCTACTTTCAATAGTACGGGCACATACTACCTTCCATATCTATCCGTACTTTCCTCGAGGATTGCTTTGAATCTTCCAGGTCACTTCCTATCCAAATATATTATTGAAATCAGATAAGGCTTCTGGCACTAATCTCTTCCTAGACACCTTCTAGGACACAACTCTCTCCACACACTGCCCTCAGCTGCCGAAAGGACTCCCACGAACTTCCTCTAACTAGTGCATGAATACAGTTACTAAAATTAACATTTCAAGACATTAGGGTTTTCTAAACCCTAATTTGGGTTTCCAACCCAAATACTAGCCAATTAGGTTAATTAGAGTTTAATGAGTTAGGCACCACCTACTAGCACCCCGGGTGGTGGTGGTCAACGGAGGTTCATGGTGGCAGCCACCACCTCATAGTGGTGGTGGGTATGATTTTTAGGCCAAAACAGTGAAAAACTTTCCAAACACCCATCCAAACGCACACATATATACACACAGCCACCCAAAGTGGTGGCTGGTGGCGGAAAAACGTCGGCATGAGGTGGCAGCCACCACCTCACGGTGGTGGTGACGGGTCTTCCTTAATCAATCCGGCCAAAATTACATCTATACAAAATCACACCCCAAAATCCACGCAATAGCACAATAATACACACATACAGCCACCCACCCACGGTGGTTGTTTGTGGCAGAAAAGAAGGAGTGG
Organism: Lactuca virosa; assembly: GCF_052849685.1. Lineage (NCBI taxonomy): Eukaryota > Viridiplantae > Streptophyta > Magnoliopsida > Asterales > Asteraceae > Lactuca > Lactuca virosa. The sequence goes on along the minus strand of NC_136434.1, from coordinate 221,745,864 downwards.
CGGTAGCCACCATGGTTGGCAGCCATGGTGGTTTTTTCGTGATTTACGGCCATCCTCACGCATCTAACGATTGAACATGTACTCCCTCATCGCCCTAACTGGACACAGATACACCATACACACAGAATGACACCCACAACACTGCCACCCATGCGGTGGCAGACAGCAGCCGAGGAACGCAACGAGAGGGGCAGCCGCCCGGAGCGACGACGACGACAGGACTCAAGGTAATGGCGGAAGAAGCGAAGGAGCACATTATCGGGGAAGGAGATGCAATAGCGACCACGAAATCATCGATCTTCCCAGTCACCAGTGACGACAGCATGCGAGATTGACTCCAGGGCTTCCGGCTTCGTCGGCAGCGGCGTCGCAGTAGGATGCTCGGATGTTCAGGGCGGCGGCTGGATCATGGAGGTATAAGGGTGGCGGCTGGCGAACATGAGCTAGTTTTAGGGTTTTGGAAGTGGCGATCCTTAAGACGGGAGGGGAAGACCACCGGGTTCAAGTCCCGTATCATTACCAAACTTACATGCCTTTTTACGAGATTAGTCCCTGCCACAATAACTCATTTTCAGTTTAACTCCAAAATTTACCAATTATCCCTTGCCTTCTGAATTTCTTTGCAAAACCACCCCAAAATTACACTTTAACCCCAAATATCCAAAATTATGGCGTTTAACTCCCCGAAGCCAACACCTTGCTAAATTATTATTGATTTGGCTACAATAATATAAAATATAATTTACATCTTAGGGTTTTAGAATTTATTATTTATTACTTATTTATTTAATTTAAACGGAATATTATAATTCTCCCCCACTTAGATTAGATTTCGTCATCGAATTCATTCCTTACTATTCTTGTCATGCCAAACAACTTGAGCGACATGGACACAATCCTGAGAATACCCTAGCCTTCCCAAGGCAATCGGTACCAACCCTTACAGGGCTCTACAACCCGCAGATGAACGAATTCTTGCAACGTAATCACATTGACTCAATCTGAAATCTGAAGTCTCGAGATGGTCTAACTCCCTGTCAGATCGTCCATACTTAATTATTATCGAATCCATTGCACTTATCTCTCAACTGGCTACTTAATTTCTAATAACTTGAGGTTCCCACTAGAAAACAGAATCACAGACCAAAAGTCCTTGCAGAACACTTATACTTGACAGAAGGCTCAGATAATCGTTCGAGTAGGAGACTCATCCCTGCAACGGTTAGACTCAGAAGAGAGTTGTGCAACGGGGTCAAATCAATTACTCTGATATTATTTAATCCAAACTGCAAGTGACTTAGCACTTTCGATCAACAAGCTACTCCACACACACATGAATCCCCAAGTTACTACTACTGCCCATAACATCACGCTGCCTCCTAATTGTTTTTCCAAAATCCACCATGACTACCCTGGTCCCAATTCGTCTACCATTCAACTGAATTACTGGGTTCCAGCCCGGTTGCTGGGTCAAAAGACTCCCACACAGCAGCCCCTCACGTCTTCCGACGGAAAGCCTCACAGACAATAACTACCCAAACAATCTCGACACTAACCCGACGCTAAACTGAACGCTACAGGACCAACTATAGTCTTTCCTCATACCCGGTCTCTCGCGACCTACCGATTCATGATTCCAACATACTGTGGCCCTTCATCGGCTTGGCGGACTGGCCTATCTTGGCCTCATCCATCCATAGAAAATTACGAGCAAATCACAATTTGCCATACTCCCATCGTTGCACAGGGACCTATGAATGCTACGATCCACCCCGAAGTCTTACAACACTTCTCACGCTAAATGACTGTTAGTGAATGCTACGGGCCACCCCCGCAGTCTTACAGCACGCCTACACTATCCGTAATCTAGTGAATGCTACGGGTCACCCCGCAGTCTTACAACACTTCTCACTAACTGCTATCTAGTGAATGCTACGGGCCACCCCGCAGTCTTACAACACTTCCACTAACCGCTAACTAGTGAATGCTACGGGCCACCCCGCAGTCTTATAACACTTCCACTAACCGAACTCACAGCCCAATGCCTTACCGCTAATCCGACAAATCGAACATACCAGAGTCGAGCGCACCCTTGACCGAACGCCCAAGCTGAACTCGAGCTATGCATTGAACCCCAACCTGGTCCCCCAAGGTCTGCTATCAAGTACCAAGAGTACGCGATCTCAATGTTGGTAAGTTTCCCGAACTTCCAACTCATACTATCCTCAATCCAGACAGCCGCTTGGTCCATCTTTTTTCCAGACGAGAAAGTGAAACATTTCCCGGTTTAAAAATCGATTTTGATCCTGAATACCTGCACGATTCTCCCCCGCTTAGATTCGACTAAGCCTTCACAACACATAAGAATTTAAGGATTCCCAATCCTTTTTGCTTTCCCACAGTCGTTCCGATGACAACCAGCAATTGCCAATGCTAGTACTCCATCAATAGACAAACCCCAAAAGGCCACACAACTTCTAAAGACCAGATGAACACCTCCTGAACCCTAGTGAAACCGACAGTCCCTAATGCTTGAAATGATACCGCACTCAAATCCTGAAGTCCAAAAGACAGATGCTCCAACCAGTACCTCAGCAACAAGCCATTTCCCTTGGCGTTTCCAGCAGCCACTCCAAGGAAAACTACTAAAACCACAGAATCCTAATGATGCTAAATAACCATCCTGTGGACCCTAACCGCAGACCTTCACGAAATACCCCTGAATCGATCTCTATTACGAGCCGAGATAATGTTGAACACCTTGAACAAGAAAAAAGGGAAATGACCTTACACTAACCACTAATAATTCATGGTATGCAAATGACATGTGACAATATTCGAAGATATAATTCATACATGAGCAAAGAAAATGAATCGGATGCATGCTTATCCAAACCAATGTAAGATTTTGACAACCATAAATACTGATATAACTAATATGAAGGAAGGCAAGAGATACATACCTGTAATACCGCCTGCTGGAGTCCTGACCTCCCACGTCTAACACTGCAAAGTCAACTCCTCTCTGCTGGGGCTCCTGCCATACCTTCTCGCCCATCGGTGATCCTCAAAGTAACTGGAGCAGTCGCGCTCACTGCTCCTCCCCTCATCGTTGGACATTCGGACTTCTTGTGGCCCACCTGATCGCAGTGAAAACACAACGGACTTGCCCCCTGAGGACAAATTCTGTTGACGTGACCAACCCTGCTATACTTGTAGCAGGCCAAACCCCTGGAACGACAAACTCCATCGTGCAGTTTCCTAGCACGTGTTGTACTGAATCCGGCCCTGCCGGCCTCTCAAAAACAGATCGGAAGTCTTGGGTCTCTTCCCGGGACCCTCCAATATGTGCACTTGATCTGACCCCCTATTCCTGATGTGCTTTAAGTCAATCTCCCACTCTCGGGCCCTAGATATCATATCATTCAGGGTCTCGCACCCTGAAATACTCACGAATTTATTGATGTCATCCCGCAGCATATCGTGATACCACACTTTCTTCATTTCCTCGTCTGCTACATACTGCGGTACCAATAAAGCCCTCTCCCGGAACTTGGTAGTGATCTCTGCCACAATCTCAGTAGTCTGGCGGAGATCCAGAAACTCTCGCGCCAACCGCTGCACCTCAATTATAGGTGCAAACTCGGCTCGGAAACTGGTCGAGAAGTCATCCCATGACATAGCATCAATCGTATCATCACCCGACTCACTACCGACCTCCTCCCACCAATTACATGCTCGATCCTTCAACAGGCAAGAAACATATCTGACCTTCGCCTCCTCGGGGTAGAAACTCGTCCTGAATGCGTTATCCATATTTGTTAACCACCTCCTAGTAACAATAGGGTCCCTCTCCCCATGGAACACAGGATCTCCACAAGCATGGAACTCCCGGAAATTCAGTGTGCGAGCTCCAATGATAGCCATAATCTCCGTACGGAATACGCCCAAGCGCTCGTCTACTATCCTCGAAACAAAGCGAGAGATCTCCAATGAAATGAATGATGTGTTTTGAGCATTCTAACACTCCTATGGTGTACATGCAACCCTAGAAACCTTGGATCTATGTTTTCTCTAATATTCATGCAAATTTGATTTTTCCAAGGTTCTCATCCTAACTAGCATGCAATGGGGTACTTGTAATATAAAAACTAGTATAATGACATACCTTTCTTGTAGCTTGGATTCCTTAAGACCTTGTGAGCCTAGCACCCCAAATGTGATGCCTCAAATGTTTCATACAACACCACAACTCTTGGAATAACTTGAGAGAAGAACACTTTGATCACAAAATCGGCTAGCCCTCACCCTTTTAGTCTTAGTGCCGATTTTGCTCCATATGAGGTTCTTTATATAGTGTGTCACATATAGGGTTACACCATGTAAACCCTAATGTGCATGGCTTTTCATTTCCCCCATGATCCATGGGTTATAACCTCCATGGAGCATCCATGGAGCACCCAATGGGTCCTAGCCTAATCTAGTGAATCATGAACCATAAGCCCACTATATAAGAATGAATGATTTACAAATCAATCCCCATATATTTAATTAGTCTCTTTTTTATCACAAAATTAATTCCAAATTAATTCTTGATCAATAGTAATTAAATAATATGATTTCATATTAATATATTAGAACTTATAATATATTAACAAATCATAAGTGTCATTTTTCTATATTTTGTCTATCCAATTGTTATGATGCCATGCAACCCAAATGGACCATGCCAAACCTGGTCAAGTACATACCAAATATAGTTATGGACTTAGACACCTTATCCAACAATGAACCCCCCGCAACTGCTCGCTAATCGACTCATCACCTGCACCTGAGCCGGAACTCGAACATGAACCATCTCCCTGAGAGCTCATCTCCAAACTGAAATACAATCAAGCCAACAATCAGAACATACCCAAGAATCCACCTCTCATAAGCTTTTTATATTCTCCAAGACTCTCACCGATTCGAGTATGGATCCCGTGCTTTCAGTTGTACGGGCCCAATACTACCTTCCACACCTATCCATACTTTCTTCAGCAATCCTCCTGAATCCTCTAAGCCACTTCTTCAAAAATTATGACAGTACTCACTAAACCATACTACTAACCCACTACAGCATATCCTAGGCTTTCCTAGGTTCCCGAACCCACCCAGTCCTCAGCTGCTGAAGGATTCCCATTAATTTCAACTAGCTACCTCATGAATATAGCCACATGCAACAGAGATCAGATAATCCTTCAAGTAAAAGACTCAATCCTAGAACGGTTGGACTCAAACGAGAGCTGCGCAATAGGGCCAAGTCCATCACTCTGAGATTATCCAGCCTGTGTCACATGTGACTTAGCATGTTCACTTAGCAGCAAGCTCACATTGCTAAGAGTCCCACAAATCACAAAGCAAGCAGCATGCAAACAATGGAAAATCTAACCAACATACTCTATCAAACCATTCTATCCTCTAATCAGGAATCTGCACTAGCATGCAATTCGAAGGCTCATACAATCAGGCATAACCTAAACATGCCATCCTACCACTGGCTGATCAATCTAGCATGCAAATCTACAAGCTCATATAAGCATACAAAGGCATCTCTCCTAGATCCTTAGCTCTAATCTAGCATGTGAATCACATAATCATATCATAGCACATAACAAACATGTATTGGTATTTTGGGAACCACTTACTTGAGCTCGGTCGATTTCACGCATCACACCCCTTTCTTTGCTTAGAATATCTTTTGTAATTAAATGTTTATTTTATAAGAATTTCATCAAGCCCTCAGTTTGAGTTCAGGCACACCCGAGAGTATGCCTGAATCCCTCAAACCAAGGCTCTGATACCAACTTGTAACATCCCAAAATTCAGGACCAAAAATTTCATTTTTAATATAACTAAAACACTATTGTAACCTTGTTCACACATAGACAAGCATTTCAAATAAAACATTTGTTAGAGTTCATTCCCAGAAATCACACATTGCGGAAAAACACGGGTATATGCGTTGTGATCGTCCCGAGCTCGTTTACTTGAAAACTGGAGGTACCTGAAACCAAAACTAAAAACCGTAAGCAAGAAGCTTAGTGAGTTCCCCAAATACCACATACCATACAATAAACATATTGCCTAACATATGCGGGTGTTGGCCTACCCCTTCGGTCTCTTTCAACCGAATACTACCATACATAACCGTGAGCCATACATATCATTCATATATCATAATCAAATAAGATGCTATGTGTTAATACATAGTCTTGCTATTATGCCACGGGCCGCCACATGGTCTTTCTTGCCAAGCCAGGGGCCACCCCCTATGTCTTATAGACAAGTGCCAAGAGCCACCTCATGGTCTTCCATGCAAGCATCACAAAGACAACTAGCATACATACTACTCTACTTAGCCAATTAGCATACAGTATGTCAGGAGCCACCTCATGGTCTTTCATACATAATGCCTAGGGCTAACCCCCGGGTCTTCCTACCATACATAATAGCATACAGTGTGACAGGAGCCGCCTCCTGGTCTTTCATACATAATGCCTAGGGCTAACCCTAGGGTCTTCCTACCATGCATCAACCAAATGGGCCCGCATTGGTGCCTTCGACCCATACACCAATGAGGAGACTCACCTCGCACTGCTGAAGTCCTGCAGATAAAGTTGTAGCTGCTAGCTGACAGATCCCCAAACTGTCAATCATCAAAACAACACCCAATTAATAATTGGGTTCCAATGCATAACCATAACTCCATACTTGGGGTAAAGAGACTATTTTACCACTAACCTAGCTTGGACCAAAATCAAGGCCCAAACTTAAACTCTGGAGGCCCAGAAGCCAAATAATAAATCAAGGCCCAATATATGGCCCATTTTTCCAATTTGGGCCCAAACCCCTTACATGGGCCTTACCCTAAAGCCCATCCATATATCCTATCCATACACCTGTTCTCAGATGACCCAAATATATGGAGACGGCTAAAGTGGTGAAGACGTCGATTCGTGAACAATATAATCTAAAATGCAAATGAAATTTCAATGTTATGTTTTTTTATAGGTTTTTTTAATTTTTCACGTCATGGTTTTTTTAAATTTTTAATGTAATTTTTTATTTCATGTTATTTTATATTTTTAGGATTTCTAAAATGTAATTTTTAATTTTATGTTATTTGTAATTTTAATATGGTTTTTATTTAAAAATTCTTATTTTTTATTGAAATTAAAAAAAAAGTTTATAGGTAAAAATAAAATCAGTACTTACACCTAGTTCGTAGAAAAAATTATAAAAAAATATAAAAATGACATCTGGTATATGTCACCCTTTAGCTTTGACAAAAAAAAAATTGCACCAAACTCTTGCCTAAACAAATTGTCAAGAAAAATAGCAGCATTTTTAACGTTAAAATGCTTCAATTTTCCGCCATTAATTTCATAAGTATATGTGCGAACGCATGCCAACTACTTCCCTGCTCTTCATAGTCACGACTCACGCCCACTCTCTCTCTCTCTCTCTCTCTCTCTCTCTCTCAGGTGGATGAATGGTTAGAACAAATTTATGAAAATTGAAGTTTGGTAAACTGGGTTTGGTTTCTTAAGAGCAGATTGATTGTCGCAGAAAGAGGAAAATGGTGATCATAACCCAGGATATGATAAAGCAATTCCAGAATCTGATAGAAGCATGTTAGTATTTCTCTCTCTCTTTCTAAAACCCTCACATTTCTCTTTGATTTGATTTTTTCCGGTGATTTACACTCTAATTTGTTTCCGCAGTTGACGAACCTATCAAGATCATATACGAGGTTCGATTTCTGCTCTACTTAGCTGTTTGGATCTGTTGTTAGTATAGTTTCTAATATTTACCGACTCAACCGCGATCCCCTTTTATAATTTTCGATCATTTTTCCTGATCTGAATCGCTAAATTCAAATCGAAGTCAGCGTTTGAATCTTTTCGTCAAACGAACCATTTTCTTCAAATCTCAATACACCAAAGCGTGTATAAACTTCAAATTCGTATGGTCTCTCTTAAATTAATTATAATTACTGCTCTAATTTGATCTTCATTTTCAGAATTTGCATCAAGGATATCCAACTGAGACTATTGTTCGGTTTCTTAAAGCACGAGACGGAAACATCTCCAAAGCTCATAAAATGGTTAAAATCAAACTCATTCTCGTTGAAACTTAAAACTCATTATCACATTACATGCCTGCTGATGCATGTTAGCTTTTCAGCTTGTTGATTGTCTAAATTGGAGGATTGAAAACCAGATCGACAAAATATTGTCGGTGAGTTTTGTTCATGAAATATTTACAGTTTTTCATGTAATCATCATTGCTAACTTTCTGCTTATAAACCCAGAAACCAATCGTTCCTGTTGAACTTTATAGATCAGTGCGTGAATCCCAGCTTATAGGCATGTCGGGTTACACAAAAGATGTATGCGTTTTTCACCCAACTAATACTATTCTGGTTTCATTTGCTTCCATATTTATGGTTCTCTGGTTTCTTGATAAACTATCCAGGGGCGACCTGTTATTGCTGTTGGTGTAGGGCTTAGCACATATGACAAAGCATCTGTAAGCATTCCATATCTTCTGATTCTGATTCTTCAAATTGTAATAAGCACTACAAAAGTTCACATCCAAATACCCTTTTGTTTCATGGTATTTTTCTCTTCTATTCTAGATTCATTGCTATGTTCAATCACACATCCAGATAAACGAATACAGAGACCGCATAATTTTGGTAAGTTCATATCACAATAATACTTTCAAGTTTCAACCACATAAAATTTCCATCATCTTTTCAAATAAGCATTAAGCAACTCCCCTTACATTTTAGCCATCTGCAACAAAAAATTTTGAACGACACATAAGCACATGTGTCAAGGTTCTTGATATGACTGGGCTCAAACTTTCCCATCTCAATCAAATCAAGGTATGCTACATTGCTACTTACTCTATTAAATCAGTACTACAGTAGTCAGTTTATGAAACTAATTATAAGTATTATGTTAATGCATTTTCATCAAATTTGTTGCAGTTATTAACTGTTATATCTAGCATCGATGACTTAAACTACCCAGAGAAGACAGATACTTACTATATAGTGAATGCACCATATGTATTTTCAGCTTGCTGGAAGGTTTGTCATTTCTCTTAACTTTTGATGAAAGATTTCAGATTCTTTTCTACACCCGAATCATAAAGTTTGAATCTTTGCAGGTTGTGAAGCCACTCCTGCAAGAAAGAACAAGAAAGAAGGTCCAGGTGCTTTCGGGTTGTGGGAAAGATGAACTCTTGAAGGTACTTTAAGTGTGTCTGTTTGTTATGATGGAATGGAATAGATCATTACATTCCATTTCCATGTTGGAATGAGTCCCTGATGTATATGTTTTACTTGAAATGAGCAGATAATGGATTACGAATCTCTACCCCATTTTTGTAGAAGACAAGGGTCTGGATCATCAAAGCTTGCAAGAAACAACAGCAATGGTGATGATGATTCTTGTTTCTCATTGGACCATGGGTTCCACCAGCAGCTGTATAACTACATAAACCAACAAGCTGCTGGTCTAAAACCGCGGGCCCCACTCAAGCAAGGATCTTTTCATGTGGAGTTCCCTGAACCTGATCTAATGGACTGTAAGATTGTTCAAACGATAGAAACTGAGTTTCATAAGATAGAGAACCAAAATGGGTTTGCTGATGAACATGATCACAAGGGTAAGATAAATGGTGAACAACATTAGAAGGGAGAAGAAACAAATGTTGGAACTCGCAATTGATAATTATTCAATTGTGTATGATAATTATATAATAGATATATCTTGTAACGTTATGTTATGTTGTAATTTTTATAAACGCGTTTCACACTCCCTTGAAACGAAATGAAACGAGAAAATAGTGTTTTTGACCTTAAAAGTCGAATATAGTCGATGAAGCACACACAATAAAGCATGAATTTTATCATGTCCATTGAAGTCTGGTATTATGTAAATCATTCAAATCTTTTTTGTTGTTGTTTCGGTTGTAGCTAGTTTGTTATCGTGACTTTAATGGCGTATTTAGTACAATTAGACTTTTGTGGCTAAATGACGATAATTGTGAGACTTACATGTCAAAAAAGTCAATACTCGCATGATTGTCTTTTAATAAATCATAAATTCATAAACCTAAAACCTTCCAACCATAGTCTATCGCTATTCTACCTTTAAAATAAAAAATAGAGTTAATAGTGATTAATCTCTAGCTGTATTTTATTTTCCATTCCGTTTTTCACACACACACACACACACACACACACACAAAAAATGAATATTCCAAATATTTTTTTTTCTCGAACTTTTTTAGATTTTATAAATACCCCTTCAATTTACAAGTTTTTACATATTTGACAAAAAAAACTTTTTGTTATAATAACTCTAAAATTTATATAGTTAAATAAATATAACCAAACATTTGAAGTAATTTCACATATAAAATAGAAAAAACTTCATAAATGGTCCATGTGGTTTCATGAAATATGAAGTTTTGTCCCTAAGTTTCAAAACCTCACGGATGGTCCCTATGGTTTCAAAACTTTTAATGTTCGGTCCTTATGTCTCACTTCGTTACCATTTAACCGTTAACTCAATTTTTAATATAATATTGCAGGGGCAATTTTGTCATTTCACTTGTAACCTTCACTCTTTAAGAGGGAAATGATTATGTTCAGTACCAATTGTTTGCATGTCGACTCCACAACTCGTCCCTCTCCCAAGAACATAACTAGCTTCACTTCAGTTCATCGCACAAACAAGAATAGAAATTGGGATTTAGGGTTTAAGTAGAAGGAATCACAATGGTTATGTCAATATGGTGTTTGCGAGGAGAATATTCGACTTTGAAGGACTTGCCAAAAAGATATTGTATGATCCTACAGAAAACTTATGTTTTTCGTTGATTGTGTTCATGAAGAGAAATCATTCACTTTACCCTTTCTTCTTTTGTGTTTGCAGAAGGATATGACAATTATTTCTCGTTGAAGATATACTACAGTGGTATCTTCACCAAGGCACCTGGAAGGAAATACATTGATGGTAACGTAGCATACGTAGATGATGTTGACACTGATTTATTTTCAGTTCATGAACTTGATGACATGGTTCGAGAATTAGGGTACAAAATTGAGCAGACCCTTTACTACCATTTATGTATCCCTAAATACCCCTTAGACTATGGCGTAATGCCTTTAGGTAATGACCACGATATACTTAAAATGGTTTTGTATGCCCCTAAACACATACTTATAACTTATAAGGGTGTATATTGAAAATGGTCAAACTAAGGTACCTACCTATTTTAAGTCTCATTCTAAAGTTATTATTGAGGAGTTAGAACCTAAGAGTGTGTCACCTGAAATAAATAGAAAGAAACCTTGTATGAGAGAAGCAGGATCATGTAGTAGAAAGCTTGATTTAAAGCAACATATGAACCCTGTTTTTGAGCAGTCACAAGTATTATATATGGATGAAGGGTATGATTACTCAAAGACTGTTGTGTCATATATAAGGTCACACGTTAGCCAACAAAGTAATGTCATTGATGTGGTGAATCATGAATTGAAACTCAGGAGGAAGTGATCAATCATGGAATTAAAACTCAAGAGGATGTGATCAATCATGAAGTTGAAACTGAAGAACTAGTGGGAAGTTACCATGTTGAGTGCAACCTCTAAGATGTAGAGGAACCAAGTTGTCAAGTTGATGATGGAGCCCATACTATAAGAGTTGATGAATTTGAACAATTTTTAGAGGATTATTCACTTTTTGCTGAGTATAATGTCGAAAAAGATTGTGAACCTCAACCAGGAATGGATATTCTAGAGGGTATGGTGAGTGATGATAATGGAGAGGCTTTCTATTCTAAGAGTGGAGATAATTTTGAGGGTAGTGGAGATGATTCAGATGACAGTGACTACAATGTGGATGAGACTAACATACAATTTGATGTTGATGTAGACATGAGTGAATTCCATAGTGTTGTCGATGTAGATAAACATGGAATTTTAAACAATCAGACAACATGTGATTGCCGGTTTGCAGGGAATGACATGCTTGATAAAGAGTTGGAAGTTATTTCTACTGATGATTATCGGTTTGCAGGATTTCATAAAGATGATAGGAAGAGAATACTTAAGGAGTTAAGTAAGTCAACTACATGCTAACATGGGGAGGTTCATGTAAAAGAATTTAGGGTGGGTCGGGTATTCAAAACAAAGATTGATGTTAAAAATTTCATGAATTCACATCTATTCATTAATCTTATCAAACGTGGAATCACCACCAATGCCCTAGAACACATCGGAGGGTCAGCCCATCAAAGGAACACACATCTTGAACAATTCCAAAATTGCCTTTCATGGTTACGATTCGTCCACGAAGTGACCTTCGTTGCTTCATTCCCACATCTACAAGTCACCATCTTTGGATGCAAATCGCTTGGATCTTCTCGAGGGTGCAAAATTAGACGAACAGTAGAAGAGAGAAGAGAGAAGATGATCACGGGTAAAGGGTTTTCCAAAAAAAATCGAGCATGCACTCTTTATTTTAAAGAGTGAGGGTTACAAGTGAAATGACAAAATTTCCCCTGTAGTATTATACTAAAAATTGAGTTTACGGCTAAATGGTAACGGAGTGAGGCATAAGGACTGAACATTAAAAGTTTTGAAACCACAGGGACCATCCGTGAGGTTTTTGAAACTTAGGGACAAAACTTCAAACTTCGTGAAACCACAAGGATCATTTATGAAGTTTTTTCAAAAAAATATGACAATAAAATAAACTATATATATACAAACTCAAACTTGAAGAGTAAAATATCACAAGTGAAAACAAGATTCATAGTATAAATGAGTATTCTTACTCCAAATGTGATTTAAAGTTAAAAATAGAATTGGGTTGAAGATCATTTACTCAATAAATATAATTATTCAGATTTATAAGTAGGGTTGATAATGCCCTAAATATTGTCCGATTTTGAAACTAATGTGATTGTAATCATCATAAATTACGGAGTTCAAAAAAATTCTTCATAATCGATATTTTGGGAGTCATATTAAGGCATTTAGTTTCATGGTTACACTGCAAATACATACTACTTTGTTTACCATAATTAACACCAATCTACCGTTAATGATCTCTTACCTATTCTACATGTACAAAATATTTCTCCAACATCAAGCCGAGTGCACCCTAGTTACCATAACATTTTATATTCTTCCAAAAGGATTCTACAAACCAAACACCCCTCACACTCCAATTAATCAACATGAAAGCATCCATTCCAAGTGTATATGGTTCAAATTTGAAGTTCAAATACATACAATGCAAGCAAGGTTTATTCATATTGCAAATCAAAACCAGTGCAAAGTTGTGTACAAAATCTAGGGCACAAAACCAGCAAAAGAATCAAGAACAAAACACCTGATTCTCAATCATACGTTTACAGATTACTACTACCCTTGATACCTACCACTCATATTCAATCTTTCAACTAATACCAATATGCAAAAACAACATATATATATATATATATATATTTCACAAACACACATCAAAACTACAAATTCCAATTACCTTTTACCCCAACTGTCTGTAACAGTTATAGGCAACAGCAACTGAGACAGCAGCACCAATAAGAGCTAAAGCTGCATACACATCTTCACTCTCCCATGTTTCAAGCCATGTTGGCATAGTGCATACCTTATGTGGTGAACTACTATTACCACTACTACTAGTACTAGAACCTCCTTTGTTACCAATGTTGATGGAAATCGGATTCTTGATTCCCTTTCTTTTCTCAAGATTAAAATCCACCACATTTTCCGGCGAGTTAGAACTCCGGCAACAACCACCGGAGCTTCCGTTTTCCTGGCAACAACCACCATCCTCCACCTTGGATTCATCACTGGCGGTGGCGGCATCTTTTAGGCTTCTTTCCATGTTGCCACCTCCGTTTGCTATTACCCTTTGTTCTTGAGCTTTCATTTGCTCTTCTTCTGATAAACCCATCTGTCCCCTGATTCATAAAAAACAAAACCCTAATCATTAAGTAGAAAATGTTTTGTCTTTTCACATCACTTTGGCTATTTATGAGAAAGTTTATAAACAGTGATCCAGATATGTCTAGCTTCACATGGTCATCACATTTTCATTGTCCCTTGGCTATGGTTTGTCTTTGTCATCTTGTGACCATCTATATAAAACTAAAATGACCATTTTACCCCAACATTCCAGAAAACAACTCAAGATATGGCATAATTACCTCCAAAGAGAATCTACAATTTCACCTTTCTCAATGTGTTGTTCAAGTAATGTGGGAACATCATCAGGCATAACATATCCATACCTGTGAAAGAATAAAGATGCAATTCATAAGTAATAACAATTTTAGATTTTTCAAGATAGAAAAGAAGAAACATAGGCATACTTACCAATGACCTGTGACTTTCCCATGGTTATTTGAACCAAATATGATGACATTTCCTGCATACTTGTGGCCCCCAATGTGTGAACAAGGGCGAACAGACACTTTACCCTGATCACCACGCGATTCTATCTCATCCTTAAATCTAGAAACAAGTGCAGGCCCACAAACACCACATCTTTTGTCCCTTGCACCATGAGCACATACAAAAATGTATGATCCTCGAAGTGGCTCAGGGCTTCCAGGAAGCCATTCACCATCTTTTACAAGAACTTCTTCCACAAATGTGTCAACATCGAAATGTGTCAGTCTCCTGCATTTTGTTCAATTCATCACTCATCAGTCATCACTTAATGTTATAACTTTGATCATCATTTGTAGTGAAGAAAAGGAGGTTATGAAATCACCTGTATCTGATCATGTCAGGGAAGATTAATACATCTCCATTTGATGTCTCAGTTCCATCATGTCCCTCGCATATAGTTAGACGAGTCTGTGAAATATGAGTGAGAGACGAGGTTGAACAAATAAACAGTCATCACTATGACTCCACATAACCATGGAAACGCTTTCTTTAGAACCCTAAATGCATAACAAACTTGAAAGTAAAATCACCAAATCAAATTCAATCATTAAGTACGCTTATAACCGATTACCAGCTACATTTAGCAGAAAAAAATCTAGCACTGTATCTGGTGAACAGTGCTTACTATTCAAGAAACTCTCGGTGACATTCAGAATCAATTGCAACATAAAATGACAGATAGAAATTGAATGATTGTACCGATGGTTGCAACTGGACGCCATTAATCATAGCAACGAAGTTAACAGAGAGCGAAACCCTAAAATACAGATAGATCAGTAAAGTGAACCCTGGAAACCGACCTGTCTCTTCATGTCACACTTCCTGGATGCTAGAGCGGCGGACAAAAGCCTAGGCAACCGATCAAACTCAGTGGCTTCGATGCGGGGAGGCCATACTTGCGGTTTCTTGTAGCACAAAAATACATGTCGTTCGTAGTACTTAACAGTTCCTACAAGAAGGCTCTGCCGGAACTCAGATCGAGAAAATCCGAAGTCTTCATCACCGCCGTCAAAGGCGCCCAGGAATCCCTCGTTCTGAAAACTTCCAGAAGCACTGCCAATCTGGGAACTGTCTCCCTCAGACACACCCACCGAAGACGATGTTGGTGCGTTCAAGTACGATAGAGGCTCGTCTCTGTTACTCGCCATCAAAGTGCTCGACGAAATTCCTCAAAGAAAATCAATCGGTGTTAGTGCTGAGTGTTCCACCCTGGCATTGTCGAGTAAGAAACAAAAGTGGGAGATATATTGAGATATTGACATTAAAATTTATTTTTAATATATATATATATATATATATATATATATATATATATATATATATATATATATATATATATATATATATATATATATATATATATATATATATGATATTTAATAAGAAAACTTATAAAGAAATAAGAATGAGAGATATATTGAGTTATGGACATTAAAATTTATTTTTAACATATTTGATATTTTCTCTATTTCACATTAAAATAATAATCTATTTTTAAAAATAAATATCATTTTTACCAAAATATCCTTAATTATTAGTTAAACTATTTTTTTTAAACGACAAATCTAACATACTTTTAAACTACACCTTAAATTCACATATGTTCACAATAGGACTTGAACTCTCGACCCCATAGAATAAGGGCAACACCAAATATTGTTGAGCTAGAAGTCATTTGGTTTAGTTAAATTATCATAATATTAAATACAACTATCATGGAATTAAATGCAATAAAATGATATAATTATCATTTCATTTAATAAAGTTAGTAGTAATTAATGTTTCTTTATCTATCTGTTTTTTTTGTTTGTTTTTTTTGTTTGTGAAAAATAATTTTGGGACGGAAAAATTATTTAATAAAAGAACTTATAAAGAGTGAGAGATATATTGAGTTATTGACATTAAAATTTAGAACAAATTAATGAAATTGTCCCTATGGTTTACTGAAAATTGCGTGTTTGGTCCCTATGTTTTTTTTTGCACTTGGACCGTCCCTATAGTTTGTTTTCATTGCGTTTATCGTCCCTGACCAACATGAAAATACCTTTTTGCCCTTTCATATTTTTTTTATTTAGTTTTATTAAGAAAATATAAACCAATAATAAAAATAAATTAAAGAACTAAAATGGGTCCCACTTTCTACCCAACCACACCCTAATGTTCTAAGTCCTAACCCTATCATATTCCTTATTTCTCCACTCTCTCAGATCAGTAGAATGTGCTTTGGAAACCATCCCCCACCACCGGAACCACCATTCACCGTCAGAACCACCGGTCGCCGTCGAAACCAACAGACAACTGTCGGAAACACTAGAACACCACCATCATCGACTCTCTCTCCCCGACGCTTCTCTCTACTTCGATCTCTCACGGAAACCTTTGCAACCGCTATTACCGGTTCTGTACCTCCCTCTCTCACCGGAAATCGATGTCGCCCCCATCGCCGGTTCTTTCTATTCCATCTTCTTTATCTCTTCACCAAATCTACTTGTTCATTGCCTTATTGGACTAGATCTGTTTGGAGGTGGTCAATGGAAGTAGTGGTGACTTTAAGGAGGCGACGATGGAAATAGATCTAGACGTGGTGGCATGTGGTGTGTCTCCAACGTCCTGATTTGGTTGGTTGTTCATCATTTCTTGGAACCAAATCGATGATAGTGGTGAAAGATGCTAACTGGTGGTATGAACCCAATCTAGATCTGGAACTCCCCTATCGCCAATTCTCTGCTGCAATGCCAGTGATGACGACGGTGTTCGATGACATTTGTGGTGATTCGAGGCACATATGGTGGTGGCGGCCAGGTTTCTTACATAAATATGGTGGTGGATTTGATTATTCTGAATACGATGGGAGTGGGTGGATTTTGGTGGTTTTTGGAGGTCGTCGGTGGATTCCGGTGGTTGCCGGTGGATTATAGTGGTCGCCGGTGGTTTGGGTGGTAGCCGGTAGTGGGAGTGGGATGAATGTGAGATTGGGTCCTACATATCTATAAAATATTTAATTTAGTTTTTTTAATTTATAAATAAAAAACAAAAAAACTGAAAAAATAAATATAAAGGGTAAAAAGGTCTTTTCATGTTGGTTAGGGACGAAAAACGCAATGAAAACAAACTATAAGGACGGTCCGAGTGCAAAAAAAACATAGGGACCAAACGCGCAATTTTCAGTAAACCATAGGGACGATTTCAGTAATTTGTTCTAAAAATTATTTTTAATATATTTGATATTTAATAAGAAAATTTATTAAGAGATAAGAGTGAGAGATATATTTAGTTAATGACATTAAAATTTATTTTTAACATATTTGATATTTAATATAAGATAACTTATAAAGAAAAAAGAGTGAGATATATTGAGATATTGATATTAATATTTATTTTAAATATATTTGATATTTGATAAGAAAACTTTTAAAGAATTAAGAGTGAGAGATATATTGAGTTATTGACATTAAAATGTATTTTTAACATATCCCATATTTAATAAGAAAACTTATAGAGAAACAAGAGTGAGAGATTTATTAAGTTATTGTGTAACATCCCAAAAATCATAGAAATTTATTTTTTTTCAAAAACAACCCATTAACCATTAAGCGTTTACAAAAAGGTCATTGTTCAAAAGTATAATCATAATCAGAATATCTAAAGATACATTGTCATAAAAACAGGAAGATATGCACGATCACGCATTCGCTTTCCCACGATCCTTTAAAGTACCTAAAACAATAAGCTAAAACCGTAAGTCAAAGCTTAGTGAGTTCCCCCAAAGTACCACCATACAACATAACAAACAACAACAAGCAAATATGGGCCTCCAGCTTGACTGGACCGCCTCGCAGGGCCTACAACTTATCTAGACCGCTCTCCGGGTCTTCGGCCTGACCGGACTGCCTTGCATGGCCTACAGCCTATCCAGACCGCCCCGTGTGTCTTGGTCTTCAGCATAAAGTAGGACTGCATCAACCCAACCATAATATGTCGACATATACAACAGATAAAAATAAACACATATCAAGCAAATACATGTAATCATACAGATCTACCAATCTATCATATAACTGATGGGAAAAACGCAGCAACAACGGTAAATAACAATGCGGAATAATACTTCGTTTGACTAAACTATTCCCGTCTTGAATGAACCTTTTAGGATGCAAACAAATAGGATAATTTCACTTGCAACATATCAGCCCTGATGCAAGTTATATGATCAATATAATCAACCCAAAACAATAAGTAATCAACCAATAAAGACACCGGAATTTTAGCGTGGAAACCTCTCAATAAAAGAGAGTAAAATCACAGGACTACTAGAGCCGCTTCAAATCCACTATCACCAATATTAGAGCAATACAAAGTCTTCTCTAGATGTACTAGAGGCATACAATAATCATCATATACTTGGAACTAAATTACATCAAGCATATGGAATCAAATAAGCAAAGACAAAGAAGAATATCACCAAAACGTTTCTGATTTCTAGCAGCAAACAGAAGCGACGATTCCTGAGTCTCTGGAGCTGATCTCGACAATTCAACCGTTGGATCTGAAGGCCTCAATGTTGGGAAGCTTCTATCCAAAAATGAAAGAAAACGGACCTTTGGATCTCCAGGAAACGAAGGAACACTGAAGGTGTGTCCAGAAAAACGGAAATTGAAGAAACCCTTGATTTCTCTCTTTTTTGCTCTCTCTATTGCTCTTGGTGGCTGAGAATTTTTGTGTGTTTTAGAAATTAGGGCATGTAACACATATATATACATGGGCCAAATAAGTGGGCTTTCCTTATGGGCTAAAAAACCCAATAGAAAACCCAACAAATCTCCCCCTTTTTGGCCTATGAGGAAGAGTTCGCCATCCCGGCGATCGAGCAACATATCTTCAACTTCTCCCTTTCTAAAGGTTTAGTCAACATATCGGAACCATTATCATAAGTATGAACTTTTTCAAGTTCAAACAATTTGTCTTCAAGAGCATCTCTAATCCAATGATACCTCATATCGATATGCTTTGTTCTTTTGTGAAACATAGAATTCTTAGCAAGGTGAATGACACTTTGATTATCATAAAGAACCACGTAGCGTTTTTGTATAAATCCAAGCTCTTGCATAAATCTTTTTAGCTACAATAACTCTTTGCATGCTTCTGTTGCTGTCATATACTCAGCCTCAGTTGTGGACAAGGCAACACGCTTTTGCAGTCTTGACTGCCATGACACAGCTCCCCCTGCAAAAGTCATCAAATATCCAGAAGTGGATTTCATGTTGTCCTTATTTCCTGCCATATCAGAATCTGTATAACCAACAAGCATAGATGCTCCATTTCCAAATGTTATACCTAATTTGGAAGTACCACGTAGATATCTGAAAATCCACTTAACTGCTTCCCAATGCTTCTTTCCCGGATTTGACAAAAACCGACTAACAACACCAACTGAATGGGCAATATCTGGCCTTGTACACACCATTGAATACATCAAACTTCCAACGGCTGATGCATATGGAAATCTATCCATCTCTTCATTCTCCTTCTTAGTAGAAGGGCAATCTCTATCAGTCACCTTAAAGTTGGTAGTTAGAGGTGAACTAACCACTTTAGCTTTACCCATGTTGAATCTGCAAAGCACCTTCTCAATGTATTGCTCTTGTGACATATGCAAATTCTTTGAAAATCTATCTATAGTAATCCAAATGCCAAGAATTTGTTTTGCTGGCCCCAAGTCTTTTATAGCAAAAGACTTGCTCAATTGTTTCTTCAGCTGAATAATTCTCTCTGCATTCTTGCCAACAATTAACATATCATCAATATAAAGCAATAAAATTATGAAATCATCATCACCAAACCTCTGGAAGAAAACACAGTGATCTGAAGTAGTCTTGCGGTAGCCTTGCTCACCCATGACTGACTCAAATTTCTTGTACCGCTGTCTTGGTGCTTGCTTCAACCCATAAAGACTTTTCTGAAGCCTACACACATAGTCTTCTTTGCCTTTAACCTGAAAACCTTCAGGTTGCTCCATATAAATTTCCTTGTCCAAGTCACCGTGAAGGAAAGCTGTCTTGACATCCATTTGCTCAACCTCAAGATCAAGGCTAGCAGCCAAGCCAAGAATCACCCGAATGGAACCCATCTTCACGACCGGAGAGAAAATCTCATCAAAATCAATACCCTTTCTTTGACTGAACCCTTTGACCACCAATCTAGCCTTGTACCTAGGCCGTGAGGTATGTTCTTCAGTCTTCACTTTGTAGACCCACTTGTTCTTCAAATCTCTCTCGCCTTTAGGCAACTTCACCAACTCAAAGGTATTGTTTTCATGCAAGGAATTCATCTCATCTTGCATAGCTTCAACCCACTCTCTTTTATGCTCATCTTCCATAGCTTCTGCATAACAATCAGGTTCTCCCCCATCAGTGACTAAAACATACTTATCGGTAGAATAACGGGTGGAAGGATGACGATCTCTCGTAGACCGCCTAAGTGGGACAAATGGTGGTATATCATGTACTGGCAACTCTGGATGAAGATCTTCATCCAACTCCGACTGCTCTGGAACATCATTGTCATCAGTACCATGTTGTTCATCATTCTGAACATCTTCATTAATTGGCTCAAAATGTTGAGGGGGAACCGGATCCAAATCAACACGATCATTAGTAGATTGAGGAACTATCTTTGTCTTCTTAATATCTTTTATACTCTGATCTTAAACAAATACAACATCACGACTCCTTACGAGTTTCTTCAGAACTGGATCATATAACCTATAACCGAATTCATCTTGGCCATAACCAAGAAATATACATGGTTTGGTCTTCACATCAAGCTTTGATCTTTCATCTTTAGGAATGTGCACAAAAGCCTTGCATCTAAAGACTCGTAAATGACGATACGAAACATCTTTGCGACTCCAAACCCTGTCAGGAACATCAAAAGACAAAGGAACACAAGGAGTAAGATTAATAACATGTACCGCCGTATTCAAAGCTTCTACCCAAAAAGAATCAGGCAATCATGCATGTGAAAGCAAACATCTAACTCTTTCACCCAATGTTCTATTCATCCGTTCTGCTAAACCGTTCAACCGTGGTGTCTTTAGAGGAGTCTTTTAGTGGCGAATACCATGCTCTCTACAATAAGCATCAAAAGGGCCAATGTATTCACCGCCATTATCTGTCCGAACACACTTCAATTTCTTCCCAGTTTGTCTCTCAACCAAGGCATGAAACTGCTTAAACACATCCAATACTCGATCTTTAGTCTTCAAAGTATAAACCCATACCTTCCTTGAATAGTCATCGATGAATGTGACAAAATACAAGCAACCCCCAAGTGTCCTAGTCTTCATGGGACCACATACATCGGAATGTACCAGATCAAGTATATTCTCCTTCCTGGAAGGAGGATGGATCTTAAAGGAAACTCTATTTTGCTTACCTGCCAGACAATGAGAACATCTCTTCAAATTCACATCATGCACACCGGTCAACACATTTTTCTTCAACAACAAAGACATCCCCTTTTCACTCATGTGACCAAGTCTCTTATGCCACAAATCGGTCATGTCACAATATATCGATGCATGTATTGATTCTTTGGAGATCTTCGGATGTGTCATGTATAACTTTGAGCTTCTTTCACCTCTTGCCACAATCAAAGAACCACGAGTGAGTTTCCAAATGCCACCACCAAATGTACTATGGTAACCGCCATCATCAAATAAGCCAACAGAGATCAAACTAAGTCTAATATCTGGAACATGTTTTACATTGTGTAAAACCAACTCCATCCCAATCTCAAACTTTAAACAAATATCTCCGACACCAACAATCTTTGATAACCCATTATTACCTATTTTAACATTCCCAAAATCACCAGGAGTGTAAGATGTGTAAAAATCCCTTTGTGATGTCACATGACAAGTAGCACCACTGTCAACAACCCAACTCGAATCATCATGTGCAAGATTGACCATATCATAATCACAACAGATAAAAAACTCTTCGGTAGCAGTGTTAACTTCAGCAGTATCATTACCACCATCATCTTTCTTGTGGTTGTTCTTTTGATTGTTGTAATTTGTCTTCTTGTTCTCCCTTTTCAGCTGTCTGCAGAATTGTATTGTGTGCCCTTTTCTACCACAATGATTGCACTCATAGTCAACAAACTTTCCTTTAGATTTACTGCGATATTTCCCTTTGTTATTCGGACCTCTACTTGGACTTCTCCCCCTGCTTTCTGTGACCAAGACATCTGAATGTGAAGAGGAACCTTGTGACTTTCTTCTCATCTCTTCATTTAAAACACCGCCTTTAGCCAATTCCGTGGTGATAATACCATCTGGTGCAGAGTTGGAAAAGGATGTCCCAAAAATTTCCCAAGAGTCCGGTAAAGTGCCAAGGAGCCATAAACCTTGTAACTCATCTTCAAACTTGATACCCATTCCTGCAAGCTGATTAATAATTCCCTGGAAAGAATTCAAATGATCACTAATAGGATTTCCATCATTGTACTTCAAGCCAATCAACTGTTTAATCAGGAACAATTTATTGTTCCCGGACTTCCGAGCATACAACTGCTCAAGCTTGTTCCACAAAGTACGAGCATGAGTTTCCACGCTAATATGGTTCAAAACATTATCATCAACCCATTGTCGAATATACCCACAAACTTTTCTATGCAAAATATTCCACTCTGCATCTGTTTTATCATCGGGTTTTTCAGTATTAAACACAGGCATATAATAATCCTTCACATAAAGAAGGTCTTCCATCTTGCCTCTCCAAACTTGATAATTAGAACCATTCAAATTTACAATCCTATTTGTATTAGCTTCCATTGTTCAAAAAAGTAACCTAATAACAAGAACCAAGCTCTGATACCAATTTGATGGGAAAAACGCAATCACAACGGTAAATAACAATACGGAATAATACTTCGTTTGACTAAACTATTCCCGTCTTGAATGAACCTTTTAGGATGCAAACAAATAGGATAATTTCACTTGCAACAAATCAGCCCCAATGCAAGTTATATGATCAATATAATCAACCCAAAACAATAAGTAATCAACCAATAAAGACACCGGAATTTTAGCGTGGAAACCTCTCAATAAAAGAGAGTAAAACCACGGGACTACTAGAGCCGCTTCAAATCCACTATCACCAATATTAGAGCAATACAAAGTCTTCTCTAAATGTACTAGAGGCATACAATAATCCTCATATACTTGGAACTAAATCACATCAAGCATATGGAATCAAATAAGCAAAGACAAAGAAGAATATCACCAAAACGTTCCTGATTTCCAGTGGCAAACAGAAGCGACGATTCCCGAGTCTCTGGAGCTGATCTCGACAATTCAACCGTTGGATCTGAAGGCCTCGATGTTGGGAAGCTTCTGTCCGAAAATGAAAGAAAACGGACCTTTGGATCTCCGGGAAACGAAGGAACACTGAAGGTGTGTCCAGAAAAACGGAAATTGAAGAAACCCTTGATTTCTCTCTTTTTTGCTCTCTCTATTGCTCTTGGCGGCTGAGAATTTTTGTGTGTTTTAGAAATTAGGGCATGTAACACATATATATACATGGACCAAATAAGTGGGCTTTCCTCCAGCTTGACTGGACCGCCTCGCAGGGCCTACAACTTATCTAGACCGCTCTCCGGGTCTTCGGTCTGACCGGACCGCCTTGCATGGCCTACAGCCTATCCAGACCGCCCCGGGTGTCTTGGTCTTCAGCATAAAGTAGGACTGCATCACCCCAACCATAATATGTCGACATATACAACAGATAAAAATAAACACATATCAAGCAAATACATGTAATCATACAGATCTACCAATCTATCATATAACCAGCATAAACATCATCCTATATATCTGGATACATAATCTAGCGGGTCGGTATTGGTGCATTCAACCCATAAGTACAGTGAGGAAAACTCACCTCTTAGTCTGAAAAGATCGTTAAACAGGACACTGCTCCGAATATCAGCTCTATCGGTCACATATTTATCAAATAGTGACCAATCTTAAATATAACTCAAAATACCCAAAATACCCTTAGGTCAAACTTAGTCAAACCCTGGTCAAGGTCAAAATCAATCCACACTTGAAAGTCCCACAATCCACTAATCACGTCGTGACCCCTAATGGACACGTCGTGGCATAATAAGTTAAAACAGTCGAGGAATACCATCCTCACGTCGTGACACCATGTGCTCACGTCGTAAGAACGCTCTGATCAGAAGTTCTTAATGAAACTGGTAATCCATTTTTGACCACGCAACCAAATCCGATATAGTGTCTTATTTACTTCAGAACATCATAAAAATTGTGGCTTTTTGGGCATGCATGTCCAATGCATGTCCCAAACACTAACTAGGGCACAAAAGAGGAAATGGCACCAAATCTTTATGCAAGAGTCTTAAAACTTAATCATATTCCAGATCTAGCATATATACTACTCAAGGGACACTGGAGATCCATAAAGTTGGCAACTTTATGGATTTCAACCACTACATCATCTAGAATATGAAGGATTAAGCATAAAAACCTAGATCTAAGCTTATGGATTCATAAAGCAATGAACTTGAAACTCACAAAAGGTCCAGAAGGTGTGAGAATGTTTGATGGAGAGACTTCAATGCAGAAAAGATGAACTAGATGCTCTTCCTCTTATTCTCTTTAACTAGAATCACCACTGACAAGCTCTAGATCAAATATGGGTGCTAGGGTTTCAAAGGGGAGTGCAAGGAGGTGATGAAGGTTGATGGTGGTCTAACCCTAGCCCTCACTTCCTTTAAATACGGAGTAAAGCCCCCAAAATTAGGGTTTCCTCTCAGGTTGGTCTCGCGTCATGAGTCATATTTGCTCACGTCATGAGCCCAAATATGGTGTGCGGTTGCACTAACCTCCTCACGACGTGACATACATACCTCACTTCGTGAGTAGGATTAAAACCTTTGAATTTTAAACTTGACAATTACTCACCTGAATTGAATGTTACATATTGACATTAAAATTTATTTTTAACATATTTGATATTCAATAACAAAACTTATAAAGAAACAAGAGTGAGAGATGTATGGAGTATATTAAAATTTAGGAAAATTTTCAGAAAAATCTTAAGATTTTGGTCCAGTTTAGGTAAAAGTCTAAAATTTTATTTTGTTAACAAAAAAAATCTCAATTACATGGTAAAAAATTCAAATCAATAATTTTTTATCGCTAACTATTATTTACCATGTTACCTCCAAAAAAATCTCAATATTCTGATACAGTTTAGGCAAAAGTCCAAAATTTTATTTTGTTAACAAAAAATCCTGATTACCAGATAAAAAATTCAAATTAGTCATCTTTTACCATTAAACTATTTTTTTTACCATATTACCTCCAGAAAAGTCTCATTATTTGGCCCAATTTATGAAAAAGTCTTTATTTTTATTTCAACTTTTTTACCCTTTCACTAAAATTTTGGAAATTTATTGGTTGAAATTATGAAAAAGAATAAGCGTGATTAAGCTCCATAAAAGTAAGGATTAAAGTCCTCTATAACCAACTATTTGCGACAAACAATGACGTTAACATTATTTTAAACTCATCATCGTTCATATAATCCATATCTCATTCAAATTATTGTTAGTCATTCAAATTATGTGTTGAACACCTTAGTACAGTCTACCTAAAATTAGGTTAAAGGAGAACTAATTGTTATCTTCATATAAGAAATCATTGACCGATGGAAAACCAATCAATACAATAGTAGGTTATGTGAGGTTGTTGTAACGTCCCAAAAATAGTAGAAAACCTTTCATTTTTAATCGATCAAACCATTCATTCATTTGTTCCAAAAGACGATCCGAGTAAAAGTATTCTCAAAACATGAGAGTAAAATCATAAATAATCATTGCAGAATAAATTTACAGGGGATGCAATGCGATCAAGTCGGGCTCTTCCTTTTGAAACTGGAAGTTCCTGAAAATATGTTAACCATAAAACCGTAAGCACAAACTTAGTGAGTTCCCCAAAATACTGCATACAACATACATATAAATAGCCCCCACCCAAACTGTATAATGGGCCCCACCCACTACATAACGGGGCCCGCCCAAAATGATATATAACGGGCCCCGACCAAATAATCGGGCCCCACCCATATAAGACATACATAATTAGGGCCTGCCCATGTAATCGGGACCCACCCATATAATCGGGGCCCGCCCATATAAAACATATAAACACATGCAAGAGTCACAAAGACAGCTAGCATCCTACAAACATAATCTAGTGGGACGACATTGGTACCTTCGACCCACGAGTACAATGAAGAGACTCACCTTGCAGTCTAGAAGATAACAGTGATGTTCACAGATCCAATAATCAGCTCTCCAAGACACCTATACAACAAACAGGAACCCAGTCTCAATCTACAACCCAAAATCCTCAATTTGACCTAAAGTTAAACTTGTTCAAATTCAACGGTCAACGATCAAAATTCAACGGTCAAGCTCGGTTAACCTATGCCCCGTGTAGCATTTAACTCTAAGCACCGCATAGAGCATAGGGTGGAAAAACAGGAAAAATCGAGGCTACACCCTGCGTAGGGAAAATTACGCCCCACGTAGCGCCTGATGTCCAACTTTTCCATTAAGCTCTTAATACATAAATTCAACCCTTCAAATTTTCAAATATGGACCTCTATAGTGTCTTAATGGATAAAGTTTCCAACTTTACCCATTAAGGCACTCCCATCAAGAAAGATCTAAACTTTATGCACTAAAATGACCAAAAATGATAACACCACATGCATGGATTAATGAACAAGCATCAAAGCATAACTTTCCAAGTACAACAAGTCTCATAAGTGTTCCATATAGCTCAAAAGGTGTTGGAGTTGCATCAACTCCCAAAACACAAGTTTAAAGGACCAAAAAGTGAAAATATGACAATTAACAAGATCTATGAAATCAATGAGCAAGTTCGAAGATTTTTACTCACAATGGTCCAGTAATGAAATAAACTTGTTGGATCTATACTTGAATCCTTCTTCTATACACTTTGCCACCACCTTGTTATTCAAGATTCCACCTTTTAATGGAGAAATAAGCTCATAAATGATGCCAAGTCTCAAAACAAGTAAGAGGAGGCTAGGATTTCTTAAGGAGTGATCTTAGGTGATGGAGGCAGGTCATGAGAGGGTTTCCCAGAGGTTAGAGCCATTAAATAGGGCTGAAAACCAAAGAATTATTGTTTGGATCTGTAGCGATTATGCCCTGCATAGCATAACCTACGCTATATGTAGGTTGTTAAACCCGCTTCCATAATTCAGCATTTACTCCCTGCGTAACTTTCCTACGCCCTACATAACTTTCCTATGCCCTGCGTCGGATAAAACCACCAACTTCCCATTCAACTTTAAACAACCATAACTTCTTCGTTTGAACTCCGTTTTCGGCATTCTTTATATGCACAGAAAGGTATTAATGATCCCCCAAATCCTATCTAGTTATCTTTGCCTTAACACATGTTGAATTGAAACCATAATCCATGCAAGAAGCCCGATATATAACGTTTCCCTTTATTTCCAACACACAAATCAAAGGCTTGGTGTAACATCCCGAAAAACAGGACATAAAATTTTTTATTTTTAGATTAATAAATCATTAATACAAACTGTTTCCATAAAACCAGAGTAACCAATATTTAGCAAAACATCATTCAACCAAAGTAATTCATAGAAAGCGAAAACATGTGTTGTGTGCTCTGCAATCATCCCGAGCTCTTCCATTTGAAAACCGGAGTACCTGAAACATAAACTGAAAACTGTAAGCACAAAGATTAGTGAGTTCCCCAAAATACCATACCATATACAACCACAGATTATCATGTGCATACATATAGTTGCCATGGGCTCCCCCATGGTCTTATTATATTATGCCATAGGCTCCCCCATGGTCTTTACATGGAATGCCATGGGCTCCCCATGGTCTGATATCCAATTGCCACGGGCTCCCCCTTGGGGTCTTCCATGCAAGTATCATAGAGAAAACTAGCATACCACATGACATGTAATGGGTCGGCATGGGTGCCTTCGACCCATGGATATAGTGAGAAGACTCACCTCGCATTGCTGAATCATATAGAAACACCCTTGGCTGTTGGCTGGCAGATCCCTGAACTATCAATAATAAAACAACACCCAATTAACAATTGGATTCCAATCCATAACCACAACTCCCTACCTGGGGTAAAAAGACCATTGTACCCCTAACCTATCATTGTCTAAAATTACGACCCAGACTTACAATCTGAAAGGCCCAAAGGCCAAAAAAATCAACCAATGGCCTAATTTTCCAAATTGGGCCCAAACCCCTTACATGGGCCTTTCCTTAAGGCCCAACCATTCGTTCTACTCCACTACACTTTGCATTCTGATGGCCCGTTAACCGATAATTATCTAACGCCCAATTATGGCCCACTTATGGCCCATCTTTCCAAATTAGGCCCAGACCTCTCCAATGGGCCTTACCCTAAAGCCCAATAATTTCCTTAGTCCAAAATCCTTCTTTCAGATGGCCCACGAAGGCCCAAAGCAACTAGGTCCAAGAAATGGCCCAAATCGAGGCCCACAAATGTGAAGTCCATTCTGACTGAGTACGCTGGGAGTACCCAGCTGTACGCTGCGCGTACACGCTTGATGGCTTGTACGCCCAACATACTCCCTTATTAAGCCCACTTTTTCCATTAAGCACTTAATGCCTAGCCCAAAGGTTCAAACTACAGATCTGAGTCCTAAACAATTTTTAGACCCATTAAGTCACTGACTTGGTGACTTTGCATGCCCCAAATGAACCCAAACTCAAAATATAACATTCTACTATCATGAAAATGGCCCCAACTCATACATGGATGGATTTAAACTCTAAAGGTGCCAACTTTATGGACCTTGAACCTCAGAAACACTAAGAGGGGCAACTCAAAGCTCCTGGAATGGAATCAAGACCACTAGATCTCATTCTTGGGACCAAAATGAACCAAAACTCATAAATGGTAGATCTAATATATCAATGATCAAGTTCAAAGCTTTTTACCTCCAACAAGATGGAAATGAGACACATAAGCAAGATCCATAAGCTCTTCGTTGATTCCCATCCTTGCACCAAGCTCCATTATAACATCCCAAAATTGAGACCCAATTTTTTTTATTTAATTATATTATTTATAAAAATAGTTTACGGAAAACATCGTTACTATCATTTCAAAACATCAAGTCACAAATCACAAGTCTCGAAAACCATAACATCAAATAGTAAAATGTCAGAGTACAAATCTCATGGATCTCAAAATGCGGAAATCATGTGTGTGCGATGCGCTGCTACCGTGCCAGCTCTTTCCCTTCGACGAAGAGGTCCCTGAAACCAAAACTGAAAATTATAAGCACAAAGCTTAGTGAGTTCCCCCAACATACCACATACCAAACAACATACATACTGTCGGGCAATTCTGGGGAGTCCGACCTACCTATGTCAAGCAGTTCTGGGGTGCTGACCAACCCATGTCAAGCAGTTCTGGGGTGCTGACCTACCCTCCGGTCTATCTCAACCGGCAATAGGGACTATTTTACCCCCTACTACTAGCAGATCATAATCATACTAACATAATCATGCTGTCATAATCATACTGTTAAGCATTCCTGGGGTACTGACCTACCCTTCGGTCCTAACGACCGAGACGGATGACTATTCCCCTCCTACTACCGCTTTCACATACAACATATCATACTAGCACATAAAGCACATTTGGCAATAGCAACCTAGATAATTATCACACAGACAATCATCTAAAGACAATCCCTGTTGGTGGGCCAACATTGTGGACGTAGACCCACCTCTACTGGAAGGTAACTCACCTCGAAACTGCGGGTCGAATCTCGCGGAAAGTAGTTTCTAACAGTTGCTATGATAAATCCCAGCTAACATAAACACATTAACACCCGATCAGAGTCTACAACACAACTTATGGTAAAATGACCATTTTACCCCTTGGTCCAATTGGGACATCCAAGAGTCCCAATTCTAATCTATTAAGCCCAGTCCTCCAATGGCCTATTAAAGACACCTTAAGGCCCACTAATTGCCCAATTCCTGAATTGGGCCTCATCCCCCTAATTGGGCCCAAAAGCTCCAAGTCCAAAGGTAATAATTCCAAGGGTCCATTCTTGGCCCAATAGGCCCAATGCTCTAGTTCCAGATTTCTAAGTCCAAAGTTATACTTCTCAGTAGGCCACAGGGCCCCAAGCCTAGGCCCAGATCCGTAAGGCCCAAAAGCCTGTGGTTGCCATTCTGCACACGTACGCGCGACGTACCTGGCAAGTACGCCCAGCGTAATCTTGGCCGCAAACGGAGGTTCACCGTAAACGGTAACGGACCGTGAACCACCCCAGTACGCGCAGCGTACCAGGGTTTACGCTTAGCGTACAACCCAGTTTCCTTGGGACTTCACTTCTGACTTAATCCATTAAGTCTTTACATCCAAAATGTAGATCCAGGTCCTTTAAGGCCTCCCAAGCCATAAAGTGACGAACTTTAGGTGCTTGCATGCATGGTTGGGGTCAAAACATGTCTTCGGTCCATTATACAAGCTTTAAGACGATCTAACCCTTGCATGGTTTTGGCTTAACCACCAAGATCCGATTTTTATGACCCTAGGTGCTTCTAAGAGTCCAAAAGGACAACTCTTATGCTCTGGAACCAACAATACTCAAGCACTCCCAACAATGGGGTCAAAAAGGACATAAAAACCCCAAATAAGCAAATCTAAGCATACAATGGTCAAGTATGGAACTTGATACCTCAAAAGAGTCAGAAATGGTGTCAATCCTCTGGATCTACAAGCTCTTGGTGGATCCTTGCTTATTCTTCAAGCTCCTTTCTTCTTTTCTCACTAACACAACACACAAACACTCTCAAATGGCTTCTAGAACACAAAGGCACACAAAGGGAGCTAGGGTTTTCGTGGTGGCTGGGTAAAAGTGAAGGGAGGCTGAACCAACAGGGGTTATGTTCTTTATATAGGGAGCAAACTCAAATTTTAGGGTTTAAGGATCTGCACACGTACGCTGGGCATACTCCTGGTACGTTGGGCGTACGTGCATGGCTTCCATATTTCCTTCTCCTGATTACGCTGAGCATACATAGCAATGTACGCCCCGCGTACGAGGTTCCTCAGCCCACTCTTAAGGGCCCAAAGTCAAAACCCAACCAAACAAACCATAAATTAATTAAGGCAAATACTCATAATACCTGGAAAAATCCCGGGTGTTACAAATCTCCCCTACTTGAATTAGACTTCGTCCACGAAATCCATTGCTGCTGCTGAAAACAACTCATGGTAATGCTCCCTCATCTAATCTTTCGGCTCCCATGTCCACTCTGAGCCCTTGCGGTGCTGCCATTGCACCTTTACCAGCTCCACCCTCCAGTTCCTCAAGTCCTTTGACTTCCTGTCGAGGATCGCCACTGTCCGCTCAATGTAGTTCAGGCTATCATCCACCTGTATATCCTCCAATGGCACCACTGCGGAATCGTCCACCAGGCACTTCCATAACTGGGAGATGTGAAAAGTACTGTGAATCTGACTGAGTTCGGCTGGCAGGTCCAGCCGATATGCCACCTTGCGCACCCGGGCTATAACCCTGAAAGGTCCAATGTACCTGGGGCGCAATTTGTCCCGCTTCCTGAACCGAATGACACCTTTCCAAGGCAACACCTTCAGGAGTACCATGTCCCCGACCTGGAAATCCAGGTCCGAACGACGCTTGTCGGCATAACTTTTCTGCCGACTCTGAGCAGTCTGAAGCCTGCTCCAAACCTGCTGGATCCTTTATGTGGTCTTGAGTACCACCTCGGTACTCCCCATGACCCTCTGTCCAACCTCACCCCAGCATATCGGGGTCCTGCACTTCCTCCCATACAACATCTCAAAGGGAGGACGGTCGATACTCGCGTGATAGCTGTTGTTATAGGAAAATTCTGCCAAAGGAAGGTAAGTATCCTAACTACCTCTAAAGTCCAGAACACACGCCCGCAACATATCCTCCAGAGTCTAGATGGTCCGCTCACTCTGACCATCCGTCTGCGGGTGAAAAGTGGTGCTAAAGTGCAGACGAGTACCCAGGTCGTCGTGAAACTTCTTCCAGAACCTAGAAGTGAACCGCACATCCCTATCGGAAATCACCGAGACTGGCACCCTGTGCCGAGCCACTACCTCCCTAATATAGATGTCGGCCAACTTTTCGTCCGAAATGCTCTCCTGAATCGGGATGAAATGGGCGCTCTTGGTCAACCGATCCACGATGACCCAAATCGAGTCCACTACAGCGGGATATCCAATGGCTGGGTCTTGCCGTGAGGCATCTGGTGCTCGACCTTGGCCTTCCTGTAGGTCAGGCACCTCTCAACAAACCAAGTTACATCCCACTTCATGCAGGGCCACGAATAATCAAGACGAAGATCCTTGTACATCTTCATCGCCGCGGGATGGATAGAAAACCTGGATTTATACGCCTCTTCCATCAGTACCTGGCGCACGCCTCCATGGTATGGGACCCACACCCTCTGGTGTAGAGTCAATAATCCACGGCTGTCATAATCGAAGGAGGAAACCTAACCCACAATACGCTCACTCTTACGATGTTCCTCCTTTATGGCCTCCTGCTGGGCCTCGCGAATCCGCTCCAGCAACGGAGTCACCATGATCATCCTCATGCAGATATCCCTGATCGGCGCTTCCTTGCGGCTAAGCGCATCGGCCACGACATTGGCCTTTCCCGGGTGGTAGAGGATCTCACAATTGTAATCCTTCGCCACATCTAGCCATCGACGCTGTCTCATATTCAGATTCGGCTGATCCATGAGATACCTCAAACTCTTATGGTCCGTGTAAATGGTACAAAGGACCCCAAAGAGGTAATGACGCCAAATCTTGAGGGCAAAAACAACTGCCCCCAATTCCAAATCATGTGTCGGATAATTCGCCTCATGAGGCTTCAGCTGCCTCGATGCGTATGCGATAACATGCCCCTTCTGCATCAATACCGCGCCCAATCCCGAGAGGGACGCATCGCAATACACTATAAAATCCTCCACACCCTCTGGCAGGGCTAAGATTGGCGCCTCGCACAATCTCTATCTCAGTGTCTCAAATGCGGCCTGCTGCTCAGGCCCCCAACGAAAGACCACGACTTTCCTTGTCGACCGGGTCAAGGGCACGACTACCTTGGAGAAGTCCTGAATGAATCTCCGATAATAACCTGCCAATCCCAAGAAGCTCCGAATCTCAGATGGAGACCTCGAGACCTCCCACCTCATCACGGCCTCCACTTTGGCCGGGTCGACCGAAATCCC
This sequence comes from Lactuca virosa, assembly GCF_052849685.1. Taxonomy (NCBI): domain Eukaryota; kingdom Viridiplantae; phylum Streptophyta; class Magnoliopsida; order Asterales; family Asteraceae; genus Lactuca; species Lactuca virosa. Next base: position 221,711,909 of record NC_136434.1, on the reverse strand, counting down.
GTTCTGGTTGACAAGGTGCCCAAGAAACTACACCTCGCGCAACCAGAACTCAAACTTGGAGAACTTGGCATACAAGCTCTCCCTCCTCAGAGTATCCAACACCTCCCGTAAGTGCTCTGCATGTTGCTCCCGAGTCTTGGAATAGAACAAGATGTCATCAATGAAAACTATCACAGACCGATCCAACATCGGTCTGCACACACGGTTCATGAGATCCATGAACGCGGCAGGAGCATTGGTGAGCCTGAAAGGCATCACCACAAACTCATAGTGACCATATCGTGTCCGAAAGGCAGTCTTCTGCACATCCTCCTCTCTGACCCTCATCTGATGATAACCTGAACGCAAATCAATCTTGGAGAACCAAGATGCCCCCTAAAGCTGGTCAAAGAGATCATCAATCCTCAGGAGTGGGTAACGGTTCTTCACCGTTACCTTATTCAACTCCTGGTAATCTATACACATCTGATGCGACCCGTCCTTCTTCTTCACAAATAGAATCGGGGCTCCCCAGGATGAACTGCTCGGTCTGATAAATCCCTTGTCTAACAGCTCCTGCAACTGTGTAGACAACTCCTGCATCTCAAGAGGAGCCAACCGATAGGGTGCTTTGGCTATCGGAGCCGCACCAGGAACTAGGTCGATCCTGAACTCTACCTGCCTCTCCGGAGGTATCCCAGGTAGCTCTTCTGGAAATACATCCGCGTACTCTCATACCACTGGCACATCGCTCACCGTCGCCTTACCCGTCTCCCGGGTATCCATAACATAGGCGACATACCCTGCGCAACCCTGCTGGAGGTAGCGCCTAGCCCTCGCTGCTGAACATAAAGTTGGTCCGTGTTGTGGCCTCTCGCCCTGAATCACCAGCTCTCCCCCACTTGGGGTCCTGATCCGAACCAACTGCTATGCGCAGTCGATCACTGCCCCATTGGGACTCAACCAATCCATACATATAATAACCTTGTTTCCCCGCAATGGTATGGGAACCAAGTCTACCAAGTAGTGCTCCTCGTACAGTCTCAAAACATAATCCCTGAAAACCTCTGATGCTCGCACTGATCGGTCACCCACAATCTCGACCTCTAGAGGGAAATCTAAGATGCCCGAAGACTCATGGAACCTCTTGCTAAGCGCAAGAGAGACAAATGATCGGGTAGCACCCGAATCAAACAACACCTGAATCGGGATACCGTTCACATGGAACGATCCCGTCACCATATCGGGTGTGGCGCGTGCCTCCTCGGCTATCAACTGAAAAGCTCGGATCCTCACCACTGGAGCCTCTCCTTGACCTTCCGGTCATCCGTAACTCGTGCAGTCGCTGGAGTCGGCGCCACCACTGGCGCTGCTGCTGCTGTCAATCTAGAGCAGTTAGCCTTTTCATGGCCCCTCTGACTGCAATGAAAGCAAATCAGGTCTGATGTCTGAACAGTGGGGGCAGGGGCAGTACAATCCCTGCCAAAGTGCCCCATCTTGCCGCACTTGTAGCAGTCTGATGATCCCGCTCTACAAGCTCCCTCATGTGGCCTGCCGCATTTCCTGCAGCGGCTCTGGCCCGACTAGCCCTTCGACCTCGTGTCGGATCCCTTGGTTTCTTACCCCAAACCCTAGTAATCTGCTCTGCCTCTGCCTTCCTCTTTCTGAGGTGCTCCAAATCAATCTCCCTCTCCCTTGCCCTGGCAATCATGGACTCCAGGGTCGGGCAGGCTGAGTAGCTGACATGCTCCCGAATATCAGCCCCCAACATATCATGATAGCGGGTCTTCCGCATCTCCTCATCCCCTGCATATTGAGGTACGAACAAGGTCCCTCTCTCGAAAGTTGGCGGTGATCTCCGGTACTGACTCCGTAGTCTGTCTCATGTCAAGAAACTCCCTGGCCAGCTGCTGAAGCTCCATAGCTGGCGCAAACTCAGCCCTGAACCTGGTCACAAAGTCTGACCAAGTCATAGCCTCGATGGCTGGGGCTCCCAGTGAGTCACCAACTGACTCCCACCAATCCCTAGCTCTAACCCTCAAACAGCCCACAACAAACGATTCCTCCGGGCAGAAGATCGTCGACTGTGTAGACTCGATTTCTGCGATCCATCTCCTGGCATAAATGGGGTCCTTCGCCCCATGAAAGTCTGGCGCACCACTCCCCCTGAAGTCCTTGAAGTACAGTGTGCGCGAACCCGACAGGCAGGTCGCCAAGTCACTCTTGAATGTTCGGAGGCGATCCTCCATCAGCTCAATAATCCCCTCCTTGATCGACCCGCAAATGACATGGGTCGCCTCAAGGATGCCTCTCGTGATCTCAGATGCGATGAAATCGCGTAGCCTGTCATCAACCTGCTCGGATCCCGCACCCGAGCCTGATCTTAATCCTGATCCAGACCCTGAACCTCCTGCTCAATGTCTCGTAATTGCCATACACATAAACGTCAGGGTCATACATACTATCGAGAGGTCTCACACACTCTCCAAGTTCCCTGGTTCTATCTTAGCCCTCATTGATTCGAGTACGGATCCTCTGCTTCCAGTAGTACGGGCCCATACTGTTGGATAAGGTGTCTAAGTCCATAACTTATTTGGTATATACTTGACCCGACCCGGCATGGTCCATTTGGGTTGCACTTCACCCAAACTGTTTATGGATAATCTTATGAGAATTGTATACTTACGATTTATTAATATATTATAAGTTATAATATATTAATATAAAGTCATGTTATTTAATTAGTTTTAATCTTAAATTAATTATGAATTAATTTAGTGATTAAAAGGAAGACTAATTAAATCATGGGCTATTATATTTATATGGTGTGGGCTAATACTCATTTGTTAATGGGCTAAGCTTATATGGAAGTCCATGGAGCTTTTAACCCATGGATCCTTGGAAAGGAAAAGACATGGGTTATTAGGGTTTCACCCTAACCATGCACACTATATAAACAAGCTCATGTTGCATGAAATATAACCCTAGTGTGTGTGTAATAGTGGTGGCCGATTTCTAAGTGTTAGTATACTCTCTCATACATTTTCCAAGTTTGTGGTGATTTGTGATTTCCATTTGAGGCATTCACATTATTGGTGCTTGGCTCTCAAACTCCAAGGAATCAGCAATCAACAAGAGGTATGTAATTCATCTAGTTCTTTTATGTTTAAAAGTACCCCATGCCATGCTAGATAGGTTATAAACCTTGGAAATTAATATTTTGCATGTACCTTAGACAGACATAGATCCAAGGTTTATTAGGGTTGCATGTACACTTAGGAAGTGTTAGAATGCTCAAAACCCAACAGTGGTATCAGAGTCTAGGCTTGTTTGTTTGATACTTGATGCAAAATAGTGATAAAAAGTCGATTTTTTGCTGTCTGACTGATGAACTCGCCGAGTCCATGGGGGGACTCGCCGAGTTCATGTGTAAACTCATCCTACTCGCCAAGTAGGTTCGTGCACTCGGCGAGTAGGAGCCTCAGAATGCAGATTTTCGACTTTTGCTGCTGGAAATGGACTAGAAACATTACCCTAAACTGTTTTGGTGTTTTAAAACTTGTTTTAGTTGGTGTAATGGTTGTTCTAATCCATTTACAATAGCTTATATCAAAATTTCATGCTTTGTATGTGTTCATATAATTCTTGAAACTTTGATGATCATGTTCATGTTCTTATGAATTTAGAAGATGATAGGAATTATTTGCTGAATTGTTTAGGATTAATTCTTGATCATTTATGTGTTTTAATGGAGTCCATAATTTGTCCTCAAGTTATGGATATCCAAAGGTCACTTCTTTTAAACACACATTTAAACACATAAGTTACATAAAAATGAAGAGTCTTCATTTTTATGAACCTTTAATTCATAAGTTATGAAATGAAAAGTTTTGGATAGTTACAAAACTTGCCCTCAAGTTTTGGAATTTGTAAAGTTTCACACACTTTAATAAACTTTAATTCCAAACCCTTAGAGTTGTAAAAGTTAAAATTCAACCCTTATACTATTTATAACATTAATGGTTAATTATTATATATATGTATAAGATCAAGTCGTTTTACCGTTAGTAGGCCTCATTCACGAAGTCGGTCTATAAGGGGGGTATAAGGTTGTTGCCTATAAAATGGCAACTTAATGGGTGTCCATTCTCACCCACCGCTTCCTTGATCGGTGGAGGGTCGTTAGCCGAACGGGTAGGACAATGACTTTAAATTCTCATTAAAAGTATAATGAATATTATAAAGTAACTAAACCTTTTATAAATTCCCAATCTTAGTTACTTTAGGAAAATGTGAATATGGTGCTAACCCATGAAATTCACACTTTGTACCTTACCAAGTCGTTGGTGGAGCGTGTGTGGTTAACCGACACACTAACATGGACTAGTAAGGATCACGAAGGGTGACTTAATGTTTATCATAGATCGGTGGAGCGTGTGTGGTTAACCGGCACATCGATTAGGTGATAATATTAAGGGTACCAAGTGAGTTTGCATGGTTATTCACACCTTGTTTTGTGATCCTCGGCATCCCAGTCACAAAACTTGAGAGGGCACAATCGAGATTGAAACATGCCATTGAAAAGTTCAATGAATCTCAAAAGATCTAGGAGTTTCAAATCCAATTAAAACCTAATAAATTATTTCGTTTTTCATGGTGGAAATTGGTGAATCGTCATTCGCCTACCTTCAAATATTTTATAGCTTGGATTACGGCATCCCTCTTCCAAGTTATAAAATATTGTGTTGGGTCCTAGCCTTAATATTTCATATTGGGTGTTATATTAAGGACTTGAATCAACTAACTTGATTTTCTCCTATTGTAGATGTCTAGTTCAGACAACTATGATCTTCCCAAATCGCTTGGAACAAGCTTTCCTCTTGAAGATGATGTCCCTCAACATCATGCTTCACTCCCTCCACCTCCTCTATTTATTCTCCCTGACCCATAAGCCCGAAGACTTGAAAGGTTCAAGGTCACTCAAGCTCTACTAGAAACGAAACATAAAGATGGAAGACCTGTGTGCACTCATGTCTTAGGAACGAAGTCACACATTGACAGGTTGAGAATGTTGGGTGCTGTTATTTCAAGGAAGTTCGCTGTTGACTGGGTTCTTCAGTCACTTCCTGAGTCGTATGGTGAGTTTATTAAAGACTACCATATGACAGATCCTGACATAACCCTAATAGATCTTTCTTATTTGCTTGTTGCTGCTGAATCAGCAATGATTTGGCGCAATGGTCAAGCAAATATTGATGGAAGGCCTAATTCTCAAACTTCCATGGACATGGACAATGGTAACATTGGAAGTCCTGAAAAGCTTTCTCGTCCCAATGGAAAGGGATCGGCCTTGGTCAACCCGGTTGACCAAAAGGTAAAGGGAAAGGCTAAGTCTGTGATGGTCTCGTGTACCATTCCCAAAGAGTCTATATGTTTTTATTGTCATGAGAAGGGACATTGGAAGCGAAGCTGCCCTGAATACCTGAAATATTTGAAAGCAAGTAGAGACAAAATGTTTGACTCAGCTTCAGGTAAGTCCACTATCTAACTTTGTTAAAGTTCCTAATTGTTGATTCTTATTACATGATGTGACTAGGTTGCATCTTGATGTTTAGTAGGATCGAGCAAAAGGAAGGTTAAATTAAGAGTGTGCTGAATCTGATCACGAAGATGGATTTCTATCGCATGGTTCGAGGATCGGATTTTTGAGCTACTACTTAAAAGTTATGATAGATTGCTAGGAAATATGTAATATCATAGTTTTCATTTGAAGATGCATTGTAAGGAATATTTTTCCGCATTTTAATAAAGAAATAAAAGTTTTGTTTTGTTTATTTTATATTATATCCCCATACAATGGCATTTATGGAGATTGATGTTTGTATGTTTCTAGCAATATTGGAAATATGAGTTTGATTCTCTCATATGTGGTAGTGTCTGAATTTACCAAATGAGGAAAGGTTCACATCACCCAAGCTTCAGTTAGACAGAAACTTGGAATCATACAAGTTGTATTGTATGATGAATGAGAATTTTCATCTTTGTAAAATTGAGACTAATTCATTGATCACATGCATATGTGAGTCAATTGAAGAACTAAGGAATTAGGTACACTGGGTGTGTGCTGGTCAAGGTCCACCACAAAGATCAATTCGTCATGATTTACTAAAGATTAATAAATATGGTTATACTTATAAGGTTAAGTATAATTCTGTAACATTGGAAAAGTTTCAATGTATGGCAGAACGGATGAGATGAATCAAATTTGGTAGAAAGATAAAAGTTTCTCAAATCTGAAAAGATGGGAGAGTACTTTAGTATCATGTTTTTATGATCATCTTAATGATTATGAAACCATATCACAAATTCATACTCTAAGGACATCTTAGTGCATTGTTATGACTAAGATGAGGGGTCATGAATTGTTGGAATGGTTAAAATCAAGAAGATGGATCATACATGTTTTTATGATCATCTTAATGATTATGAAACCATATCACAAATTCATACTCTAAGGACATCTTAGTGCATTGTTATGACTAAGATGAGGGGTCATGAATTGTTGGAATGGTTAAAATCAAGAAGATGGATCATACTTCGTTCCAAAACAACTCTTAGAGTCATACTCCAAGATTGTAACATTGAGTGACATAAAGTAAGGTTTAAAACACTTATCAAATGTAGTGTAAAATGTTTTCTACTCTTGTACATTTGAAATTGGTAAGTTGTGATGTCTTGGATAAGACAAAGACCAACTAAGACCAATTGTGTGAAGTGTTTATCTTAATAAGAATCTGCACTATCCCTTGAATATTCGTTTTGTCAAGGAATGGCTCTTGACTAGGGAAACTTATATGTCAAGAGGACAGTGGGAGTCTTTAAGATCCTGAAAGGATTTCAAGATATCAAGAGTAAAACCTGAGTTTTATCACTAGCACACGACTTAAGGTTTGCAACCTATTAAGTTGACATAATTCTTGTTTCTGTGTCTGTTCCTATTAAGTTGACTATGCATATGAGTTTTGTTAGTTCTAAACTGTGTGCATAACAGCTTGGAAGCATTGGTGGGCCTTGTGCTACCAGGTGACAAGAAATTAAGATTGAACAAGTTCAATCCATGTAAAGCTAATTTGTCACTAACCTTGTCTTGTGATTATGGTTTTGACAAATTCACATGGATAGAAACTCATACACTATAAAATCTAAGTGTCATAAGGTTTCTCTTCGATTCATGAAAATGATGGTGAGGAAATGCTTTTACTAAGAAGATTTTAAGTAGATAACAATTGTGATGTTTGCATTCTCAAAGTCGTTAGTGGAGCGTGTGTGGTTAACCGGCACACTAACATGGACTTGTGAGAAATGGCAAAGGTCTAAACAATTAAGACTATGATTATGGAATCCCTTTTCATAGTTCTGGAAATTGTTTAGACACACATGTGAGCTATCTAAGAAAGGGTGTACGAATCTAAATTTCAGGAGTCCAACTGATTTCTGGAAATATGTCAGAGCTAGTGGGAGCATAAGTGTTATGCTGATAATCATCATGTTAGTGGGAGCATGATTATTATGTTTAGTGTTGCAAGTTAGCAATGTTAATTATAGAAAACCAAAAGTTTCAATTCGTAAAGTTGTAGGGGTTGAAAAGTTGTTTTGCTATAATTAAGGGAGAGGAAATTATACTTCATTTCAATTCTAAAAGCTTAGATTGAGTTTTTAATCATCTTTAGTCAAGGATATATATATGTATTTTATGTTGGAATGGTTCAACTTAAAGAAATTCTATATATATTGCGTTATCAAAATTCGATTATGATTACGGCATCCCTCTTCATAGTTAAATTTTGAAAACATGGCAAATAAAAAATATTGTAGCAAAAGACTGGTCTAGTATCATGTCTTTATGTGAGACATCATGAATCGTGTTCCATATACTTCGGATATAGGATCGATTTCATGTGCTATAATATTCATCCTTATTGTAGCAAAAGACTGGTCTAGTATCATGTCTTTATGTGAGACATCATGAATCGTGTCCCATATGCTTCAGATATAGGATCGATTTCATGTACTATAATATTTATCCTTTCTAAATTTTCCAAATGCTTAGGGCATTAAGAAGGGAAAAGTCTAGAATTGGATATGACTAAAGTGATTAAGCAATTGTCGAGGACAATCTAAGGTTCTCCAAAGATTGGTTGCTCGGGGACAGTTGGAAGTAGGATATAAATTGTTGGAAAGGACCATATTGACATATTCTGAAAAGAGGTAACTCTTGTTCGGAAGTGATAGTCAAAATGGGACTATGGAAATTTCTCCATAGGTGGAAGTTATTCAATCTATGTAAGATTAGAAAACCTTAGTGCAAGAAGGATGTTCAAAGCAATGTACTTTGAATATGAGACTTCGTTTCCATAGAGTTGATCTCCTTTGGAATACTCTGTAATGACTGTTGACAAGTTTTGTGACTTTGTGCATAATCATTACAAGAGGAACATTGCATAAAAGTTTAAAATCTAACAGTTTTTTTGGTAAATGGTAGGAATTAGGAATTTTTACATTTACAATAAGGATTTGGGATTGTGAAATGAGCATCATTGGAATCATGTTCAAATGATCTATTTCACAAAGTAAAGATCATACACAAACATAGTGTGCATAGTTGGAGTATGGCATAACTATTGTTTAGAAAAACAAAGTGTACATGCTAGGAGCATGGGACGACTGTTGTTTTTGTTCAAGTATTAAGTTGATTATTTGAAACATTATACAATGAATAATGTGTAATCAATATGGTGATAAATAAAAGGTGGTTTTATTTATATTCAAAAGGGTTCTGAGACCATATTGGATTCGATTATTATTGTGTTTCACTTTGCATGTTTTGACTTCCAGAATAGCTAGGTTATTCTTTCCGAATGACTAAGTTATTTAAACACTCCACAGTCGTTCATATGTTGGAAGTAGGTATGAATTAAGACTGTCATGAATCGGGTTTGTAGATGGCTAAACGTGTTTAGACATAGCAATGGTTGCTACAACATTCATGAGTACTCATAAGTTATGAGTATTGGAATTAACCCACGCTCACTTGTATCACTTCATGGAATTTATCTCGAGTGATCGTGAGACGGTAATATCATATAAGTCTTCAAACCTAGAGATATGAGTTGTTACCTATGAGTTGGTTGTGCATTGATTGCACGTAAACGCATCAGTAACTTGATGTTATAAAACGTGCCTTTGTGTATAATTCAACAAGTAGTAGAAACAAGTATATGAGTCGAAGTTTACTGTTCCTTCTAGTCCTTGGAGGATTAGAAGCGATATCTGGGCCCCTCGATGATTTTGTTTTGACCAATGTACCGGGCCCGGTCAGAACCTAATTGATGTGTTCAATTTAGTTCTTTGTCAAACAAATCGGAAATCGGGAAACAAACTGCTGGACAATAAGTACGACGTTGTTCCATGTATTTGTCCGACTGATATCATGAGAACAGAGGATTATATGATCACTTATCTAAAATGGCGCTTCATAGTTCAACAGAGTTTTCGAGAGCTACGATTGCTGGTTGGTTCCTGAAGTAACATACACAAATACAGTTATTAGACTTATCCAAGTGGGAGACTGTTGGATAAGGTGTCTAAGTCCATAACTTATTTGGTATATACTTGACCCGACCCGGCATGGTCCATTTGGGTTGCACTTCACCCAAACTGTTTATGGATAATCTTATGAGAATTGTATACTTACGATTTATTAATATATTATAAGTTATAATATATTAATATAAAGTCATGTTATTTAATTAGTTTTAATCTTAAATTAATTATGAATTAATTTAGTGATTAAAAGGAAGACTAATTAAATCATGGGCTATTATATTTATATGGTGTGGGCTAATACTCATTTGTTAATGGGCTAAGCTTATATGGAAGTCCATGGAGCTTTTAACCCATGGATCCTTGGAAAGGAAAAGACATGGGTTATTAGGGTTTCACCCTAACCATGCACACTATATAAACAAGCTCATGTTGCATGAAATATAACCCTAGTGTGTGTGTAATAGTGGTGGCCGATTTCTAAGTGTTAGTATACTCTCTCATACATTTTCCAAGTTTGTGGTGATTTGTGATTTCCATTTGAGGCATTCACATTATTGGTGCTTGGCTCTCAAACTCCAAGGAATCAGCAATCAACAAGAGGTATGTAATTCATCTAGTTCTTTTATGTTTAAAAGTACCCCATGCCATGCTAGATAGGTTATAAACCTTGGAAATTAATATTTTGCATGTACCTTAGACAAACATAGATCCAAGGTTTATTAGGGTTGCATGTACACTTAGGAAGTGTTAGAATGCTCAAAACCCAACACATACTACCTTCCACATCTATCCGTACTTTCCTCAAGGATTGCTTCGACTTCACCAAGTCCCTTCTACTAATACTGCTTTCCCACCTAATCTCATCCTAGGCTTGTCCTAAGGCATTCTCCGACCTACTCTCCGCCATCAGCTGCACAAGGAGTCTGTACCATCTTTCCCTAACTAGCTTGCAAATACTATTACATATTCGCTTACTAATTAGTTAAAGCTAGCTGGAACCCCTATAAGCACAAAGCAAGAAACATTCATGCATTGAGTAACCATTACTAAGCATAACCTAATCAGGCTACCATACTATTGACTAACCAGCCCTAGCATATAGCTCAATAAACTCATACAACAAGCATGTAAGGCATCCTTCCTAGATCCTTAGCCCTAATCTAGCATGCAGTTCTCATAATCATCTCATATAATATAACATATCATGTATGGGTATCTTGGTGAAAACTTACTTGAGCTCGGTCGGTCGCACGCATCACACACCTTGTTCTTTCTCAAAACTCCTTATTCTGAATTTTAGAAAACCATTTTTCTTGTAAAAATCCTTAAAGCGCTCGATTTGAGTCCAGACACCCCCGAAGGTGTGCCCAACTTGTAACATCCCAAAATCGAGACCCAAAATTTTTTATTTAGTTATATTACTTATAAAAATAGTTTACGGAAAACATCGTTACCATCATTTCAAAACATCAAGTCACAAATCACAAGTCTCGAAAACCATAACATCAAATAGTAAAATGTCAGAGTACAAATCCCATGGATCTCAAAATGCGGAAATCATGTGTGTGCGATGCGCTGCTACCGTGCCGGCTCCTTCCCCTTCGACGAAGAGGTCCCTGAAACCAAAACTGAAAACTGTAAGCACAAAGCTTAGTGAGTTCCCCCAACATAACACATACCAAACAACATACATACTGTCGGGCAATTCTGGGGAGCCCGGACTACCCATCTCAAGCAGTTCTGGAGTGCTGACCAACCCATGTCAAGCAGTTCTCGGGTGCTGACCAACCCATGTCAAGCAGTTCTGGGGTGCTGACCTACCCTCCGGTCTATCTCAACCGGCAACGGGGACTATTTCACCCCCTACTACTAGCAAATCATAATCATACTAACATAATCACGTTGTCATAATCATACTGTCAAGCATTCATGGGGTACTAACCTACCCTTTGGTCCTAACGACCAAGACGGGGGACTATTCCCCTCCTACTACCGCTTTCACATACAACATATCATACTGGCACATAAAGCACATCTGGTAATAGCAACCTAGATAATTATCACACAGACAATCATCTAAAGACAATCCTGCTGGTGGGCCGACATTGTGGCCGTAGACCCACCTCTACTGGAAGGTAACTCACCTCGAAACTGCGGGTTGAATCTCGCGGAAAGTAGTCTCTAACAGTTGCTCTGTTGACTCTCGGCTAACATAAACACATTAACACCCGATCAGAGTCTATAACACAACTTAAGGGAAAATGACCATTTTACCCCTTGGTCCAATTGGGACATCCAAGAGTCCCAATTCTAATCTATTAAGCCCAGTCCTCTAATGGCCTATTAAAGACTACTTAAGGCCCATTAATTGCCCAATTCCTGAATTGGGCCTCATCCTTCTAATTGGGCCCAAAAGCTCCAAGTCTAAAGGTAATAATTCCAAGGGTCAATTCTTGGCCCAATAGGCCCAATGCTCTAGTTCCAGATTTCTATGTCCAAAGTTATACTTCTCATTGGGCCACAGGGCCCCAAGCCCAGGCCCAGATCCGTAAGGCCCAAAAGCCCATGGTTGCCATTCTGCACACGTACGCGCGGCGTACCTGGCAAGTACACCCAACGTAATCTTGGCCGCAAACGGAGGTTGACCGTAAATGGTAACTGGCCGTGAACGGTAACGGACCGTGAAGCACCCCAGTACGCGCAGCGTACCATGGTTTACGCTTAACATACAACCTAGTTTCCTTGGGACTTCACTTCTGACTTAATCCATTAAGTCTTTACATCCAAAATGTAGATCCAGGTCCTTTAAGGCCTCCCAAGCCATAAAGTTACGAACTTTAGGTGCTTGCATGCATGGTTGGGGTCAAAACATGATTTTGGTCCATTATACAAGCTTTAAGACGATCTAACCCTTGCATGGTTTTGGCTTAACCACCAAGATCCGATTTTTATGACCCTGGGTGCTTCTAAGAGTCCAAAAGGACAACTCTTATGATCTGGAACCAACAATACTCAAGCACTCCCAACAATGGGGTCACAAAGGACATGAAAACCCCAAATAAGCAAATCTAGGCATACAATGGTCAAGTATGGAACTTGATACCTCAAAAGAGTCAGAAATGGTGACAATCCTCTGGATCTACAAGCTCTTGGTAGATCCTTGCTTCTTCTTCAAGATCCTTTCTTCTTTTCTCACTAAAACAACACATAAACACTCTCAAATGGCTTCTAGAACACAAAGGCACACAAAGGGAGCTAGGGTTTTCGTGGTGGTTGGGTAAGAGTGAAGGGAGGCTGAACCAACAGGGGTTATGTTCTTTATATAGGGAGCAAACTCTAATTTTAGGGTTTAAGGATCTACACACGTACGCTGGGCGTACGTGCATGGCTTCCACGTTTCTTTCTCCTGAGTACGCTGAGCGTACATAGCAATGTACGCCCCGCGTACGAGGTTCCTCATCCCACTCTTAAGGGCCCAAAGTCAAAACCCAACCAAACAACCCATAAATTAATTAAGGGAAATACTCATAATACCTGGAAAAATCCCGGGTGTTACAAATCTCCCCCACTTGAATTAGACTTCGTCCTCGAAGTCCATTGTTGCTGCTGAAAACAGTTCAGGGTAATGCTCCCTCATCTCATCTTCCGGCTCCCATGTCCATTCCGAGCCCTTACGGTGCTGCCATTGCACCTCTACCCAGGCTATAACCCTGAAAGGTCCAATGTACCTGGGGCCCAATTTGCCCCGCTTCCTGAACCGAATGACACCTTTCCAAGGCGACACCTTCAGGAGCACCATGTCCCCGACCTGGAACTCCAAGTCCGAATGACGCTTTTCGGCATAACTTTTCTGCCGACTCTGAGCAGTCTGAAGCCTGCTCCGAACCTGCTGGATCCTCTCTGTGGTCTTGAGTACCACCTCGGTAATCCCCATGACCCTATGTCCAACCTCACCCCAGCATATCGCGGTCCTGCACTTCCTCCCATACAACATCTCAAAGGGAGGACGTGTTGGATTAGATGTCTAAGCCCATAACTATTATTGGTATGTACTCGACCCGAGTGTAGCATGGTCCATTTGGGTTGCATATCATCAGGACAATTTGTTAGGATGGACTTTTGAGAGAAGGTAATTTATGGTTTATTAATATATTATAAGTTATAATATATTAATATGAAATCATATGTTTTAATTAGTATTGATCAAGAATTAATTTGGAATTAATTTAGTGATCAAAAGAGACTAATTAAATCTATGGGGACTAATTATGATAATTAGTTATATTTATATGTGTTGGGCTTATGATCCATGTTGGATCAAGTTTATGTATGGATACATAAAGAGTTGGGCTACATGAACCATGGATCATAAAACCCATGGGTATGGATTTGGGTTATACCCATGACCCTTGGAATCCACACATATAAATACATGCTCTTAGCCTCAAAAACGCCACTTGAGTCATTCTTGGAGTTCATGGGTGTTTTTGGGTGCATGGAATTCTCTCTCAAGTTCTACCTTTGTCCATGATGTGTTGTGACTTCATTTGAGGCTTCCACACTATTGGCGCTAAGCTCTTTAAGGCCAAATAGACCAAGACTTCAAGCTCCATCAAAAGGTATGTTATCCTAACTAGTATCTTATATGGTTTATGTCAAATGTATGCTAGTTATAGGTTTAATGCCTTGGAAACCATTTGCATGTATAATTAGTGAAAACATAGATCCAAGGTATTTAGGGTTGTATGTGCACCATAGGATGTTGTATTATACCTAAAACCCAACAGGCCGGTCGATACTCGCGTGATAGCTGTTGTTATAGGAAAATTCTGCCAAAGGAAGGTAAGTATCCCAACTACCTCTAAAGTCCAGAACACATGCCCGCAACATATCCTCCAGAGTCTAGATGGTCCGCTCACTCTGACCATCCGTCTGCGGGTGAAAAGCGGTGCTAAAGTGCAGACGAGTACCCAGGTCGTCGTGAAACTTCTTCTAGAACCTGGAAGTGAATCGCACATCCCTGTCGGAAATCACCGAGATTGGCACCCCGTGCCGAGCCACTACTTCCTTGATATAGATGTCGGCCAACTCTTCAGCTGAAATGCTCTCCTGAATCGGGATGAAATGGGCGCTCTTGGTCAACCAATCCACGATGACCCAATTCCAGTCCACTCCCCACGCGCCTTGACCTTCCTGCAGGTCAGGCACCTCTCCACAAACCAAGCTACATCCCGCTTAATGCATGGCCACCAATAATCAAGACGAAGATCCCTGAACATCTTCTTCGCCCCGGGATGGATAGATAACCTGGATTTGTGCGCCTCTTCCATCAGTACCTGTCTCACACCCCGACCCAACCTCGCACCTACGCTGTGCGTTCCTCCAGTTACGCCTTGCGTAACCCCCTTTGCCTCTGTATGCCCTGCGTACCACTTTGGTGCGCCCCACGTACTAGGGTTTTCCCCAAACCCTAATTCATGCAAAGACCATAACTTTCTCAATACAATTCCGCATCCGACCATCCTTATATCCATGAAAAGTT
Source organism: Lactuca virosa (assembly GCF_052849685.1). Lineage (NCBI taxonomy): Eukaryota > Viridiplantae > Streptophyta > Magnoliopsida > Asterales > Asteraceae > Lactuca > Lactuca virosa. Next base: position 221,696,782 of record NC_136434.1, on the reverse strand, counting down.
ATCGAGATGCTCAACACTATTGTCAATTCTTACTCACCATAAGATTTCCCGAACGAACATCCGCTTTCCATAAAAGCCCAAGCTGATAAATTACCAAAATGACCCTTGATTCCAAAACGCAAACCGAATACCCGAACCATACGAAATACCTTATCCAACCCCAATTGAGTCCAAAACCCAACTCCACTAGGATCCAACGCCTATTATGTAACACCCATAAAATTCATGAAAAATTTAAACTTTTTAAAACATTCAAAATCATCATTATTTACAAATTGTTTCCAAAATAAGATTCATATCAGAGATATCTCAAAATCGTGAAATAAAAACATGAGGAGGTGCACGATCACGCCTTCGCCTTCCCGCGATCCTGAGAAGTATGCGAAACATAATCCAACAACTGTAAGCCCAAATCTTAGTAAGTTTCCCACAAAATACCAATACATAACAAATAACATCATATAATAACAACATGCAATGGGTTCACAGCTTTACAGACTGGATTACCCCTAAGCCCACAGCATAAGTCTGGATTGCCTCACAGACCTACAACTTATGTCTGGCTTGCTCCCCGACCTGATCGATCAACAGACTGAATACCGCTAAGACCTCAGTACGAGTTTGGCATGCCCGACCAGGCCCTCAGCTCGTATATGGATTACTCATGAGTCCTCAGTATAAGTCTAGCATGTCCTCCATGGCCCTCAACTCATATCTGGCATACTCCAGGGTTTGTTGGCTACAGCACAAAGCAGTACAACCTCAACCCAACCCACACAATATGTCGACATATAAAAGATAATATCGTAAACAAATAAACAAGCAATTCACAGGTAGTCCTACAGATCTACCAGACTAGCATAGCAAGACTAGCATGCATAACTATAACATACTCAACATATCAAAAATATCAGGTTATCAAACCAATGGGCCCGCCTTGGTGCGTTCGACCTGAAAGTATAGTGAGGAAGACTCACCTCACAAGCAGCTGAACTAATAAGATCCAAATCCGAATCCCAGCTCCCAACCCAAAGCCTACAACCAACATGACCAACCCATCAAAACCTCAAATACCCAAATGCCCTCAAAGTCAAACTTGGTCAACCATGGTCAAGGTCAATGTCAACAGTCCACGTTGACCGAACTCGTCGAGTGCATCTACCAACTCGTCGAGTTCCTTTATCACTTAGAGAAATAGGGAAAACCCCGGCCAACTCGCCAAGTTATCAATACAATTCGTCGAGTTCCTACAGTATCCAGAATAGCAAGAAAACTCGAGCCAACTCGCCGAGTTGCCAGGACAACTCATCGAGTTTTCCTAACTTAACTTATGCAATCCTTTTTCGTCCCTTTCCACGCTCAAGCATGCAGATCTGGAACCCAAGAGCTGGAAAACCACGTAAAGTTGCTAACTTTACATCCATGCATAACACAAGGAGGCTAAAACACTCAAAGAAGAACTAACAAGGACCTAAAGCATGAAGGGGGCCTATAACATGATAAAGCTTGAAGCTTTAAGCCCAAAGTGGCCACAAGCATCCAGATCTGAAGTGGCAACTTCAGTAAATGGCCAAACCCAAGAATGACCCCAATATAAGCCAAAAAATAACAATAAACTTCCAAAGGGAAAGATCTAAGCAATAAAAGACCAAGGTATTGACTTTATACCTTAAAATGGTTGCAACAACAGAGAAGATGTCGGATCTACAGCCTTCCTCTCAATCAAACCTCTTCAAACTCCAAGCTCCTTCAAAAGATAACCAAAAACTCACTATTCAAGCTCACACACACACACACAAAAAGGGAGAGAATGCATGAATTAGGGTTTCTATGGATAGAGGGGTGGACAAAGAGGCTATCTAAAGGCCATAAGGTCTTTAAATAGGGTGCAACACCCTAAAAATTAGGGTTTCATAAACAGACTCCTACCCGATTGTTGAGCCAAAAGACACACACCACACAATAACCCCACGCGACTTTCGAGAGCAACCTTATATGGAGATAATACCCCAAACCACCTCAAAACCAAACCTACTACTAAAAGAATGCCACAAGACCAACTGCAGTCTCATATCATACCCGGTCTCCAACGACCTACCTTTTCCTGATTCCAAACACGTTGTGGCCTTCTCGCAGACAGAACCAACCCAAGACACAACACAACGACTCGATTGCTATCAAAACTAAACTCATTCATTGCCCTTGGCATATAGATATCCCAATTATTAATCCACTGAAACGAAATCCTGCACAAAACACACGCGATACCCAACTCGAGATCTTACCCAAAATCAATTCAATACTCCACTCACAACTCGAGATTCACGAATCTGCACTTGCATTCCTCACCACAACCTTCTGATTCCCGATGAACCCTCACCCGACCGATAAATAATTACCCCCAAACCATTTCTGAGACTACCAGTCTCGCACCTGGTCCAACCACCAGGTTCCCAAGAGTCCAAACAGCAAGGCTACCCATCCTAAAACCCCTTTGCGTCACACACTGATCCTCTACATGATCCTGCAACTCAAGATCCGATAGCTTGACCCAACGGTCTCTACCAGGACCCGCCTGATCTATCATAATCACACGGGTCTGTCCTACTCATCTAAAGTTATACGGTCCAAATCCGAATCAGACCCCAACGGTCCTTAACCCAAAACGTAGAATATTCCTCGACAACCCTGACCGACGAGCCCAAGGCACAAACTGATTCCCCATCACACACGACCATTTTTTATAATAGTTTACCTAGAACTGGTGATTGCTACGATCCCATCACAGTCTTACAACACCTCCAACCAACCATGATTACCACTCATGGCCTTACCATACTTAAACCAACACAATACCATGCATCCTGAGCCGAATCCTGCAACCAATCAGGTGTTCGGGTCAGGTATTCAGATCCCACAGCCTAATATGAATAACTATGGAGATGCCGACCTGTGCTCAGGAGTTTCCTGAACCCCCACCAATACAACCTCAATCTGAACCGCCACTAAACTCTCCCCCACTTAGACTCGACGAAGGTCTCTCACCTTTTAATACTTACGGATTTCTGATCCATCTCCCTCAAATAGCGTGAACCGCCCATACCCTGCGCTAAACAATTCTACCATTCCATTGCTAGCCAAGCTCATTGATCACCTGATTCCTGAGACCCTGATGGGAACCGTTGAAATCTCAACCCACTTGATACTCCAGATCACCTTCCATGATACCATACAAACTCCTCGATCTCTTATGCTGGCGACTAAAAACTAAACCCTTGCCCTGAACTGTTAAATTTTCACCCCAGTTCCATTCTCCAAGAATCATTGAATCCTAATCGACTGCAACCTGAACAAATATGAAACTCCCTTGACATTTCCCATGACCAACAACTCACATAACTGACACCACCATCTCCCTGCTACCGCTCCTTTCCTAGCAACGGTAGTGTTTAAACCCCATAAATATTCCAAAGGAAATTGCCACTCCTACCAGAACAAATACAAAAACCGTTGAACCTGACAATACTGGAGAACTATCCCACTAAATTTTTAACAAAGATCTTCCACACAAAAACCCTTGAACCAATCTTGACGAAACCCAAAATGACAACCGAATACATTGGAACCTGCTACACGAGATACAACACCTTAATAACCCACTAATGACTCATGGCATGTAAAAGATATAAATCAATTCCCGAAAATATACCCCAACGATAACAGAGCAATAAACCGAAGATAACGCTTACCCAAATCAATATCAAATCCCAAGAAACATGAAACTGATAATAACTAAGAAGAACGCAAAAGATAACATGCCCGTAAAATCACCTGACGGAGCATGGACCTCCCCTGTCTGACACTGCAATGATTAGCTCTTCTCTGTTGGGGCTCCTGCCCTATCTTCACGACTATCAGGGATCCGCAAAATAGTCGAAGCAGGAGCACGTACTGCTCCTCCCCTTTTCCTCTGATAGGCGGCCCTCTTATGGCCCACTTAGTCACAAAGAAAACATAACGGGCTTGCCCCTGAGGATAATCCATGCTGACATGATCAATCCTTCTACACTTATAGCAACTCATTCCCCTGGAAGGATAACTCCAACGTACAATTTCCCGCACGTGTTGCACTGTCCCCGACCCTGCTGGCCTCTCAAATCCTAATCAGAAGTCTTGGCTTTCTACCTGAGGCCCTCCACTATATGTACCTGACCTGATCGAGAAATCATCCCTTAACATAGTATCAACAACATCATCACCTATCTCACGACCAATCTCTTCCCACCAATCCTGCGCCCTGATCTTCCATAGGCAGGAAGCATATCTGACCTTTGCCTCCTCGGGCAGATACTCGTCCTGAACGTGTTAGCCATAACCACTAACCACCACCTACAAGCAACGGGGTCCCTCTCCCCATAGAATGCAGGAGCTCCACAAGCACGAAACTCAAGGAAAGAAATAGTACGAGCTCTAACAATAGCCATAACCTCAATACGGAACGCTCCCAGACGCTCATCCAAGATCTCTGAAAACCCCTCCTTGACCGAACCAAAAAAAATCACAAGAGTCTTCTCTAAAACACTGCGGATAGTCTCTGACGAGATGAATCCCCACATTTGCTCGCTAATCGGCTCAGTACCCTTACCTGAGCTGGAACCAAAACCTAAACCTCCTTCATGGAAGCTCTTCACCAAACTGAAATACAAGCATGCAGAAGATCATAACTGTTGCATTAGGTGTCTAAGCCCATAACTATAATTGGTATGTACTTGATTTGATAGTAGCATGGTCCTTTTGGGTTGCCTTCACCATAGCAACTTGACAGGATGACTTTTGGAGAAAGAGGTTATTTAATGATTTATAAATATCTTATAAGAATAATATATTAATTAGAAATCATATTATTCAATTAATCAAAAATTAATTTGGTATGAATTTTGGGATTAAAGGAACTGATTAAAAGTACGGGGACTGGTTTTGCAAATCATTGATAGGTGCAAAATGGGCTGCTAGACTCCCTTTGAATGGGGTGGACGATTTTCTATAGAGAGGCCCGATAGAAATCGTCCAAGGCCTCTAGAAGGAGTGTCCATTGGCTGCTTTGAGTCTAAGCAAGGATTGGGGTTTCCAACTGAAAACCGTAACAGCCACAGTTATATAAAGACTGCTTGGCATATGATTTTTGGCCTATGCATTCTAAGAGAAACCCTAGCCGAAAATCATAGTGTTATATCCCCTCTCTCACTCATCCTTTGCTATTGGTGTTTGTGACTCCATTAGAGGTGCAACACTTGGGTCACTAAAGCTTTCAAGAGTCAAGACCACCCGTGGAATCCTTATTATTACGAGAAAACAAGCAAGGTAACATTCTAACCCTAGTTTCATATTGATTTTCGAAAATTGTATGCTAGTATTAGGGTTATTGCTTTGGAATTTCTATTTGCATGTATAACTAGAGAAAAACTTAGATCCAAAGCAATTAGGATTGCATGATCACATACGATGTTGTTATGCTCAAAACTCATCAGTGGTATCAGAGTCTATGATGTTTTTCTGTTATATTTGATGCAATAGTGAACTGTCCAAATCGTATGCAAAGCATAAATCGTTTTATGTTTGCGCAACTCGACGAGTTCTATGATGAACTCGACGAGTCCATGCCTTGACTCGACGAGTTGACTCGTCTGTTAGCTGATTTTCCGAATTTTTGACCTATTTTGGATTAGAATAATTACCATAATTCGTTTTTATCACCATAAATTGAATTTGCTGATTGGTAATCTGATTTCCTTATCAAAATAGATGGATTTGGTCAAATTTTAAGATAATGTCAAATTTATGTGATTAATTTAATTATTTAAAATTTGATCTAGAAATTTTGAAAAGTTTCAAATTGTACCCTTTAAGTTTTTGAATTTAAAATTTAATGAAAAGTTTAATTTTGAAATATTAAATTCTAAAACCCTAGTATTTTAAAAGTCTAAAATACACCCTTATACTCTTATAATATTAAAATTTTAAATTATCTATATATAAGATGAGTCAGTCTTACCGTTAGTAGGCCTCATTCACGAAGTTGGTCTATAAGTGGTGTTTAAAGAAGCGGCTTATAAAATGGCCGCCCTTGGGTATCCATTCTTACCCACTGCACTCTTTACTAGTGGAGGATCGTTAGTCGAACGGGTAGGATAGGACATTAATTCTCTTATTAATAAGTATAATGATAAATATAAAGTAACTAAAAGTTTTTTTGTAAATTCTCAATCTTAGTTACTTTAGGAAAATGTGAATTTGATGCTAATCCATGAAATTCACATTGCACTTTGCCAAGTCGTTAGTGGAGCGTGTGTGGTTAACCGGCACACTAACTTAGACTAACAAAGCGTGGCAATGGGTAGCTCGTAAATTATCAATGATCAATGGAGCGTGTGTGGTTAACCGGCACATTGATTAGGTGGTAAATGACAACGAGAGTACCAAGCTAATCTGCATGGTTATTCACACCTTTTTTGTGATCCTCGGTATCCCAGTCACAAACTTGAAGGGCATAATCGAGATTAAACATGCCATTGAAAAGTTCAATGAATCTCAAAAGATCTAGGAGTTTCATTTAATGAGACCTAATTTATTTAAATTTCGTTTTTCGTGGTGGAATTGGTAAATCATCATTTACCTACCTTCAAATAATTTACAATTGGATTACGACATCCCTGTTCCGAATTGTGAATTATTGTGTTGGTTCCTAGCCTTAATATTTCATTTTGGGTGTTATATTGAGGATTCCATATCTAATCAAAATTTGTCCTTCTTCTTTTGCAGATGTCTTCTTCAAACAACGTTTCTGGCTCCTCAAACAACAACAACTCCTCCAACACTTTCTCTCTCTTGAGCATCTCTGTGAAGGTGACATTTGATGGGTCCAATTTCAATGATTGGATCCGTAACATCCGAATGGCCTTGCGATTCGAAGACAAAGAGTATGTCCTCGACAAGGAGCTGAACGAGATTAATGAGTCCAAATCAACTCCCGAAGAAATTGCTAAGCATAAGGACCATGTCAAAGATGCGACCAAAGTGTCGTGCATCATGGTTGCCACTATGACTCCCGAACTGCAGCGGTTCTACGAAGACTATTGGCCTTACGAGATATGTCAGGACTTGATGGAAAAGTACCATCAAAGAGCGCGTCAAGAGAGGTACGAAATAGTCACGCAATTCATCACGACCAAGATGAAGGATGGAGAGTCCATCACGACCCACCTGCAACGTATGCAAAGATATGTGGATCGTCTGCTCAAGCTGAACATGAACTTTGATGAAGAGTTGGCTACTGACATAGTCCTACACTATTTACCTCCCTGCTAAGATCAGTTCAAAATGACTTATCATTTGAGTAATGACAAATTCACCTTGAGCAAACTTCAAGGTCTGCTGAGAGCTGCTGAAAGTGGTTTGAAAGGGAAAAGTGTCGTTCCCACTCCTACTGATGCTACTTCTATCATGGCCATTGGACAAGGAAAAGGGAAAAAAAGGAAAGCTCCCTCTAAATCGAACTGGAAAGGAAAGTCCAATGAAGGGTCCTCCAGTTGATCCAAAGCAAAATCCGGTTCTGCACCTCCCTCTTCAGATCCGAAGGAAGCAACGTGCTTCTATTGCCAAGACAAGGGGCATTGGAAGAGAAGTTGCCCGAAGTACTTGCAGGATATCAAGGATGGGAAGATAAAACCCAGCTTCGCAGATATTTATACTATTATATCTAAAAACTCGTCACATGCTAGTTCTTGGGTCCTTGATACAGGATGTGGTTTTCACATTTGTTCTGATTTGCAGGGACTATGAAGAAGTAGGGAAGTGGAGCATGGGAAGATGAACCTGATAATGGGAATAGCAAATCTTCGCATGTTACCAAGATCGGAGTTTACTCTTTAGTGCTTAGTAGTGGGTTAGGTTTAGATTTGAATGATTGTTGCTACTCGTAAGAAATAACGAGGAATATTATTTCTTTTCATGGTTGGTACAGACAAGGCTTTAGATTTTCGTTTAATAATGAAATTGGATCTATTAATGCTTACTATAATGGTTTCTTTTATTTTGAAGCATTGCCTTGTAATGGTGTATATGAAACTGTGATGGTTGTAGATAACTTAGGAAATAATGTATTGAATATTGATTCGTCTAATGGTTTAGACAATGCATGCTTGTGGCATTGTTGTCTTGGACATGTCAAAAAGAAGCGCATTGCCCAAATCCAAAAGGATGGCGTGTTGGAGTCATTTGACATTAGGTCAGATGACACGTGTGAGTCTTGTTTGCTTGGAAAGATGACTAAATCACCTTTCACTGGTTCTTGTGAAAAAGGTGAGGGATTGTTAGATCTCATACACATAGATGTGTGTGGGCCCTTCAGATTCACCACAAGGGATGCAAATCGCTTCTATGTGACTTTTACCGATGATTATAGCAGATATGGATATATCTACTTAATCAAGCATAAGTCAGAAACTTTTGAAAAGTTCAAAGAGTTTAAGCAAGAAGTGGATAATCAATTTGGCAGGAAGATCAAGATGCTCAGATCTGATAGGGGTGGTGAGTATCTTAGTATCGAGTTCCACGACTATCTTAAGGAATGTGGAACTGTTTCACAATTGAGACCTCCTAGGACACCGAAGTTGAATGGTGTGGCTGAGAGGCACAATCGAACCTTGTTGGGCATGGTTTGTTCCATGATGAGTCGAGCTTTGCTTCCGATATCGTTCTGGGGGTATGCCTTAGAGACTGCTGCCCATATCCTTAATCTAGTCCCGACAAAGAAGGTTGCCAAAACACCTCAGGAGATGTGGACATGGAAGGTTCCCTCGTTGGCACATATCAAAGTTTGGGGTTGTGAAGCTTTCGTAAGATGAGAGACTCACGACAAGCTTGAACCTCGAAGTGAGAAGTGTATTTTCATCGGCTACCCACAAAAATCCTTTGGATATCTTTTCTACAGACCTAGTGATAACGTGGTCTTCGTAGCAAGGAAAGGAGTTTTCCACAAGAGGGAACTCATATGCCAAGAGGACAGTAGGAGGACAACTGATCTTGAAGAGATTCAAGATTCAAGCGATGAAGGAACCTCTAACACTAGCGCTCAACCCGAGGAAGAAATTCCTGTTGAACCGATTGATGAGTCGTTACCTCTTAGATGTTTCACTGGAGTTAGAATGGCACCGTAGTTTTATGGTTTTCATATTACTACAGATGGTGATACGTTTATCAGTGATAGTACATTGATAAATTTGGATAAGCCTGCTAACTACAAGGAAGCCATGGCGGGCCCTAACTCTACAAAATGGAAAGAGGCAATGGACAACGAGATCCAGTCTATGTATGGCAATCAAGTTTGGAACTTGGTTGACAATGTACCAGGTCGAAAGACAGTTGGGTGCAAATGGATCTTCAAGAAGAAGGCTGACATGGATGGAAAGGTGCATACATTCAAGGCACGACTGGTTGCGAAGGGCTTTACTCAAACCCCAGGGGTTGACTATGATGAGACCTTTTTGCCAGTGGCTAAGATCAAGTCTATTAGGGTTATGTTAGCTATTGCTGTGTTTCATGATTATGAAATCTGGAAGATGAATGTCAAAACCGCTTTCCTTAATGGGAAGCTGGCTGAAGATGTTAACATGTGTCAGCCAGAAGGTTTTGTGGATGTTAAATACCCCAATAAAGTGTGCAATCTTGAGAAATCCATTTATGGATTGAAGCAAGCATCTCGCAGATGGAATCTTTGCTTCGATGAGAAAGTCAAAGAGTTTGGTTTCTCTAGGAGTGAGGACGAGTCCTGTGTATATGTCAAAGCTAGTGGGAGTATAGTTAGCTTTCTAGTATTATATGTCGATGACATACTGCTCATAGGAAATGACATTCCAACCTTGCAGGAAGTCAAGTCATGGATTGGAAAGTGTTTCGCTATGAAGGATCTAGGGGAAGCTGCTTATATTCTAGGGATAAGGATCTTTAGAAATAGGAGTAAAAGACTAATTAGACTTAGTCAAAGTACTTACTTGGACAAGGTGTTAAAACGTTTTAGCATGGAGAATTCCAACAAAGGGGAGTTACCAATCCAGAGCAATACCAAGCTAAGTAAGACTCAGAGTCCAAGTACAGATGCCGAGATAGCGGAAATGAGTCGAGTGCCATATGCTTCCGCCGTTGGCTCGATCATGTACGCTATGACATGTACTCGCCCTGATGTGGCTTTTGCGTTGAGCATGGTAAGTCGATATCAAGGGAACCCGGGTAAAGCTCACTGTACAGCAGTTAAGAACATTCTTAAGTATCTACGAAGGACTAAGGACTGGGTCCTTGTACTTGGTGGAAGTGATGACTTGAGAGTGACAGGGTATAGTGACGCCAACTTTCACACCGACCGAGACAACTTCCGTTCTCTGTCAGGATGGGTGTTTACCCTTAATGGAGGAGCAGTTACTTGGAAAAGTTCCAAGCAGGAGACCGTGGCTGATTCAACGTGCGAATAAGAGTACATTGTTGCGAGCGAAGCGTCAAAGGAGGCTATATGGTTGAAGAACTTCATTGGAGACCTTGGAGTTGTACCAGCCATAAAGGAGCCTATGGAGATTTTCTGTGATAACAAAGGAGCGGTTGCCTTAACCAAGGAACCGAGGGATCATGGCAGATCCTGACATATCGACAGAAAATATCATTTCATCAGACATCGTGTAGAAGAAAGACTCCTCATCGTCAAGAGGGTATCACCAGAAGAGAATCCTGCAGATCCTCTCACAAAGGGTCTGAGTAGGATCACACACATTCGGCATGCAAGGAGCATTGGTCTAAAGGACGATATTAGTTTTAGTGATTAGATAGATAGTTAGAAACTTGTAACAATATAAATGTAATTGACATTTGATGATTAAGTAATGGAAGATTTATTTATGATTAAAGTTTACTATCTTTTTTCAATTGTTTATTTTTTGTTTCATTTTTGCATGTTTTACTTCATGAATAATTAGATTGTTCAAATTATCCACAGTCGTTCATACTTTGGAAGTAAGTTATGAAGTAAGGATGTCATGAATTGGCTTGTAGATTGTCTAAGTGCTTAGACATAGCAAAAGTTTGCTGCAACGTTCATGAGTACCCATGAAATAGGATTTGAGTATTGGATTAAACCCACGCTCATTTGAATCACTTCATGGAATTTATCATGAGTGATTGTGAGACGATAATATCGTATAATCTTTAAACCGAGATATATGAGTTGTTGTTTACGAGTTGGTTGTGCATTGATAATGCGTAAATGCATCAGTTTCGTGATGTTATAAAACGTGTTGTTGTGTACGATTTGATGAGTAAATAATACAAGCATATAAGTCAAAGTTTATGTGTTCCTTTTATCCCTAGGGGTAAAAGCGATATCTTGGGCCCCTCGATGATTTTGTGTTGACTTATGTGTCGGGCCCGGTCAGGATTGAATTAATGTGTTCAATTAAGTTCTATATCAAACAAATCAGAAGTAGGGAAACAAATTGTTGGACATTGAGTATGACTCTATTCCATGTCTTTGTCCACATGATATCTTGCAGAACGGAGGATTAATGATCCCTTATCTAAAGGATGCGTCATTGACTAGGTCAGAGTTCAACAGCGGCTTTTGAAAGCTACGATTGCTAATCAGATTCTGAAGTCATACTTGCAGTTATAGTTATTAGACTTATCCAAGTGGGAGACTGTTATATTATGTGTCTAAGCCCATAACTATAATTGGTATGTACTTGATTTGATAGTAGCATGGTCCTTTTGAGTTGCCTTCACCATAGCAACTTGACAGGATGACTTTTGGAGATAGAGGTTATTTAATGATTTATTAATATATTATAAGAATAATATATTAATTAGAAATCATATTATTAAATTAGTATTTAATCAGAAATTAATTTGGTATTAATTTTGGGACTAAAGGAACTGATTAAAATTACGAGGACTGGTTTTGCAAATCATTGATAGTTGCAACATGGGCTGTTGGACTCCCTTGGAATGTGGTGGACGATTTTCTATAGGGAGGCCCTATAGAAATCGTCTAAGGCCTTATAGAAGGAGTGTCCATGGGCTTCTTGGATCCTAAGCAAGGATTAGGGTTTTCACCTTAAAACCCTAGCAGCCACAGCTATATAAAGACCCCTTGGCATATGATTTTCGGCCTATGCATTCTAAGAGAAACCCTAGCCGAAAATCATAGTGTTCTATCTCCTCTCTCACTCATCCTTTTCTATTAGTGTTTGTGACTCCATTAGAGGTGCAAAACTTGGGGCACTAAAGCTTTCAAGAGTCAAGACCATCCGCGGAATCCTTGTTATTACGAGATAACAAGCAAGCTAACATTCTAACCCTAGTTTCATATTGATTTTCGAAAATTGTATCATATTATTAGGGTTATTGCTTTGGAATTTATATTTGCATGTATAACTAGAGAAAAACTTAGATCCAAAGCAATTAGGGTTGCATGATCATATAGGATGTTGTTATGCTCAATACCCATTAATAACATACTCAAAAATCCTCTTCCCCAAGATTCTTAGATTCTCCAAGACTCTCCCGGATTCGAGTATGGATCCTGTGCTTTTAGTAGTACGGGCCCAATACTACCTTCCACACTTATCCATAATTTCCTCAGGAATCATCCTGAATCCTCTAAGTCACCCACTCCATTGATGCCCTAAAGCTCACTAAAAAACACGACTACAACCACTGCAACACTCCCTAGGCTTACCTAAGTTCCTGACCTTATTCTGCGATCAGTTGTTGAGGATCTCCTCATAATGCCAATCATCCACCTCATGAATACCATCATATCAACTTAGTAGTTGACTCCCATCATCAAAGAGTTCCACAAAGCACAAAGCAAGCAGCATTTGTGCAGTAACTCTCCAATCCATAAAACTATCATAAAACATTCAACCCACATATCACAACTCATGCCATCCATTTCCACCCTCACTGTCGGCTACCTTATGCATGCAAATTATACACAGAACATGATCGAATAGACTGTCAAATAATAGACTCTACTCTAGGACCACAACCAGACAAGGAAATGAGATAAGGCCAAATCAATTATTCTAGGGCTATAAGATTCTAACCATATACAACTTTTAAAGCATACACTTTGCAGTTACTGGTACCAATAGATATTTCCAATACAACATAGCATCCAATACTCCCAAGACTACAAAGCATCCCACATATCAAGCCAATCTATCACTGACTAATCAGCTCTAGCATGCAAGTCTACCAGCTCATATAATAAACATACAAAGGCATCTCTCCTAGCATTCTATCATGCAAAAACTAAGCAAATCCTTAGCCCTAACTAGCATGTGATTCACCGATTCATAAATCCAATCATAACAGATAACATGTATGGGTATTTTGGGAAAACTTAGTTGAGCTCGACTGATTGCATGCACCACACCCTTTTCTTATCTTAGAAAACTCTTTCCTTGAAAATGATTTTCTTTTTTGAAAACTTTACCAATCCTCAGTTTGAGTTCAGACACACCCAAGAGTATGTCTGAATCCCTCAAACCAAGGCTCTGATACCAACTTCTAACATCCCGAAAAACATGACATAAATTTTTTTGTTATTAGATTAATAAATCTTTAATACAGATTGTTTCCATAAAACCAGAGTAACCAATATTTAGCAAAACCTCATTCAACAAGAGTAATTCACAGAAAGCGGAAACATGTGGTGTGTGCTCTGCAATCATCCCGAGCTTTTCCATTTGAAAACTGAAGTACCTGAAACATAAACTGAAAACCGTAAGCATAACGATTAGTGAGTTCCCCAAAATACCATACCACATACAACCAAAAATTATCATGCACATACATATACTTTCCATGGGCTCCCCCATGGTCTTATTCTATTATGCCATAGGCTCCCCCATGGTCTTTACCTGGAATGCCATGGGCTCCCCCCATGGTCTGATATCGAATTGCAACGAGCTCCCCCCCGGGGGTCTTCCATGCAAGTATCACAGAGACAACTATCATACCACATAACATGTAATGGACCGACATTGGTGCCTTCGACCCATGGATATAGTGAGAAGACTCACATCGCACTGTTGAATCATACATAAACACCTTTGGCTGCTGGCTGGAAGATCCCCGAACTATCAATAATAAAACAACACACCAATTAACAATTGGGTTCCAATCCATAACCACAACTCGCCACTTGGGTAAAAAGACCATTATACCCCTAACATATCCTTCTCCAAAATTACGACCCATACTTACAATCTGAAAAGCCCAAAGGCCAAAAAAATCAACCAATGGCCCAATTTTCAAAATTGGGCCCAAACCCCTTACATGGGCCTTTCCTTAAGGCCCAACCATTCTTTCTAGTCCACTACACTTTGCATTCCGATGGACCATTAACCGACAATTATCCAAAGCCCAATTATGGCCCACTTACGACCCAGTTTTCCAAATTGGGCCCACACCTCTCCAATGGACCTTACCTTAAAGCCCAATAATTTCCTTAGTCCAAAATCCTACTTTCAGATGGCCCACGAAGGCCCACAGCAACTAGGTCCAAGAAATGGCCCAAACCAAGGCCCATAAATGCGAAGTCCATTCTGACTGAGTACGCAGGGAGTACCCAGCTGTACGCTGTGCGTACATGCTTGATGGCTTGTACGCTGCGCGTACAGGCTTGTACGCCCAACATACTCCCCTATTAAGCCCACTTTTTCCATTAAGCACTTAATGCCTAGCCCAAAGGTTCAAACTGCAAATTTGAGTCCTAAACAATTTTTAGACCCATTAAGTCACTGACTTGGTGACTTTGCATGCCCCAAATGAACCCAAACTCAAAATATAACATTCTACTATCATGAAAATAGCCCAAACTCATGCATGGATGGATTTAAACTCTAAAGGTGCCAACTTTATGGACCTTGAACCTCAGAAACACTAAGAGGGGCAACTCAAAGCTCCTGGAATGGAATCAAGACCACTAGATCTCATTCTTGGGACCATAGTGAACCAAATATCATAAATGGTAGATCTAATACATCAATGATCAAGTTCAAAGCTTTTTACCTCCAACAAGCTGGAAATGAGACACATAAGAAAGATCCATAAGCTATTCCTTGATTCCCATCCTTGCACCAAGCTCCATCTTCTTAGAAATGGACCAAATACACCCAAAATGGACACCATAAGCTCAAGATGACACCATGAACGCTTAAGGATGATTTCTAGGGTTTTAGAGGGTGGTGGATGACTTAGGAAATGAAGAAAGAGGCTAACATAATGCTTATATAGGGTACAACCCTAAAATTAGGGTTTTCAATCTGCCCCTCGTACGCCCCGCGTACCACCTATTACTCCCAACGTACGAGGTCTCACACCCCGACCCAACCTCGCACCTACGCTACACGTTTCTCCAGTTACGCCTTGCGTAACCCCCTTTGCCTCGGTATGCCCTGCGTACCACCTTGGTACGCCCCGCGTACTCGGGTTTTCCCCAAACCCTAATTCATGCGAAGACCATAACTTTCTCAATACAATTCCGCATCCGACCATCCTTATATCCATGAAAAGGTATCAAAACGCTCAACACTATTATCAATTCATACTCGCCATAAGATATAACATCCGCTTTCCATAAAAGCCCAAGCTTTTAAATTACCAAAAAGCCCCTTGATTCCAAAACACAAACAGTATACCCGAACCATTCTAAATAACTTATCCAACCCCAACTGGGTCCGAAACCCAACTCCTCTAGGATTCAAAGCCTATTTATACCTAGTCTTGATACAAACTTGTAACATCCCGAAAAACAGGACATAAATTTATTTGTTTTTATATTAATAAATCATTAATACATATTGTTTCCATAAAACCAGAATAACCAATATTTAGCAAAACATCATTCAGTTGGTTGGATAAGGTACTAGACACCAGAGTTGTAACGCCTTGTTTCGATTTGTTCCCATGTTGGGGATGTTACAAGTTGGTATCAGGACTGGGTATTAACAGGCTTTGGATCCTCGAGGAGTTGGGTTTTGGAATCGGTTGGGGTTGGATAAGGCATTTTCGGATGGTTCGGGTATTCGGTTTGGTTTTGGAATCAATGGGCATTTGGTAATTTGTCAACTCAGGCTTTTATGGAAAGCGGATGTTCGTTCGAGATATCTTATATGAATGGATAATAGTGTTTAGCGTCTCGATACCTTTTCATGGATATAAGGATGGTCGGATGCGAAATTGTAATGAGAAAGTTATGCTCTTCGCATGAATTAGGGTTTGGGGAAAACTCTAGTACGCGGGGGGCACCAAGGTGGTATGCAGGGTGTACCGAGGCAAAGGGAGTTATGCAAGGCGTAACTGGAGGAATACGCAACGTAGGTGCGAGGTTGGGTCGGGGTGTGAGACCTCATACGCTGGGCGTACGAGGTGGTACGCGGGGCGTACAAGGGGCATATTGAAAACCCTAATTTTAGGGTTGTACCCTATATAAGCATTATGTTAGCCTCTTGTTAGGGTGCAAAGTCACTCTTGGATGTAGTGTTTTAGGCTTACCTTCTTGTATGTGTAAATAGGTTGAGTCTTTCCTATAAACAGGAAGTGAGTGACTCCCATTATGTAAGGAACCATTTGGAGTGTTAGACTAGAGAGAGAAATTGTGTACAAACCCATTTGTATATCCTTTCTAGATCTAATATGAGCTTACAAAGATTTATTTACTCATTGTGTTCTTGAATTTGTATGATGATTCACTAGATCTTTTCTAATTCCGCACATGCCATCATAATCAACACCACTACAATTGGTATCAGAGCGGGTGTTCTTGATTGGATCAAGAATTGATCCTTGATGGCTTTCATGATTTGGTGATTCATTTTTTGATATTTGATCTTCATGATTTAGAGAGTTTTTGAATTCTAGACATCGAATTCATCTTTGATTCTACTCATAATTCGATTTTCTTCACTAGAATTCAAGTGATTTGTACTTTCTCTCACTAGAAAACCCATTCAAATCCACTTTCTCTCTCTAGAAATCTTCAAGTTTTTGTGATCATGGTGAATTTGCCGTATAATTCTTGGATTGTGATCGTTGCAGATGTCAAATACAAAGTTAATAAAAATCAATATTATAGGTTGGTGTTAAACAAGTTGATTTCATGGGGAACTATGGTTTCTTATGGAGGATTGAAGGATGATCATGGAAGCTTGATATTTCAACCACTTTGTGAGATTAAATGGTTGGCTGAAATTACATGGTCCATATCAACACGTAGTTGTGATAAGATTGGAGGAGAAAAATATTTGTTCAATAAGAAATATGTTTCTCTTATTGAAGACCCAAATGATCTTCGTGCTCTTAAGTTTGTTGAAGTTCAAGACAATGGAGTTTAATGTGATGTTCTTGATGTTCTTGAAGTTCATGATAAGAAGATTCAAGTTGATTCTCATGATGAAAAAGTTTTTTGCTTGATTGGAGTCCAAACCGATGATATTTTGTGTTCTTGTGATTCGTTTGAAGGAATGATTCCTTATCGGAAGCCGGTGATCCAAGAAATTCACAAATATCAAACTCCAAAAAATTTGATTCAAACTCAAGAAGTTGTGGAAAGTTGGTTTGTTCATGAAATCAAGTCTTCAAGATGCAAGAAGATGAGAAAGAAAAAGAAGAAGAAGATCAACCGTAAAATCAAGCGGGTTTACTCACAAATTTGGGTTCCAAAGCAACAATCTCCAAATGTTGCATTGAATTTGAAGTCAAAACCCAAAAGTGTTGGTGGTTCTTTTGAAGATGTTCTTGGATCGTTGAAGAACACGAAGAACGAGTTGTACATCTCGCATAATGGATGGCACAATGTTCAAATTGGAGATTTTCTTGTTCCGACAAAAGAACCAAGATCTTCTAAATTTGATTCGTTCGTTGAAAATGGAACTCGATTCGTCAAAAAGGTATCTCAAATTCTCAAATGGATTCCAAAACGTTCTTGATTACGATTCGTGCTTTACATTTTTCTCATTTTCGATCATCTTGATTCGTTGGATCTATTTCGTTTCAAACCCCATAGTTGATCCAATTTTTTTTAATGATCAATCATATGCGTTTCGATCCTGATTGTTGTTGATCCAACTTATATTTTCTTTGATTCAGCCCAATTCAAATTACATTAGCCCAAATCAGTTTAAATTCTACAATTACTTTAATGAAACCCGAACTAAAGTTCGATACTGTTCATATTATATAATTGAGCCCAAATCGATTCTAACTTACACAAATCGATGCACTGATTGAAATCGATTTATCTTCTTTGTTCTGAACTCAAACTAGTTCTTTATCTCTCTGACTAATTCGATATTCCTCTAGTTCATATCATCTTAATCACGAATTATGAGATTTTTGTTCTTCTTTGATTCGCTCATCTAATTCAAAATGGATTGTTGTTTCAAAACTTGTATCGTTGATTCATTCAAAGACGATAATCGATTTTTGCTTCTGTTGAAATTATAAAAAGTCAAAGTGTGAAAAAGTCAAAATTGATCGAATCAAAAGTCAATTTGAGTTGTTTTGGAATCGAAATTGTTGATTATGGTTTATTCTGAGTCGAAATTAGATGGTAAAAGGCTTTAGAGTCGAACGAATTGAGATTGGGAAGTCAGGTTTGATACCTGGATAACGAAGATGACACAGTCAATTTGAATGATTGAAAAAAAAGCACAAGTCGAGTGTATTTTCAATTGCTTGGTGAATCGAAAATTGAATCAATTGGTTGGAATGTTTGCAGTCGATATTGTAATTTTTGAAATCGATGTTTGATTTTGGAGTTCGATGTTGAGATTTTGGTTTGATTGTCGATGATTTGGGGACGAACAAACAGAGACTTGGCAAACAACTGGAAAGAGTTGGGAGTCGATGTTCGAAGGAATTGAATATGAGTAAGAAATCTATGTTTGTTAATAGATGGGTTGATAACGAATCGAAAGGTGTTGGAGTCGATATATCAAAGTCGATTTTGGTTGAAGGGTTCGTTCTTGAATTTGATTTTGTTCGTTATTGGGAAATTGATTAGTAAGGAAGCATTGCTATTGATTTTGGAATGAATAACGAAAGACTGAGTTTGATTTGCTGTGTGAGTTTATTTTCGTTAGAATTGGGAAGATGATTTTGATCGTTGATGTACGAAGGGTAACTGGAAACGAAATTTGAGAAGTCGATTAGGTTTAGTTAAGAACGAATTTTGACACTGTGATGTAATAACGAAGATTTAGAGTCGATCTTAGGACTTGGATTCGTTGATTCGTTAGTTGGGTTTGATATCAATGTTTTAAAAAAGCGAAAGTTGTTTGTTGTTGATGATTTGGGAAGATTTATACTAACGAAGAAGTTACTGTTCATGGACAAGGCTTCGTATGCCTTCGTTTTCGTTAACATGGGTTATGGATTTGGTTCTTTGATTGAACAAGGCTTCGTGATTATTTTTCCGTGCAAGATTTTTGGTGATTCATTTTTGGTACACATCAAGGGGGAGTATCATGAATACTATTCCTCGGGCGCTTCTCACCCTTAATGGGTTTTATAATCATTTTTTTATTATAAAAAGGGGGAGAATGATGAGTATTCGAAGCGGGTTTGTCAGATATTCATTTGCGGATTTGAAGACCAGTGTTACTTCGAGGGGGAGTTTGGTCTTGATCGCGCTAGCTCGTTGGAGACTGAAGCCGGGACATCCAATCCTAACTTTGAGGGGGAGAATGTTAGGGTGCAAAGTCACTCTTGGATGTAGTGTTTTAGGCTTACCTTATTGTATGTGTAAATGGGTTGAGTCTTTCCTATAAATAGGAAGTGAGTGACTCCCATTATGTAAGGAACCATTTGGAGTGTTAGACTAGAGAGAGAAATTATGTACAAACCCATTTGTATATCCTTTCTAGATCTAATATGAGCTTACAAAAATTTATTTACTCCTTGTGTTATTGAATTTGTATGATGATTCACTAGATCTTTTCTAATTCCGCACATGCCATCATAATCAACACCACTACACCTGTTTCTTCATTTCCTAAGTCATCCATCACCCTCTAAAACCCTAGAAATCATCCTTAAGCCTTCATGGTGGCATCTTGAGCTTATGGTGTCCATTTTTGGTGTATTTGGTCCATTTCTAAGAAGATGGAGCTTGGTGCAAGGATGGGAATCAAGGAAGAGCTGATGGATCTTGCTTATGTGTCTCATTTCCAGCTTGTTGGAGGTAAAAAGCTTTAAACTTGATCATTGATGTATTAGATCTACCATTTATGAGTTTTGGTTCATTTTGGTCCCAAGAATGAGATCTAGTGGTCTTGATTCCATTCCAGGAGCTTTGAGTTGCCCCTCTTAGTGTTTCTGAGGTTCAAGGTCCATAAAGTTAGCACCTTTAGAGTTTAAATCCATCCATGCATGAGTTGGGGCCATTTTCATGATAGTAGAATGTTATATTTTGAATTTGGGTTCATTTGGGGCATGCAAAGTCACCAAGTCAGTGACTTTATGGGTCTAGACATTGTTTAGGACTCAGATCTGTGGTTTGAAACTTTGGGCTAGGTATTAAGTGCTTAATGGCAAAAGTGGGCTTAATAGGGGAGTACGCTGGGTATACAAGCCTGTATGTGCAGCGTACAAGCCATCAAGTGTGTACGCACAATGTACAACTGGGTACGCCCTGCGTACTTAATCAGAATGGGCTTCACATTTATAGGCCTCGGTTTGGGCCATTTCTTGGACCTAGTTGTTGTGGGCCTTCGTGGACCATCTGAAAGCCGACTTTTGGACTAAGGAAATTATTGGGCTTTAGGGTAGGGCCCATTAAAGAGGTCTGGGCCCAATTTGGAAAAGTGGGCCATAATTGGGCTTTGGATAATTATTGGTAAATGGGCCATCAAAATACAAAGTGTAGTGGACTAGAAAGAATGGTTGGGCCTTAAGGAAAGGCCCATGTAAGGGGTTTGGGCCCAATTTGGAAAATTAGGTCGTTGGTTGATTTTTTTTGGCCTTTGGGCCTTTCAGATTGTAAGTATGGGTCGTAATTTTGGACAAGGATATGTTAGGGGTATAATGGTCTTTTTGCCCCAGGTAGGGAGTTGTGGTTATGGATTGGAACCCAATTGTTAATTGGGTGTTGTTTTATTATTGATAGTTCGGGGATCATCCAGCCAGCAGCCAAGGGTGTTTCTGTATGATTCAGCAGTGCGAGGTGAGTCTTCTCACTATACCCATGGGTCGAAGGCACAAATGCCGGCCCATTACGTGTTTTGTGGTATGTTAGTTGTCTCTGTGATACTTCCATGGAAGACCCCGAGGGGAGCCCGTGACAATTGGATATCAGACCATGGGGGAGCCCATGGCATTCCAGGTAAAGACCATGCGAGAGCCTATGACATAATAGAATAAGACCGTGGGGGAGCCCGTGGCAACTATATGTATGTGCATAATAATCTGTGGTTATATGTGGTATGGTATTTTGGGGAACTCACTAATCTTTGTGCTTACGGTTTTCACTTTATGTTTCGGGTACTCCGGTTTTCAAATGGAAGAGCTCGGGATGATTGCAGAGCACACACCGCATGTTTCCGCTTTCTGTGAATTACCCTGGTTGAATGATGTTTTGCTAAATATTGGTTACTCTGGTTTTATGGAAACAATCTGTATTAACGATTTATTAATCTAAAAACAAAAAATTTTATGTCTTGTTTTTCGGGATGTTACACTTAGATCTCATTACCAATATTATCTTTCCTCAATAAGGTCTAAACTTTACTTCTTCAAACCCTAAATCCCTTTTCTTGATCTAGTTACAGCCCACAAACCCTAAATTAAGACACATCTGAAGCACAGTGTTATAGTTGTACTAATTGTAGAAAAGAATATGAGTTTTATCCATGGAGGAATTGTTCATATATGCTTAAGTTTTAAGGATAAAATTCATGTTCTTCTCTATAACACAAAGAAGCGGTGGGTGAAAAGGACACTCATTCAACGCTCATTTTATAGGTTGTTTCTTAATACCTCTTTATAGTGTGGCTTCGTGAATGAGGCCTACTATTGATTCAACTGACTTTTAGTTTTACATATAGTATTAAAATTTCATATGTATGTATAGGGTATATTTTAAAACCTTTGAAAATACAAGGTTTAAATTTCATTATCTTGATTAAAAATTAATTAATTAATCTTTTAAACCATCTTGATTTAATATTTATCCTTTAATTAAACAATTAATTAAATTAATTAAATCATTTAAGAATTAAATAAGTATCTTTAATTAAACTATTAATTAATTAATATATTTAATCTTAATCCTTTCCTTATTTTCAAAAATTAGAATTTAGTTAATCTAGTTTTAGTTGTTCAATTTTAAGAAAATTAAAATAACAAATAAGGAAACTAAGAAACCATAGCAATTTTTGAAAAAAGGTAAGCATGCAAGGTAATTTCAAAAACCCTAGAGGGCTAGGTATTTTCGATTTTCAGGTTTCTTTTAGGGTTTCATAAATGTGCAAATTATAGAACAAGCCTAAGGCTCTGATACCATTGATGGGTTTTCTAGATTACTTCTATGTACTTATGGAATTTCACAAAACAAATTATGGGCACATGCAACCTAGAAATTCTATGGATTTTTTCATAGTAGCATCATACTTTGAAAAACTAAATAACCCTAGCAAAATCGAAAATCACAAGGTTTGATTACATACCTTATTGCTATTATCGAAAATAGCAATGTACTTTGAAGAACCCTTCTTGAAATGCTAGCCCCAACAGTATGGAAGCCTCTAATGAATCACACCCAACCCCTAGGAAAACACTAATATCAAAATAAGCAAGGGAGTGGGAGATTTCGAAATTGCCTTGTATTGTGCGGCGTTCTTGAGTCTTATGGAGGTCCCTATATATAGTTGTAGGAAACCCTAATTTGAATTCAAGATAATAATATTATATTGCAATTCAAATTCATTTTCCTTATCAACTAAGAAAGCTTCCAAAAGCCCTAGAAGGGATTCCTAGAACTGTCCCCTCATTGGGAGCTTCTAGAATGCTTCCTTGTTCAAGTATTAAACAATTGCATTCTAACCCTTAGACCCATTAATTAATTCTAATTAATCCAAAACAATTAATTAAATTAATTTTGATTAATTCTAAATTAGTTAATTCTATTTCTAATTAATATATTAACAAATTAATTATCTCTCTCTTAATATTAATCCATGCCATTTACTACTTATGAGGGCAACCCAAAAATGGCTTTACTATAATTCAACCAATTATAGCAATTTACTTAGACCTTATACATCCTAATCCAACCAGCTAGTCATACTCTTAAAAGTAAAGTGATTTAAGACTATCATGGAGTGTTAGTGGATTGTCCATGGTGATTGGGAATAACATAGAGATTGTGCTAATACTCATGAATACTTAATGAGGATTTAAGTATTAGAACAACCCGCACTTAGAGATTACTTCATAGATCAAGTCGCGAGTAATTTTAAGATGGTAATATCTCTTATTCTTTAAACTAAGATACATATCGGGTTTTTCTTTTCAAATATGTTGTGCATTGGTCTGCTACAACACTATTTGTAACTAGTAGTAATAAAGGGTATGTCCATGTATGATATGATGAGTAAACAAAAACTATGTAGCCAAGTTTATTTGTTCCTTCTACCTTAACAGTAGAAGCGATATATATGGGACCATCGATGATTTAGTGTTGACATCTAATGTGTTTTGCCGAGTCTTGACTGAAACTGATGTGTTTATTTTATTAACCGGGTGTAGTCGTCACAAATATTTATCGGTAAACATAATCTTGAACACTGAGATTGACCCTTATTCATGTCTAATGTCCATACATATATCTAGAACAAAGGAATAGTTTATCACTTATCTAAGGGTTAAATCGTGATTAGATCAGAGTTCGGGAATTGCTTGGATGGCTAACTCTTTGTGGATTATTTTTAGAAATAATGGACCTCGTATAGTTGATGACTTGTCCAAGTGGGAGACTGTAGTAAAAAGTGTCCAATTTCATTAACTATTGGTAATATTTCTAATAATATCAGGGTCCTTTTGGGTTGCCCTCATGACCCATTTGAGAAATTAAAAGAAATGGAATTAAGGAGAATAATTATGTAACGTCCCAAAACTATGACCCAAAATTTCATTTTTAATTTAAATAAAACAGTGTTTGCCACACCCCCAGCCGGCGGCGGGAACACCGGGCGGTGTAACGTCATTCCTTGCATCACAGTTATATAACATATATTGAACAATACAAAAGAGTTTTATAAACTACATACCTTTACTGATGATAGAAAGTTACGTTATTCTTGTTTCCTAGTATTTATCACATAGTGTCCGAATTATTGCATACGTCTTAACATATATATGTTCCATACTAACAGAAATGATAATAGTAAAACTTCTCCTGTTCGAGAAACATTCAACTTATCAAGTTCGTGAAAACACATGCATTTTGAAAATACGTCAACATAAAGTTGGTGAGTCCACGGGTTTTGACTCTGAGAAAATAGTATTGTTCCAAGTTTGAAAAGTATAAAACTTAGTTTTAAAATATTATTCTGACTTATACTTATCTCTAACATATTGTATATATCCTAGGTATACTGGTTTACTTATCAAATAAGTGATACCTACAATTTCCATATAATATGAGTAATCCTAAACCAAGGAAGGTTACTACGTATAAATCTTATTTCAATTCTATATGAGTATGTGTTCTAGGTATAATTGTCTACTTAATGAGCAAGTAGTATACCTACAAGTTCCTTGTACCTAGAGTATAAGTGTTTGGGAAACTTATACTAAACATTCATACTTGTATATCGAAAAAGTATAATGCTTCTAAATTTGTGCTACCATGAGTCCGTAATCGTTGCTATATGACATAAAGACCTCTGATTAAAAGATCTTACCAATGGTTCCTCCACTGGTGCCATAATAAAACCGCCATTGGTGCCACAAAGGATTCCACCAAGGTAAATACTTCTCCCGTGTGCTTCATCTACTTCGGGTCCAAAACAAAACAATCAATGGGACAGTTCGTCACCCGCAAACCGTTGGGTTGTAGCTAGCAACCACGGGTGGGGGTGTCAACCCGTATAGATCTATAGTCCACCGTAAAACCGTTTGGGTTGTAGCTAGAAACCACGGATGGGATGTTAACCCATATAGATCTATACACAACTTCCTCGCTCACACGAGATTAACGGTTACATGCCAGAGGATTTCCCCTAAGATTTCCAATCTTAGTTGATGAATAAATAGCTCATGTAAACTTTGTCGACCTCCTATAGTTCTAATAGCGAAAGCATGTTCGTGTCTAAAATCCTAAGTTACTAGACTATGCTTTAAACATTACTCCTAATATTTATAATACTTAGGCAATACAACGGCTATAATTTGAAGTAAAACCAAGTTTTATCTAACATAAAACCAATATTGATAACATACTTAACAAATTATGTATATATATATATATATATATATATATATATATATATATATATATATAACTCCCGAGTATAACTATGGGGCTATAGCATAAAATAATATATAGAACTCCTGAGTATAACTCCGGGTCTATATTAGTAAAATATATGATAACAACATGCTAACAAGTTTAAGATAGTTGTATGATTTCAAAATATCATATATATTCTAGATATAATGATACAAAACAACTATATTCCGTTAATATAACTATTTATGTTGATACGAACGTACTATCATATAAACATAATATGAACTTATATATAATATTTGGCATGCATTTTCCCCCAAAAACATTAAAAAGTAGGGTCGTGAAACTCACCCTAGTAGCGTGATTTTATAGAATCTAACTAGAAACGGTCAGCGGTTCGTGATCGTCAGGCTCGAGACAAGGAACGCCTTCAGAAAATGAGAGAGAGAAAAGAGGTTTTGGTGTAAGGAGATAATGGGTCGAACTTGCTATTTATAGGCTGTTTTGTGCCCTCTCACATCGTGAGAATCAATTCTCGCGTCGTGAGGCATGGTTGCATCACCTCGTAGACCTGTCATTTGCGTTTCTAGTTTCAAAAGGTGTCCGGATGACTTATCACGTCGTGAGGATGACATGCTCACGTTGTGAGGTTCCATGAGTCACCACGTAGCCTTACTAGGTGTTTTCTAGCCTCGATTAGTGTCCTCAAGCACTCGCACATCGTGAGAATACAAGCTCACGTCGTGAGCTCTGACAAATTAGGGTTTCTGCCACGTGTCATGTTCTTAGACTGCTACATCTTTGGAAGATCATAACTTTTGCATACGAGCTCCGTTTTTGACGTTCTTTATATCCACGCGTAGGTATTTCCGAGTACTACAACTTTCTTTTAGATTCCAATAGATAATTATAAGTCTATTTTAAATTCTTCTTATTATAGAGATTTATAGTGTTAGAGTTTATCATAACTTCTTCACGCGAAGTTAGATTGAGGTTTGTTAAAATCTTTTGGAATTGTATGGATGTATACTTTGATTTATACCATAAGGTATGTACAAAAGTTCATATTTGTATTAGAATTTTCCTTGAACTACAAAGTAAGTTTATTATATTATAATCATATGCGACTGTTGTTGACCCATTTCGACTGGTATTAAGTATTCCAAAAACATCATCAATACAATCCAAGTGAAACTAAGTGTATCAACATCATATCAAGCAGAGTAAATCATAAAAGCAGAACTATGTGGTGTGTGCGATGCAGTCATCCCGAGATCTTCCCATTGGAACCAGAAGTACCTGAAACATAAACTGAAAACCGTAAGCACAAAGCTTAGTAAGTTCCCCAAACTACCCCATACCACACATAATAAATCACATACTGGGCCCTCGCCCTCCATCGGGCCCCGCCCAGCATCGACCCCTGCTCGGTATATAGATATGTTATTCTTAGGCCCCACCCAATATACACATACAATATATATCATATAATCATGCTAACACATACAATGATCATAAAACAATAACATATGATTCAGTAATCGGGCCTTACCCGGCATCGAGCCCCGACCGGTATACATAGCAGCACATAACACATGCAAGGGTCACACAAACTCCTAACATCCTAACATAAACAATAAGGGCCAACATTGGTGCCTTAGACCCTCTAAACCCAACAAGGAAACTTACCTCGACTGCTGAATCTCACAGAAAATCCATGGCTGCTGGTCCGACGAATCTCCAAGCTATCAATAAAAAATAACACCCAATTTAACTTTTGGGTTCCAACCCATATCCAACAATACATACTATTTTACCCCTCACCTAGTTTTGTCCAAGACTAAGGCCCAAACTCACCATCCAAAAGGCCCAAAACCAATTAGTCATCTAAGGCCCATTTGTGGCCCACTTTTCTAAATTAGGCCCAAATCCCTATATGGTCCTTAAAGCCCAACAATTTTTCCTAGTCCACAACACTTGAACTCAGATGGCCCAATAAGAACTCAAACACCCAAGCCCAAAACAATGCCCAAACTCGAAGCCCAAAATGCAAAAACCCATCTGACTTGGTACGTAGGGAGTACTCAGCTGTACGCTAAGCTTACACACTATATGGCTTGTATGTCGTGTGTACAGGCTTATACGCCCAACGTACTCACCCATCAAGCAAAAATACTCCTTAAGCACTTAATGCTTACGTCCAAAAGTTCAAACCACAGATCTGGATCCTAATAAGTATCTAGACCCATAAAGTCACTGACTTGGTCACTTTGCATGCCCTAAAGGACCCAACTTCAAGATATAGCACTCTACTTTCACTAAATAGACACAATCTCATGCATGGGTGGTTCTAAACCCTAAAGGTGCCAACCTTATGGACTTTGAACCTCAGAAACACCAAGAGTGGCAACTCAAAGCTCCTAGAGTGGTATCAAACCACTAGATCTCATTCATGGGGCAAAAAAGGGACCAAAACTCATATATATATATATATATATATATATATATTATCTAATACATTAATGAACAAGTTCATAGCTTTTTAGTTCATAGCTTTTTACCTCAAAAAAGTTGGAAATGGAGTAGAGAATCTGGATCCACAAGCTCTTCCTTGATCAACAATCTTGCACCAAGCTTCTACTTCTTGATTATGGACCAAAACACACCAAAATGGACACAATGTGCTCAAAACACAAAGGAGAGGTTTAGGGTTTTGAATATGAGGCTATGAGGTCAAAGGAGGTTGAGAAATGAGGGTTTCATGAGCCATAAATGTGTTTATATAGTGTCCAACCCTGAAATTAGGGTTTTCATTAAATCACGCGTACGCCCCACGTACATTGATGTACGCCAGGCATACGTGTCCGGAATCCCTTCATGGCCTCACCTGAGTACGCTAAGTGTACCATGTGGTACGCCACGCGTACTCGCTTTATAGTTTGTACGCCCCGCATACTACACAAGGACCAAAATGCAACTTATAAATACACAAGGGGAAATAATGAAACATACCAGGATTCAAGTGTTACAATTCTCCCCCACTTAAATCAGACGTCGTCCTTGAAGTCCGCTGCCCCGAACAATTCCGGACAATGCTCTCTCATCTCGTCCTCGAGCTCCCAAGTCCACTCTGATCCCTTGCAGTGCTGCCGTTGCACCTTCACCAGCTCGAAAACCTTATTCCTCAAGGTTTTTGTCCTTCGATCAAAATCGCCACCAGTCTCTCAATATAATTCAGAAAGTCATCCACATGAATATCCTCCAATGGTACCACTGTGGAATCATCCATTAAACACTTCCGCAGCTGAGAGACGTGGAACGTGCTATGAATCTGACTGAGCTCATCTGGAAGATCCAAGCGATAAGCAACCCGAACCACCTGAGCCAAAATCCTAAAAGGACCAATATACCTGGGGCCCAACTAGCCCCGCTCCCTGAATCGGATGACACCTTTCCAATGTGACACCTTCAGGAGAACCATATCTCCCACCTGGAACTCTAAGTCTGACCGGTTCCTGTCAGTATAACTCTTCTACTGACTCCGAGCTGTCTGAAGCCTGCTCTGAACCTTTTGAATTAGCTCAATGGTCTTGAGTACCACCTCGGTACTCCCCATAACCCGCTGACCGACCCCGCCCTAACAAATCGGGATCCTGCACGTCTTCCCGTAGAGCATCTCAGAAGGAGGTCGATCAATGCTAGCGTGATAACTGTTGTTATATGAAAATTCCGCTAATGAAAGATACGTATCCCAACTCCCACCAAAATCCAAAACACATGCCCGCAACATATCCTAAAGGGTCTGAATAGTCCGTTCACTCTGACCATCGGTCTGCGGATGGAATATTGTGCTGAAATGAAAACGAGTGGCCAACTTGTCATGAAACTTCTTCCAAAACCTAGATGTAAACCGGACATCTCTGTCAGAAACCACCGATAACGACACCCCATGACGTGCCACAACCTCCATGATATAAACCTCGGCTAACTTCTATGTTTAAATACTCTCCTGAACCGGATTGAAATGCACACTCTTGGTCAAACGAACCAAGATGACCCATATTGAATCTAGTCCATGTGCAGTCCTGGGAAGCTTCGTGATAAAATCCATGGTGATGTCCTCCCATTTCCATACAAGAATCTCCAACGGCTGCATTTTGCCATGAGGTCGCTTGTAATGCTCGTGTTTCTGGGTTACATATTAGTATAGTAATGAAATAGTCAAGTTCAACCATTGTAACTCATTTTCAAGTAATAAGGAGGAGTTACTTGAATATTATGTGAATTATGTGATTTTATGTGTTTTACACTTGTTTATAATGATATAATAAATTAAGAATGAAAATAAGCGTCAAAAATAAAATGTTAGATAAGCCCGATATCGATGAAGAAAGTTATAGTGATCGTGACAAGGATTCCAGAGATATAAAGAACGCCGAAATCCGAGTTATAACGAAGAAGTTATGACCTGTCGAAGTTTCGCAACAGAACCAGCACGACACTGTGAGACGTAAATAGTGAATTGGTGATATAGGAATTTTTAACCTTAGCGATCTAAATGAAAGTCGTAGTGTTCGTTAAACCGAGGGCGTGCAGAAAAAGAACGCCCAAATCTGACTTCGTATGAGGAAGTTATGATTTTTCTAAGATTTGGGCATAACAGTGCACAACCCGGAATTCGAATGTTAGATCGAGCGGTTTTTGGCCAACGCAACCTAAATGAGAATTTAAGATCTCATTATTATTAGCGCAACGGTAAAATGACAGACGAAAACGGACGTTAGATGAAGAAGTTATGAAATTTTAACGGATTTTTCTTGTCCCGGCCTATTAAAAATATAACTTTAAAAATAACGTCAAAATTAGCCAACGGAGTCTAAACTAAAGTTGTAGATTACGATCCCGCCTACGCGTAGATATAAAGAACGTCGAAAACGGAGTTCGTATGCTAAAGTTATGAATTTTTGAAGTCGGGATGGAAAATTGCGAGCTGGGTGCGATGGGTACACCCAACGTATCCTCGGACGCCAAGCGCACCGGATTACGCCTCGCGTACGAAGACCAAACACTCCATGGTTTGACTTTTTCTGTGGTCCGAGATAAGCCACGAAGCTCCATCCGAAGACCGACGCGTGCCCCCTTACGTCCCGCGTAGGTCTGAGGTACGCCCAGCGTACCGAGGCCTCGCACGGCTATAAAAGGACTGCGAAGGCAGCTCATTTTTCACACCTTTCCAACTTCTTTTTTCTCTCTCTACTCTCTCTCTATAAACTTCCCAAACACCCCCAAAGCCTAGGAAACCTCCCCAGCACCAAAAGAAAGCCCCGGAGCGTCCAAAGGCTCCGAGAAAAAGAGTTTTTCGGTTTGGAAACTCTGCCCCCGCACAGCCCGGTTTTCAAGCAAACCTCCCGGTTTCGTCAAAGGAAATCATATTTTTAAGAATCGAAGCGCTGTTCAAGTTGGAATCACCACCTTATCAAGTGAGTGCATAGTCACTTTCATCTTACACATATATAAGAAGTATTTTATATAAATTACGTGTTATGTGTGCATATTATCTGTTTACTTGAGATTTGTGCTGGATGGAAGATCCAAACCTTTCTTTTCAGATCTGCACCTTTTCTTTTCATATCTAAACTTTATTTTTCAGATCTAAACTGTATATGTATTTTATACTTGAGATCTATGCTAGATGAAATGTTTAAACTTTGTTTCTCAGATCTAAACATTTTTCTTCAGATCTGAACCGTATGTGTAATTTCTTTTTAGATCTAAACCTGTTTCTTCAGATCTGGACCGTATATGTATTTTCTTTTCATATCTAAACTTTTTCTTTAGATCTAAACTGTATATGTATTTTAATCTACAAATATGTTGGGTAGAACATGGGTAGATGAAATAGTTGGTGTGTGATGAAAAATGTTGGAGGATGAGATGAAAATGTGATATAGATCATGAGATGAGGGTGAGAGGTGAAAAATGAGAGAAACCTTTACCCAAGCGTTGGCCCCGTCATCTAGCAGAGTATGGATGATAACCATGGACTATTCTAGACGGTTCGTGGAACACTAGCAGGCTCGCAGCCTGTAGGTCTTGTGAACGATATGTTCACCCGGTGTACTCTAAAACCCCATTGACATGTATTGCAGGTGGACTCCCGCAAATAATATTGTCGATAAATGAGAGTTATGGACTTAGCACCCGTTGGATGAACCCTGGCAACTATGGATTTAGTGCCTGTTGTATAAACCCCAGCGACAATGGACTTCGTGCCTATTCCTTAGGAAAACCCTTAGGAATGAGTGATAGATGATTCTTAGGGTAGATCCTTAGGGATTAAAGAAGATAGTGGGGATGGGTAATTGGGTTGATTGTTTGATGATAAAATATAAAAATATAATAACTTTATTATTGTGGGTTGAAAACACTATGTACTCACCAGGTTTCCCAACCTGACCCACTCTGTTTATTTGTATCACAGGTGTCGATATAAAGCTACACTACACTGAGAGATTAAAGAGATGTAGACCACTAGTGTAAATGAATGTAAGTTCTATTTATGCTTATGCTTCTGTATTGACATTGACATCCTAAAGTTTTAAAAAGAATAAAATACATTTCTTCGGAAATGCTTTGATAACATATTTATCACGTTTTTTTTTTCTGGGAACAAAATTCCTTAACACTTTTCTTTAAAAGTATACTCTGATTTTAAAAATGAAGCATAAACAAGTCGGTCTTTTCTGGCCATGAAAATGGGAATGTCACATCGCTGATGCTCGGCCTTGACCTTCCTGCAGGTCAAGCACCACTCCACATACTATGCCACATCCCGCTTCATGCAGGGCCACCAATAATTAGGACGAAGATCCCTATACATCTTCGTCGCCCCAGGATTAATGGAGAACCTCAACTTGTGAGCCCCCTCCATCAGAAGCTGACGTACTACGCCCCAATACGGAACCCATACTCGTTGATGCAGAGTCAATAATCCATGGCTATCATAATCGAAGGAAGCCACTTGACCCACAATGTGCTCGCTCTTTCGGTGTTCTTCCTTCATAGCCTCAGCCTGTGCCTCACGAATCCACTCCAACAATGAAGTAAACATAGTCATCCTCAAACATATGTCTCTGATCAGAGCAGCGACCGCCTTGCGGCTGAGAGCATCGGCCACCATATAGGCCTTCCCTGGGTGATAAAGGATCGCACAATCATAATCCTTCACCACATCCAACCATTGACGCTGCCTCATATTCAGATTCAACTGGTCCATCAAGTACCTCAGGCTCTTGTGATCCGTTTAAATAGTACAACGAACCCCATTGAGTTAATGCCGCCAAATCTTGAGGGCGAAAACCACGGCCCCCACTCCAAATCATGCGTCGGATAATTCGCCTCATGAGGCTTCAGCTGCCTCGAAGCGTAGGTGATCACGTGACCCCTGTAGATAAACACCGCCCCCAATCTGGTGATTGAAGCATCACAATAAACTACAAAATCATCAACACCCTCTGGTAGGGTCAGAATCGAGGCCTCACACAACCGCTATCTCAAAGTCTCAAAAGCTGCCTGTTGCTCAGGCCCCCACGGAATGTGAACGTCTTCTTGGTCAGTCGGGTCAAATGAACAACTATCTTGGAGAAATCTTGGGTGAATCTCCAATAATAACCAGCCAAACCAAGGAAACTCCCAATCTCAGATGGAGACCTCGGAACCTCCCACTGAATCACGGCCTCGACCTTGGCGGAATCGACCAGAATCCCTTTCTGGTCGACAAGGTGCCCCAGAAACTGCACCTCGTGCAACCAGAACTCACACTTGGAAAACTTTGCGAAAAGTCTCTCCCTCTTCAACATCTCCAGCACTTCCCTCAAGTGCTCCTCGTGCTTCTCTTGAGTCTTGGAGTAAACCAATATATCATCGATGAATATAATCACATACCAATCCAACATCGGTCTGCATACACGGTTCATGAGATCCATGAACGCGGCTGGAGCATTGGTGAGCCCGAAAGGCATCACCACGAACTCGTAATGACCATAACGAGTTTGGATAGTTGTCTTTTGCACATCCTCATCCCTGGCCCACGTCTGATGATAACCCGATCGCAAATCAATCTTGGAGAACAAAGATGCACCCTGAAGCTGGTCAAAAAGATCATCAATCCTCGGGAGGGGATAACGGTTCTTCACTGTTACCTTATTCAACTCCCGTTAGTCGATACACATATGATAAGACCCATCCTTCTTCTTCACAAAAAGCATCGGTGCTGCCCAAGACGAACTGCTCGGTCAAATAAATCCCTTATCTAATAGCTCATGTAGTTGTGTAGACAACTCCTGCATCTTGGGGGAGCCAATCGATACGGTGCTTTGGCTATCGGATCCGCACCTGAAACCAGATCAATCCTGAACTCAACATGCCTCTCCAGAGGCACCCGAGGCAAATCCTCCTGAAACACATCTGGGTAATCCCGTACAATCAGCACGTCATCCACGGTCACCTTACCCTTATCCCAGGTATCCATGACACATGCAACATAACCGGAACAACCTTGGTGGAAATAACGCCTAGCCCTGACCGCTGAAAACAAAATTGGCCCACACTGAGATCTCTCCCCATGAACCACTAACTCTCCCCCACTCGGAGTCCGAACCCGAATCAACTGATGCTCACAATCGATCACTGCCCCATTATGGCTGAACCAATCCATGCCCACGATCACCTTGTTCCCATGCAACGGAATGGGAACCAAATCTACCAAATATTGCTCACTGAACAACTGAAGAGTACAACCTCGATGAACTCTTGCAACCCGAACATACCTATCATCCGCAATCTCAACATCAAGAGGACAATCCAGCTCCTGCGGAGCTCCAACAAATCTCTTGCTAAGCACAAGAGATACAAAGGATTGGGTAGCCCCTAAATCAAACAATACCAATGCAGAAATATCATTCGCAAAGAACAATCCTAAAATAAAACACATAAACATAAGCAAGCAATCCAATATAAATAAAGAGATAAAGAGAAAATACATACTCGTCAAAACGTCGGGAGCTGCACACGCCTCCTCGGCCATCAACTGGAAAGCCATGCTCTTCACCATAGGTGTGTCTGCCCGGCCCTCGCGGCCGTCAGTAATCCAAAGAGTTGCAGGAGCAGGTGCCGACACCAGTCCTGCTACATCCAAACTCGGACAATGGGCCTTCTTGTGGCCCCTCTGATTGCAATGAAAGAAAATCAGACCAGATCCATGGGTGGTGCTAGCAGTACAATCCCTGCTATAATGACCCGTCCGTCTACACTTGAAGCAACCATATCCACCAACCCCGAACGGTCCCTCATGCGTCCTGTTGTACTTCTTGCAGTGGCTCTAGACCTGATGGCCTCTCGATCTAGACTCAGATACCTTGGGCCTCTTACCCGAAACCTCAGCACTCGGCACAGAATATGGCTTCCTTTTTTTCTCTATCTCCAAATCAATCTCCCTCTCCCTGGCTCGCGTTATCATATCATCCAACGTCTTGTAGCTGGATCAGCTCACAAAATGCCGAATGTCACTCCTCAACATCTCATGATATCAAGCCTTCTTCATCTCCTCATCCGCCACATACTGTGACAACCCGAAAATTTTGATCATGGAAAGTCAATCAATCCAATCAAATGTCAGACTTGTTTCTGCTATCTTTTAGCATTGTTAGGGGTCTGTTTGAGGGTTCTAAGCAGCATACATCCAAGGAATGAGTGTTAGGCAGTATCTGCTTGAGTTCACTGTACATCATTCAATCCATAAACTCCATCTCAAGGAGTTTACGGCCGCAAACAAGGAGTTTATGGCCGTAAACTCTTGCCAGCCGTGAACTCATGCCCCTAGTATCATATTCCTTCACTTTTCTTCACTTCTTACACTTTCACCTCAAGAACACTTGAATTCTCTCTCAAGTATCATAAGGATCTTCGTCTTGATCTTCAAAAATTGTAAGTATTTCACCCATCCTTCTTGTTATTCCTCCTTGGCCTTGTAAGCATCTCTTGATTCATCCATGAAAATCACCTTTTTGGTTAGATCTTCAAGTAATTCAACACTTTCACCAAGAACACTCACTAGTTCTTGGACCATGAACCCCGTCCCAAGCTTCAAAAACGTGAGTATCTCTTCTATCTCCTAGTTAGACTTGTTAAACTCTTGATTCTAGCCTTGGATAATCATAAAATACATGAGCATCAAGAGTTTACGTCCATAAACCCTTGCATGGCCATAAACTCTTGTGTTGGTGGATGTTTTGGCCCTTAAACTCCCTTATATTCGAGCCTAGAATCGAAAGCACTTGTTGAATGCTTGATAGGACCATAAATCACCTCGTTTGCAAGTCCTCCCATGAGTGTACGGCCGTAAACCCCTTGACCATACACTTTAGGACCGTAAACACCCTATACTGTAAACAACATGGCCGTAAACTCCTTTGTGGCCTTGAACACACTTCCCTTGGCCGTACACTCCCCTTTGTTTAATCACATGTGATTCTAACACCTAGTCCAAGTGTTTCTTAGTCCCTAAGGGTGTTTCCTTGCATGTTAGTTGCTTTAAACACTAATTTCATGCCAATATATGCCATTATATGTCATTAGGACTCGTTTGTGTCTCGGGAATTTATTCGTGGAACTTCTCATCCTTATACACATATTCGATTGAATCACCCACATAAGGTGAGTTCTTACCCCTATAATCAATCTTTTAAACTGTTTTAAATGCTTTTAAGGGGGGGATACAAGTTGAACACAATGATAATTGTGTAAATGTTTTATTATAAACATCATTTCAACAGATTGCTTCTGTATTTATAAGTGATCAAAACATTTCAAAAACTCTTTTAAAGTTATGTTACTTTATAGTTTATAAAACTCTGTTTTTAAAGTACAATCATAACTTAGTAGATAAATGAGTCTTTTCTTCAAATCGATAATAGTTCAAGGTAAACAAACTAGTAAACTATAATAGGTATAGTTTAGGGGTTCAGTTCACACTAGAGCATACTATAAAGAGAAGCAGGGAGGTAGATACAATACACGATAACGTAAAGAACATACTATAAAGAGAAACAGGGAGGAAGATACAATACAACAGAGAGACATACTATACACTATAACAAAGAGAACATACAATATACTATAACAAAAGAACAAATCATCATACCAATGATCACTAACTCATTGTTCTAAACAAAAGGTGATATTAAATGTGGTATACAAGATCAATCTAACTTTAATGTGAGACTTCTTCACGGCTTAGCAATTTTTTTGCTGAAGTCGCGTTTGGTAACTAGAATCTCTTGCAGGGAGAGCGTATAGTATGGGTACTACTCCTCACATTATGACCTTAATAAAACAAACTAGTTTTAAGGTATTCAGTACTTCAGTATGTAAGTTTAAAAGACTACTGTATTACTTTCATTTTTCCCATTTCTTTCATATTGTGACATCCTCACTTGAAAGATAATGCAAGCTATTTTTGAGCAAAGATAGTTATAAACTATGGAAAACTTACATCATTACAAACGACAAACAGAACTGTCGAGTCTTAGTACATTCAGTAGAAAGGGGCCTTTAATGCTAAACTTTATGGTACCTTAGTTTATACATTAGGGATATATATATTAATCGGATCCGACAGGTAGTAGAATGTGTGCTTTCCGCTTCATTTCCTGTTCCTTGTTTGGTTGTGGGCTTAGAGCAGATGCACCCAGCCTATTATCTATCCGATCTTAGTTGTATATATATTCCATATACACTAAGTAATCATAAGGAGTACCAGGTATGGGTCAGGTCATACTACACTAATTCAATACACCGTTTTCTAGTACAAAACATACTTTTCAAGTAGAACATTTAGTAGACAAAACTAGAAACTTACCAGTAAAGGGGTTTAATCCATTTTATTAAACCAGTATAACTTAAAGGACCTTAGGTGGTTAATTCTATAATACCTTAGTTTATACATCAGGGTTATATATAATTAATACCCGATAGGTATTTGGATGTATGCTTTCCGCCTTACTTCCTGTTCCTTGTTTGGTTGTGGGCTTAGGGCAGATTCACACAATTAACTATCCGTTCGATATTAGATTATATATATCCTGTATAAACTAAGTGATTACTGAAGGAACTATTGTGGTTACTATTTTTACTAAAAGAAATAAGGGTTTTCTTAAAGAATATTTTCATCAAATACAAAGGAACTATTACAGTTAACTCCGTGAGTACCAAGTGAATACGCCAGGGTTATATACAACGATGATCTAACAAACAATGGGATGTTTGCCTTCCACCTCATTTCATGTTCCTTGTTTGGTTGTGGTCTTAGGGCAAATATACACAATCGATTGTTTGTTTACTCTGGGTTTTATATAACTTGTATCCGTTTAGTACTCGTAGAAACGATTGTAGAGTCATTTTACTTATCTTTCACTAAATCAGGAAATATAGGATTTTCTGGACGAATAGGCGAACTTTTCTAAAAAAGAAGTTACAACTTACATTACATCACTAAAATCTTATGAACTCACCAGCTTAAATGCTGATCTACGATTTCAAAATAACTTGTATTCTCAGGAGACCAGTAGACAAGTACGCGCGCTGGGATTCAGAAGATGGAGCATAATAGCTTCATGTCTTGCATTTGTTATTTACAAATGTAGTCTATGTTATGTGAACCACATACTTTGTAAACACTTTCTTTCTAATGAAATGGTTGCTTATTACTCTGATTACTATGATGCATGTCTTGTGATACTAAACATGACGTCCTCCACCCCCGAACGTTTCCACCATTCCGGTTTTGGGGTGTGACACATACCGTGGAACCAGAAGTGCCATTTCCCTAAACATCACGGTGATCTCAGCCACCGTCTCCATAGTCTGGCGGAGATCCTGAAACTCTCGCGCGAACTGATGCACCTTAATCACTGGTGCAAACTCAGCTCAGAACCTGGTCGAGAAGTTACCCCATGACATCACATCAACAACACCATCACCCACTGCACGTCCTACCTCCTCCCAACAGTCTCGTTCATTGTCCTTCAAAATGCAAGAAACTAGTCTGACTTTGTCCCCCTCGACGCAACGGCTGGTGCGGAAGGTATTAGCAACATCTGCTAACCACCGCCTGCTCACTATGGGGTCCTTCACCCCATGATAGTCTGTAGCCCCACATGCCTGGAACTCCCTGGAAGTCAATGAACACGCCCCAACCAATGCTGCCATCTCATAGCAAAATAAATTCAAACGCTCATCCAGAATCTCCAGAATACCCTCCTTGACCGTGCCAAAGATCACATGAGTCTGCTTAAGAATACTGCGTGTAATCTCAGACGAGACGAACTCCCTCGTCTACTCATCTAGCTGCCCGACTCCAGAACCTAAGCCCGAGCCCTCTCCAGCACCAGAACTGCCAGTTATTCTGCCTCGCAATGTCACCATACTGAAAATAGACCATATAAACCATCAGAATACGCATATATATATATATATATATATATATACTAATATATATATTAGTATATATATATATATATATATATATATATATATATATGTGTGTGTGTGTATATATATATATATATATATATATATATATATATATATATATATATATATATATATATATATATATATATCGGGGAAACACAAAATCCACAAGCTCCCTGGTTTCATCGCAGCTCTCCTTGACTCGAGTACGAATCCTCTACTTCCAGTAGTACGATCCCATACTACCTTCCACATCTATCAGTACTTTCCTCAAGAATTGCCTTAACTCAACCAAGTTACTTGATATCTATACAACTTTCCCTCATAGATAAGGCTCCCAGCACTAGATCTCATCCTAGGTTTCTCCTAGGGCAAAATCCACACCATTCTCTGTCATCAGCTGTAGAAGGACCTCCCGCTAACTCCCTCTAACTAGCTCACGAATATAATTACATACCACTAAAACTAGATAATTCTTCGAATGAGAGGTCTCACTACAACGGTTGGACTCAAACAAGAGTTGCGCAATAGAGTAAAAACCTAACCTTCTAAAATTATTTAGTTCCCATAGTATGTAACTTAGCATATTCGCATACTAGTTAACTGAAGTTAGGTAGAACTCTTAGAAAGCACAAAGCAAGCAACATCCGGGCATCAAGTGACCAGAACCAAGCACAACCTAATCAGGCCATCCTAACGCTGACTAATCAGTACTAGCATGCAAGTCTAAAAGCTCATACAATAGGCATACAAAGGCATATCTCCTAGCATTCTATCATGCAAAACTGAGCAGATCCTTAGCCCTAACTAGCATGCGATTCACAGATTCACAGATCCAATCATATCAGATAACATGTATTGGTAATTTGGGAAAACTTACTTGAGCTCGGTTGATTCAATGCACCATACCCTTTTTCTTTTATTAAAACCCTTTTATAAAACATTTTTTTTTAAATTTCTACTCAACCCTCAGTTTGAGTTCAGACACACCTGAGAGTGTGCCCAAATCTCTCAAACTAAGGCTCTGATACCAACTTGTAACGTCCCAAAACTATGACCCAAAATTTTCATTTTTAATTTAAATAAAACAGTATTCCAAAAACATCATCAATACAATCCAAGTGAAACTAAGTGTATCAACATCGTATCAAGAAGAGTAAATCATAAAAGCATAACTTTGTGGTGTGTGCGATGCAGTCATCTCGAGCTCTTCCCCTTGGAACCAGAAGTACCTGAAACATAAACTGAAAACTGTAAGCACAAAGCTTAGTGAGATCCACAAACTACCACATACCATACATAATAAATCACATACTGGCCCCCTCCTACATCGGGCCCCGCCCTCCATCAGGCCCCACCCGGCATCGAGCCCCGCTCGATAGACAGATCTGTTATTCTTAGGCCCCGCCTGACATCGAGCCTCGCCCACTATATACATACAATATATATCACATAATCATGCTACCACATACAATGATCATAAAACAATAGCATACGTTTCAGTCATCGGGCCTCGCCCGACATCGAGCCCCGCCCAGTATACATCGCAGCACATAACACAGGCAAGGGTCACGCAGACTCCTAGCATCCTAGCATAAACAATAAGGTCCGTCATTAGTGCCTTAGACCCGCTAAACCCAGTAAGGAAACTCACCTCGACTGCTGAATCTTACAGAAAATCTTTGGCTGCTGGTCCGACGAATCCCTGAGCTATCAATACAAAATAACACCCAATTTAACTTTTGGGTTCCAACCCATACCCAACAATCCATACTTGCGGTAAAAAGACCATTTTACCCTTCACCTAGTTTGGTCCAAGAATAAGGCCCAAACTCACCGTCCAAAAGGACCAAAACCAATTAATCATCTTAGGCCCATTTATGGCCCAATTTTCTAAATTGGGACCAAACCCCTACATGGGCCTTACCCTAAAGCCCAACAATTTTTCCTAGTCCAAAACACTTGCACTCAGATAGCCCAATAAGAACTCAAACACCCAAGCCCAAAACAAAGCCTAAACTCGAAGCCCAAGATGCAAAAAATCCATCTGACCGAGTACGCGGGGCGTACTCAGTTGTACGTTAAGCGTACACGCTATATGGCTTGTATGTCGTGCGTATAGGCTTGTATGCCCAACGTACTCACCCATTAAGCCAAAATCCTCCTTAAGCACTTAATGCTTAAGTCCAGAAGTCCAAACCATAGATCTGAATCCTAATAAGTGTCTATAATCATAAAGTCACTGACTTGGTGACTTTGCATGCCCCAAAGGACCCAACTTCAAGATATAGCACTCTACTTTCACTTAATAGACACAATCTCATGCATGGGTACTTCTAAACCCTAAAGGTGCCAACTTTATGGACTTTGAACCTCAGAAACACCAAGAGTGGCAACTCAAAGCTCCTAGAATGGTATCAAACCACTAGATCTCATTCATGGGGCCAAAAAGGGACCAAAACTCATATATATTAGATCTAATCCATTAATGAACAGGTTCATAGCTTTTTACCTCAAATAAGCTAGAAATAGAGTAGAGAATCGGGATCCACAAGCTCTTCCTTGATCAACAATCTTGCACCAAGCTTCTACTTCTTGATTATGGACCAAAACACACCAAAATGGACACAATGAGTTCAAAACACAAAAGAGAGGTTTAGGGTTTCGAATATGAGGCTATGAGGTCAGGGGAGGCAGAGAAATGAGGGTTTCATGAGCCATAAATGTGTTTATATAGTGTCCAACCCCGAAATTAGGGTTTTCATTAAATCTCACGTACGCCATGTGTACATGGATGTACGCCCCGCGTACGTGTTCGAATCTCATCATGGTCTCGCATGAGTACGCTAAGTGTACCATGTGGTACGCCTTGATTACTCGCTTTACGGTTTATACGCCAAGCGTACCATGTGGTACGGCCCGCGTACTACACAAGGACCAAAATGCAACTTATAAATACACAAGGGGCAATATTGAAACATACCAGGATTCAAGCGTTACAAATTACTTTAATAATTTTTCATGGTTTGATAAGTTAATTAGAACTGCTTTCTGTTCAAGCGGAGCTCGCTGTCTACTCCATGAGTCACTACAGCTTCGCTTACGCCACTTGTATATAGACAACAATAGTGCTCAAGATTTCCCCTTCGCGTAGTTCGTTGAACCTTCCAACTTTATTTCGTGGCATGTAGATGATGCTAGAGATGGATTTGTCAAAGCTCTTATTCATAGATCTTGAAACCAGATCTCTCCCTGGAAGAACATACACTTAAAGGGTGTAAGCAATGGAAGGTTTTAACCCTGTCACCGACATTGTTCTCTGACGATGTCCCCTGGGCGAAAGGGGACACCACCTGTCTATCGAATGGGGATTTCCTAGCCTATCTTGGTATATGTTACCAAAAGAAAGAATAAGAATATAATGATTTCCCTAATTCAGTGAGAAAGAAAAACCAGTTTGTTAGAGTTGGGGCGTAATGGATCTTGAAGTACTATTTCTGCATCTCTCTGACCAACTCCACCTATATTGTTCAAGTAAAGCTTCTGTCCTAGGAAAAATAGCTCGAAAGACTAAAGATATGATTTATACTTGCTCTCTCCCTGAAGTGGATGTGGAAAAGCGGGCGAGTTGGTCCCTCTTTTAGTAGACTCAACTATGAATATTCATGAAAAAATGAATGCCTCTTTCCCAGCTAACCCCATTTTCTTAATGTCGAGACTTTCTCTTTCGTCGAGCCCCGTGTTTGTGGTCCTCCTTTGAGTGGAAACTATTTTGGAAATTAATTAGAAATTAATTAATTTAAGGGGTTGAATATTAATTATAAAGTTAACTAATTGGAATATTCCAGAATCTCTTAAGGGATAAGGTTTTTCGAAAATTACATCCATCCCATATGGGATTAGAGATGCATTTGGGGTAAAGATCTAAGATCTATAAATAAGTTGTTGGGGATCAAACCTTCCTTGCTCATTGTCTTGGAATATCTCCATTCCCTTCCTCGTTTCTATGGGATAAATTTTTTTTAACCCTTATTAGGGTTTGTAGAAATTTATCCTTCTCCTAATTTCTTTTGATTCTCTATTTTGTGTCTTGGGTGCATTACCACTAGAGAGATTCCTACAATGAGTCCTCTCATCCAAGCAAGTGGTTGTTACAAGATACCAATGAAGTAATCAACCAGAGGATCAAGATCCAAAAGAGATTAGTAAATTTATTGTTTTTCAAAGTAGGTTGCTATAATAAAATAAACCTATATCTATCAGGGTGCATGTATACATAGGGTTATTATGATGTTTCTGCTGCCTAACTAGTTTGTATAGAGTGCTAGAAAACCCGTCAGTAGTGTCAAGGGAAAACATTACACGACCGTGTAATGGTATATATGGAATGTGATATGCCAAATTGACAGTAGCTCATCCGTTTAGCATTCTGATACTTCCAACACCCTTATACAAGTGTTTAGGCTATTAAAACACTAAAATGAGTTTACAAATGTGTTATGGGTATTATGGTCATTTTGTAACCAAATATTGATGATGTTAATAGGTGAAGTATGAGGTAAAGTGAACTGTAATATTCATAGAGGAAATGATAGTAGCTTGGCTTACATTGAGGTGAGTACTATCAGATACATGTCCCATAAAAACAAATCAAAGATGTTTTCATAATTGGAAAGTATTTAAGATGTTTATAAACTACTTTCCATGTGTTTAACTATGTGTTTATCTATGTGTGAATTTTATGAAAACAATTTTATATAAGAGTATTGATGAAGAGTAAAGTGTAAAAATGATTTGGAAAAAGTTTAGCATAAATATATGTGCATTAATGTAAGATTGGGGAAAAGACTTGTATGTCCCTCCAAAGTCCATGACAAACAAGACTAAAGAGACCAAAGACTGGTGCAGTATTCTAGACATACCCCACTTGTACATGCAGGTTAACTACCTCATGTACGGGATTGGTGATTTGATAGCTCACATGTACCCACAAATAAACCAAAGAGAAACAAGAGGAGTTGTGATGTAGGCTGCTTTGTGCTAACTATCTCAGTCTCCATTACTATCAAACGAGAAAACTGTGTTTGGGATAAAGAGAGGAACGGCGATGGGTGTAATTGCATATTACATTGCATTTTTCCATTTATGTTGTATATGTATGTTTATATATTTTATGATTATTAAATAGAATACAGTAAAGAGTTTAACCAAAGAGTTTTATATATCTTAAGTATTTCAAAGAGAAATAAGTAATGAGTTTATGAAAAGAGTTTTAAGATTTCAAAGTGTTTATAAAGAGAACGAATGAAAAGAGTTTAATCACAAGATATAAAATTCCGTACAATGTTTATTAAGAGAATTATAAGATTCCAAAGAGTTTTAAAAGATCACAAAGTGAAGGATTTATTAAAACAAATAGATATAAGATGTTAAAGAGTTTTTCAAAAGATTTTGGGTATTCATCATAGGTCAGTGAATGAGTGATTACATGACTAAACGTGATGGAATCTCGATATTACTCACTAGGGATTCCCAATGTCTAACATATTATTTTGACATGTATTC
The DNA here is from genome assembly GCF_052849685.1 of Lactuca virosa. Classification (NCBI taxonomy): domain Eukaryota; kingdom Viridiplantae; phylum Streptophyta; class Magnoliopsida; order Asterales; family Asteraceae; genus Lactuca; species Lactuca virosa. Next base: position 221,652,129 of record NC_136434.1, on the reverse strand, counting down.
ATGTGATTGTTTATGAAGAGACTTAGAGAAAGTAAATGGCATTTCGAAGGCCACTTATGTAGTGGTACTTATCTTGTTTGATGATATCATTATTATAACCTTTCTCTATTACTTTGTTTTGAAACATAAACTGTTTTCAAACTAAGACTTTGGGACCGATTTTTCAGCAAAGCGATGTTCTATATTTTTTAAGAGTATTTTAATGGTCTAAAATATTAAACCAAAAGAGGATTTTTTCAATAACGTAGTAAGCCCAAGTCTTTCATAGCAAAGCGATAAGATAAATCACGCCTCAAAGAATCTATAACATCATCATCATTGATCCCTAGTAATAACCATGTCATCGATATATATATATATATATATATATATATATATATATATATATATATATATATATATATATATATATATATATATATATATATATATATAGAAGAATCTAACATGTACTTGTACATCTAACAAATAATGTTGAATCGTGATTACTAGGAATAAACCAGGTGGAGTTATCACCATAGAGAAATTTTCAAACCAATCGTGAGGGGCTTGTTTGAGACTATACAAAGCTTTCCGAGCCGATAAACTTTACCTGGTCGGTGAGCAATACCTGGAGGAGGCATGTCCATGTCCTTATTAAGATCATCATTCAAGAATGCATTATTGACATCCATTTCGAAGATCTTCCATTGTCGAATGGAAGAAACGGTTATGAGAGTGCGAACGGTCATTATTTTTTGCAACTGGAGCAAGAATCTTCTCACAATCCATACCATACTTTTGTAAGTACCCTTTTGCAACAAGATTGGTTTTGTATCGTTTAAGGGACCCATCAGACTTGGTTTGATCTTGTATAGCCAACGACAACCAATATCATGCTTTCCGAATGGGAGTGGAACCAAATCTCACGTATAAATCTGATAAATAGTTGTAAGTTCCTTAAATATAGCATTTTGCAAAAGAGGATCAGAAAGTCTCTTTGTAGGATTCAGATTCATAAAGATGGTGTGTATTAGCAATAAATGATGCAAATGTTAGTGAATAAAAAGAATATGCAAAAATTCTCGGAGCTTGATGAACTTACGAGTTCGAGTAGACTTCCTCAGTGATACAGGATTCGAAGTCACAACAGGTGTAGGAACAATAAAAGTATTGTTTGTGGGACTATCAAAAACTGTAGCATTTAATGTATTATCATGAACAGGAGCATCAGATGGGGTGTTATCATCAATAGCAAAATGATCAATAACCCGAAGATCAGATCGTGTCATGAAGATCTGATCGTGTCATGAGTAAGACTGAGCAGAAATAGAATAGAACAGAATATGTCAAAAAATGTGACAAGGCGAGAAAGATACAATTTTTTACTCACTAAATTAAAACACCGATATCCTGTCTAACCAATATTGTATACCAAAAATACACACAAAGCCGACTTTGGAAACAACTTATTCCGCTCTCGTGCATGAGGACGTACACAAAACAGGTGCACCCAAATACCTTCAAGAAAGAAAACTCAGGAAATTGTCCATATAATTTTTCATAGGAAAACATCCCAGAAATGTATGCGGTGGGAATACGATACATAACATAGGCAGCGGTAAAAAAGCTTATCCTCAAAAAACTCAGGAAGTTGTCCATATATATTTTTTTTCATAGGAAGACATCCGGAATTGTATGCGGTGGAAATACGATGAATAACATAGGCAACGGTAAAATAAGCTTTCTCCCCAAAAAAATACCACATAAGAAAATAGTAACAAGGATCGGGCATCTTGTTTTCTACAAGATGTTGATGTTTCCCACATGCATTTACAAACACACACCAATTCCATTAAGCCACGATGGTAGCTATTTACAATTGGTAAATAAAAGTTGTCCTTATAACAACATTTAAACATCGAAAAAAAACTTACTCAAGTAATTAAACTTCAAATAACTTATAACTACCAAAAAGACTCCATGCAGCTTCAGCCAAAAGCTTTCCTTCTCAAATTTGGTTCAACAATATACACACCAACCACTCTCTCACTCCACTCATAACACAAACATTATATTATCAAATAATAATTACATTGGCTTCTCACCCGGCAAATATGAAGGAGATGATCCACCATCAACCTGTGATTTCTTCCTCTGAAAAATCCCACTCAAATTGCTTACAAGAATTTTCTTTGTCTTCTGTTTCTGAATGTTAACAGGTTTCTGTGAAGCAGCTGGTGGTGGAGGATTCACCGGAATCTGCTTCCGAAGTGGTGTTGAAGGTAATGACTGTGACTCTTGTAAGATCAACGAAGCTGCTTCTGCTGCCTTCTTCTGCTCCTTTTCCCTCCACCGCCGGAGCTCCCCCTCCACCGCTTTCCTAGCGGCATCCGCCATCTCCGCCCGCTTCACCGCTGCCTCCGTTGCAGCTTTCATTTCTTCAATCTCTTTCTGTGCTACTTCCAGCCTCTTCACCGCCTCTTTCTCGCTCGCTTTCACCGCCTCCGCCTGCGCCATTGCCGCATCCACCTTCATCCCCGCCAGCTTCTCCGATTCCTCCACTTTTCTACTCAATGACTCGAATTCTTCCCGTGAAATTGTGATCTTTGATCCAGATTCAGAAGTTGAAGCACGTGCAGCATCTGTTCTTTCTGAAATCAACTTTATCTCCTCCAAAGCTTTTGATTCTGCTGATTTAGCTTCATCTGCTTCCATTAACGCGATTCTTAATTCAACTTCAGCTTCTTCTAAACAAGCTTCCATGGCTGCCGCCTCCTTCTGCAACTCTTCAGCTTCCTCCTTCATTTTTTCCGATTCCCTTTTTGCGGTTTCACTCTCCGCCAATAGTTGCCGGAGAGCCGCCACCATTTCATCAGAACCACCACTGACTCTGGCTTCCTCCACACATGCAGCTTCAAGCTCCATTTTACTTTTCTGCAACTTGACATTCAGATTTCCTGCCATTGCTTCGGTTTCTGCTTCTTTTTCTTTCAATTCTTCGTGTTCTTTCTTCACGTTCTCCAGCTCGATTTTCAAAGATTCTAATAAGTTTCTTAGTGAGGTCTCTTCTTCTGCAACTTTCTGTAATGAATCTTTAGCTCCATCAAGCTCTAATGTCACGTTTTTCAAAGAATCAAGATCTGAAGCTCTTGCATTCTCCATTTCCAATTCCAATCTTCTAATCTCAGATGTGGTTTTAGCAAATTGGGATTCAAGATCTTTTGACATTTCGGGATCAATTTGTTCTCTCAAAGCAACTAGTTTCTTTGCAGATTCTTCAAGAGCGGATTTATGTGCGAGTTTTTGAATGTTCTTCTCTGAAACTATCTTCTCTTGTTCTTGTTTTGCTTCAATGGCTGCAAGCTTCACATGCTCAATAGCTTCTTGAACAGACAAAATCTCCTTGGATATCTCACCAGCTTTATCCAAATTCGCTTTGCCCATAACCTCAGCCTCTTGTTCTTCCTTAATAACATCAGATTTTTCTTCCATGGCTACTTCATAATCATGGCGGATTCTTCTTAGCTCTTGTTTTGCAGCATCAAGTTCTGTAAACACAGCAGCATACTGTTGTTTTGATTTCTCCAAATCGTGATTCAAAACACCATTAGAGTTTGTTTCTCCAACATCAAGTTTCTTGGCCTGATCTTTTGCCATTTCTGTAGCTTTGATTGCTGATTCTTTTGCTTCGTTAATGATCTGGAGTTTGTTTTTCAAATCATCTACAGTTCTTTTAGCTCGTTCAAGCTCTGTAAGTGCTCCAGATTTTGTAGTTTCAGCACTCTTTAACTGTTCCTTTAACTTATCGAGCTCTTTCTGAGCTAAATGGAGCTTTGTCTCCTTCACCAACACCCTCTGCATCCATAAACAATAAAATTACAGGATTAAAATCTCAATTTGGGACAAAAATTTAAGAAAAGAAAGAACATAAACATACATCAGTTGAATGTGGTTTTATTTTCTTGATTGTGAGTTTTTCGCCTGAAAAAGCACCTTCTCCAAAAAGGTTGACTGCATCTTTGACCGATTGGAAAGGTGCCCTGGTGTCGATTTCTCCGACCTCCACTTTTGGAGAGTCTGTTTTGCTTTGACGATCTTTCGCCACCATACTGAAAGAGGGTGATAATTAGTTTACCATAATATATAAAATAAAAAAATAATACGTTTATTTCTCTCATTTCTCCGAAAAGAAACTGTAAACTATCAAAAGCCCTGTATAACATCAATCATGAACACCAAAGTTTTTAAACGTTATTGCAACCGATTTGACAAAAGGGCTGAAAGTAAAAAAGAAATAAACATTCAATGTTGGAATCGAAATATGGATGAACATACTTGATTAATTAGGAAGTTTCTTCAGAGAAATGGGTTGATAATGTTAATCTAGCAAGCTCCAAGACCCTGAAAGCTGAAATCACACAACCAAGTTAATAATAATAATAAGAAGAAGAAGAAGAAAGGATCATTCATCATTCGATCAACCACATAAACTTGAAAAGTTTTATATAAAGATTTTGAAAATCATCAAGTATAAAGAAACTTGAAAAACCCTAAAAGCAAACAGAAAGAGGGTATGATTATATGAACCCTAGGAGTGTGATAGATGCAAAAAGCCAAAAATCAACAAGTCTTTATGGTAGAAGTGCAAATACTTTCATGATTGAGAACGTTAGTGTAATGATCCGGTTATTAAAATCCCTTTTTGATTCCTTCAAAATCAAACAACCCCACAAAAAAAATGAAGAACACGGACTGTTGAAAAAGCCTGCAAAGACTGTTGAAAATTAAATCTTGGGAGTCATAAACAAACAAAAAGATGATCTTTTTTGACACCCGATTAAGAAACAAGAAAGGGGGAATCGAGGGATTACCAGCGAAGAATCACAGGGTTTGATTGTGAGAGCAGATGAAAAAAATGGGTTTTGAATGTTCGATAAAAGTCAGAGAGAGAGAAATGGAGAGTGGAAAATCGAAAACACGAATTAACAAATCAGTGAGGGAGCCAAGTAAGGTTGAATGAATAGAAGAATGTCACAGGGTTGTACCAAATGCATTGATGGTTGTACGATGAAATGGCATTTTCTTCAGCACTGTCTTTTAGACAATTTCATAATTCATACGGCCCGTGTACCAGAAAGAAAGCCGTCCGGCGCTTGTTTTCTTTTCTTTTCATTTCATATATTAATTAAATTTATAACTTATAACTTATCCATATCAATCGTATTTATTTTTTCTTTCTTTCCTTTTTTATATAATTATAAATATTTTTTAATTCAATTAAATAAACATATATTCACCATTTTATTCCTAAATTATTTATTTATTTTTTATCTTTATTTTTATATTTTTTTTAGCTTTTTGTTTGAATATACTAATTAATGTTGTTTTTTTATATTTGTATTAAATAACGTTTTTTTATATTTTTTTTTTCAAATACACAAAGTAAAATAAAGACACAAACTATCAATCATTCAATGTAATTTTTTTCTTACGTTTGTACGTTTAAATCATTCGCTTATACGTTTGTGTTAGTTTGTTTATTCGGTTTTAAAACGTTTTATAATTAATTGTTAAACAATGATCTTAAATATTATGATTGATATAAAAAATTGATTATACACTTTTAAGTTTTTTTTAAACGTTTTTCTGGATTTGGATTTGGATTCAGATTCATATCACTTTTATAAACTTTCGGATATTTTGGATATCTAAAGTATGATTTATTATTATATTTATTATTTATTTTTTATTTTGGAAATGAACTTTAGAAAAACTTTTATGTTAGATTTAGTTGCTATTGTGTTAAATGACTTTGTCTAACTCTTCTATTAGAGCATTTGACTAGTCTTTTATTTAGAATTAGAAATTGTCTTATCTTTGTTTTACGGGCAAAGCACTGGTAATCTGTAAATTTTATATTAGACAACAATCATTTTTTTAATTTTTTAAACACGTGGGACATTTGTTGTAAAAAAAAAACTTGCACAATGATCAAATCTGCCAACATACGAAAATATTATGACCAAAGTCTAAAACCCAAAACTATATTATTCTAAACAAGTTGCTTTTTATTATATATAATGGGTGTAATCTGTAAATTTTCTATTAGGTGTGGACTATTTTCTATTTTTTTTAAACACGTAGACCATTTGCTATAAAAAATCTACACATAAGCCTGTAAATTACAGGTACAAACTTGTAATTTATTTTCTACATAACGACCAAACCTACCAACATACAAAAATTTTGAGGCCAACTTATGAAACTCAAAGGGTATAGAGTAAACTGCAAATTTGGTCCCTAGGGTTAGTAAAGTGTGAATGGAGTCCAAAAAGTTTTCAACTTGCACCATTAGTCGAAAATCACAAACTTTACTTGGAATTGGTCCTTGAAATGACTCTTTTACCCTTTTCATTTGTTTTTTCTATTTTCTTTATTAATTTCAGTATTTAAATATTTAGAAAAATAATAATAAAATCCTACCCCACCCACCCTATTACTCCACATGCAACCCCTACTGTCTCTCTCTCCCCCTCTCTCTCTCTTTCTCTCTTTCCCTCTCTTTCTCTCTCACGTACACACACCTGCAACTCAAAACACATACATACACATTTATAAATCGATCCTTCATCTTCTTTCATCATCAAACTCGCCCACCAAATTCTTTCTAATCCGTTCAAACATGTATCAGAGACTTATCAAACTTATCCCTCATTAGAAGCTTGATTTCTTCCCTTTAACCGATTGATGCTTACTCCTACTACTTCCCACCACTATCACCACTTCTTATTTTTCCAATGGTTGGAATCGAAATCACATGGATCTTTTATTTGCATCTCGTTTAGGAGTGAACTTGGACCCTCAATTGAAGAGTACAAAGAACTAGAGAAAGCCTTGAAAATCTAAGAAGTCTTTCATCTGGGTGATCTAGTCTATAACCTCTGCATCTCGTGTTATTTCTTAGGGGTGGTGTTGGGTCAAACAAATGACAGTGAAGAAGAAGAAGGGCGCCACAACTGTCGATTTTGATCCACCCATCTACAAGCGGGTTCTTATCTCATTGTGGGTGGAGGAAATATGTATTGAAGAGAAGCACGAAGGGGGTAAACAAAGCAAGAAGTTGTGTACTCTGTTATCAAATTTTTTGTAGGTAAATGGTTGAATAGCTTCGATCACCACCAATGGCTTCCTATTCCTCTCTCTGTATCTGCGTACACAAAAATCAGTAACAAATATTAAAAACAAATTGCTTGTGGCTACTTGATCATATCTGATTTTGCAGGTCGTAAGATGATGGTGGCAGTGATGTTGGGCTGTGATGATGAAGGTGTGTGGGTGGTGAGATCTGAGAAGATGATAACATGCTTGATTCCTCTTCCTTCATCAGATCTGCAGGTGATGTCATAAACAAACGAGAACAGGGGAAGAAGATGGTGATAACTGATTTTTGATAATGGTAATAATGGGTCTATGATGGAGAGATGAAGAATGGGAGATGGATTTGGGGAATTTTGGGTAAACAGTTCTAAATCTTTTGATTTGGGAGACATATTCGAGGTCTTGCGGATCTGGGTCTTCTTTGAAATCATCGCCATCATCTTTAGAATTTGGAGATTGCAGGAAGTAGTGAGAATTTTGAACCGATTAGAAAGAATTTGGTGGGTGGGTTTGATGATGAAAGAAGATGAAGGATCGAGTTATAGAAGTGTGTGTGAGGGGTAGGGGATTACCGGTGGTGTGATCTGGTGGGTGGAGTTGGATTTTTTTTTTTCTAAATATTTAAATATTGAAATTAATAAAGAAAATAGAAAAAAAAAACAAATGAAAATGGTAAAAGAGGCATTTCAAAATTATTTAGCATAAAGGTTGTGATTTTGGACTAATGGTACAAGTTGGAAACTTTTTAGACTCCATCCATATTTTTTGCTAACCATTTACAGTTTATTCAAGAGTATACTATTTAAACACATGGACCATTTATGTAAAAGAAAACTGGACATGGACCTTTTCTGTAAATTATACTGACAACTTTTGTAATATTTTCTATACATGGACCAAAATTTGTCAAGATACGAAAGTATTATGGCTAAAGTATAAAACTCAAAACTATATTATTTCATAAATCATTTGATTTTTGTTATATACAAGAAAATGGGAAATGTTTAGGTTAAATTGTAACGCCGCCAAAATATTGACATAAAATTTCGTTTATTTATAGAAGAAGAATTATCAATTACTTGTTTAAATAAAACGGATACATTATAATCAGAGTATAAATCCCAAAACAAGTCAAATGTGGTACATAAAGTGTGTATGTCATGCAGTCAACCCGAGCCCTTCCTTTTGAAAACCAAAGTACCTGAAACATAAACTGAAAACCGTAAGCACAAAATTTAGTAAGTTACCCGAGATACCACATACTACACATACATAAATCACATATCGGGCCTCCGCCCTCCATTAGCGTCGCCCGGTCTCGAGTCCCACTCAGCCTTGGGCCTCGCCCGACATTGAGCCCCGCTCGGATTACAGATCTGTTATTCTCAGGCCTCGCCTGTCTCTGGGCCTCGCCCACCAGACACATAAAAAATATCACATAATCATGCTAACACATAAAATGATCATAAACCCTAGCATATGTCCCAGTCATCGGGCATCGCCCGTCATCGAGCCCCGACCGATACACACATTACCATATAACCATATTATCATATAGACGTATAACCATACTAGCACATGCAATAATCACAAAGCCTATAGCACACCATACAGTCATCGGGGCCCCACCGACATCAAGCCTCGCCCGGTAATCATAAGACACATATTGATAATCAACATACAATAACCACCTCAGGCCTCGTCTGGCATCGGGCCTTACCCGGTAAACATATCATCATATAACATGCACCAGAGTCGAACAAACATCTAGCTTCCTAACATAAAACCATGGGCCGGAATTGGTGCCTTCGACCCATTAAAGCCAATAAGGATACTCACTTCGCGCTGCCGAAACACAACAGACGATCCCTGGCTGATGGCTGACATATTTCCCGAACTGCTGATATCGAAACATCACCCAATTAACAATTGGGTTTCAAATCATCACCATAAATCCATACTTGGGGTAAAAAGACCATTTTACCCCTAACCTAGCTTGGTCCAATACCAAGGCCCAACTCATAATCTGGAAGGCCCAAAAATCAAATAACCAACCAAGGCCCAAATATGGCCCAAAATTCCAAATTGGGCCCAAACCCCCTTACATGGACCTTACCCTAAAGCCCAACCAAAATTCTTGGTCCAAGACACTCATACTCAGATGGCCCATTAAAAACTCAAACACACAAGCCCAAAAGGAAACCTAACACGAAGCCCAAAAGGCCAAAACCCTCCTGACTGAGTACGCGGGGCGTACTCAGCTGTACGCTAAGCATACATGCAATCTGGCTTGTACGCCCAACGTACTCCTCCATTAAGTCATTTTCGACATTAAGCTCTTAATGGTTAAGTCAAGAAGTCCAAATGCTTAAGTCCAGAAGTCTAACCTAGCTTGGTCCAAGAACAAGGCCCAACGTACTCCTCCTTCATCTTCAGACTCCAGAACTCCTGCTCTAACTTTTTTATCTCACCTCTGGGGCAATATTTTGCTAACATTAGCTCCTTAAAGTCATCCCAACTCATGGCATTGGCTATTGGGAGAGTTAATGACTTGACTTGGTTGTTCCACCAAGTGAGGGCTCTGTCGGTGAAAGTGTTGTTGGATTAGTGTCTAAGTCCATAACTATATTTGGTATGTACTTGACCTGATTGGCATGGTCCATTTGGGTTGCATGGCATCATGCATTTGGATAGACTAAAATGAGAGAAATAACACTTAAGGTTTATTAATATATTATAAGTTCTAATATATTAATAAGATTATTTAATTAGTATTTATCAAGAATTAATTTGGAATTAATTAAGTGATTAAAAGGAGACTAATTAAAGATATGAGTTGTATGTGTAAATCATCCATACTTGTATAGTGGACTAATGCTCCATGGATTATCAAGTTGGACTAAAACCCATAGGATGCTCCATGGTGTTTTTGTACCCATGGATCATGAAAATGAAAGGCCATGACAATTAGGGTTTACATGGTGTAACCCTAATTGTGACACACTATATAAGCATCTTATTCTTCCCAAAAATCAGCCACTATGAAGGAATGGTGAGGGATAGCCGATTTCATGAAGTGTCTCATTTCTCTCAAGTTATTCTAAGTGTATTTGGTGTTGTGTGAACCATTTGAGGTGTCACACTTGAGGCACTAGGCTCTTAAGCTCCATGGAATCAAGCTACAACAAAGAGGTATGTAATTCTACTAGAATTTATATTATATGGTCTTCATATTATGCTAGTTAGAACAATACCTTGTAAAAATTGATATTTGCATGTATAATAGAGAAAACATAGATCCAAGGTATTTGGGGTTGCATGTACACCTTAGGAGTGTTAGAATGCTCAAAACCCTTCAGTGGTATCAGAGTCTAGGCTTGTTTTCAATTATACTTGATGCTATTTGCAAGAAAAATCGGTTTTTTTTGGAATATGCCAGTTCACCATGAGGTAGTAAAATTTACCACGAGGTGGTGACTGTTCAGTGAAAAAAAATCAGTTTTTTTGGCCTGTTTTGGATTAGAAACATTACCACAAAGTGTTTTTGTTCATAAAACTTGTTTTTAATGTGGCAATGTTCATTCTAATCCAATTTCAAAGATAATTGTCAATAGATTCATGTTTTGTATTAGTTTAATGGTTAGGCTAATTACATGAAAAAGTTTGATTGAATTATCTTGTTCTTATGAGTTGCTTAGATTAATAGAAAAGTTATGTGAAATTGTTGTTTTCAATCCAAATTAATCTAAGAGTTGGTTCTAAAATGTGTTTTTGTAACTTGTCCTCAAGTTATATGAAAAGTCACATTTAAGATTCATAAAACTCATAAATATTTCCATAGGTTATGAATAAAGAAAAGTCATATTCTTTTAATAATTTAAAGTCTTCCATAACTTGTCCTCAAGTTATGGAACTTGAAGAGTTTTTTGAATTAAAACTACTTTAAACACATAAGTTATGGAATTGAATAGTTTTGAATAGTTTCAAAACATGCCCTCAAGTTTTGGAATTTGTAAAGTTTTCCCTTATGACTACTTTAATTCCAAGTTAAGCCCTTATGTAACGCCCGTAGATCCGGGCTAGTCAATTTAGAGATAATAGGGGTCGAAAACGACTTCTCAACAAAAGATTATTTAGAATAAATAATCTTAACCGAGTTGTAGAATATATCTCAAGGGTTCCGTACATATAAAGAACGCCGAAATCCGAGTTATAACGAAGACGTTATGGCCCGTCGAAGTTTTACGGCAAAACCGGCACGGCATCGGGAAGCGTAAATAGTGAATTTACGATAGAGCGAATTTTAGACTTAGTGATCTAAACAAAATTTGTAGAATACGTTAAACCGAGAACCTACAAAAAAAGAACGCCCAAATATGACTTCGTGTGAAGAAGTTATGAATTTTCTAAGATTTGGCATAGCAGTGCACGGCCCGAAACTCAAAATTTTAGTTCGAGCGGTTTTGGTTTACGCGACCTAAGTGAGAGTTGAAGATCTCATTAATAGGAACTCAACGGTAAAAAGACAGACGAAAACGGAGTCCGTATGAAGGAGTTACGAATTTTTCGCGGTCATTTGACAGTCTAATCTCCTCATACTGTTAAATTTAAGATCGGTGGAGAATTAGCCGACGGAGTCTAAATAAAAGTTGTAGATCTTGTTTTTACCTATGCATGGAAAAAAAGAACGTCGAAAACGGAGCTCGTATGCGAAAGTTACGTGGTTTAGAAGTCGGCAGGGTGCTGCTGCAAAAGGGGTGACGTGGCACAATGTAGGCCACACACGTGTGGCCACCAGAAAGTTGACACATGGCACTGACTCGGCGAGTCAGTGAACCGACTCGGCGAGTCCATCAGGAATTCAGCCTATAAATAGAGGTGTCGGGCATTGCTATTTCCTCACACCTCAACCCTCTTCTTTCTCTCTCTATACTCTCTCTCTCTCTAAGCTCCCTAACCCCTCCTAAAGTCTAGGTAAACCCCCTAGCACCCGAAGGAAGCCCTGAGGCTCCCAAAGCCCCGAGAAAAGAGCCTTTCGGCTCAGAAACTCTGCTCCGGCGGATCCCGGTTTTCGAGAAAACCTACTGTAAGTGAGCTACGTCTACGTTATTTTTAATATAGCTTCTAATTAATTATAGTAACATTATTAGGACCTTAAGATAATTATTTGGGCTATTATTATGAGTTATATAAGAGTATTTCTTAACGCTTATATAATAGTAATAATAGCTAGACTATTAATTAGTCGCGGTTAACGTTAGACTAAACCCTAGTAGTATTGATACTAGGTTTTGTCAAGAGAAAATTGTTTTGAGATAACGAAGTGCTGTCCGAGTACCAAGTCACCACCTAATCAGGTGACTGCATAGTTACTTTCATCTTACACATAGATATGAAGTATTTTATATAAATTACATGCTATGTGTGCATACTATCTGAATTGTTGTTGTCTATGTTGGGTAAAACATGGGTAGATGAATGATGAGAGATGAAAGATGATATGAGTGAACATTGGCAGCTATAGACTTAGTGCCTAATAAATAACATCGGCAACTATGGACTTAGTGCCTATTGGATAAACGCCGGTAGCTATGGACTTAGTACCTGTTAGATAAACGTTGGTAGCTATGGACTTAGTACCTGTTAAATAAACGTTGGTAGCTATGGATTTAGTACCTGTTAGATAAACGTTGGTAGCTATGGACTTAGTACCTGTTAAATAAACGTTGGTAGCTATGGATTTAGTACCTATTAGCTGAACACTTGTAGCTATGGATTTAGTACCCGATGAATGAACTTTAGCAGCTATGGAATTAGTGATTTACGAACAAGCATTGGCGGCTATGGACTTAGTGCCTGTAATATAAACCCTGAAAGCAATGGACTTTGGAATGAACGAATGCAAGATAAATGACTCTTATGGTAGACCTTAAGAGTAAGGAAGATAATGGGGATGAGTAATTGGGTTGATTGTTTGATGTTTAAACATAATAATTAAATTATTGTGGGTTGAAAACCCTATGTACTCACCAGGTTTCCCAACCTGACCCACTCAGTTTATTTGTACCACAGGTGTTGATATGAAGTCACATTACACTGAGAGATTAAGGAGATATAAATCACTAGTGATAATGAATGTAAGTTCTGTTTATGCTTATGTTTCTGTATTGACGATGACATCCCAAATGTTTTAAAATGAATAAAAATACTTTTCTTCGGAAATGCCTTGATACTGTATTTATCATGTCTTACTGGGAACAAATTCCGCAACATTTTTATCAAAAGAAGTACTCTGATTTTTATAAAGCATAAACAAAATCGGTCTTTTTTGGTCGTGAAAATGGGGATGTCACAGTTGGTATTAGAGTATTAGTTTAAGCGAACTATGAATATGGATTTATTTCTAGACTTAAACTTAGCATGCTAAGCGATGATTGTGAGGAGTGTGTCTAATAAGTTTAGGTAATACACTTGAATAGACACAAGCACTAGCTAATTTAGGGAAGATGCCTAAAATGTTTTTATGTGCTAAATGATTTGTGATGCTTTACGCTATTGTTTGAGCGGATCTATGGTCTGTTACCGACCGGATCTAGAAACTTTATGTGTTCAGATTTCTAAACGTTTAATTACGATATTAGAACTGGCATGTAATTTTTCGGAGTAATAAGGAGGATTACGCGTCTAAATCTTCTCTATCCATATTCTCGTCTTGATGCAATGAATGCATGCTTCCGTGAAAGTAACGTCATGGTGAAGACTCATAGAGAATTGAGTAAATAGAGGAAATGAAAAGGGTTATGATAGTGAATGACACCTATCAGAAGATATCGTAAGAGTGGTATCTTGCCTTTAGAATATGTTAGATAGTACGGTACGTCCGAAGTACACCTTCGATAGGCGGGATGATGGAACGATTGACGTAATTCCTGAAGTTGTCCCATTGTATGGCATTTCCACCACCAACTGAGTTGAAGCAGAATTGATGATTGAAGATACGCGTGGAAGAAGTCCTAGTAGAGTCTATGGGAAAATTTTATGATTGATTGGACACATTTTTATGTGTTAAATTTTTTTTTGTGATAGTAACTTGGAAATCTGCGAGACAATACTTGGGACGAGTATGAGTAGGTGTGAATGGTAGTAGAGGCCTATACTACCGGAAGCACAAGACTCAGGCTTGGATCAGGGAAAGTCACAAGGTTACCAAGGAGCTAGTAACTGATTTCGTTTTATTCAAGTATGTCGTTACCATCGTTTCGGTAATGACTAAGAAGATGATTGTTATTCCGACCCTAGTGGTCATATCAAATTGATTCCGATTACGGTGAGTTTGTTATGTCGTTCAGAGAATCAAGTTCGATGTAGGATCTGACTTAAGACGGAAGATTGAAATAAAAAGCGATCAGTAGAGGTATCGCGAAAAGTTGCTTGTATCTAGAAATGCTACCATTTAAGATATGATTAGAACATGAAGGAATGTATAGTCTGTTCTGGAATTTGACTCTAAAAGACTTGAGTCCAAGCAATGCATCATACGATGAGAGGTCATTAAGAACATGACCCATCGGTCTATTATGATAATCGAAGGAAGAAACTTATCTCAAATTTGTTAAAGAAGGAATCTCCAATAAATATCAAGATCATGACACGAAGATCATGATTGGAAGTCTAACATGAGGTAGAGAGCGGGTCCAAGATCGGGCATCGCCTACAGTTAGGAAGTCTTAGAGTTAGATACTCGTTCGAAGAAACATCAAAGTTACGGTTATTACTTAGGATGAAGAGATAACATATGGAGTCATCATGTGAGCCCTGTTTCGTTGATGATTCTGGGACGTAATCATCCTAGGGGGGAGATAATTATAACGCCCGTAGATCCGGACTAGTCAATTTAGAGATAATAGGGGTCGAAAACGACTTTTCAACAAAAGATTATTTAGAATAAATAATCTTAACCGAGTTGTAGAATATATCTCAAGGGTTCCGTACATATAAAGAACGCCGAAATCCGAGTTATAACGAAGACGTTATGGCCCGTCGAAGTTTTACGGCAAAACCGGCACGACACCGGGAAGCGTAAATAGTGAATTTACGATAGAGCGAATTTTAGACTTAGTGATCTAAACAAAAGTTGTAGAATACGTTAAACCGAGAACCTACAAAAAAAGAACGCCCAAATATGACTTTGTGTGAAGAAGTTATGAATTTTCTAAGATTTGGCATAGCAGTGCACGGCCCGAAACTCAAATATTTAGTTCGAGCGGTTTTGGCTTATGCGACCTAAATGAGAGTTGAAGATCTCATTAATAGGAACTCAACGGTAAAAAGACAGACGAAAACGGAGTCCGTATGAAGGAGTTACGAATTTTTCGCGGTCATTTGACAGTCTAATCTCCTCATACTATTAAATTTAACATCGGTCAAGAATTAGCCGACGGAGTCTAAATGAAAGTTGTAGATCTTGTTTTTACCTATGCATGGAAAAAAAGAACGTCGAAAACGGAGCTCGTATGCGAAAGTTACGGGTTTTAGAAGTCGGCAGGGTGCTGCTGCAAAAGGGGTGACGTGGCACAATGTAGGCCACACACGTGTGGCCACCAGAAAGTTGACACATGGCACTGACTCGGTGGGTCAGTGAACCGACTCGGCGAGTCCATCAGGAATTCAGCCTATAAATAGAGGTTTCGGGCATTGCCATTTCCTCACACCTCAACCCTCTTCTTTATCTCTCTATACTCTCTCTCTAAGCTCTCTAATCCCCCCTAAAGTCTAGGTAAACCCCCTAGCACCCGAAGGAAGCCCCGAGGCTCCCAAAGCCCGAGAAAAGAGCCTTTCAGCTCAGAAACTCTGCTCCGGTGGAGCCCGATTTTCGAGAAAACCCACTGTAAGTGAGCTACGCCTACGCTATTTTTAATATAGCTTCTAATTAATTATAGTAACATTATTAGGACCTTAAGATAATTATTTGGGTTATATTATTATGAGTTATATAAGAGTATTTCTTAACGCTTATGTAATAGTAATAATAGCTAGACTATTAATTAGTCGCGGTTAACGTTAGACTAAACCCTAGTGGTATTGATACTAGGTTTTGTCAAGAGAAAATTGTTTTGAGATAACGAAGTGCTGTTCGAGTACTGAGTCACCACCTAATCAGGTGAGTGCATAGTTACTTTCATCTTACACATAGATATGAAGTATTTTATATAAATTACGTACTATGTGTGCATACTATCTGAATACTTGTTGTCTATGCTGGAAGAACGATTTTATACATGTTTTAAATAATTTAAACTGTATATGTATTTTATATCTACGAATATGTTGGGTAAAACATGGGTAGATGAATGATGAGAGATGAAAGATGATATGAGTGAACATTGGCAGCTATAGACTTAGTGCCTAATAAATAACATCGACAGCTATGGACTTAGTGCCTATTGGATAAACGCCGGTAGCTATGGACTTACTACCTGTTAGATAAACGTTGGTAGTTATGGACTTAGTACCTGTTAAATAAACATAGGTAGCTACGGATTTAGTACCTGTTAGATAAACGTTGATAGCTATGGACTTAGTACCTGTTAAATAAACGTTGGTAGCTATGGATTTAGTACCTATTAGCTGAACACTTGTAGCTATGGATTTAGTACCCGATGAATGAACTTTAGCAGCTATGGAATTAGTGCTTTACGAACAAGCATTGGCGGCTATGGACTTAGTGCCTGTAATATAAACCCTGAAAGCAATGGACTTTGGAATGAACGAATGCAGGATAAATGACTCTTAGGGTAGACCTTAAGAGTAAGGAAGATAATGGGGATGGGTAATTGGGTTGATTGTTTGATGTTTAAACATAATAATTAAATTATTGTGGGTTGAAAACCCTATGTACTCACCAGGTTTCCCAACCTGACCCACTCAGTTTATTTGTACCACAAGTGTTGATATGAAGTCACATTACACTGAGAGATTAAGGAGATATAAATCACTAGTGATAATGAATGTAAGTTCTGTTTATGCTTGTGTTTCTGTATTGACGATGACATCCCAAATGTTTTAAAATGAATATAAATACTTTTCTTCGGAAATGCCTTGATAACGTATTTATCATGTCTTACTGGGAACAAATTCTGCAACATTTTTATCAAAAGAAGTACTCTGATTTTTATAAAGCATAAACAAAATCGGTCTTTTCTGTCCGTGAAAATGGGGATGTCACACCTTAGAATTTTAAAAGTTAAAATTCAACCCTTATACTTTATAGTATTATAAGTTAATAATATATATATATATATATATATATATATATATATATATATATATATATATATATATATGTATAAGAGCAAGTCAGTCTTACCGTTAGTATGCCTCATTGACGAAGCCGGTCTATAAGGGGGGTATAAGGTTATTGCCTATAAAATGGCAGTTTAATGGGTGTCCACTCTCACCCACCGCTTCCTTGACTGGTGGAGGGTCGTTAGCCGAACGGGTACGATAAGGACTAGAATTATCCCTTCATTAAAAGTATTAATGATAAATACTAAGTAACTAAACTTTTATAAATTCCCAATCTTAGTTACTTAGGAAAATGTGAATTTGGTGCTAACCCATGAAATTACACTTTGCACTTTGCTTAAGTCGTTAGTGGAGCGCGTGTGGGTAACCGGCACACTAACCTGGATTT
Source organism: Lactuca virosa (assembly GCF_052849685.1). Classification (NCBI taxonomy): domain Eukaryota; kingdom Viridiplantae; phylum Streptophyta; class Magnoliopsida; order Asterales; family Asteraceae; genus Lactuca; species Lactuca virosa. The sequence goes on along the minus strand of NC_136434.1, from coordinate 221,634,296 downwards.
AACGAGGTAGGCAAAGGGTAACTTAATGTTTATCATAGTATCGGTGGAGCGCGTGTGGTTAACCGGCACATCGATTGAAGGGTAAATATTAAGGGTACCAAGTATATTTGCATGGTTATTCACACCTTGTTTTGTGATCCTCGGCATCCCAGTCACAAAATTTGAGAGGGCACAATCGAGATTAAAACATGCCATTGAACAGTTCAATGAATCTCAAAAGATCCAGGAGTTTCAAATCCAAGTAAAACCTAATTAAATTATTTCGTTTCATGGTGGAAATTGGTGAATCGTCATTCGCCTACCTTCAAATATTTTATAGCTTGGATTACGGCATCCCTCTGCCAAGTTATAAAAGTATTGTGTTGGGTCCTAGCCTTAATATTTCATATTGGGTGTTATATTAAGGACTTTAAATCAACTATCTTGAATATCTCCCAAAAGATGTCTGGTTCAGACGGTTATGATCTTCCCAAAACTCTTGGAACAAGCTTTCCTAATGAAGATGATGTCCCGAAAATCATTCTTCACTCCCTCCACCTCCTCTAATTATTCTCCCTAACTCACGAGTTCAAGGTCACTCAAGCCCTATTGGCTAGCAAGGTCTATGTGTGCTCACATCTTGGAGATGAAGTCACATATTGACAAGGTGGGAGAGTTGGGTGTCAAAGTCTTGAGAAAGTTGGTTGTTCAATCACTTTCTAAGTCACATAGTGAGTTTCCTTGGGACTACTATGAAACCGACTGTGACATGACCCTTAATGATCTTATCCATTTGCTAGGTGTTGCTGAATCAGCAATGATTTGGAGCACTGGTAAAGCAAATTTGATTAGAAGATCAACTTCCCAAACTTCCATGGACATTAACAATGGTAACATTGAAAATCCATAAAAGCTTTCTCTTCCCAGTGGAAAGGGATCGGCCATAGTCAACTCGGTTGACCAAATGGTAAAGAGAAAGGTTAAGTCTGAGATAGTTCTGTGTACCATTCCCAAAGGGTCCATATGTTTCTATTGCCAAAGGAAGGGGCATTAGTTGCGAAGCTGCCTTAACTACCTGAAAGATCTAAGAGAAGGTCTAAGAAGAGGAATCGTGAATTGTTGAAATGGTTAAATCAAGAAGATGACTCATACTTCGTTCCAAAACAATTCTTAGAGTCAGACTCCAAGATTGTAACTTGAGTGACACATCTTAAAGAAGGTTTATTAACACTTGTCAAATGTAAGAGTAAAATGTGTTCTACTCTTGTACATTTGAAATTGGTAAGTTGTGATGTTTTGGATAAAACAAAGACAAGCTAAGGCCAATTGTGTGAAGTGCTTTTCTTGATAAGAATCCGCACTATCTCTTGAATATTTCGCAAGAGAGTCTTATATGTCAAGAGGACAGTGGGAGTCTAAAAGATCTTGAAAGAGTCTAATCAAGAATAAAAACATATAGTTTATCACTAGCACACGACGTGAGGTTTATAACCTATCGTGTTGACATATTCCTAATTTTGTGCCCATTCCAGTTAAAGTTGGCTTTGCATATGAGTTCTGATAGTTCTATGTTGGTTGCATAACAACTTGGAAGCAATGGCAGACCCTTGTGCTGCCAGGTGGCAAGAAGTTAAGACTGCACAAGTTCGGTCCATATGAGTTTTGATTTGTCACTAACCTTGTCTTGTGATTATGGTTTTGACAAATTCACATGGAAAGGAATACATACACCATAAAATCTAAGTGACATAAGGTTTCTCTCCGATTCATGAAAATGATGGTGAGGAAACGCTTTCACTAAGTAGATTTTAGGTAGATAGCAATTGTGATATTTGCATTCTCAAAGTCGCTAGTGGAGCGTGTGTGGTTAACCGGCACACTAACATGGACTTGTGAGAAATGGCAAAGGTCTAAACAATTGAGACTATGATTACGGCATCCCTTTTCATATTTCTAAAAATTGTTTAGACACACATATGAGCTATCTAAGGAAAGGTGTGTGATTTTGATAACGTCTTATCAAAACATCTCGTATCAGAAATCTGAACTTTGGTAAGAAAGTCAATAAAGTATTGATTTCTAGAAGTTCAGCTGATTTCTGAGTACATGTCAAAGTTAGTGGGAGCATAAGTGTTATGCTAATAATCATCATGTTAGTGGGAGCATGATAATTATTATTAGTATTGCAAGATAGCAATGTTCATTATAGAAAACAAAAGTTTCAATTCGTGAAGTTGCAGGGGTTAAAAAGTTGTTTTGCTATAATTAAGGGAGAGGAAATTATACTTCATTTCAATTCTAAAAGCTTAGATTGAGGTTTTAATCATCTTTAGTCAATGATATATATGAATTTTGTGTTGGAATGGCTCAACATAAGGAAATTCTATATATGGGTCCATTATTTGAGTTCTAAAATTCGATTATGATTACGGCATCCCTTTTCATATTCTGAATTATGAGAACTTGGCAAATAGAAATATTGTAGCAAAAAGACTGGTCTAGTATCATGTATTTATGTGAGACATCATGAATCGTGTCCCATATGCTTCAGATATAGAGTCGATTGCATGTGCTACAATATTCATCTGTTCCAAATTTTTCCAAATGCCTAGAGCATTAAGAGGGAAAAAGTACTAGAACTAGATATGACTAATTTGATTAAGAAATTGTCGAGAACAATCTAAGGTTTACCAAAGATTGGTTGCTCAGGGACAGTTGGAAGTATAGTGTTAATTTTTTAAAAGGACCATATTGACATATTCTGAAAAGATGCAACTCTTGTTCAAAAGTGATAGTCAAAATGGGAATATGGAAATGTTTCCATAGGTGGAAGTTATTCAATTCGTGTAAGATTAGAAAAACTTAATGCAAGAAGGATGTTTCCATGGAGTTGATCTCCATTGGAATACTCTGTAATGTCTGTTGACAAGTCTTTGTGACTTTGTGCATAATCATTACAAGAGGATCAATGCATATCAGTTTAAAATCTAACAATATTTCGGTAAATGGCATGAATTTGGAATTCTTGCATTTGCGGTAAGGATTTGGGACTGTGAAATGAGAATCATTGGAATTATTTTCAATCGATCTATTTCACAAAGTAAAGATCATAGACAAACTTAGTATGCATACTTGGTGTATGGCATAACTAATGTTTAGACAAACATAGTGTGCATACTTGGTGTATGACATGACTAGTGTTTAGAAAACATAGTGTACATGCTTGGAGCATGGGACAACTATTGCTTTAATTCAAGTATAAAGTTGATAGTTTGAAACAGTATGCAATGAATAATGTGTAATCAATATGGTGATAAATAAAAGGTGTTTTTATTTATATACATAAGTTCTGAGACCATATTGGATTCAATTATTCTTGTGTTTCACTTTGCATGTTTTGACTTCCAGAATAACTAGGTTGTTCTTCCTGAATGACTAAGTTATTCAAACTATCCACAGTCGGTCATATGTTGGAAGTAGATATGAATCAAGACTGTCATGAAGTTGGTTGTAGAGGTCTAAGATGTTGGACACGGCTACAACACACATGAGTGCTCATAAGTTATGAGTATTGGATTCAACCCACGCTCGCTGGTATCACTTCATGGAATTTATCTCGAGTGATCGCGAGACGGTAATATCATATAAGTCTTCAAACCTAGAGATATGACTTGTTGCCTATGAGTTGGTTATACATTGATTGCACGAAAACACGTTTGGTAACTCGATGTTATAAAACGTGCCATTGTGTATGATTCAACAAGTAGTAGAACAAGCATATGAGTCGAAGTTTATCCATTCCTTTTACCCTTAAAAGGGATAAAAGCGATATCTTTGGGCCCCTCGATGATTTAGTGATGACACCCCGAAGTGCTTGGCCAAGCCAGGACTGATTTGATTTGTTCAATTAGTCGGTCGTCATAAATCGGAAATCGGGAAACAACAAATGGACAGAGAGAATGATTTTAATCCATGTCTCAGTACATATGATATCTAGAATGGAGGAATATATGATCCCTTATCTGATGGACGCGTCATTGATCTGTTCAGAGTTCGACGTCAGCAGCTTTTAAGAGCTACGATTGCTAGTCGGGTTTTGAAGTCATACGCAATAATAGTTTTAGACTTACCCAAGTGGGAGACTGTTGGATTAGTGTCTAAGTCCATAACTATATTTGGTATGTACTTGACCCGATTGGCATGGTCCATTTGGGTTGCATGGCATCATGCATTTGGATAGACTAAAATGAGAGAAATAACACTTAAGGTTTATTAATATATTATAAGTTCTAATATATTAATAAGATTATTTAATTAGTATTGATCAAGAATTAATTTGGAATTAATTAAGTGATCAAAAGGAGACTAATTAAAGATATGAGTTGATTGTGTAAATCATCCATACTTGTATAGTGGACTAACGCTCCATGGATTATCAAGTTGGACTAAAACCCATAGGATGCTCCATGGATGCTCCATGGTGTTTTTATACCCATGGATCATGGAAATTAAAGGCCATGACAATTAGGGTTTACATGGTGTAACCCTAATTGTGACACACTATATAAGCATCTTATTCTTCCCAAAAATCGGCCATTATGAAGGAATGGTGAGGGATAGCCGATTTCATGAAGTGTCTCATTTCTCTCAATTTATTCTAAGTGTATTTGGTGTTGTGTAAACCATTTGAGGTGTCACACTTGAGGCACTAGGCTCTTAAGCTCTATGGAATCAAGCTACAACAAAGAGGTATGTAATTCTACTAGAATTTATATTATATGTTCTTCATATTATGCTAGTTAGAACAATACATTGGAAAAATTGATATTTGCATGTATAATAGAGAAAACATAGATCCAAGGTATTTAGGGTTGCATGTACACCTTAGGAGTGTTAGAATGCTCAAAAACCTTCAAGTGCATGCTGCAAATTTCACTTTGCTAGCTTCAGGACACGCGCAGATTTCGAATATTGATTCGGTCTTCTCGAACCAGCATGTTAAGGAAATAACACCTCCGGTACCATCGAAGGATTTGGGTTTAGCGTTCGTGAAATCCTTATAGGAACACTCCCTTGGGTGTCTATGACTATCCCCGTGGTTAGAAGGGTTGACACCACTACCCGTCGTGCTAGTGCCACTTGCATTGATCTGCGTCATGGCGGCTGCCACGGCGGCGGTTACTGGTGCTTGGAAGACAGCGGGATCATACTGAGGAGGTGGCGGCGGTGGATTCGTTGGAGGGTTGTTTTTCTTCCTGTTGGACTTCTTTAGAGGCATCTTTCTCTATAATGATTAAAGAGAAAATGACGATAAGTCCTCTATAGTGGTCATGAGTCATGTGATAATGAACAAGATATATCTTATCCTGACTGTTATAGTGTTCTATTAAGCGATTTACAGTGGAAGTCTATTAATATAAGTAAACAATCGCCAACTTCATTTATAGCAACACTTGTGAAGAATTTGCATAGTGTGACTCGCACGTGGTCCACCTATAGTCACCTAGTATATACAAATTATGTATAACTATCAAGACCTAAACGTTCTTGTTCTAGTGTTGTAGGATCATAAAATACTCCTATAATATTTTAATTTCATGTTTCGTTCTAGAGTTTCACTTATATGTATTGTTGGTAAGTTTTAGACTTGTTGCAACACCACAATCACTCCCAAACACATGTTGGTCGTATCTCAAATAAATATAGTTGATCATGCTATATTTATCCCAGATATGATTACATAACTGTCTAGGTTTAACTGCAGTGTCCAACATCTAAATACTTTTGTGTAGTTCTTACCGTGATACTACTTCTGTTATGTATGTATATTTGTATACTTCTTATAAAATACTTATATTTTAAAAGTATACTTTTAGTCAGAGCACTTCGACCCCATTGTGTTTATAGTTGTATATCTTGTAAGGCTTTATATACTTAGTTCACTATAAACAATGCTCTGATACCAATCTGTCACACCCTCAAACAAGGACGGCGGAAACGTTCGGGGGCGGAGGACGTCATGTACAATATCACAACAATTGTATAATAGTAATCAAAGCAAACACAACCATTACATTGATAAAATATAGTGTTTACATCTGTTCAATACATAGTTTGTATGACATCAAAAGTATATATCAAAAGTATAAAAGACGCGACTCTATAAGCTCCGTCTTCTCAAAACCTGTGGGTGTACCTGTCTACCGGTTCCCTGAGAATACAAGTGGTTTTGAAAGTGTATCAACATTTAAGTTGGTGAGTTCATAAGTATGTTTATGAGATGTAAAGCTTGTCTTGGTTCTTTGTAAATGTTATAGTGTTCTTCCAGAAAATCCAATATTTTCTTTAATGAATGAAATGTCGTCTTAGGACTTAAGACCAAAATGTATGTTTGTTACTGTACTCTGAAATAGTAAATTGTAGTCTTATTAATAAATAAAACTATATCATGTATGTTCTTGAAATTGTATGTTGTACTAGTGTACTATGTACTAGAAAAGTAGTGTACTTTAGTAGTGTCTGTAGGAGTGTTTGTATGAAAACCTTCGTGTATGAATGTCTGGAATCCACCAGCTGTAGTGTAAATTAGTGTACTGTAGTTTCATTATTTAAAATAAAACCTCTGAAGTAGTGTTAATCTCGTAAACAAATGTTTTAGTTGATACTATTGTGAGTTTCATATAACCATGCTGATATGACCTAGTGGCCTCTACGGCGTTCTTCAGGCGTCAGAATGTTATGACATTTGTCATCCCAGGCCTGCCGGCCTAGCTGTTGCAAGCAGCTCAGGTGCGGGATTGTACGTCTCATATAAATCTATACATAAATTCATGCTCTCCCTCCAGGAGACTGGTTATAATTTATAGGACTTGGACATGTACCCTGATGGGTACAACGAAGTAGTGCCTCACAACCCTGTATTATCTAGTTTACGTGTAGTGTAGTAGTGTTCTCTTGTACTTGAAACTGTATGCATTGCCTTGTAGTAGTGTACTTTGTAGTGTAAAATAATTATACTTAAATAATTATTTTAGTAGTGTATCCTTGATTTAGCGAAATAGAGTAGTGTTCCATAAACTATACCTATTATAGTTTATATACTTGTTTCTGTATAGTGTTCTTGAGCTTGTAAAATAGTGTAGTGGTTCTCAAACTATACCGATTATAGTTTAAATGTATGTTCTTGTATCATTCCTTGAATTTAGCAAAATAGTGTAGCGATTCACAAACTATACCTATTATAGTTTAAATGTATGTTCTTGTATCGTTTGTTGAAATTAGCACAATAATGTAGTGATTCACAAACTATACCTATTATAGTTCGAATGTATACTATGTAATGAACTGAAAACCTTTGCAATTTATCAGCGTGTATAAAGTAGTAATAAAAGATTCATGAAAATACCCTTTTGTTCGACATGCTACAAAAGGGTTATATATATATATATATATATATATATATATATATATATATATATATATATATATATATATATATATATATATATAATATTTTGATAAATGCAGCGATAAATCGGTTTGAAACAATTGCAAATGGTTTGAAACGGTTTGAAATTGTTTGAATGTTAACACAAGATTCCTTGTGTTTAGCTTGTATTCCCCATAAAAACATTGAAAAATAGTGAAAATGTAGGGGTATGAACTCACCTCTATTGCGTGTTCGTGTTTAGGTAGCGAAACTGCAGAGATGATCCTCGGGCTAGCGAAATAATTAATTAAAATGAAATCGTATTTAAATTAGAGAAATAATTAATTAAAATGTTAGACAACACTTAATTTATGTAAGGAATACTTACAAAAATTACCGAGAATTATTTGGAGTGATGATAAATGTTTTCGGTCTATCCCTCACCAAAATCCCTTGATTTCGGTCCTAAAACCTCAACCAAGAACCAAGTTCGCGGTCTTAAAGGGTTCTCGGTCTGAGTGAGTTCCCGGTCCAGGTGGTTTTCGGTCGGCTTGAAGATTTGAATATTGTTCTTGGTGTTCTTAGTGAATTTTATGAAGATTTGAAAGATTTTGCTTGAAGATTTTTGGAGGATACTTGATAGAAAAATGAGTGTGTTTTCTTTTGAAGAAGTGAGAAATGACTTATTTTTCGGGGGAAATTATATATATCGAGAGTGTTTTTCGGTCCGAGGGGAGTTTTCGGTCGGTGGGGTCTGCGGTCCGAGGGTTTTCGGCCGAAAAGGGTTTTCGGTGCGAACGTTCCCGGTTCCAAATATAAAAATTTTGATTTTTTTAGTGCATTTTATTCCAAACATCTTATATAAAAACATCATTTATATAATTTAAATCATATTTAATCTATATGATCAACAAAATAAACAAATCTGAAATTTTATTTAGAGGGTTTGACTTTTATTGACTTTTATTGACTTTTATTGACTCAAAATAACGGGTTGTTACAGTACGCCCCGCGTACTAGGGTTTCCCTTCAAACCCTACACATTCCGAAGGCCATAACTTCTTCGATATACATCTGATTCTGACGATCCATATATCCATGAAAAGGTAACAAGAAGCTCTATGCTTTAATCAACTCGTACCTGTCTTACCATATCCCGAACAAACATCCATTTCCCACATAAACCCAAGATGACAAATTACCGAACTACCCTTCAACTCCAAAACACAAACTGAATACCCGGATCATCCAAAACACATCACTCACCTCCAATTGAGACCAAAACTAACTTCTTTAAGGATCCTAAGCCTGCTAATACCCCAAATCCTTAATCACCACCCCGAAATGGAAACGATCTGAAACAGGGCGTTACAACTCTCCCCCACTTAAATTAGATTTCGTCCTCGAAATCATTCTTATCAATCTTGGCAAGTGAAACAACATGAGCCACATGGCCACAACCCCGAGCATACCACAACCTTCCTAAATCATCCAAAACCAATCCCTTGCACGACTCTCCAACCCGTAGATGAACAAATCTCCTTCACATTCTGACAATAATCCCTTGCGAATTAACCGTAACTACTCAACCTGAAATCTGAAGTCTCGAGATGGTATAACTCCCTAACAGACCGCCTATACTAAACCATTGCTGAATCCATCCCACTTAATTCCCCAACCGACTACTCAACTTCTGATACTTGAGGTTCCCATTAGAAATCACGATCACAGACCAATTATCCCTGCAGAACACTTATACTTGACAAAGGCTCAGATAATCCTTCGAGTAGGAGACTCGTCCCTGCAACGGTTAGACTTAGACGAGAGCTATGCAGCAAGATCAAATCATCTACTCTGAGATTATCTAATCCTAAATATAAGTGACCTAACATCTCCTCTGAATAACAAGCTACTCCACACACAAGTTCCAAATCAATAAGACTGCCCTGGCTTATCTGGATGCCCTTCACCAATAAAACCAATCCAAAACACAATCACGAGAGCTAGAACCATCAACAAAACTGAATCCATTCATTACCCTTGAACCCTTCGACTGATGCCCTCGGCATATTGATACCCCAATCCTTATTCCACTGATACGAAAATCCTGAACAAAACTCTTGCAATACCCAACTTGAGATCCTTTCCAAAAACCAACCCAATACTCAACTCATAGCCCGAGATCCACGGATCTGCACTTGCATTTCACTCACGACCTTTTGATAATGATCACCCCTTGCTAGACCAAGATATCAAGATTCCAAACCATCGCTAAGACTACCAGTCTCGCACCTGGTTTCACCACCATGTTCCCAAATCACGAGGCTACCCAACCTAAAAACCCCTCAGCGTCAAACACTGACCACCCACTTAATCCTGCAACCACGGAGCAGCCTCACTCACGAGTCCTACCCGCCTAGAGTTACACAGGCCTGACTCCGCCTCAGACCCCAATGAACCCCAACTCAAAAAAGAGAAATACTCCTCCGAAATCCTGATCGACATGCCCAAGGCACGAACTGATTCCGCCTTTAAACTCATAACCACCTCCAACGATTGTCTACTTCAGACTGATGAATGCTACGATCCCATAGTAGTCTTACAACACTTCATCCAACCACGACTACCACTCATGGACCAACCATACCTAAAACATCACACCCTGCTCACCCTGAGCTGACACCTGCACCCAACTACATCCAATTAGGTGTTCGGGTCATACTTCGAATCCCGAAGCCTTCAACCTGAACTCATTCACAAGCCTGCTATGCATAATAAGGAATACGCCGACCAGCGGTTGGAAGTTTCCTGAACTCCCACTTACACCACCTCAATATAAACGACCACTCGAGCCGTCTCTCCTCCTGGCCAGGATGTGAAACTTGCCCCAGTTCACACCCTTCCTGCCTTCCGAAAAACCCGATCGATTCTCCCCCACTTGGATTCAACGAAGCTCTCTCATCCCTTGAATCTGATGGGTTCCCAACCCATCAACCTCATATAGCATGAACTGCCTACGAACTGTGCTTAACAAAACTAGCTTTCCATTACTACTCAATCTCAACGATTTCCCAACTCCTGGAATCCGAAAGAATACCCTTGAGACCTTAACCAGTCTGATGATCCAAATAACCTCCCATGATACCATACCAATTCCTTGAGTTCTTATGCCTGCGACTAAGAACTATAACCCTTGTCATGCACTGACGAACCTCCATTCTAATTTCTATCCTCAAGGAATCACTGAACTCTAACCGACTTCAGTCTATAGGAAGATACAATTCCCTTGACACATCCAATGATCAAACAATTCATGCAGTTGACACCACCATCTTCCTGCTACCGTTCCTCTTCGAGAAACGGTAGTGCTGGAACTCAAAAGTTATTCCATGGGCAACCGTCGATCATGCCTAAACAGATGATAAAACCACTGAATCCTGACTTCACTGGATAGCTAACCTGCTATCCTTGACCAAAGGTCCTCCAAGCAATATTCTTGAATTGATCCCGACAAGGACCCGGAACAACAACGGAGCACGCTGAAACCACTCAACAAGTTACAACCCCTTGAAGATTTACTGAAGAATTCCGACATGCAAAAAGGCATATAACGACCCCAGAAAATAGTAGAGAATCAACCCGAGATATAACTTACCCACCCAAGCAGAATCCAATGCAATACCAACTCCCGATAACAACCCAGAAGAAACAGAAGATGACATAACCACAAAACATCTGAAGGAATCTGGACCTCCTCCCGAGTTACCCTGACCATCCTGAGGACATGGTACAACACTCCCCTTTCGGTCCCAAATTACAAGAACTAATAACAAGATTCTCCTTCCTGAAGGATTCTAGAGATCCACACGCATGGGGCTCCAGATGAGCCCCCAACTGTCCTGCTACAAATTTGGCCCGAAAGGCCCTAAGATGACCATCCATGAACTCCAAGTTCCCTTCCTTGGCCGAACCAAAGACCACCAAGGTCTAATTTGAAACACTGTGAGGAATCTCCATTGAGATGAACTCTGATGACCACGCATCGATCGTGTCACACCCCCAGCCATCAGCGGAAACACCGGGTAGTGTAACGTTATTCTTCGTATCACAGTTATATAACACACATTGAACAGTACTAAAGAAAATACATACCTTTATTGATAACTGAAAGTTACATAACTGTTTTTCTAGTACCTATTACATAATATCCGACTATGGCATACTTCTTAATGAACATAAAGGTAATAGTAAAACTTCTTCTGTTCGAATACATACTAGCTTTTCAAGTTCCTGAAAACACATGCATTTTAAAATACGTCAACATAAAGTTGGTGAGTCCACAGGTTTTGACTCCATAAAATAATACATTTTCCACATTCAAAAGTATAGTTTTGAAAGTATCATTTTGACTCTCCAACATTTAGTAGGTATATTAGGTATAATAGTTTACTTATCAATTAAGTGTTATACCTAAACATTCCTTAATCCTAAGGTATAAGTAGGGGGAAACTTATACTTAACATTAATACTTGTATACGACAAAGTATAATGTTTCTAACAATTTGCTACCATGAGCCTGTAACCGCTGCTATGATATAATACCTCTGATAGAACACACTCATGATTTACCATGAGAAACAAACACACTCATGATTTACCATGAGAAACAACACCGTACGCTTCATTGACGCCGGAACAATAACAAATAAAAGGATAGTTCATCACTTGCTTTTGGTTGACTGTAGCTAACAGTCACAAGTGGGGTGGTCAACCCGTATACTAATTATACGCGACTTCCTCGCTCACACGGGATTAGCGGTTACAGTTCAGAGGATTTCCGCTAAGATCCCCAATCTTAGTTGATGAATACAATTACTCATGTAGACTTTGACGGCTTCCTATAGCTCTAACAACAAAAGCATTTTCATGTCTAAAACCCTAAGTTACTAGACTATGCTTTTAAACATTACTACTAACTTCATAACATTTAGGCAGTATAACAGCTATAACTTGAAGTAAAACCAGGTTTTATCTTGACCTAAAACCAATAATAACAACATATAACGTTCCTAGTTTTATCTTGACATAAAACTATCAATAACAATACTAAGTTTTATCTTAACATAAAACTAACAATAACAACGTATAACATATCCAGTTTTATCTTGACATAAAACTATTAATAGCAACATACTTTATAACTTAACATATAAATCTTCCGAATATAACTTCAGAACTATATCGCACAAAACATATTTATAGAATCTTAAGTATAACTCAAGATCTACATTAGTAAATTAACATACTGATAAGTTGATAATAGTTGTATATATTCAAAATATTATATTTAGAACAACTATACCCCGACTATTATAACTATTTACTATCATATAGACATAATAATAACATATATATAATATCTAGCATGCGTTTTCCCCCGAAATATTAGAAAGTGGGGCCGTGAAACTCACCCTAGTAGCGTGATTTTATGTTATCTAAGCAAAAACAGTCACCGTACGAGGTCGTCGGGGTTCGGGATGCAAGAGGGCCTCAGCAAAGGAGAGAAAGGGAAGAAGTTTAGGTGTAAGAATGGCTGAAGTCGGACCTGCTATTTATAGTAAGGATTTTAGAACCTCACGTCGTGAGTTTTAGAACCTCATGTCGTGAGTCCTGCATGTTCATCCCGTAGACTTGCCATTTGCGTCCCTAGCTTCGGAAGGTGGCCATGTGACTCCTCACGTCGTGAAAAACTCCTTGTTCACGTCGTGAGTTTGGATCTTATCCCCTCGCAGCCTTGTCACACCTTCTAGATCTGAAATGTGGCCATTTGAGTCCTCACGTCGTGAGTTTTTATGCTCACGTCGTGAGTTCTGTCAAATTAGGGTTTCTGACAGCAACATCTTCGGAATGCCATAACTTTTACATACGAACTCCGTTTTTGACGTTCTTTATATCCACGCGTAGGTATTTACGAGTACTACAACTCTATTTTAGACTTAAATAGCTAATTCTAAGTCTATTTTAAATTTCTCTTATTATAGTGATTTATAGTGTTCAGTTTATCATAACTTCTTCATGCGAAGTCAGATTCAAACATTCTCTATATTTTTGGAATCGTATGGACGTATACTTTGAGTTGTATCATAAAGAAGGTTCATATTTGTATTAGAATTTATCATGAACTACATAACACTCTTACCACATTACTAGGTTAACATAATCACATTACATGATTGGCATAATCACATGTGATGGTCTATTGACCTATTTTGACTAGTGTTACAGATCGGCTCAATACCTGCTACTGAGCCAGAACCAGAATCTGAATCCCATTCCTGAGTGTTCATCACCATACCAAAACAACATGCACAAGATCTGAATGTACCCAAGAATCCTCATCCCAAAGGCTTCTTAGATTCTCCAAGACTCTCCCTGATTCGAGTATGGATCCTGTGCTTTCAGTAGTACGGGCCCAATACTACCTTCTACACATATCCATACTTTCCTCAAGATTACTCCCGAATCCTCTAAGTCACCTTCTCAAATCCATACACCAAACACTCGCAACCCAACACAACAAAACCCACCAAAGCAATCCCTAGGCTTTCCTAGGTTCCCGACCTCTCACTGCCATCAACTGCTGAAGAACTCCCCATAATGCCAGTCACCTACCTCATGAAAACAATCACATGCAACCAAGCTTAGATAATCCTTCGAGTAACAAACTCATCCCTACAACAGTTGGACTCAAACAAGAGGTGCACAATAGATTCAAATTTGTCACTCTGAGATTATCCAACCAGTGTCACATGTGACTTGACATATTCACTTAGTAGTTGACTCCCATCACCCAGGAGTTCCACAAAGCACAAAGCAAGAAAAATTCGTGTAGTATCGCTCCAATCCAACCTACTACAACACATACTATGAGCTCCCACTCCCATTACTGATTACCTTACACATACAAATCATACCCAAACCAACATCCCATGCTTCCTAGGCTACCAAAAATTACATATCAGGCCAACTTATCACTGTCTAATCAGAACTAGCATGCAAGTCTACAAGCTCACACAATAGGCATACAAGGCATCTATCCTTAGCCCTAACTAGCATGCGATTCCACAGATTCACAGATCAAAGCATAACATATAACATGTATGGGTATTTTGGGAAACTTACTTGAGCTCGGTCGATTGCATGCACCACACCCTTTCTTGTATTAGAAAAATACTTTCTTAAAATAAATTTCTTTTTGAAAAACCTAACCAAAATCCTCAGTTTGAGTTCAAACACACCCGAGGGTATGTCCGAATCCCTCAAACCAAGGCTTTGATACCAACTTGTAATGCCCCCAAAATATTGACATAAAATTTCGTTTATTTATAGAAGAAGAATTATCAACTACTTGTTTAAATAAAACTGATACATTATAATCAGAGTATAAATCCCAGAACAAGTCAAATGCGGTACATAAAGTGTGTGTGTCATGCAGTCAACCCGAGCTCTTCTTTTTGATAATCGAAGTACCGGAAACATAAACTGAAAACCGTAAGTACAAAGCTTAGTGAGTTCCCCAAGATACCACATACTACACATACTGGGCCCCTACCCTCCATTGGGCCTCGCCCGGTCTCGAGTCCCACTCGGCCTCGGGCCTCGCCCGACATCGCGCATCGCTCAGCATCGAGCGCCGCTCGGATTATAGATCTGTTATTCTCAGGCCTCACCTGTCTCTGGGCCTCGCCCACGAGACACATACAAAATATCACATAATCATGCTAACACATAAGATGATCATAAACCCTAGTGTAAGGGTCGAATTGTTGTAATTAGTCGAAATGTATTTTGACTCTTCGAATGTTTTGTAATGTATTTTACTAGGGCGCTTTTATTCGAAGCTTAAGTGTCTATGCCTTAGTATATTTTTTGTACGCTTTCGGTTCCCTATAAATAGGGTTATTTACTAGAGTTAGATAAGAGTTTTTACAGACTTGTCTTTATTCTCTGTAAACATTCGAAAGCGTAATAGAGCTGAAATAAGATCATATTTACATCTGATGTTCAATCTCGCATTCTTAATTGATTTCATACTCTGATTTGTTTTACACTTGATTCATTGGTTCATCAATTGGTATCAGAGCAGGAATCACATCTGTGATCTGATTTTCATCCATTCAAAAAGTTTTTGAATCAAATTTTTGGTTCAAAAGTTTCTGCACTTTTTGATCGTGAAAATTTTGTCTAGATCTTAGCCTGTGATTTGATTCTGCATTTGAATTGTTGAATCGAGTGTTCTTCTAACAATTTCGGTTTGATTCAACTAGTTTGATTTCAAATTTCCAAATCTTCTTAAGAATTTTCAAAATCAACTTCCGTACAACAATGGCGAGTTTCAATCTCAATTCGATGACCTCGTTTTCTCATTTGTTAGGATCATCAACCAAAATTCCAATGCTAATCCCTGAATACTATGATCAGTGGGCTGATCGTATGCAGGATTATCTGAATGGTCTTGATGAAGAATTATGGTCATGTATCACTGGAAATGTGAATGTTCCAATGAATGTTCAACCAATCGGATCTTCTTCCACAAATTCTGATGTTGATAATCAATCTGATCGTCTGAAGAAACTGGAGAAGAGGTGTGTGATGGAACTGCGAGGTGCTTTACCTCCAGTTGTGTACAATTACGTTAGGAGTTGTACAACTGCAAAGAAGGTCTAGAACAATCTGAAAGATAAGTTTCAAGGAAGTGAGAAGACTAAAATCAATTCAGTCAAACAATGTTTGGTTGAGCTGAAAGATTTCAAACAAAAAGAAGGTGAAACAATCGAAGTCTACTATGATCGACTGAACGAGTTAATCTATCGTTGTAATCGCTATGGAATTACCAGGACTTCAATGGAATTCAATCTTATTTTGATATCGCAATAATTATACATATATTTCGAGCGATATTTATGTATTTTTAGCTATATTTTGGTATGATTTAAGATAAAAGGTACTTATAAAGTTTGAAATTCCATTTTACAGCTAAAAATCATTTCTGAAGAAAAAGGAGAAGAAAATGTGCAAAAATCCGCAAAAAGAAGTGAAAGAAATTACACGAAGAAAAACGAGATCAAAAAGTCAAAGAATTCAAAAAATAGCCGCGTTGGAAAGACGAGAAAACAAAATAAAAATATAAAAAAAAAGAATTTAAATTAATTAATGAGGTTTAATTAAAATAAATTATTGGGAATTAATTATTTAATTTCTAAATAATTTATATTAATTAAATTAATTTAATTTAATTTAAATTGGAAAAAGAAAAAAAAATAGAAAAGAAACAAAATTCGGAGCCCAAAACCCGGAGCCCAAACCAGGAGCCCAAACCCGGAGCCCAAGTCTCGAATCGCGACCCAGATCCGGAAGATCCGAACCCGATCCGGAGTCCGCCCCGCGTCCAGATCCCCTCACAGAGTAACCCGATGATTACCGACCCGACCCGGCTCCGACCCGGGTTGGATCCGCGCTTTTTTTCCACTGGTGACGTCATCGACGACGTCACTCGGATCCGATCCATGAACCGACTTCGACCCAGCTCCGACCCTAGCTCCGATTCGTTTTCCCTCACAGAAGATCCGCGCCTCGACCCGGATTCCGACCCAAATTCGATTCGGTACTGTTCATTGGCAATACGACGTCGTTTTATGCTCCAGATTTGCCAATTCCGATTCCATTCCATTTTTTCCCCACTTTTTCCTATTTTAAACCCATTCCTTTCCAACCAATACTCAATAATTCACCACCTTTAAACTTTCCAACCTTTTATTCCCATCTTTTTAATTCTTTTGAATTCTTTTTCATTAGATCCAATCTCAATTTATTTCTTTTTGGTATTTAATTCTCCCAATTTTTACTATAAATACCACCATTTTTCACCACAAAAAAGAAAAGAAAAGAGAAGACATTGCAATTATGCATTTTGATACACAAATTTCTTCCAACCTTTGAACCAATTTTCTACAATTGGGGATTCAAGAGTCAACGAGCTAAGGAATTGAAGATTGCAGTGGCATTAGGGACTACATCGGGTTTGTTTTATCGAAATGTTTAACATTCTCAATATGTTTTCTATGTATGTTGTAACTTTAATTATGGGCTAAAATTTCTTTTGCTTTCACTTGGATAATGAAACCTTGAAAATATGATTTGATTTATATTATTCGGATATTAATTGTTATTTATTTTATCATGCATATTTGATCATTTATTTTTATACGTTGAATTTTTGTAATAAATTTTCCTATAACTAAGTTAATATTTTTAAAGGATCAATTTAAATATATTATCTTGAATCATAAATTTTTCATGACCATTGATATTTATGACTAGTGATGGACAAAATCCTAGGATTTGGCAAAATAAAATACTAAAAATTTAACATGTATATTTTGTATCGTATGACCAACTTACGATTCCTATTAGTTTTACGACCACTAAAATTAATAGTTTGATCAAATGTTTGCATGATACGAATTAAATATTGTAAATAAAATTGTTAATTGCATGACAATTGTTTTTAATTATTTTTATTATCAAAACGGTAAAAATTAGATCATGATTTTTAACCAATTTTAGAAATCGGTAAATAACTAATAATATCCATTGCACTTAATATAAATCATTCATTACTAAAAGGTGGAATTAAATCTAAGTGAAAGCATCCTTATCATTCTTGATTCTTAAAAACCAATTCTTGTTCTATATTTGTTTTTACACTTTAATCGTTAAAATTCTCATTATTTGTCTCGTTACTAAAAATTCCTCCAAGTTTCTTATCTTTTAAGTTAATTAGCGACAAATAGTCTAAACGTAAATCATACTCGTTTCCCCAAGTGTTCGACATCCGTTCTTACCATTGCTATATTACAATTACAATTAGGTACACTTGCCTAAGTCGTGTAGTAAATTCTAGCATCGGTAATTTCGACCTTATAAATTTAAGACTAGAGTGAATTTTTACACATCAAGTTTTTGGCGCCGTTGCCGGGGAAACGGTTTTATTTGGTTTAGTCTTATTGTTTGTTAGTTAACGTAAAAAAAAAAAATTAAAAATTAAAATTTTTTTTTTTAAATTTTTAAAAAGAAAATATTAAAAAAATTAAAAAAAAAAGACGAAATTGATTTAAAATATTAATTTTACTTATTAAAAACTTTTAAAAAAAAAATTTTTTAAAAAATTTAAAAAAAAAAAAAAATTATTATATTTTTTTTCTTTTAGTTTAGTATTGCATAAATTTCCTTAGTTGTAAGTTAATTATAGGTTGTTAAATTTTCTTAGTTAATTATAGATTGTTAAATTTACTTAAAAAAAAAATTTAAAAATATTATAAAAAAAATAATATATATATATATTTAAAAAAATTTATTAAAAAAAAAATTTTAAAAATAAAAAAATAAAAAAATAGTATCAGAGCCATGTTTATATTGCATGAATAACCTTATTTAATTCGCGTGTAATACGAGTAATTCTACTTACCAGAACAGAGTTTGAAATTGGTACGTTGGTTTTGGTTGCTGGATTTCAGAAAAGTTATATTTATAATATACACCGAAATGATCCTGCCTCCCGGCTGCCTCTCTCTGTCTGTTCTCTATTTGATAGTCAAAGTATTACACAAAAATTAAATAAATAATTTATGCAATATAATCAATTCAATTTAAGATAGAATTTCCCTAATATATGACCCGAAATTCAAATTTCACTGTCGTTCCACCTTTAGAAGAAAAAGGGAAAGAGGATATACCCCTCCAACTCACTGAAAACAATTAAGTGAGGGGTAGAGTCTGGCTCATGACTCATTCAAAAAGAAGCGCTTGCGGGAGGCAACCCGATGTTTGTTTTGATTTTTAAATTTGGTGTGTTTATTTTCTGTATGTTTGGTGTGAATTTTCTTTTTAGTTTGTGTTTTCAATAAAAGTGCTTTTTAATGGTTTTATTTTTCTGTGAAAGTTACTTTTCAGCTTAGAAACAGGTGATGGTGAGATGGTGTAAAGTAAATTTCTGAAGTGCAAATTACAATTGGAGCAATGGCATCACATAAGTGTGGGGTGATTCCCCACAAAGAGCAGGATGGAGAACTGAAGCTAACACTGACCAACGGGAGAGCATTATTCGAAGGATGAAGCAAGTGTTCGGCCGACACAAGTCAAATCCAATTCACTCAGCGAAAAGGAGTAATTGATCTAATAACGTAATGTGTACTTGGCCAGTATACAAAACGTTAAATTCAAGAATCGCGAAGAGAATCCCAATAATTGCATTACGCGACGTGTCCAAATCTTATACGGGACACGTAAATGCACCTGTTCAGAGAAATTGTGCGGAAAAAGATTCAGATGCCACACTTGCCTAAATCTCCAACTGGTTCAAAAAGAAAAGATTTACATGCACTTCAACATCACAAACAGAAAAATGCACTCAACACTTGTCCCACGCAATTCAGGATTTCGACCTCGCCACTACAATACCCCAGGGGAGTCTGTTCCTTTTTCTCCTTTTTTTACTTTTATGTGCTTTAATTTTACATACAATGGGGACATTGTATGATTTAAGTGTGGGGTAGGGGGTCGAATAAGGAAACCAAGCATTTTTGATAAAAATTAAAAAATTTTATTGTGTTGAAACTTAAGTTGCAAACGTTGTGTGGGATGATCCAATGCGAACTCAAATGTTTAATTGAACCAATAGTATGTTATAGTACATTTGTGGCTTCCCCATCCTAGTGAAATCATGGAACAAAAACACAACCTTGTTTAGGTTGAGGGCCATAATATGTTTAGCATCGTGTACCAGAAATATATCCAGGAGAGCTTATGTAGTCATTGCACTCTAGACTAATATCTCTAACCAATAAGAGTTGAAGTTAAGTTCCCTTGCTTAAGCATATGTTTTTATTTTTTTAGGATTTTTAATTTGAAAAAAAAAAATATTACAAAGTTTGAGAATAAGAGTCTACAAAGCTATGAAGATCAAGAAATATCATGAAGAAAAATTCCAAAAATCAATGAAGACTCTAGAATAAAGGCAATTTGCCAAGTTATTAGTTATTGTAATTTTTATTTCTAGGTTATTTTTCCATATGTATGCTTGGGGACTTAGTAAAATACTTTGAGGTTAAGAAAGATTTCTGAGGATATATTCGGAGGGATGCATAAAATGAATGTTGTTCAAAATAAGTGAGCAAGTGTTTTTGAAGATTATTTAGGATTGGGGAAGTTTTAGGAATCATCAGACACAAATGTATGCATTGAGGTTTCGATGTAATGGCTGGGTTCAAGACGGATTGTTTTAAACAATGTTGGTGATGAAGGTTTTGATATGATGACATGCTAAAGTTAGTTTTGCTTGAGGACAAGCAAAGTTCAAGTGTGGGGTATTTTGATATCGCAATAATTATACATATATTTCGAGCGATATTTATGTATTTTTAGCTATATTTTGGTATGATTTAAGATAAAAGGTACTTATAAAGTTTGAAATTCCATTTTACAGCTAAAAATCATTTCTGAAGAAAAAGGAGAAGAAAATGTGCAAAAATCCGCAAAAAGAAGTGAAAGAAATTACACGAAGAAAAACGAGATCAAAAAGTCAAAGAATTCAAAAAATAGCCGCGTTGGAAAGACGAGAAAACAAAATAAAAATATAAAAAAAAAGAATTTAAATTAATTAATGAGGTTTAATTAAAATAAATTATTGGGAATTAATTATTTAATTTCTAAATAATTTATATTAATTAAATTAATTTAATTTAATTTAAATTGGAAAAAGAAAAAAAAAATAGAAAAGAAACAAAATTCGGAGCCCAAAACCCGGAGCCCAAACCAGGAGCCCAAACCCGGAGCCCAAGTCTCGAATCGCGACCCAGATCTGGAAGATCCGAACCCGATCCGGAGTCCGCCCCGCGTCCAGATCCCCTCACAGAGTAACCCGATGATTACCGACCCGACCCGGCTCCGACCCGGGTTGGATCCGCGCTTTTTTTACACATCAGTAATCGCTATGGAATTACCAGGACTTCAATGGAATTCAATCTTATTTTTGTGATGGGTCTTCGAAAAGAATGGAGAAGCGTAAGTATGATGGTGAAGAATCAGCAAAGTTTTGATACATCAACTCTCAATGATTTGTACAATCAGTTGAAAACACACAAAACTGAGGTTAATGAAATTGCTGAAGAGACGAAGCTGAATTTGGGAGGTCCAATGGCACTTGTATCAAAGATAGCTGAGAGAGAAGCTGAAAATGGTGATTCTGAGGAAGAAAAAGGATTCATCATGAATTCGGATGATGAGGTGATAGCTTTTTACTCGAATAATCGTTTTAAGAAGTTTTTCAAAAAGCCGTTCAATCCGAAGACAAAGCTTGGTGAGGTAAAAGGAAGTGTTGTGAGTAAAACTGTTGATGAGGAGAAAAAGAAATTTGAGAAGAAAGATTCGAAAGTGTCTGAAGGAAAAATCGAGAAAAAGCTGAAAAGTGATGCTGGTGTAGATTGTCATTATTGCAACGGAGCTAATCATCTTGCGAATGATTGTATGCTTAGGAAGAAGGATGAGAGGAAGAATAAAGTCAAGGATGAGGCATATTATACGGAGAAGCTTGAGGAGGTTTGTACAAAAGCCAAAAACTTGTCATTGGTTGCAAAAGGTGAACTTGAGGAGGAAGATGGTACGTATCAAATCTGGTCATCCGGATCAGACGATGAAGAAATGAGGAATCCAACACATGGAGCAATGTATGCGAAAATGGAGGATGACTCAGATGACGAGGAATTCGAAGTGAAAGGACGATGCTTCGTATCCAAGTCAGCAGACAAATCACCAATGACAACAAAGGTACGTAAAATTCTTGAATCCTTTAATATTCCTACACATGCTTATGATTCTGAACTAATATCTTTTGATGAGACGGTTACTTATTTTGATTCAATTGTTGTGTCTGCTAGTAATGAGGCCAACAAGTTGTCACAGGAGTTATTAGAGACCAAAAAGCGATTAGATATGAAAATTAGCAAAATTGAATGTTTGGAATTACAAATGACAAATATAATGTGTGATAGGGATACATTATCAAATGATGTCAAACTTTTGCTAGCACAAAGAAACATTTATTGTAATGCTGCAAAAAGACTTTATGGAAAATTAACTGATTTACATCATTCATGTGAGATAAGTAAAGAACAACATAGAAAATTACTACCTTTTCTAGCATTCAAAAGAGCTAAGGTAGATAATATTTCGTATGATTGTGAGCAAATAATAGCTGATTTTGACAAAGTTCCTGATGATAGATATAAATATGGAATTGTCAAAATTGATGAATGTCTTGATGCAAATGAATTAGTTAACATCGTAAATGATACTTTGACTAAATCTGAACAAATTCAAATTTTGAAAAAGACTGAGAATTCAACATCTGATTCTCAATCTAATTTTGCTGATATTGAAGATAATTCTGACAATATTAGTGAAATTAGTGAACTTGCAGATGTTGATTGTGTTGGATTAGTGTCTAAGTCCATAACTATTTTGGTATTTACTTGACCCGATTGTGAGCATGGTCCTTTTGGGTTGCCTTCACACTGGTGACTAGACAGGATGACAGTTGAGGAGAGAGGTTGATTAGGGCATAAATATGATTTATTTATTATATTATATGATTAATATAATAATTTGGAATCATATTATTAATTAGTATTTAATCAGAAATTAATTAGGAATTAATTTCGGGATTAAAGGAATTAATTAAAAGTACAGGGGCTGTTTTGTAATTATTTGATAGTTGAGACTTTGGGCTATTGGATCACTTTTATTAAGGCTTGAACGAAAATCCTAGAAGGATCTAGGAGTTTTCGTCCAAGGGCTTAAGGAAAGGAGTCCATGGACTTGCTTAGGCCCTAAGCTAAGGGATTAGGGTTTCCACCTTGAAACCCTAGCTAGCCTCAAGTATAAATAGCACCCTAAGGCACTAGAATTCGTCCAAGCCTTGGGAAACCCTAAAAGGGACGAATTTTAGGGCAAGATATCCTTCTCTCCTCTCTCCCATATTCATCCTTTCACCTAGTGTGTTTGTGAGCCATTAGAGGTACTACACTTGTGGTACTTGCTTTCAAGAGCTAAGGAAATTCAAGGAACTAGTTGTTATTACTACATAACAACAAAAGGTATGTATTCTATTCTCCTATGTCAATTTCGAAAATAGTAGATGCATGCTAGGGTTCTTTTGTGTTCATAAAGTTGTATAACTAATAGTGAAAACATAGATCCAACTCTAGGGTTGCATGCACACATAGGATTGTTTGTATAAACCCATCAGTGGTATCAGAGCCATTGGTTTTTGTTTTCAATTAGCTTTATTCAAATGTATGAACTTGACATATTAGGGTTTATGGCTAATAAACCTTGGAGGCTTGATTTTCGAAATTAGGGTTTCTAAACCCTAGATTTCGAAATTTTTGGTAAGATTTCCTAAACCTTTTTTTTCTTTGGCCCCAAGATTTCGATTTTAGGGTTGTCTAACCTTAGAATTTCGAAATTGCCTCTTTCCCCATGATTAGATCCTAAATTTTAGGGATTTGGATATTGCCATATCTTGTAATTATCCTTTAAATGTTTAAATTTGGTAATTAAAGATTTTGAATATCCCATCCCATAATTTCGAATTCTAGGGGATTTAAGGGATTAGGTTAAATTAATTGTTTAATTTAAGAGATATCCTTACCAAAGTAAAAGATAATTGTCAAATTAATTAGATAATCATTTCTTTATGTGATAAACTTGATTTATTTGAATTATTTGATAGATTATCTTGCAAGAAATTGAATTAGGTCATATTAAGATAATTACTAATTAATTGGTTAATTATTATTAATAATTTGATCTAGAATGTTCTTGCTTATGTTTTGAAAAGTTTCAAAACTTGCCCTCAAGTTTTGGAATTTAAAAGTTGATTAAAAGTTTAATTTTGAAATGTTAAATTCTAAAACCCTCGTATTTTGAATAAGTTCAAATTACACCCTTATGGTTTTGGAAAGTTAATAAAACCACCTAGTATTTTAAAAGTATAAAATACACCCTATACTATATATGTAACATTAAAAGTCTAATATTATATATATGAGTAAAAGTCAGTCTTACCGTTAGTAGGCCTCATTCACGAAGCTGGTCTATAAGGGGTGTTTAAGGAAATTGCCTATAAAATGGCGATTGAATGGGTATCCACTCTTACCCACCGCACTCTTGACTAGTGGAGGGTCGTTAGCCGAACAGGTAGGATAGGACAGAAACCTTCCATTATAAGTATAATGAAGTACAAAGTAACTAAATGCTTTTACAAATTCCCAAATCTTAGTTACTCTAGGATAAAATGTGAAAGTGATGCTAATCCATGGAATTACACTTTGTGCCCCTGTCAATCGTTGGTGGAGCGCGTGTGGTTAACCGGCACACTAATTTGGGATTGACATTGGCGACAAAGGGTGGCTCGATGTTTTATCATAGATCAATGGAGCGTGTGTGGCTAACCGGCACATTGATTAGGTGATGAAGACATTGAGTGCACCATGTTGGCTCGCATGGTTATTCACAAACTTGTTTGCGATCCTCGGCATCCCAGTCGCAAAATTTGAAGTGCATATCGAGATTTAAACATGTCATTGAAAGGTTCAATGAATCTCAAAAGATCTAGGAGTTTTCAATTCATTTAAAACTTAAATTTCTTTTTCGTTTTTCATGGTGGGAATTGGTAAATCGTCATTTACCTACCTTCAAATATTCTGCAACTAGATTACGGCATCCCTCTTCTAGGTTGTAGAGTATTGTGTTGGATCCTAGCCTTGATGTTTCATTTGGGTGTCACATCAAGGATTCTAATCAACTTAACTTGGATTTTCTCCCGTTTTGTAGATGTCAAAGTATGACAACTATGGTCTTCCCAAATGAAGATGACGTTCCACGATACGATCAAGGAAATGAGAGTCATGCTTCACTTCCTCCACCTCCTCCAATTATTCTCCCTAACCCACAAGTTCAAAGGCTTGAAAAGTTCAAGCTCACTCAAGCCCTTATTGGCAAGTAAACACGAAGATGGGAAACCTGTGTGTGCACACATCTTAGAGATGAAGTCACACATTGATAGGTTAAGGATGATGGGTGTCGATATCTCAGAAATGTTGGCTGTTGACTGGGTTCTTCAGTCACTTCCTGAATCATATAGTGAGTTCGTTAGAGAGTACTATATGATGGACCATGACGTGACCCTCATTGATTTGACTTATTTGCTTATAGCTGCTGAATCAGAAATGATTTGGCGTGCTAATCGAGTAAATTTGTCTGGCAAATCAAACTCTCAAACTTCAATGGAAATTGAAAAATAGTGACATTGGAAATCCAGAAAAGGTAAATTCTGAGATAGTTCCTTGTGCCATTTCAAAAGAGTCCATCTGCTTCTACTGCCAAGAGAAGGGGCATTGGAGACAAAGCTGCCCTTTTTTTTTTTTTTTTTTTTTTTTTTTTTTACCTGAGAGATCTAAGAGATGGGAGAGTCAAGACGTATGGCTCTACTTCAGGTAAAATCCAATAACTAACTCTATAAGTTCCTATTCTTTGATTTTCAATACATGATGTGATAAGATTACATTTTGATGTTTTGTAGGATCGAAGAAAAGAGAGGAAGCTTAAGGGAAGAAGTAAGCTGAATCTGATCGTGAAGAAATGGATTTCGATCGCATTGCTTGAAGATCGGATTTTTGAGCTACTACTTTAGAGTTAGAATAGATTGCTTAGAAATTAAAATAGCATAGTTTTCATTTGAATTGCATTGTAAGGACAAGTTTTTCCGCAATAGAATGAATTTTGATTTCGTCCTATTTATTTATCCTTGCAATGGCATATGTGAAAATGGATGTTTATGTATTTCTAATTTTAGCAATGTTGAATTGGATGTGATTCTTGATTATGTTATTTGTGAAATGTCGAGGATTTGCCAAATAAAGGAAGATTCTCATCACCCAAGTTTCAATTGGATAGAAACTTGGAATCATACAACTTGGTTGCGTGATGAATGAGAAACTTCATATTTTGGAAATTAGACTAATTCCTTGGCAAAGTGTCAAGAGAAGGACCAGGAGATCGAGTACACTAGGTTGTGCGTTGATCAAGTCCACCACAAGAGTGATAAAGATATTCGTCATGATTTACTAAAGGTAGTAAATATGATTATACTTATAAGATTAAGTATAATTCTGAGTTGATTGAAAGAGTTTAAATCAATAGCAGAACGAATAAGAAGAATCAAGTAGGCAGAAAGATAAAAGTTTCTCTATTCTAAGAAGAAGGGAGAGTACCTTTTATTGTGTTTTATGATAAGTCTTAATGATTAAGAACCATATCTCAATTGATCCTCTAAGTGAGTCTTAGTGCAATTGCATGTCTAAGAAGAGGAATCAAGAATTGTAGAAATGGTTAAATCAAGAAGTCAATCATACTTCGTTCCAATATCAAGTCTTAGAGTCAAGATTCTGACATGAGTGACAAGTCTTAAGTAGGTTTATAACACTCGACAAATGTGGAATTTGGAAAAGTTTTCTTATTCTTGCACATTTGAAATTGGTAAGTTGTGATGTCTTGGATAAGACAAAGACCAACCAGGACCAATTGTGTGAAGTGTTGAACTTGACAAAAGGCTACACTAACTCTTGAATATTTGTTTGTCAAGAAATGGTTCTTGACAAGAGAATCTTATATGTCAAGGAGTCAGTGGGAGTCTTAATGGTCTTGAAAAGTTTCAAGAACAAATCAAGAGTAAACCTAGTTGATCATCACTGGCACACGACTTGAGGTTTAAAGCCTATCGTGGATGACATACTCTTTTTCTGTGCCATTCCAATTGAGTTAATTATGCGTGTGAGTTCTATGAGTTCTCATTTGAATGCATAAAGACAAAGCACCTCGATCAATGGAAAGTACATTGATATGAAAGGGTGAGTTGCTTGGAAGACATGGTGGGCATTCATGTTACCATGAGGCAAGAAATCAAGATTGAACAAGTTCAGTCCATAATGTTTTGGATTTGTCGCAAACTTTCGTTTTGACAAATTCACATGGATAAGAACACATACATCATAAAATCTAAGTGTCATAAGGTTTTCCTCCTTCATGAAAATGATTGTGAGGAAATGCTTTCACTAAGAGAGATTTTAAGAAGATAGCAATTGTGAAAATTGTATTCTCAAATTCGATTATGATTACGGCATCCCTTTTCATAATTCGAATTGTGAGATTTGGCAATTGATCTGAACATTTGGGACTTAGTAACATAAATTCTGAATTGTTTAGACACACATGTGAGCTATCTAAGGCAAAGGTGTATGAGCTTAAAAAGCTTAGATAAAGGCTTATCAAAGCATTAGGTATTAGAAATATGAACTTAAGGAATTCAATAAGCATTGTTTTCTAGAAGTCCAATTGTTTTCTGAATACATGTCAAAGCTAGTGGGAGCATAAGTGTTATGCTGGTAAGAAAATAATCATCATGTTAGTGGGAGCATGATTATTATGGTAAGTATTGCAAGTTAGCAATATTAATTATAGAAAACAAAGATTCACTTTGCAAAGTTGCAAGGGTTGAAAAGTTGTTTTGCTATAATTAAGGGAGAGAATATTATACTTCGTTTCAAAATTCTAAAGCTTAGATCGAGAAATGTTAATAAATTTAGTCAAGGATACATAGTGCATTCTCAAAATTCGATTATGATTACGGCATCCCTCTTCATAGTTCGAATTGCGGGAACATGGCACATAAAATATTATGGCAGAAGGCTGATAAAGTATCACGTCTTTATATGAGACATTATGCATCGTGTCTAATACGCTTCGGGTATGGGACCGATTGCATATGTTATAATATTTGACCATTCTAAATTTTCCAAATGCCTAGGGCATTAAGAGGGAAAAAGGACTAGAATCGGTTTTGACTAAAATAATTAAACAACTATCAAAGGACGGTCTGAGGTTCACTGAGGATTTGTCGCTTGTGAGTAGTTGGAAGTATAGTACTGGATGGACTATATTGACATTATTATGAATAGATAAGATTCTATTAAGAATAAGTTGTCATATAGCAAATATGGAAATGTTTCCATTAATGGGAGTTGGATATTAAGACTCTATGTAGATTAGAAACTTTTATGCAAAAGGATGTTCAAAGGAATGTACTTTGAGTGAGAGACATCACATCTATAAAATTGTTTTGTAACAATTTCTGATAGAGAACTTAGTAATTTCATTAGCCGGGTCTTGGTGACTTTTGTGCTATGACATTACGAAAGAATCATTGCATAAAGTGTTAGAATCTGACATATTCTAAAAGTGGCAAGAATTTGGTATTCTTATACTAATAATAAAAAAAATTGGGGATTGTGAAATGAGTTTCATTGGGAAAGTTTTTCAATTGATCAATTTCACAGAGTATGGACCATAGAAACCAAAGTGTGCATGTTTGGAGCATGGGACAATTGTGGTTATAATTCGAGTAATAAGTTGATTGTCTGAAACAGTAAACAATGAATAATGAGTAATCAATATGGTGTTTAAATAAAAGTGTTTTTATTTACGCTCAAAAGTTTTGGGGCCATATAGGATTAATATTATTATTGCGTTTCACTTTGCATGTTTTGACTTCCAGAATAACTAGGTTATTCAAACATCCACAGTCGGTCATACGTTGGAAGTAGGTATGAAGGAAGACTGTCATGAATCTGTCTGTAGATTGTCTAAAATGTTTAGACATAGCACAAGTTTGCTGCAGAGTTCATGAGTGCTTTGATAAGATTAGAGTATTGGATTAAACCCACGCTCATTTGAATCACTTCATGGTTTTATCACGAGTGATTGGTGAGACGATAACATTGTATATTCTTGAAACCGAGACGTGTGAGTTGTTATTTGCTGGTCGGTTGCACATTGACAATAAGTAAACGTACCAGTAACTTGGTGTTATAAAACTTATTGTTGTGTGTGATTCGAAGTAGGTGCAAGCAAGCATTTGAGTCGAAGTTTATCCATTCCTTTTACCCAAGGTGGGATAAAAGCGATATCTGTGGGCCCCTCGATGATTTAGTGATGACAAAGGAAAGTGCTCGGCCGGGCCAGGACTGATTTGATTTGTTCAATTAGTCAGTCGTCATAAATCGGAAATCGGGAAACGACACATAGACTGAGAGAATGATTTCAATCCATGTCTCATGTCTATACGATATCTTGTAAAATGGAGGAATATATGATCCCTTATCTAAAGGACACGCGTATCTGATAAGATCAGAGTTGACAGCGCTTTTGGAAGCTACGATTGCTGATCAGGTTCTGAAGTCATACGCAGAATAGTTATTAGACTTATCCAAGTGGGAGACTGTTGGATTAGTGTCTAAGTCCATAACTATTTTGGTATTTACTTGACCCGATTGTGAGCATGGTCCTTTTGGGTTGCCTTCACACTGGTGACTAGACAGGATGACAGTTGAGGAGAGAGGTTGATTAGGGCATAAATATGATTTATTTATTATATTATATGATTAATATAATAATTTGGAATCATATTATTAATTAGTATTTAATCAGAAATTAATTAGGAATTAATTTCGGGATTAAAGGAATTAATTAAAAGTACAGGGGCTGTTTTGTAATTATTTGATAGTTGAGACTTTGGGCTATTGGATCACTTTTATTAAGGCTTGAACGAAAATCCTAGAAGGATCTAGGAGTTTTCGTCCAAGGGCTTAAGGAAAGGAGTCCATGGACTTGCTTAGGCCCTAAGCTAAGGGATTAGGGTTTCCACCTTGAAACCCTAGCTAGCCTCAAGTATAAATAGCACCCTAAGGCACTAGAATTCGTCCAAGCCTTGGGAAACCCTAAAAGGGACGAATTTTAGGGCAAGATATCCTTCTCTCCTCTCTCCCATATTCATCCTTTCACCTAGTGTGTTTGTGAGCCATTAGAGGTACTACACTTGTGGTACTTGCTTTCAAGAGCTAAGGAAATTCAAGGAACTAGTTGTTATTACTACATAACAACAAAAGGTATGTATTCTATTCTCCTATGTCAATTTCGAAAATAGTAGATGCATGCTAGGGTTCTTTTGTGTTCATAAAGTTGTATAACTAATAGTGAAAACATAGATCCAACTCTAGGGTTGCATGCACACATAGGATTGTTTGTATAAACCCATCAGATTGTTCTCAGTTGTCTGTTGTTAATGTTGCATTAACATCTAAAGGAAAAGAAAAATTTAAGGATTTGATGGTTGAGAATAAAACTGATATACCCTCAACTTCGAAAGTTTGTGATATGAACTTCATGGATCTCAAAGACAGTCAAACTGATGGTAGTGATGATGAAGATGAAGAGAAAATTTCGAAGGAAAAGAAATCTTCAAAGGAAGAAGAAACTCCTCGAAAAGTTGTTGATCAACTGTATGGTGATACACAAAAGTTCGAAAAAGTGATGAATGAAAAGGTGAACACTATCTTGAAACGAATACAGTGGTTTATCCAAATTTCAAGTGTACAGATGATGTCATTTTTCCAAATCAAGTTTTCGTAACTACTGGAAATGTTGAGAAAATCAAACCAGAATTAAAGAAATTAGTTGAGGAGGATAATTCAAAAACAACTGATGAAGGTTTTTTCGCAAATCAAAGCACAGTTGAAAACAACTTAACAAAGAATTCGTATGTGTTTCAACGTCAAAAACCACAAAGAAAATGGGTTGAAAAATCAAAAATTGAAAAAGAGAATTCAAAACAAGTTGTAAAGGAAAATGAAAAAGTTGTCAAACTAAACTCCAAGGAATTCAAAGATCAAATTGACAAATTTTCGAAGGAAAACAACATTTCAAAAAAACAAGCAAGAAAGAAAATATTTTGGCAAAATGTTGAGTCTCAGAAGATGTCTGAATCACAATCACCCAAAAATGTTTTCAAAGCTAAAAGTTCCTCTTTTTCAACAAAACCTCAACATTCATCTCAATCAAATCATTCAAAGTCTGAAGTGAATAAACAACCAAGGTTTTCGAAAGTTTCAGAAACAAATATTCCAAGAAAATTTTCAAATAATTCAAATCCAAATCAAAAATTTCTTCAACGTCAACATTTTAAATCAACAGTTTATACATCATATGCTCAATCTTTTATAACAAATCCAAAAGTTGATTTTGTTCCTCAAAAGCCAAATTTTCCAAATCAAACGAAAAAAGAAAATATGAAAATTTCACGAGAAAAAGGAATAACTTCAAGGAAGAACATTGATCATTGGCTTGAAGGCAAAGGAAAGATGTATCAGTCGAATACATTTTCAAAGGAGAAAATTCACGAAACATATGAGAAGTATGTGAATTCTTCATCAAACGGCAGTTCATCTTCTAAGGATTTGAACATATCAGTCAAAGCTTGGAAACCAGTGTTAAAAGCAAAGAATGTTCATTCACAAACTCAGAATTCGAAGGGTAATGTCAGTGAACATTCGAAACCATCAGAAACTTATGTTTCGGTTCCTTTAAATGAAGATGTAAACTTAATTGATAGTCTCAAATCCAAAGTTTGTGATTGGGTTAAAAGTTCTTCATTTCATTCGAAATTGAAATCTAATTTCCAAGGACCCAAAAAGCCTTGGGTACCTAAATTTTTCCATTGATTGTAGGTACTATGTGACGAGCAATATGATAATAAATGGTACATCGATAGTGGTTGCTCTCGTCACATGACTGGGAAAAAGGAGAATTTACGTGATTTTCGAAGTCTTAAAAATGTTGGAGTTGTGAAGTTTGGGAACAATCAAAAGTGTCAAGTCAAAGGTTATGGGAAGATCACGAACGGACAATTCACAGTGAATCGTGTGGCGTATGTTAAAGGTCTTCAACATAACTTGATAACTGTTTCCCAACTTGTTGTGGGCACTGGCAATCAAGTTCTTTTTAACGAAGAAGGAAGTGTTATTTCGAATGTCAACACAAAAGAAGTGTTACTTAAATCCAAAAGGAAAGGTGACATGTTCACTTTGGACATCAATCCGATAGTAGGGAAACCTGCTATATGTCTTCTTTCGAAAACAACATCAGACTTAAGTTGGCTTTGGCATCGAAGACTATCTCATCTCAATTTTCGAAACATCAATAAACTGGTGGTACAAGATTTGGTAAGAGGTTTACCTGTACTTAAATTTGACAATGATTCTTTATGTGTAACTTGTGAAGTTGGAAAGCAACATAAACAAGGTCATCCAGTTACAATAGATTCGAAAATTGTTGCACCTTTGGAGCTCTTACATATTGATTTGTGTGGTCCTTCGACAGTTTCAACTCTCAACAAGAAAAGGTACATCTTAGTTATTGTTGATGATTTTTCCAGATTTACGTGGGTTTATTTTCTCAGGCTTAAATCCGAAGTTGCACAAATCATGATTGACTTTATCAAAAAGATGGAAACAACATTGAAGAAGATTGTTCGAAAAATTAAGAGTAATCATGGAACTGAATTTAAGAACAAGGTTCTTGATTCATTTTTAGTGGACAAAGGAATTTTGCATAACTTTTCATCTCCATACACACCACAACAAAATGGTGTTGTTGAACGAAGAAATCGGTCTCTATGCGAAGCGGCAAGGACTATGTTGGCATATGCGAATCTTCCACAATACCTTTGGGCTGAAGCCGTATCCACCACATGTTTTACTCAAAACAGATCTTTCATTCATCGTCGATTTAACATTACTCCATATGAAATTCTCAACAATCAAAAACCTAACGTTAAATTTTTTCATGTTTTCGGATGCAGATGCTTCATAATGAATCTCAAGGATAATCTTACGAAATTTCAAGCTAAATCAGATGAAGGGATTTTCTTGGGATATTCGCATAATTCAGTCGCATATCGTGTATTGAACAAAAGAACACGAAAAGTTGAAGAAACTTTTAATCTTACATTTGATGATTACTACATTAAACAAACAACATTGCAGTTTGAAAATCATCCTATTCTGAAAAACATACAAGATGAATCTGAATCCTCACAAACCTTAGATACTAATTATGATTTGATTTTTGGAATTTCAGATCATGCAGTTGATGCTGAAATAAATGCAAATGATAATCATCTCTCTGAATTAACAAAGCTTACTGATGATTCAACATCAACTTCTCCATAGAAAAGCGAAAGTATGCAAAACAATCCAGTGGAGGGGGAGCAATTGGATTCGAATACTCTAGTTGAGGAAGATCATTCTTTCGAGGGGGAGAATGGAAGAGTAAATGCTAATGTTGAGGGGGAGCATGATGTTGAAGGGGAGCATTTAGAAAACATTGAGAATAATAATGATTTTGATGATGTTTGTTCGATTGCAGGTTCAGAGAATGATGATATATACGAAGATGCACCTTTGGAATTTGATCCAGCATATCCACCAATGGAAAAATGGACAAGAGATCATCCGAAGAGTCAAGTGATTGGGAATCCACAAGAGGGTGTTTTAACAAGAGCTCAAGTTCGTGCAAAGAATGAGGTATTGAATACTCATCAAGAATTTTGCATGTTCAATGTTTTCATCTCTAAAATTGAACCAAAAACAGTTAAAGTTGCAATGGAACACTCAGATTGGGTTGTTGCAATGCAATCTGAATTGTCTGAATTTGAACGAAACAAGGTTTGGAGATTAATTCCTAAACCTGAAAATGTTTCGATTGTCGGGTTAAAATGGATTTATAAAAATAAAACCGACAAAGATGGAAATATTGTTCGAAACAAAGCCAGACTTGTTGTTAAAGGATATTCACAACAAGAAGGAATCGACTATGAAGAAACTTTTGCCCCTGTCGCAAGACTCGAGGCGGTTCATATATTTCTGGCTTATGCAGCTCACAAAGACTTTGATGTTTATCAAATGGACGTAAAGTGTGCATTTTTAAATGGAGAGCTTGAAGAAACAGTTTACGTGGAACAACCCCCAGGTTTTATTAACGAAGAATTTTCAAATCATGTTTATATTTTAGATAAGGCAGTTTATGGTTTGAAACAAGCACCACGAGCATGGTATGCAACTCTTACTTCATTTTTGAAACAATCTAAATTTAAAAAAGGATCAGTTGATCCCACATTATTTCGAAAGAAAGTTGGGAATCATCTAATGCTTGTTCAAATTTATGTTGATGATATTATTTTTGGCTCAACTGACCCTGCTTTATCTAGAGAATTCGAAGATTTGATGAAAAGTAAGTTCGAAATGAGCATGATGGGAAAAATCAATAATTTTCTTGGTTTGAATATTCGTCAAAGCAGAGAAGGAATTTTTATTAATCAAGAAAAATATACGAAGAATTTGCTAGAAAAGTTTGGATTGACGAATAGCACAAAGTTACGAGTTCCAATGGCAACTGGCATAAAGTTGACACCTTCATTAGATAAACCTGCAGTTGACATAACTCTTTGTCGGAGCATGATTGGTTCATTACTTTATCTTACAGCAAGTAGACCTGATATCATGTTTTCTGTGTGTAATTGTGCAAGGTATCAGTCTAATCCACGAGAACTACATCTCACTGCTATGAAGAATATATTTCGTTATCTTAAAGGAACAATTTCGTTAGGATTATGGTATCCTTCGAAAACTGGATTCTTTGTTCAAGGATATTCGGATGCAGACTTGGGTGGGTGTAATCTTGATCGTAAAAGCACAAGTGGTGGATGTCAATTTCTAGATGGCAAATTTGGGAGCTGGCAATCGAAAAAGCAAACATGTGTATCCATTTCAACAACTGAAGCAGAATATGTGGCTGCTGCTGCTTGCACTTCACAAATTATTTTTATGGAGACAGAAACCGATACTGAAGGGTTTGGACGAACGTTTGAAGAATTGGAATTTCATGAAGAAGAAGAGCAATTTCCAGATCATATGCTGATGACCATGAAGCAATTTAAAATTCTGAATCAGAAGTTGAATTCAATAATTCAATCACAAGCTGATCTGGGAGGAGGTTCATCTATTGCAAGTTTGGAGGTTGATACAATGTTGAAGATGTTCGAAGCCAGAGTGGTGAGCAAAGTATCTGGCATGCTTACTGACTCTGAATCACGAATTTTGGAGAAGGTTGATCATAATGATCAAAATAATGAACTTCGAATCAATTCTCAAAATTCAAAGTTTTCCAGTGATGCGAAAGAATTGAAGAATGTCACAAAAGAACGACATGTTCTTTTTGTTCAAGAGGTGAAGAAAGTAAGGGAGGATGTAAATTTGCAAATTCGTGAACTCCGCGAAGACATGCAAAAAGAAATTGGAAATTATCAACAAGATTATGCTTCTCTGAATCAAAAAGTTGATATCATTTGTGATGCAGTCACAAAATTTGTTAAGTTGTATGAAAATTTGAGTCCACAACTAACTCAACTTTCAACATCCGAAAATGCCAACTTTGAGGAAGTGATTAAGTTGCTCAAGGAGTTAAAAGAAATTTCTGACACGCCAGTTTCTTCTTCCCTGATTACTCCTGAATTTCTATCACAAAAGTTTATCCAATTTGAAGCCATTCTCAACAAGCAACTTGCTCCTCTCTTTCGTATATCAAGCCTTCTTCCAACAACAAATGCCCCACCTGTTTTCACAGGGGTGCAAGGGGGAGAAAGAAAAACTAGTGAGTCGAAGGCTAGTGGAGAAGATGCGAAAGTTATAGGAAAAGTTTTTTCTTCGAAGATCCCAACAACAAAGCCTGTTATAGTTTCTGCTGGGATGGTTTCTTCAACAGTCGTTACAACGTTACCTGTTACAAGAACTTTTTCGAAAGGTATTGTAATTGGTAAATCTACAGAGACTGGTGAGAGTGGTTCGAAACCAAAAGAGGCAATTGACAATCCAGCTTTGAAAGATAAAGGGAAATCGATTGTAGTGGAAATGTCAAAAGAAGGCTGCAGCAGAAGCTGAAATTGAAAAACTGAGGTTGATTCAAAGTATTTTGGCTCAGCGTGCTGGTGATCCGAAGGGAATGGACAAAGGTGATCCATCCAAACACTACAATTACGAAAAGATTGAGGCCAAGGTTGCATATAATCACATGTATTCGTTTGAAAAGAAACTAAAACAAAGTTATGTGGTTACGAATACTGATGCAAGCCAGCTGGATTTTCCAATAAACGAAATGATGTTCATCATGCCTCAGTTCAAAGCAGAAGGAAATTTTAAAGACAAGGATGAAGGTACACACATGAAAATTCGTTTTCATGCTGTTCTTGCAAAAGCCCCTGAGAAAGTATGGTCATTGATTAAAATCAAGAAAGTGATAAGTATGAAAAAGGATGTGGTATTCGAAAACACAGTCCAAAATTTCAAATATGTGGTTACCATGTCAAATGGAAATATTTGTGAGTTTACCGTGGCAGATTTTCCATTAATGAACTTGTATGATCTTATACAAGTTGCATTACTTTTAAAAGACAAATCATTTTCATACCTTCAAAACACAGAACCTGATGAATTCAAGCTTGGGGTTGCTCACATCAAGATTTTCATCGAAAATTACTATGAGTGCTTGGCTCTTACAGATGTGGAGTTAGCTACAGCTAAAGGTATGGAAATTAAAGCTCCGATGGCTCCTACGAAGACTCAGGCAGAATTGAAGAAGTATGCTGATGGTGAAATTTGCCTGAAGCCTTTTGTCTTCGCAAGAAAAGACAAGGCTGGTAAAGTAAAGCGTTTCTTGTTCCAGGCATGCGAAGTGGAAAGGCATTCAACGTCACAATATACGAACTTAATTGTTCGTATGAATCATTGCAAGAAGAACAATGAAGGAGATAAGAAAGAGATGAAGAAGATTATCTCCTGGTATACTGAGATTCGAAGAGTGATGTTGTATTCCATCCAACTTCTTACTAATTGAGTACTTCGACTTTGATTACAAAGGGGGAGATTGTAAGGGTCGAATTGTTGTAATTAGTCGAAATGTATTTTGACTCTTCGAATGTTTTGTAATGTATTTTACTAGGGCGCTTTTATTCGAAGCTTAAGTGTCTATGCCTTAGTATATTTTTTGTACGCTTTCGGTTCCCTATAAATAGGGTTATTTACTAGAGTTAGATAAGAGTTTTTACAGACTTGTCTTTATTCTCTGTAAACATTCGAAAGCGTAATAGAGCTGAAACAAGATCATATTTACATCTGGTGTTCAATCTCGCATTCTTAATTGATTTCATACTCTGATTTGTTTTACACTTGATTCATTGGTTCATCACCTAGCATATGTCCCAGTCATCGGGCCTCGCCCGTCATCGGGCCCCGCCCGATACACACATTACCATATAACCATATAATCATATAGACATATAACCATACTAGCACATCAATAATCACAAAGACTATAACACACTATACAGTCATCAGGGCCCGCCCGACATCAGGTCTCGCCCGGTAATCGTTAGACACATACTAATAGTCAACATACGATAACCACCTCAGGCCTCGCCTGGCATCCGACGTTGTCTGATAAACATATCATCATATAACATGCACCAGAGTCGAATAGACATATAGCTTCCTAAAATAAAACTATGGGCCGACATTGCTGCCTTCGGCCCATTAAACCCAATGAGGAGACTCACCTCGTGCTGCTGAAACACACAGACGATCCATGGCTGTTGGCTGACAGATTTCCCGAACTGCTGATATCGAAACATCACCCAATTAACAATTGGGTTTCAAATCATCACCATAAATCCATACTCGAGGTAAAAAGACCATTTTACCCCTAAGCTAGCTTGGTCAAATACCAAGGCCCAACTCATAATCTGGAAAGCCCAAAAATCAAATAACCAACCAAGGCCCAAATATGGCCCAAATTTCCAATTTGGGCCCAAACCCCCTTACATGGACCTTACCCTAAAGCCCAACCAAAATTCCTAGTCCAAGACACTCATACTCAGATGGCCCATTAAGAACTCAAACACCCAAGCCCAAAAGGAAACCCAACACGAAGCCCAAAAGGCCAAAACCCTCCTGACTGAGTACGCAGGGCGTACTCAGCTGTATGCTAAGCGTACAAGCAATCTGGCTTGTACGCTATGCGTAGAGACTTGTACACCCAATGTACTCCTCCTTTAAGCCATTTTCGACATTAAGCTCTTAATGCTTAAGTCCAGAAGTCCAAACCATAGATCTAAGCCATAAATATCGTCTAGAACCATAAAGTCACTGACTTGGTGACTCTGCGTGACCCAAACGAACCCAATCTCGAAATATAACTTCTACTTCCACAACAATGGCCCTTACTCATGCATGGATTGTTCTAACCCTCAAAGATGACAACTTTATGACTCTAGGACCAAAAGAACACCAAGGGTAGCAACTCTAAGCTTCAGAAATGATAATAATCCACAAGATCTCATCTATGGGACTAAAATGGGTCCAAAACTCAAACAAAGGAAATCTATGCTATCAATGAACACGATCAAAACTTTTTACCTCACACAAGCTGGAAATGAAGCACATAATCCAGATCCATTAGCTCATCCTTGATTCACAACCTTGCATCAAGTTCCATCTTCTTGGACATGACCCAAAAACACCAAAATGCACATCATGAGCTCAAAATCACAACCATGGAGGCTTAGAGACGATTTCTAGGGTTTTGGGGACTTGGAGGCTGGTAAAGAGGCTAACCTTAATGACTAAATGTGTTTATATAGGGTCCCATACCAAAATTTAGGGTTTCTTATTTCCCCACGTACGCCTCGCATACTCCTCGTACGCCCAACGTATGAGGCTTCGCATTTCCGATCAGACATCGCACTACATTCAATGTAAACCATACTACGCCTCGAGTACCCTCCTCCGCAGCAGTACGCCCTGTGTACTCCCTAGGTACGCCCCACGTACTAGGGTTTCCCTTCAAACCCTACACATTCCGAAGGCCATAACTTCTTCGATATACATCCGATTCCGACGATCCCTATATCCATGAAAAAAGTAACAAGAATCTCTATGCTTTAATCAACTCGTACCTGTCTTACCATATCCCGAACAAACATCCATTTCCTACAGAAACCCATACTGACAAATTACCGAACTACCCTTCAACTCCAAAACACAAACCGAATACCCGGATCATCCAAAACACATCACTCACCTCCATTTGAGCCCAAAACTAACTTCTTCAAGGATCCTAAGCCTTCTAATACCCTAAATCCTTGACCACCACCCTGAAATGGAAACGATCTGAAACAGGGCGTTACACAAATATTATTTGGCAATAATCAATGATTTTTTATTTATATTTAGATAAATTATAACCAATTTAGTTATAAATATTGGCTTCTAAATTGTCGAAAAACTAACATTATGTTGTTCCATTATGTATTCATGCTTTTAAAGTTTTAATTTAAAATACATTTTGTACTATCTATTACATAAAACGACAAGAGAAGAAGTCCAAAATAAACAAAAATATGTGGTCTATAATAAAATAGATTAATAGGAGTTATTAGTCTATTTTTGGAAACAACTAGTCTCAAGTTCTAAAACAATGTAATATAAATCCATAAAGGGTTTTTTTATAACCACCATCAAATTTCCAAATATACCCAAATTACATATTTAGTGCAAAAAAATAATAAAAAAAGTTAGTTTTTCAAAAAATAACAAATAGTCTGTAGAGAGACCTCTGCAGACTAGTATCCATTTAAGGATAAAAAATATTCGTTTTCAAACATTAAGTTTGCAGTACATGTATGAGTCCATAGAAGGCCTTCTGTGAACCCAATAAATGAAGACCAATTCGTAGTATAATATTTCAATTCGTAGTAACGTACTGTGAACTAGGCTTCCGTACTACGAAATCAGTAGAAGTTAATGAGTTTAGATTTTATACTATAGTCATAATGAGTCTCTTTATTCTGTTATATAAAATGGTAAAATAGTTTCTTTGATATAAAATCATATTTCAGCAATATGAATTAATTTTTTTGTTATAGTTTGTGCGGGAGGGTCATGGAAAACAATAGATGAAGAAAACACGTGTTGGGGCATTTGTTATAGTTTTTGGTGTATATCTTTTGGCATATATTAACTATCAGGGCTTGATAGAATTGGTTAAAGCGAAGACGGGCGATACGGAGGTAATATCAAGTTGTATTTCTAACATCTGGAGTGTAGGTATGTAATGGATGTAAAGATGATAATGATATGAGACATTTGAAAAGTGTAAGTTGTGATACTAACAATGTTTTGTATCTATATTTGGTTTTGGTTGGTGATATTCAAGAACTTATAGTGAGGAATAGGTTAAATGTTGGGCAACGGTCAAACATGGGAGAAACCTAAAAAGTGGGAAAGGGTATGGTGGTGGGGGATCCGGCTGAAATCGTTCTAGTGGAAAAGACAACAACAATGCAGTGTGTCTATCAATTAGCCATTTAGTTCCATAAAACACTATATATAATAGTCATGAAAAAACTATATAAAATGATTTCCTATAAAATGTTGTTGATGACGTTCAAGATGACGATGAAGGTACATGTGATGAAACAGATAAAAGGATGGATCTTACTGTTGTTCAGGAAACTAATTTATTTAATTATGGGGTACTACTATATTTTTGTGAAGACGGTGAAGGATCTAGTGAAGAGGAAAAAAGTTGGTTAGAGGATGAATTTACTAACTAATACAAATATCAAACGTCGTTCCCATGTATACCTCCCATACCGACTTATCTTGATCCTGTTAATGCTCATATAGCATATCACAGTAAAGGTCCTACCCGAAATATTAAAGAATTCTGGTATATTGGTAAGAGGTTGTAACTCCTCTTTTATTTCCTTAATCTCGAAATCCTGCAACCCTCTATTCTTAATGATTATAGACTCGTTAACCTTGCAGGTTGTCTTCACAAAGTTCTTTCCAAAGTTCTTGAAAATCGTGCTAAAAAGGTTCTTAATAAAGTCATTAGCCACGAGCAAACAACCTATGTTGAAGGGAGAAGTATCTTGGATGGACTTTATTAGTCAATGAAATTTATTTGTGGGCCATAAAGATGAAGAAAAAGACATTGGTTTTTAAAGTGGATTTTGTCACGGCTTTTGACTATTTGAGTTAGGAATTTTTAGATTTTATTGTTGGTTAATGACATTTTGGAAGAGAAGATGGATCGAGGGTTGTCTTGAATCTAGTCGGGCACATAAAGAGGGGGGGGGGGGGTAGATAAGGTAACCTGCTTTCATCTTTCCTCTTCATTATTGTCATGGAAAGTCTTCATGTTTCCATAAAGACATTACATGACCTTCACTACTTTCTTGGTATTTCTCTCCCTTGTAATGATATCACTATTTCACATCTCATGTATGTCGATGACGTCATATTTACAGGGGAATGGTCAGAAATCAATATAATTAATCTTAATAGATTGCTTCAATGTTTCTTTCTTAATTCTGGTCTTAAAATGAACTTGCACAAAAACAAAGTGTCTAGTGTTGATGTTAATGATCAAACGGTGGATAGAATTGCTAGCATTTGAAGTGTGAGCCCACTTCCTTATTGTTCACTTATATTGGACTCCGAGTGGGAGCGAATATGAATCTCTCAAAGCATTGGAGCCATATTATTGACAAGTTTTGTGATAAATTATCAAAGTGAAAGCAAAGTGTCTCCTGTTTGGGGGTCGTCTAACTTCGATTAATTTCGTCCTCAATAGCCCCACATTGTATTTTTCTCTTTTTAGTGCTCCCAAAAAAGTCATTAACGTGCTTGAAGGTATTAGAAGGCGATTTTTATGGGGAGGTGGAGAGGAAAAAAGAAATATCAGTTGGTTGGCTTGGGATGTCACTAAACCAAAAGACATGGGAAGCCTTGGTTTTGATAGTCTTGACTCGACAAACTTGGCCCTCTTTGCAAAATGGTGGTGAAGATTGAAAAACGGGTACAATTCTTTTTGGTTCACTTGTATAAAGTACATTCACCGGTCTCTAAGAAGTCGCTTACAGGTCCTTAGTTGAATATATCACAAACTGAAGGTGAGTTGGAAAATAAGGGTATTCAGTTTGATGATCTTTTTAAAAGGGTGGTTGGAACATGGAATTTTTCAAATGGGTTAAATGGGTCCCGTTAAAGGTCAATAGTTTCATTTGGAGGTTAATTCAAAACATGATTCTTACTATGGTGAATCTTTAGAAACATGAGATTGTTATGTCTACTTCTTGTCCCGTTTGTCAGGAAGCTGAGGATTGCGTTGATCATGTTTTCTTCTCTTGCTCTTATTTTGCCTTGGTCATATAGAATTGGTTAGCTAGATGGTCTTCTCTTATAGTTACGCAGCCGAACTTGTGTGAATACTTGATGGAGTTTCTCAAAGTTGTTGCTAGGAGTAAAAAGATGAAGAAATTTCTATTGTCGTTAGTTTATAAGAGTACTCTCTGGATGATTTGTAAGGTCAGCAATGCTTTGATTTTCATAAAAGAAAGGCCGATGATCATGATTACGGTTAGCTTAAATACTTCTAATTAGATTAAAAATAGGTTCAATTGTAATTCTATTGATGGACATGCTTGGAACACCTATCATATTTTAGATTTTTTATTTATTTTATAATTTGTCCCGAGCTTCTCGCTTGTATCTTTTTCTTTTCTTTTGTTTTAATAATATTTTGTTTGGCGCTCAAAAAAATTAAATTGCACTTTCACAAAAAGTAGTCTTTTACGAAATTCATTCGCAAAATAATTAGTCATAATAGACTTTAAAAAGGAAACATTCCAAGGATGATAAACCACACATTTTTGGTCATTAATGTTTTTTTTTGCCCTAATTAATTTTGAACCTGCGTTCCTTGTCTACCCTAAAAAAAATTAATATAGAATTAATAGATAATTCCGTAAGATATCT
This sequence comes from Lactuca virosa, assembly GCF_052849685.1. Taxonomy (NCBI): domain Eukaryota; kingdom Viridiplantae; phylum Streptophyta; class Magnoliopsida; order Asterales; family Asteraceae; genus Lactuca; species Lactuca virosa. Next base: position 221,590,946 of record NC_136434.1, on the reverse strand, counting down.
ATTTGTTAATATTACTAAAGATAGTTAAAAAAAACAAAAACAAATATTGCTATGTTACAACAGATGGCAAATGATAATAAAACTTTGAGGTTTGACTATTATCTTATTTAAAAAGTCATTATCTGTTTTTCTGTTTAAAAGCCATCCCTTAATTGAAATTAATTAATTGAAGTCAAATATGGTCCATAAAGAATGTTAAGTTCCAAGACAATCGTTGTATTAATTTAGCAATTTTTTATTTTGGAAAAGACGTGTTGGTTATTGTACTTAATTTAAGTATTTTTATTTTTATTTTTATTTTAACTATTCTTTTTTCGATCAAGGAGAGAAAAGAAAGGAAATAGGTGGAAGTGAGAGGAAAATAAAAGAAATTGGTGTTCTCGAGTTTCATTAAAGGAAGGAAGTGGAAAGAAATAGAATGATCATTTTCCCTCCTAACTTTCCTTCCGATTTAGAAGTATTTGGAGAGAAAGAACAAAATGTTTAACTTTCCTTCCACTTCTCTCCAACTCGGGAATACAAAAGACAAATTTCTTTTCCTTTCTTTTCTCTTCTTTTCTCTTCTCTTCTTTTCTTTGCTACAACTCAGGAACGGGGTGTTAGGGTTATAATGCTTCACCATTAGCTTCCACCGCCCATTTGAGGTACGTGGAGTTGATTGAGATGATGAAGATTATTGAAAGTTACAAGGGGTTGCTCTACAATGAGCTGAAGACTAATAGATTATTCTCTCAGAGTTGATTTTGAAGGTCTGCAACTTAAATTTGATTCGGCGTGAAGCTCTTGTTGTAGTTCATGAAGGACCAAGAAGGAGGGCGAACAGGGGCAGAAAGGTTAGAGAAAATTCAGCTAGAAACGTGTTACCTTATGGGTCAAAGGAAATAAACATCAAGTTGCCTATTGGAGTAAAAGTTGAAAAAGTATTTGTTAGTTGTTGAGCTTGAGCATGGTGTTTTCTACACATATGGAAATGATTAGATATGCTTCATGAGATCTAGTGACATTCCTAAAGCCAACACAACTCATTTGTTTGAATTGAGAATATCATGCAAATATGAGAAACTTGCAAAAGGTTTTCGTTTGTAGTTATCGTTGAAGTTGGATAACTGAAGAGAAGAGTCGAAGAAAAGTGAATTTATTTTGATTAAGATTGAGATTTTAGAAGAGGCTGAAGAAATTCAAAGCTACCGGTTTGACTTTTAATAAGTCACTTGTGTATACTTTGTTGTAAAGAAGTTATCTTGCATATATAAAAAGACTTCTATATAATATAGTTTTTTATATTTATAGTTTAGTTTTGACGTCATCAAATAGTGAAGAGAAAATTCATTAAATAACCAAAAGTTAAGGGGTGATTTCAGCAAATAACCAAGAAATTTTGAGTTTCATAAAATGACCATCAGATCCGTAGAGGGGGCTCTGCGGATCACTTAATGTCTCCGAGGAACTTAGCACACCTCTATGGAAATGAGGTGGCGGCACTAAAAGACAAATTTTTTGGGGGGTTTTTAAGGTTCCGCAGAGGTGTCTTTGTGGATCTTGTGGACACCTCTGCGGTTTGCTTAACGTCTCTGAGGAATGGGTATGAACAAATCGTGAGTTGTGTAATTGACTTCATGTGTTTTCAACTGTCTTGAGGCATAGGCGATAACCTTTCCTCTCTGCATGAGAACACATCCTAGGCCCTGATTGGATGCATCACAGTAGACAACGAAGTCTTCTGTCCCTTCAGGCAGGGACAAGATAGGTGCACTGCATAGGGCCTGCTTCAATGTTTGAAACGCAGTGTCTTGCTTGGCTCCCCAACTAAAGGTTACACCCTTCTGAGTCAGGGTAGTTAAAGGCTTAGCGATTCTGGAGAAGTTCTGGATGAACGTACGATAATAGCCCGCGAGACCCAAGAATTGTCGGATTTCTGTGGGTGTCTTTGGTGTAGACCAGTTCTCAATCGCCTTGATCTTGGAAGGGTCCACGTGTATTCCTTCCTTGCTAATCACGTGTCCAAGGAAATTCACCTTCCGGATCCAGAATTCGCATTTCGAAAATTTCGTGTATAGCTTTTCTGCCCTTAACGTTTCCAACACCTGCCTTAAGTGTTGTTTATGGTCGTCCTCACTCCGCGAATAGACAAGTATGTCGTCGATGAATACAATCACGAACTTGTCTAAGAAAGGACGGCACACCCGAATCATCAGGTCCATGAATGCTGCCGGTGCGTTAGTTAGACCAAAGGGCATTAGTACAAACTCGTAGTGTCCATAGCGAGTTCGGAACGCTGTTTTGGGCACATCATTCTCATGAACTCGCAGCTGATGGTACCCTGATCTTAGATCGATCTTCGAGAAATAACTGGCTACCTGAAGTTGATCGAAGAGATCGTCGATTCTGGGTAAGGGATATCGGTTCTTGATGGTAAGCTTATTCAGCTCTCGGTAGTCAATGCACATCCGAAAGGATCCGTCTTTCTTTTTCACGAATAATATCGGAGCTCCCCAGGGTGAGGAACTCGGCCTTATGAATCCTTTGCTGATCAGCTCATTAAGCTGGCTGGATAATTCCTGCATTTCCGCTGGCGCTAAGCGGTAAGGAGATTTTGCTACAGGAGTAGCTTCGGGGATCAAGTCGATACGAAACTCGACTTGACGCTTAGGAGGGATTCCTGGGAGATCTTCAGGGAAGACATCAGGAAAGTTACAGACTTCAGGGATGCTCTCGAGGTCTCTAACTTTTCGCGTTTCATCGACAACATGGGCTACGAATGCATGACACTCCTTCCACAGATACTTCTGGGCTTTGATGCACGAAATGATACGGAGGTTCGAACTGAGCTTATCACCATAAATCATAAGGGTTTCGCCAGAAGGAAGATTGAGACGGATAGCTTTCTCGAAGCAAAGAATATCAGCATGATTGCAGCTCAACCAGTCCATGCCGATAATGACGTCAAAGCTCTTGATGGACATAGGCATAAGGTCGATGGGAAAAGAATAATTGTCTAGAGTAAGAGTGCAGCCTATGAATATGTCGTTAGTGCTCTCCTTCTTTCCGTTAGCCATCTCGACGGTAAATGTTTCGGTTAGAGGTTGGGGTTTACACTTGATTAGATGTTTGAATGCATGACTAACAAAACTCCTCTCCACACAAGAATCGAAAAGAATGCATGCATAAGAGTTGTCAAGGAGGAACGTACCCGTAACAACGGTAGGATAAATAAAACTGCTTCATTCTGACCCATAGCCAAAACTCTCCCTGTATTGCCACCAGTTGTTGCCTTGGGGCAGTTTCTCCTGTAGTGCCCAGCCTCTCCACATCCATAGCAAGTTTGACCAGTGCCCGCTCCCGGAGCCTGGTTGGTTAGTTGAGCCGGTGTTTTGCAGTATCGAACTGTGAGTCCCTTCTTCCCACAGTTGATGCAGATCAACTCACGGCAGGGCCCGTGGTGATGGAAGTTGCACTTGTTGCACAGGGGTAGTTTCCCAGCATAACCACCAGTAGGGGATTGGGTGGTTGGAACAGCAGTGGGAGCAGCAGCAGGAGCAGTAACAGCATGAACTGCTACTATTTGTTGTTTCTTGGAGGGCACCTGCGAAGACTGACCCTTTCGTTTGTTGCCAGACTTCTTCTTCTTCCCACCGCTATCCTTTTGGGGTTCAGGGACAGTTGTCATTTCATCCAGATCGATTCCATGATCGATCAGAGTCTGTGCCAGATCCTTGGCGCTTTCAAATGTGGTCGGCCTAGCAGCCAAAACATTTCCTTTGGTGGGCTGCGTCAGTCCCCAGATGTACCTCTCGATTTTCTTGCTTTCCGGGGTGACCATTCCCGGACAGAGAAGCATCAGATCACAGAATCTAGCAGTGTAGGTGGCGATGTCGGAACCCTTCATCTTCAAGTTAAAGAGTTCGTGCTCCAACTTTTGCACTTCGCCCCTCGGGCAGTACTCAGCGAGCATGAGTTCCTTCAGTCTTTCCCAACCCATGGCATTAGCCACTGGCAGGGTTAGGGTTTTGACTCGACTATTCCACCAGGTCAAGGCCCTGTTGGTGAAGGTGCAGGCGACGAACTTCACCTTGTTTGCTTCAGAACAGACGCATATTTCGAAGATGGATTCGATCTTCTCGAACCATCGAGTCAGGGCGATGACACCTCCATTTCCATCGAAGGACTTGGGTTTCACAGTCATGAATTCCTTGTAGGAACACTCTTTCTGATGTCCCTGACTTCCATCTTGTCTCTGGGGGTCGGTTCCACCTCCAGCTCCACTAGCATTCACTTGTGCCATTGCTGCAGTCACGGCGGCGGTAACTGCTGCCTGGAACATGACGGGGTCGAACTGAGGAGGTGGTGGTGGTGGCGGAGTGTCGTTGTTCCTTATGTTGGGTCTTGATCGGGGAGGCATCTTGTTCTAGAAACAACTAGGAAGAAGAGGATGGTAAGTCCTCGAGATATATAAAAGAACAAAATATATCTCATCCTGATAATGAAAGTATTCTACCGAGCGATAATCATAGAAAGGTTACTAACACAGGTAAGTTATCGCTTAAGAAAGAAGATGTAGCAATACTTAGAGTGAATCTGCGTACTAAGTTTGGCTCTAGTGAAAATACTCCTATAGTATTTTATGAGAGATGATTTTGGTAAGTTTTAGGCCTGCTGTAGCACCACAGTCACCCCCAAACACATGTTGGTCATGTCTCGACTGAATATAGTTGATCAGGCTATATTCACCCTAGACATGATTACATAACTGCCAAGGTTTAACCGCAGCGTTCCAGCATCCGAAATACTTTTGTTCAGTTCTACTAGCGACACGAATCCTGTTATGTATGCATGCTCGTATACTTTTATAAAAATACTTTATATTTTGAAAGTATACTTTTAGAGTAGAGCACTTAGGCCCCTTAGTGTTTATAGTTGTATACCACGTAAGGTTCAGTATACTAGTTCACTATAAACATGGGCTCTGATACCAATCTGTCACACCCTGAAACTGTTGGCGGAAACATTCCGGGGCGGAGGACGTCATGTATAGCATCACAACCAATGAATAACAGCAATCATAGCAACACATTACAGTGAATATTTGAATGAAAACGTTTACATCTATTTGAAACTCAGTTTGAATTACATCCAATAGTTTGCATAATAAAAACTTAAAAACGCTAAATGCTTCGGTTCCTCGAAAATCCAGCAAGTACCTGTCTACTGATTTCCTGAGAATACAAGCAGTTTGAAAAATATCAGCATAAAGCTGGTGAGTTCATAAGCAGTAATTTGAAATGAAAACTTATTGATGAGCGAGCCGAAATGTTTGTGTAATCTCAAGAAAATCAGATATTTTCTTTAGTGAAAAACGTAGTGTTATCGATTTCGTATACAACCATGAATGTTCGTTTCTGAAAAATCGTAGTGATATGCAAAATACTACTTCATATGCCAAGCTAAAGCTAATCATGAAGTATATGTATTTAGATGTAAAACCGTAGCATAAATGATTCGGTTTTTGAAAACCCTGGCTCGGCCAGTATGCTTAGTGTGTTCAGTTCTATTTGGTATAAATAAAACTACTGAAGAAAACCAGGTTGGTAAACTATCGGTGATTTATACATAATGTAAGTCGTATAACCATGCTTGATATGACTAGTGACCTTTCCAACGTTCTTCAGGCGTTGATGTTAAATGACATTTGTACATCTCAGGCGTGCCCGCCTAACTGTAGCTAGCAGTCCAGATGTGGGATTGTCAGTCCCGAATAGATCTATTCACAAACCTCACGCTCTCCCTCCAGGAGACTCTGGTTATACAGTGGTAGGATTTATCCCTGTACTCCTAAGGGTACAGTAGTGAAGTAGCGCCTCACAGTATCGTACAATCTAGTTTACATGTAGTGCAGTAGCGTTCTACTGTAGTGAAAATCCGAATGTATACCGCGTGTAGTGATAAACTACAGTTATGAAAATCATGATAAAGTAATGATATAAATGTAAACGGTTTCTGTTCCAGTGCATATGTTTAGTAGAGAAAGTTTCTATGCTTGATAAGTTTTTAGAGAAATCCCAAACTATACCGATTATAGTTTGCATGTATAACGTAGCGAATAGCGTATCCGTAAAAACTATGCAATTTTTGTGAAAACGTCTCTTATGCTCGACATAGTACAAAAGGGAAATAAAGTATGAAATTTGCATAAGTTTTATGTATATTCCTGAAAACATTTATGTTTAGCTTGTAAGAAAACTGTTTAGCTTGTATTCCCCCCTGAAAACACTAAAAATGCGGAAAAATGTAGGGGTATGAACTCATTGTCGGTGTGCGATATCGTTGATTGAAATGAGATTCCCGAGTTGATGCACGTGACACTTAACGAAATCCTATTATCAAATAAATACGTATATGTATCTAAATTAGCGATTTCGATAAATAAAGCGTCAGAAAACACTTGAATTTGGTTGAGGAAGGTTACCGAGACTTGCTTGAATCGAAGAAATGAGTTTTCAGCCAAAAGTACCACCCAAAAAGGTGTTTACGGCCGTGAACACGAGTTTACGGTCGTGAACACGAGTTTACGGTCGAGTTGGTGTTTACGGTTTCTGAAGGTTTTAGCGAGTTTACGGCCGTAAACTCAAGAACAGAGTTTACGGTCGTTGAAGATTGGGCCGTAAACTCAAGAACAGAGTTTACGGTCTTTGTAGGTTGGGCCGTAAACTCAAGAACAGAGTTTACGGTCTTTGAAGGTTGGGCCGTAAACTCTGAAAAATGGTGCTCGATGCTGATTTCGACGAGACGAGTGATTCCAGACGTTCCAAAGGACTCCAAACGGTGTTTTTCGACGTTTTTCCGGAGTTTGAAGGCGTTTTTAGAGTTTTCGGATCGAGATTCTTAGAGAGAGGAGGAGAGAGTGTGGCCAGAAACGTCCTAATGACGTCGGAGGCAGCGTATTTATAAGGGTGAGGTGGGGTCCATTCGTCCTTGACCGTAAACAGGGTTTACGGCCGTAAACGAGTTTACGACCGCAATCCCGTTCTTAGACCAAAATGTTGATTTTCGAGATTTTCGGGCTTCCGCGCGATTTTTGGTTTCCGACTCGTAAATAATTTAATTAAATATAACTAGATTATTTTATTAAACCAAAATTTTGACGGAAAAGTTAACGGATCTGAAATTTTATTAACGAAAATGCATAAGAGAAACGGAAAAAGTTTCGGGTTGTCACAACAAATCACTTCCTAATTAAAAAGCAACTTGGTGGGGGTAAATTTGGAAATCAGGCAGCTTGACGTTAAGACCTACCCCCAAAGTAATCAACTCCTAAAGTCTTGGGTTTAGGATTGATTTGGAGATCATATAGAAGATTCAGGATAGCATAATAGTGTTCTCTACATGGCATTTTAAACTGGTATTTATGTAATGCAAGGTTCTTTATTTATGTACTTTTGTGAGAGTAGCATAATAATTTTCTCTACGAGAGATATTATAGATTTGAGAGTTTGTTTGATAATCAAAATAAGTTTCATGATTATTCTCTTTGTATTTATGTCTACGAAACTATGTTCAATATAAAGTCAATTTATGTCCCTTGATGGGAGCCTAGAGGTTATTATAGATTTGAGAGTTTGTTACTTTTTGTGAGAGTAGCATAATAATTTTCTTTATGAGAGATATGAGAGTTTGTTTGATAATCAGATAAGTTTCATGATTATTCTTTTTGTATTTATGTCTACGAAACTATGTTCGATATAAAGTCAGTTTATGTCCCTTGATGGGAGCCTAGAGGTTAAGAAGTGGATATTCATATAGGAGATTCATGGTTCAATAGCATATCTAAATATTAAGTTTCAAATAGTGCAGTTTATAACTTTTTTTAGGGGTCAGTTTCAAAGTATTACTTTGTGTTTAGATTGATTGATTGCATATTATGAGACCAACAAGATAAATTCACTTAAGGGGAGAATTTGTAGCCCTAAACTACTGAAATACATGTGGACATTATATATATATATATATATATATATATATATATATATATATATATATATATATATATATATTACCAAAAAAAGTATGTGAGAACTTTTTACTATTTATTTTTAATTGCTATTTCTAGAATCAAAATTGCTAAACACAAATCAAGTTATATATCTTTAACCATATAATACAAAGTGGTAGAGAAGAGTTTTTCTGAAAATAGAAATTTAGGCTTTAGTCATAGCAATTTCTGATATTTATATATTTTTCCCTTAAAAAATTTTGATCTAATAGTTTTCAATTTTCATAATTTAAAATTTAGTTTTTGGCATTTTATAAGTTACGATTTGATCACTTATTATATTTTAACGTTACGCTTTTTTGTTCCTTATATAACTTTATATAGTATTCGTTTTTCTTAATGTTACTTTTTATTTAAGCATATTAAATGTTTACGTTGTTTGGATCAAAACTTTATTTTGATATTTTTATGATTTACTTGATATGATATAATCTTCACCGTGCTATATGTAGGCTATTGACATCTCTAAATCACATTCTATATACAAATTACAAAAGAGTTATCTTGCTCATTAAATTTACGTTTTTTATCCTTTACATAACTTCTTTCTATAGTTTTCGTTTTTATAAATCATATTTAACAAATAAGAAAATCTTTAGAAAAAAGCTTTAAACATTGGTCTTATTTATGAAAAAACTATGATTATTTATTTTAACAGAAAATTACAAAAACCGATGGAATCCTTATATATTTAGGAATTTAGACGGTAAAAAGTTCTTATCTAAATACATGTGTTCTTTTTAAAATAAAATAAATTTTTATGGTTTTTTCAAAAACAACACAAAAAACAATATATATAAATTGTCTACATGATTTGTTTAATGAAACACCAAAAACTTTTTTTTGTCAATACATATTAGACATAGTTTAATGTGCATATTTAGCATAGTAATTATGTTGAAAGTTGTCTCAAATTTTTTCCCACAAACATTATCCATGTCGAGCTGCATTTTTCAATATACCGGGCTTCCGCAGCATCGTGCGGACGGTCTCAACCCTAATTTCTATAGTCAATTGGTAAGATGGAGAGATCATCAAAGATTGACGTGAGATTATGAGAATATAGATTAAGGTTATTTTCTAAGAAAATGACATAAGTATGAAATCAAGTACGAGGGAGTAGGGACTTATAAATTATAGGAGTTTTGTTTCGCGGTATGGTATTTTTTACAATCATTTTCTTTCCCCCCTATCTTAGTCGAAAAAGAAAATATATATTTAAGAAAAATGATGTAACACCCATAAAAATCATGCCAAATTTAAACTTTTAAAAACATTTCAAATCTATTAACCATTACAAAACTTGTTTTCAAAATGTATCATATAAGAGTATCCCAGAAACAAAGTCATAAAAAGTGAGGAGCTGTACGACTACGCCTTCGCCTTGCCGAGATATCTGAAATACCTGAAACAATAAACTGAAACCGTAAGCACATAGCTTAGTGAGTTCCCCCAAAATACCAACGACATACAAATATAACCATATCATATAACAAATACAGAACAGCATGCATACTGAGCCTTCAGCCTGACTGGACCGCCTCGCAGGCCTTCAATCTATCTGGACCGCTCGTCGGGTCTTCGGTCTGTCTGAATCCCTTTGCAGGGCCTTCAGTTTATCCAGACCGCCGTGGGTATGTTGGCCTACGGCACAAAGCAGGACCGCCTCAACCCAACCCCCAACCAAACAAACATGTGCACATAAATATCATATGCTAGCTCATTTCATATAACAATCAAACCGATCTAACAGATCACCAATCATAGCAACATCCCAATAACCGGGATACAGACCTAACCAGTCACTAACATAGCATCATCCTATACCCAGGACAATCATGTGCACATAGATATCATATAACACTAGCATGTATATATATATATATATATATATATATATATATATATATATATATATATATATATATATATATATATAACAGTCAAACCGATCTAACAGATCACAAAGCATAGCAACAATCCTATAACCAGGATATCGACCTATCAGGTCACTAACATAGCATCATCCTATATACCAGGATACCGACCCAACCGGGTCACTAAAGCATAACATATCACCATCCTAACTACCATGATGTAAACCAGTAAGCATAACATGCAATAATCCAAATACAATCCATAAAGGGCCGGCCTTGGTGCCTTAGACCCTGTTGATATAATGAGGAGAACTCACCTGGCACTGCTGAAGTCCCGCCAATAAAACTCCAGCTACTGGTTGACAGATTCCCGAACTGTCAACATCAAACAACACCCAATTAATAATAGGGTTCCAAGCCTAAAGTCCAACTCACACACTAAAGGCTCAATAGTCAAGTAATGGGCCAAAGCCCAACATATGGCCCAATTTTCCAAATTGGGCCCACACACTCATATAGGCCTTACCCTAAGCCCATCAACATATTCTAGTCCATATGATTATTCTTGGATGGCCCATTAATAATCCAATTACCAAAGTGTGACATCCGCCTAAAATGGATTCGGGTCAACCCAACCCAATTGGAAATTTAATAAACCCTACTCAAGATTACTTGACGCTAATAGGATCAAAACCCATACAATACAATATAACTTGACGTTAATAGCAACATAGTATTGTACAACGTTATAACTATAATCAAAGTAAATTATGATACCATATTAAAATCAAATCAAAGTATAATGCTCTAATTAAATTAAAAGAATCAAACTTGAATTCTCTAATTAAACTTCAAATCAAAGTAGATTGTTATAATCAAATAATAACCTATCTTTTATAAAACTCCATTTTTATAAACTTTACATTAAATTTTATAAAACTCTATTTTTTATAAACTTTACTTTAAATTTTATAAAACTCTTATATTAATTATGTAAAAGATGCTTGTGTTAGTGGGAAATTATGAAGACCACCAAAAGCAAAAAGATTATTCCCATGGTCTCCCACTCACACCTCCCATCCACTTTCCTTTCCTTTTTCTCCCAACACATTATTCTCTTCACCACTTAAATCTTCTCTATTCTTTCTCTCACTCTCAATCTCGAAATTTCCTCCAAGAATACTCATATTCCATCCAAGAACAATCTATTATACTCAAATCTTCATCCCTCTTGAAGCATTCATCAAGGTATGTTGTTAAAAGTTTCAAATTCATACAAGAAACAAATTAAATCCACCAAAATATCTAAAACTCATTTTTTGCATAAACCTGATTTTTCTCAGAATACCATCAATAAAATAAGAAGTTCTGGAAATTTTCAGAAAATAACTTATTTTTATTGAATTATCATAATTATTGCAATAAAGTAGGGCAATAATTCACATAAAATACTTGTTGCATTCAATAAATTCTGAGAAAATTCTGGGATGACCTGTATACTGATTAAACATGATATATGAAGTTTCATGCATTTATATTACTGTTTACTATTATTTATAATTTTATTGATTAATTAATAATGAAATATATAAAAAATACTTCCCATAGTCACAAATATCTGAAACTTATACACTGGGCTCTACATCATGTTATAAAACTATGGTTAATTTTACAGATTTTTTGAGAATCATTTACTATTTTTCCCGAATTTTGTGTTGTTTAATCATTAAAATATTAAATAAATACTAAAACAGTTCAGAAAAATATACAAATTTTACAGTAATACATATTGTATGAAATAATGATTTTCTAATAATTTCATAATTTTTCAATACTGTTTACTATTTAAAACTATTTTCCTAAGTATTTAAGCATGTAAAAATGCATTTTAATGATTATTTCATATAAATAATTGTTAAAATCTGTAAATAATTATAATTGGGCAAATTATTATTTTAATAAGAAATTATTAAAATCTGGCCTAAATTGAAAATATAAATTAATTATGCAAAGTAAGTAATTCAATTTAAAATTCATTTAACAAATAAATACCTTAATATTATAATCAAAATGAATTATTGTTAATTCATCTAATACAAGAATATGTGTCTAATTATTTATTAATACTCCATTCTCGTTTAGCAGTTCCTAAACCAAAACTATTAATTATATTAGGTTCTACACCATTTTGACCCGAATCGTCTATCGTACGACACACGCATTTCGTTTTGGGACTAATGTGAGTAATCTACCCCATACTTTATAATTTTCAATACTTTTGGGGTGTATCATGTGGTTCTAATATGTTCCAACTTCATTTTATTGTTTTATCACAATTGAGACATTGTTGGGACATTTATACGTGAGTCATTAATTGTATAACTATTGTTTGTTTACGCTACATGTACTTGTAGTACATTATCATTTTTAGTCTAATCTCCATGATTATGCCCGTATTCTTGAGGTACGTTATGGACAATAATAGCGCTATTGGGTTGACCACCCCGCCTTGGGACGCTAAGGTGATTGATCACACGTGGTTGAGTGTGTATGATGATTAGATGCTCCATCCTATATATATATATATATATATATATATATATATATATATATATATATATATATATATATATATATATATATGTATATATATAGGGTGAGGACTTATTGTTGTTGTTATCAATTGTTAATCAATTTTTGATTTATAAACCGTTATCTCAAATACAATTGTTTGGCGACTTCAAAAGAAAACAGATTTCAAATTATAAATGTTTCAACTTCACAATTTTCTCTACTAAAATTTAATTACTCACCAACTCTCGTAGTTGACCTGTTTTTACCCATGATGCAGATTTGAAGAATGAAGATTGATGAAAAATAGGTTGTGCCTTAGAAATCCACAAGACAATTTAAATTTGATGTAATAAATGTTGTTCGTATTTGGATTTGTATTTGTATGTTGTGGATCTTGTTTGCATACTTAGTACTGAATTGAATCTAATCATATTATAACATAGTTGTCATGAGACTTTGAACAATATATCACGCCTTGATCGATTCCGACAAGGATCGGGGTGTGACACAAAGCCCAAAGGAAAGGCCCAACACAAAGCCCAAGTGAAATTAAGGTTTCATATAAAATGACAATTAAGGTTAAGTGCTTCTCACTTAACCCATTAAGGACTTAATCCATTAAGTCCCTCACTTTACTAAATAAGTCATATGGTGTGATTGGGCTTAATACACAATTCCACCTCAATGACCCAAATGTGGGTCCCGATAAGTCCAAGCCCATAATCCCAAAATTAGGGTTTCCACATGAAATGATGATTAGGGTCATGTGTTTCTTACTTAACCCATTAAGGACTTAATCCATTAAGTCCAATGTTGACTTAGGTTGATTATAATTGATTATTATTTAATATATTAAATTCATTAAATAATTCTGATGCGGTCCCGATAAGTCATGAATTAGGGTTTCATGGCATTAGGGTTTTCCAAACCCTAATTAGGGTTTCCAACCCATCTTTGCCCAATAGCAAAATCCTTAGATCCATTAGGGTTCATTAAGCCCGTTAGTCACATGATTGGGCTTTTAGGTCCATTAAGCTTCATTGGGCCCACTAGGGCTTCTTTGGGCCCATTAGGGTTTCAAGCACCCCAAAAGAATCAACACAACGAGGCAAAGCACACCGCCACCCGACACGGCGGCCGGTGGCGGCAGCCACCACCCTACGGTGGTGGTTTTTCAGTTTTCTTTTCATTATCCAAATTGCAATTACATTTTACAAGGCTAAAACTCAAGTAAACACACACCTACTTAATAAGATAACACACACAAGGCGGCACATGGCGGAAGCCACCACCTCACGGTGGTGGCAGTGGAGGTTCTCGATGGCAGTGGTTCCTTTGGCTTCCAACACGCAGCAACACCACACACACCCATAAATACACCCACAACCACCTCCCATGATGGCTGGTGGCGGCGAAATAAGGCAGAAACGGGCGGCGTAGCGGTGTTAATAACGACAGCCACCATGGCTAACCGCCATGGTGGTTCTTCTCAGTTGCCGGCCAACAACCCCACACACAATAGATCTGGAAACGGCCTCCCGCCAGGTGGCGCACGACGAGCGGCAGCAGCAACGACCTTGGCAGTCGGCGACGGGTAATACAACTGTGAAAGAAGGTGGAAGTCGGACAGAAGGCGGAGGCTGGGGTAGGCGTCAGAATCGCAGCGACGAAACATCTGGACAACAACTATTGCTCGTCGTCGCCTGCAACGGAACATCAGCAGCATTGACGCCGACTGTCAGGGATAGCGGTGTTTGCATGGCGAAGCAGTGGCGACAGTCGGCTGGACTCGCCGAATCGGAACAACGAGTGAAGGGCGTTGGCTGGACGTTGATGAACGGCGGTAGGAAGGTCCGGAGATGGCGGTGCCGGCGAGGGAGGTATAAGGGTGGGGGAGGTGGCGGCTGTAGATGGCTTCATTAGGGTTAGGGTATAGACGGGGGTGACGGGTTATATACCCCCGATTCCCCACAAACTTATTTCCATAATGCCACAAATGGCCCCTCCCCTTGACATTTCTTTCAAAATAAAGCCAATATTTACCATTTAAACCCCGAATCCATAAATTCCTTTCATAATAAGTCCTTAAATTACCAATCAGTCCCCCCCCCAAAGCCTAATCCCTTAATTACCAAACGCACCCTGACTTATGCAACCTTTTTCAAATTAAATCCAAAACTTACACTTTTAACCCTCAACTTCAAAATTATGACAATTAGCTCCTCGAAATCACACCTCGCTATATAATTATTGATTTTAGGGCTACAATTCGATCATTAATTTATTTATTTATCTAATAAATAAACAGGGTGTTACAACTCTCCCCCAATTAAATTAGATTTCGTCCTCGAAATCATTCCTTACCATTCCGTACACGCCCAACCACCCTAATAACATGGTCACCATCCTGGGCACACCCTAGCCCTTCCCAGGGTAGCCGTGACCAATCTTCGCAAAGCCCTAAAATCCGTAGATGAATGAATCTCTCGCAACAAAATCACATCTACTCGGTCTGAAATCTGTTATCTTGAGATGGTCTGAATCCCTGCCACACCACTCATACCGAATCATCATCGTTGAATCAGTCCGTTTATCCCACAACTGACTAGTTAACTTCTGATCACTCGCGGTTCCCACTATAAAACAGGGTCACAGACCCAAATATCCTTGCATATCACTTATACTTGGCCAAGGTTCAGCTAATCCTGCCGTGAGTGACTTGTCACTTCCCAATAAACCAACTATCCCGTGCGTACTCGCAACCTAAACACAAATACTAACACTGCCCAAACGCTGAAACTGCCCGAACACTAAACTGCCTGAAGCAGTACGCTGCTACATAGTTGCTTCCCAAAATCTATCGAGACCTTCCTGGTCTCAATTCATCCATCAGTCATCTGTAATATCGGGTTTCTGCCCGACTGCGTAGCCAAAGGACTCCCACTTAGTCGTCTCACCCGACTCCTGAACGAAATCCTTATCTGGAACTAGTTTCCACTAGTTATCATGCCACTGTGGCTCTAACAACCTCCCGATCTAACCGATCGGGCCCATACGTCGAACCCTGACGTCATCAAACCCAGGCTAAAAGCGATTGCTACCTAACCGATGGTAGCCTTATATCACAAGCAATCTTATACGGTCCATTGCTTCCCTGATCCCATAACTGTAGTGACACTCCTACATTCTTATCACTGGCCCAACCTGACCTAATCCTTCTGGGTAATTCCGAAATCTAATCCGTGGATTTGCATATCCTCACGGTTGCACCCGAACTGGTGGGTACTATTGTTCCTTCCGCGTCCTAACAACGCACTCATGCTACCTACCAACCCAGTGAATATTGCGGCTACACTCACATACTTACACCACTCAAGCACTATCTGCTAACCTTGTGAATGCTACAGCTACACCCGCAGACTTACAACACGCTAACACTATCTGATCGCTAGTGAATGCTACGGCTACCCCCGCAGTCTTACAACACTTCCCATGCTAACTGACCACTAGTGAATGCTACGGCTACCCCCACAGTCTTACAACACTTCCCATACTATCTGACTACTAGTGAATGCTACGGCTACCCCCGTAGTCTTACAACACTTCCCATACTATCTGACTACTAGTGAATGCTACGGCTACCCCCGTAGTCTTACGACACTTCCCACACCGATAGAACACGCACTCGAACTAACACACAACTGAACTCGAGTCCTAAATGGAGCTCTAACTTGGTTCCCGAAACCTGCTGTCTGAAAGTCTCGAAGGTTGCCTGCTGCTCAGGCTCCCAGCGAAAAGCCACCGACTTCTTGGTCAGTCGGATCAAAGGAACCACGATCGCAGAGAAGTCCCATATAAATCTCCGATAATAACCTGCTAGACCTAGGAAACTCCAAATCTCGGTCGGAGACCTCGGAATCTCCCGCTGCATCAAGGCCTCTATTTTGGTCGTATCGACCAGAATACCCTTCTAGTTGACAAGGTGCCCAAGAGATTGCACCTCGCGCAACCAGAATTCACAGTTGGAGAACTTTATAAAAAGTCTCTCCCCCACTTAGATTCAACTAAGTTTTCCCAGTACATGGAAATTTGAGAATTCCCAATCCTTCTTACTTCCAACGATCGATCGGATGACAACCAGACCTTTCCAACTAGTACTCCTTTACTAGCCAACCCCAAATGATCACATGCTTCTAATAACTAGATGAACACTTCATGAAACCCAGTGAAACCGACAATCCCTAATACTTGCATGATCCCACACTCAAATCTTGAAGTCCAAAAGATAGATGCTCCAACTAACATCTCAGCAACGAGCTACTTCCCTTGGCGTTTTCCTCCGCCAACCAATAACGGTTACTGAACTACTGAATCCTGACAATGCTGAATAACCATCGTGTGGGAACCTGTCCGTAGACCTCCCACATAATACCCTTCTTCCCAAAGTGTTCCAATAATACTCCCACTCTCGACTCTAGAACTCATATCATTCAGGGCCTCGCACCCTGACTCACTCACCAGCTCAATCATCCACAGTTGAACTGCAGTAGCTGAAACAACCTTTGCCCTAAACCGGGCTACAACTACTCCCAAGACATAGTTTACAATCCCGAAAGTGCAATAGATCGCACAATCAATCCTTACCGTCTGATACAAGAGATCCAAGGTGAATCGGATCTTAACTCCTATGGGTCGGAAAGGTAATTGCGTACACCTCATAAGATTTCTCATGCCACATCGACCCACCTGCTCTCACCAGCACTGCAATACTGTTGCCAACCCCTGCGACTAACTGACCCGAGCTGGAACACAACCTAATCCTGGGGTCCCAAGTCTGCTCACTCATTCGAGCTCGAAAACTGAAAGGACACAACCTGATCCTGGGGTCCCAAGTCTACTCACTCATTCGAGCTCGAAAACTGAACTACTGAATCCTGACAATGCTGAATAACCATCGTGTGGGACCCTGTCCGTAGACCTCCCACATAATACCCTTCTTCCCAAAGTGTTCCAATAATACTCCCACTCTCGACTCTAGAACTCATATCATTCAGGGCCTCGCACCCTGACTCACTCACCAGCTCAATCATCCACAGTTGAACTGCAGTAGCTGAAACAACCTTTGCCCTAAACCGGGCTACAACTACTCCCAAGACATAGTTTACAATCCCGAAAGTGCAATAGATCGCACAATCAATCCTTACCGTCTGATACAAGAGATCCAAGGTGAATCGGATCTTAACTCCTATGGGTCGGAAAGGTAATTGCGTACACCTCATAAGATTTCTCATGCCACATCGACCCACCTGCTCTCACCAGCACTGCAATACTGTCGCCAACCCCTGCGACTAACTGACCCGAGCTGGAACACAACCTGATCCTGGGGTCCCAAGTCTGCTCACTCATTCGAGCTCGAAAACTGAAAGGACACAATCCTTGCCCTATAAAACGACATCCCAATCCATCAATTAACCATTCTACTTCCAACTGCAAATATCCAGCTGAACATAATCATCATTCCTTTCCGGAGTCCCCGCGACTCGCATTCTGGTCTCGAGAAAAACCCCCGAAGCCTCAAATATAGAACCTCATATGCTAGACCCTCCCGCTCAACCCGCGGAATGTAACGAGTATCGAACATCTCCCTGATCACAAATAACTGCATCCCTTTGCTCATCAGAATGTGTCCCTGTAACAAATCCCGGTACTGGAAAGCTCGACCAACTCCTCCCCTTGTCGTCGTTACAGCTGCTATAGCTGCCGCGATAACCGTCTCGGCAATGCCTGCATAGCGCTCATAAAAATACTCAACCGTGGGAAATGCCATAAAGCGCGAACCAAGATCCGTGAGACGAAAACCAAAACCAAGACAAGTAATAACAGGAGATCATCGTGGATGTTTAAGTCTAAATCGAACACTAAATAATAAAAGAATTGAAAACACCACTTGAGAAGCTTTACTTCTAGCAAAGTTGTTAAAATAGTAAAAATAAGAAGGACTTAAAATGAAACCAAAAAGGAAGCCATGATTTTATTATATATCTTTGTCATTCGCTCCTTGCTCGCGGAGCGGCATACCGAAAAAAAGATAGGATTTGAATCGATGACTTAAGCCCTTGCGCTATTCCGCAATCTTGGTAGGCCCAAACATCTCTGGAAACTATCCCTGGCCAACCTTGATCACCTCCTCTATGATGATCTCACTGACACGATCCTCTGACAACACTGGCCTATCCTGGCTGCCAGCTCCCAATCCTGACCTGGATCCGTTCTCAAGACGTCTAGCAACCAACATTCTGATAACACACCAGTAAGATCTCTAATAGCCCATATAATGACAGGGAACCAACTCCCAACCAAACCTTAGGGGTTGTGACTTCCTTGCTATGCGTATGGGTCCTGTGCTTTCAGTAGTACGGGCCCATACTACCTTCCACACCTACCCATATTTGTCTCAAGTATCACCACAACACCCTAACAATATACATAAACACAGCGAGCGCTCAATCCTCACTCCTAGAGGAATGCTAAATACCTAGTAACTGGCCTCCCGGCCTCTCACGACCCACCCATTCATGAAACTTCCACCAACCCTGCAACACTAGTGTATGCTAGCCATAGATAAAGCTGGACCCTATAGACTTTCGAATATCCAATCCTAACCTAAGCTCCCAATTAAACAACAGAACATAAGGCCACATCAAACATTCTCAGGCTATAAGATCTTAATTATGTATAACCGTGATGCATACACTAAGCAACTACAGTAATGATGTCAATCTCATATAAAGGAAACCCTATGCTAGCAGGCATCATGTAATCAGACAATTCTATCATGCAATTCCTGAAGATCCCTAGCCTAGCACTAGCATGCTGTTCTAACATATCACATAATCAAATACTGTATGGTATTTTGGGGTCTACTTACTAGCTCTGGCTGATCGTACACCCTGCATCCTCCTTTACTTATTTTGAAAACCATTTAAAAAAAATCATTTTAAAATCCTTTCCTTGATTTGAGACTGGATTCACACGAGTGTTCCTCCAATTCACTCAAACCAAGGCTCTGATACAAACTTGTAACACCCATAAAAATCATGCCAAATTTAAACTTTTAAAAACATTTCAAATCTCTTAACCATTACAAAACTTGTTTTCAAAATGTATCATATAAGAGTATCCCAGAAACAAAGTTATAAAAAGTGAGGAGCTGTACGACCACGCCTTTGCCTTGCCGAGATATCTGAAATACCTGAAACAATAAACTGAAACTGTAAGCACATAGCTTAGTGAGTTCCCCCAAAATACCAACACCATACAAATATAACCATATCATATAACAAATACAAAACAGCATGCATACTGAGCCTTCAGCCTGACTGGACCGCCTCGCAGGCCTTCAGTCTATCTGGATCGCTTACCGGGCCTTCGGTCTGTCTGAATCCCTTTGCAGGGCCTTCAGTTTATCTGGACCGCCCTGGGTATGTTGGCATACGGCACAAAGCAGGACCGCCTCAACCCAACCCCCAACCAAACAAACATGTGCACATAAATATCATACGCTAGCTTATTTCATATAACAGTCAAACCGATCTAACAGATCACCAATCATAGCAACATCCCAATAACCGAGATACAGACCTAACTGGTCACTAACATAACATCATCCTATAACCAGGACAATCATGTGCACATAGATATCATATAACACTAGCATGTATATATATATATATATATATATATATATATATATATATATATATATATATATATAACAGTCAAACCGATCTAACAGATCACAAAGCATAACAACAATCCTATAACCAGGATATCGACCTATCAGGTCACTAACATAGCATCATCCTATATACCAGGATACCGACCCAACCGGGTCACTAAAGCATAGCATATCACCATCCTAACTACCATGATGTAAATCAGTTATCATAACATGCAATAATCCGAATACAATCCATAAAGGGCCGGCCTTGGTGCCTTAGACCCTGTTGATATAATGAGGAGAACTCACCTGGCACTGCTGAAGTCCCGCTGATAAAACTCCAGCTGCTGGTTGACAGATTCCCGAACTGTCATCATCAAACAACACCCAATTAATAATTGGGTTCCAAGCCTAAAGTCCAACTCACACACTAAAGGCTCAATAGTCAAGTAATGGGCCAAAGCCCAACATATGGCCTAATTTTCCAAATTGGGCCCACACCCTCATATGGGCCTTACCCTAAGCCCATCAACATATTCTAGTCCATATGATTATTCTTGGATGGCCCATGAATAATCCAATTACCAAAGCCCAAAGGAAAGGCCCAACACAAAGCCCAAGTGAAATTAGGGTTTCATATAAAATGACAATTAGGGTTAAGTGTTTCTCACTTAACCCATTAAGGACTTAATCCATTAAGTCCCTCACTTTACTAAATAAGTCATATGGTGTGATTGGGCTTAATACACAATTCCATCCCAATGACCCAAATGTGGGTCCCGATAAGTCCAAGCCCACAATCCCAAAATTAGGGTTTCCACATGAAATGATGATTAGGGTTAAGTGTTTCTTACTTAACCCATTAAGGACTTAATCCATTAAGTCCATTGTTGACTTAGGTTGATTGCATTTGATTATTATTTAATATATTAAATTTATTAAATAATTCTGATGCGGTCCCGATAAGTCCCGAATTAGGGTTTCATGGCATTAGGGTTTCCAACCCATCTTTGCCCAATAGCTAAATCCTTAGATCCATTAGGGTTCATTAAGCCCGTTAGTCACATGATTGGGCTTTTAGGTCCATTAAGCTTTATTGGGCCCACTAGGGCTTCTTTGGGCCCATTAGGGTTTCAAGCACCCCAAAAGAATCAACACAACGAGGCAAAGCACACCACCACCCGACACGGCGGCCGGTGGCGGCAGCCACCACCCTACGGTGGTGGTTTTTCAGTTTTCTTTTCATTATCCAAATTGCAATTACATTTTACAAGGCTAAAACTCAAGTAAACACACACCCACTCAATAAGATAACACACGCAAGGCGGCACATGGCGGCAGCCACCACCTCACGGTGGTGGCAGTGGCGGTTCTCGATGACAGTGGTTCCTTTGGCTTCCAACACGCAGCAACACCACACACAACCATAAATACACCCACAACGACCTCCCATGGTGGCTGGTGGCGGCGGAATAAGGCAGAAACGGGCGGCGTAGCGGTGTTAATAACGACAGCCACCATGGCTAACCGCCATGGTGGTTCTTCTCAATTGCCGGCCAACAGCCCCACACACAATAGATCTGGAAACGGCCTCCCGTCAGGTGGCGCACGACGCGCGGCAGCAGCAACAACCTTGGCAGCCGACGACGGGTAATACAACTGTGAAAGAAGGTGGAAGTCGGACAGAAGACGGAGGCTGGGGTAGGCGTCAGAATTGCAGCGACGAAACACCGGGACAACAGCTATTGCTTGTCGTCGCCTGCAACGGAACATCAGCAATATTGACGCCGACTGTCGGGGATAGCGACGTTTGCATGGCGAAGAAGTGGCGGCTGTCGGCTGGACTCGCCGGATCGGAACAACGAGTGAAGGGCGTTGGCTGGAGGTTGATGAACGGCGGTAGGAAGGTCCGGAGATGGCGGCGCCGGTGAGGGAGGTATAATGGTGGGGCAGGTGGCGGCTGTAGATGGCTTCATTAGGGTTAGGGTATAGACGGGGGTGACGGGTTATATACCCCCGATCCCCCACAAACTTATTTCCATAATGCCACAAATGGCCCCTCCCCTTGACATTTCTTTCAAAATAAAGCCAATATTTACCATTTAAACCTCGAATCCATAAATTCCTTTCATAATAAGTCCTTAAATTACCAATCAGCCCCCCCTAAGCCTTCAGTTCTTTTCAATTTAAATCCCTTAATTACCAAACGCACCCTGACTTATGCAACCTTTCTCAAATTAAATCCAAAACTTACACTTTTAACCCTCAACTTCAAAATTATGACAATTAGCTCCTCGAAATCACACCTCGCTATATAATTATTGATTTTAGGGCTACAACTCGATCATTAATTTATTTATTTATCAAATAAATAAACGGGGTGTTACAAATGAAACTCTAAAGAAAAAACAAATTTAACTATATTCATGCAAGACCACATCCTATATATATATATATATATATATATATATATATATATATATATATATATATCCAAAACATTAAGAATTACCTAAGCTTTGATGGCAGAGACAACAAAACTGCAAAAATGTCCCTGTGGTATGCATTTTTTTTAGGTTTAGTCCAAACCTCGGCTTTTTTGGCTTCATGGTTCTTTTGAGCTAGTTTCATTGCGTATTTGGCCCCTCAGTAAACTGAAATGACTGTAATTCCTTTCTGATATATTTTTTTATGTTTTTTTCTATTTAATTTAAAGTTTTATTAATTAAAAATATGGGCCCATCCTCTCTCTCTCTCTCTCTCTCTCTCTCCCGTTAAGAAAAAAACGCATGTATCTTCTTCTTCCCACCTCACCTATAACTCAAAGCCATTAAAAATTAGATCAGTAAAAAGGATGATACGAGAGAAACGAGAGTGGTGGTGTGTTGGGGTTTATCAAAAGGAAAGAGAAAAGTTTAGGGGCTCAATTCGGTTTTTTTATTGTTAGAGTTGAAGGGGGAGATGGAGGATCTGTGAGATCTGCAGGTGACAAATGAAAGTACCAAGGGTTATTGATGGTGATTTCAGAAGGAGGCGGTGGGAGGGGATGTAAATCAAAGATGAAGACGGAGATTACGACATCGGAGAGGGACGTTTACCTCAATTTGAACCTGCAAGACGAGAGAGATACGAGAGGAGTAGAGAGAAGACAATAAAATCGAGAAAGGGAGAGGGAGAAAGAGTCTGAGCGCCGGTGGGAGTGGGTTTAAACCCCTCTAAGTTTGAACGCCGACAACCACATAAGTTTTTTATTCCATAGAACTCCGGTGGGTGTGGCAGTTGTTACAAGTGTCTCTCACTTTCTCGAACATCTGCGATCAAACCTTAAAAAAACGGTCAATACCTATCCCTCATCTTTGAAATCGTCTCTGAAAAACGCTCAATCCCTCGTCTCTGAAACGATTTTTGAAAAACTCATCTATAAATAAATGATTATGCCACCACCATTGCTAGATCGTCGCCGCTCACCATTATCGGACCGCCAGTGACTCCGTTGCCACTTCTCTATCCCTCTCTATCACAGATTTGCTCAGATCTGTCTGTAACCCCATCCTATGATGGAAAACGTAGGTTACAAAATTCTATGCACTAAGCGGAAAAACATTTAACAATTACATGATAAGGGCACATGCAACCTATGAAGGATCCATGTCTTTCACGTAAAAGCAACATACTATGAAATATCATCCTACAAAACTTTTGTGTATAAAACCTAATTCATAAGGACGAAAACTTACCTTGATGATTGTTGTAGCAAACAATCTTGAATTCCTTCTTCAAATCTTTTGGCAGTAAGCACCACAAATGTTGTGTCTCTGATGGTTCACACCCAACACAAGCGAGAAGGATATTTGAGAGAGAGGGGGAAGAAGATCAAAATTTTGGCCTATACTCTCTAAGGTATGGGTGGCCGAAAATCATAGCCCTAGGGGCCTTTATATAGTGCGGTCAGGAAACTCTATATAATCCCAAACTCATTAATAATATTATCTTGAACCGGGTAATTGTTCAGCTTCCTAATTATCCACCAAGGGTAATTCTAGAAACCTTAATGACTCCTTAAAACTTTCCATAGCCTCAAGGAGGGTTCTAGAATACCTCTTGTTCAACTATTGAACAACTGCACTTTAGTCCCTACACTTTCAATTAATTCTTTTAATCACCAAATTAATTCCAATTAATTTCTAATTAAATATTACTATTTCTAATTAATATATTATTTCCATAATATATCAACAAATTAATTATTTCAATTTATTAATAAAATAATAAATCATTCTCTTTCTCCAAAAATATCATGTCCATTGATAGGTTTGAGGGCAACCCAAAAGGACTGTGCTACTATCAATTCAAGTTTATACCAATTATAGTTATGGGCTTAGACACCTAATCCAACAGTCTCCCACTTGGATAAGTCTTTTACTATAATTGTTAGTATAAATTCTAAACTGATCAGCAAATTGTAGCTTCCAAAAGTCACTGCCGAACTCTGACCCACTTAGTTAAATGTCCTAAGATAAGTGATCATATAATCCTCCATTTTGCAAGATATCATTCGGAAATGGACATGGAATAGAATCATTCTCATTGTCCAATACTTTGTTTCCCGATTTTCGGTTTCTAATGACATAGAACTTCTAATCGAACACATCAATTAAGTGCTAGTCAGGCCCGACACTATAAGTCAACACCAAATCATCAAGGGGCCCAAAGATATCGCTTTTCCCGTTAAGGCAAAAGGAGCGAATAAACTTTGACTTATATGATTGCACCATTTACTGATCACATCATGCACAACAATACGTTTTATAACATTAAGTTACTGATGCGTTTACGTATCATCAATGCACAACTGATTTGTAAACCACAACTCATATATCTTAGTTTCAAGATTATAAGATATTATTGTCTCAAAATTACTCGTGATAAATTTCATGAAGTAATTCTCTGAGTGTGGGTTAATCCAATATTTAAATCTCCATTTCAAAGTACTCATGAACATTGCAACAATACCATTGCTATGTCTAAAACTCTTTAGACAATCTACAATCCAATTAATGACAGTCTTAATTCACTACTTACTTCCAAAAGTATGATTGATTGTGAACAAACTCATAAATAATTCTCTATTATTTAATCACCAAAAGTTAATTACATTTACTTTATTACAAGTTTCAACTAACTATCTAACTACTAAAACTAATATTATCTTTCAGACAAATACTCCTAGCATATTGAACATGTTTGACCCTACTCAGACCCTTTGTGATGGGATCTGTAGGATTCTCTTCTGATGATACCCTCTTCACGACGAGGTGACCTTCTTCTACCCTATGTCTGATGAAATGGTATTTTCTGTCGATATGTCTTGATCTGCCATGATCTCTTGGTGACTTAGTTAAGGCAACCGCTCCTTCATTATCATAGAAAATTTCCATTGGCTCCTTGATGGATGGAACAACTCCAAGGTCTCCAATGAAGTTCTTCAACCAAATTGCCTCCTTTGATGCTTCGCTCGCCGCTATGTACTCTGATTCATAGGTAGAATCAGCCACCGTCTCTTGTTTGGAACTTTTCCAGGTTACCTCTCCTCTATTTAAGGTAAACACCCAACCAAATTAAGAACGAAAGTTGTCTCTATCTGTTTGAAAGCTGCCATCACTATACCCAGTTACTCTTAAGGTATCACTACCACCAAGCACAAGGACCCAGTCCTTAGCTCTTTGCAGATACTTGAGAATATTCTTAACTACTATCCAATGAACTCTACCTGGATTTCCCTGATAACGACTGACCATGCTCAAAGCAAAAGCCACATCAGGACGAGTATATGTTATAGCATACATGATAGATCCAACGGCAGAAGCATATAAAACTCTACTCATTTATGCTATCTCTGCATCAGTACTCGGGCTCTGAGTCTTACTCAGTTTGGTATTACTCTGTATAGGCAGTTCTCCTTTATTGGAATTCTCCATGCTAAAACGTTTAAGCACCTTTTCTAAGTATGTACTTTGACTAAGTCCATTTAGTCTTTTACTCCTGTCTCTCAAAATCCTTATCCCTAGAATATAAGCAGCCTCTCCCAGATCCTTCATAGCGAAACACTTTCCAAGCCAAGACTTAACCTCTTGCAAAGTTGGAATTTCATTTCTTATAAGAAGTATGTCATCAAAATACAATACCAGGAAGGTTACTATACTCCCACTAGCTTTGACATATACACAGGATTCATCTTCACTTCTAGAGAAGCCAAATTCCTTGACCTTATCATCAAAACAAAGATTCAATCTGCGAGAAGCTTGTTTTAATCCATATAATGATTTATCAAGCTTTCACACTCTATTTGGATATATTACAAAACCCTCTGGTTGACTCATGTAAACATCCTCAGCCAACTTCCCATTAAGGAAAGCGGGTTTGACATCCATCTGCCAAATTTTATAGTATGAAATGCAGCTACGACGAGCATTATCCTAATAGATTTAATCTTAGCTACTGGTTAGAAGGTCTCATCATAGTCGACCCCTGGGGTTTGATTAAATCCCTTCGCAACCAGTCGAGCCTTGAAAGTGTGTACCTTTCCATCCATGTCGGTCTTCTTCTTGAAGATCCATTTGCACCCAACTGTCTTACGACCTGGTACATTATCAACCAAATTCCAAACTTGGTTGTCATACATGGACTTGATCTCGTTGTCCATTGCCTCTTGCCATTTGGCATCATCAGGGCCTTCCAATGCTCCTTGTATTTAGTAGGTTTATCCAAATTTACCAGTGTACTATCACTGATAAACGTATCACCTTCTGCATTAATATGGAAACCATATAACTCAGGTTGCATTCTAACTCTAGTGGAACGCCTAAGAGGTAATGACTCGTCAACTGGTTCAACTGGAATTTCTTCCTCTGGTTGAACCCTAGCGTCTTCAGAGGTTCCTTTATCATTTGATTACTGTCCTCATTGCATATAAGCTCTCTCTCGCGAAAGACTCATCTTCGTGCTACAAAGACCACCAGTGGCGGAGCCAGGGTCAAAATAAAGGGGTATCCCGAATTTTTTTTTGTGTAATATATAATAAGAAAAAAAAACGAAATTTCATTAAATATAAAGTTCAACTTCCATAACAACGTTATGTTTTAAAGTTCACCTCTTCGATCTTTCATTTTACGAAAGCGACTAATTACATTTTCAGTCTTAACATTCTCTAGTGCTTCCTTTTCTACACTACAAATCAAAGCACCGTTCATAAAATCGTCACATATTCTATTATGCAAATCGGTCTTCAAGAACTTCATTGCAGAAAAACACCGTTCAACGGTTGCGGTTGCGACGGGCAAAACCAAAGCTAGTTTTAATAATCTATAAACATAAGGAAAAGAGAGGTGCTTCCCGGTTTCCACCAACAAACGAGAGAGGTCTGCAATTCCCTTCAAGTTGAAAAATCTATCATTATGGAGCAAAGAGTGATAATAGATATCAAGTTGCCCATTAAGTTGTGCCCTTTCTGAATCGTCAAAATCGTTTTTATATATCTCGCTTAGCTTTAACAACTTTGCTTTATCAAAACTAGAAAACGAGTCACATGGACTCAAAGCCGCCATGTTCTCCATCAACTCCGTGCCAACTTCACTAAATCTATCCCCAAATTCTTGAATTTGCATATCTAAAATTGTGTTAAAAATCACAACTTCAAAATGATGTTGATTAGTCTTATTGGTCCTACGCTTGCGTGGGGTAACATAATATTCCGTCATGTCCACAATTCCAATACTATGCTTTTCACAAAAAGCACATACCTTCTTCCAAATTTGTGGAAACCCATCTTTTCTAAAAACTAGCAATGCTTTCTTTGTCCCTTTTACTAACGAAGCCGCTTCCAAAATATTTTGATCTTTTTTTTTTGAAGATGCTTTGACAAGGTATCCGTGAGGCATAGAATTTCCAACATCAAGTGTAAAAGAAACACGAAATCAAGTGTCTTGAAATATGACAAATACCCTTTGCTTGATTACGGTTAGATAAAGTAGACCCCTCCTCTCTGACATATTTAAGTACCGCAACAACTTCTGCAAACAAATTCACCAAACTTACAATTGTTCTAAAATGTGAACCCCATCTAGTATCTCCAGCTCGTACAAGAGAAATCTCTTGATTCATCCCTCTTCCTGGTTCAGTTTCACCACTACCAATTTCAGCTGCCACTCTTTCTTTTTGCATCTCTCGTATCATATCTTTTCTCTTACAAGACCCACAAACGACAGTAACCACCAAAGCTAGTTGTTCAAAGAATTCATCAACATCATCATGTTTCTTTGCAACCACGACTACCACTAATTGAAGTTGGTGTGCAAAACAATGTATATAATGTGCAGAATTGTTTTCATTTAAAATCAAAGATTTCAAACCGTTGAATGCACCACTCATATTACTTGCTCCATCATAACCTTGTCCCCTCACCAATATATTTAAAAAAATTAAAAAACAAAACTATAAGAAATAAAAATAAAACTAATATCGTATTAAAATTTAAAGGAATAAATATATTATGATTTCTCACCTGAGCCATACTTAAGTTATTGTTGGAAAATACGGTATCAATGACGGCTTTAAGAGTCAAAGAAGATGTATCCAACACGTGAACAACTCCAATAAATCTTTCTTTTACAATCCCAAGTCTATCAATATATCTTAAAACTATTGCCATTTGTTCTTTTTTGGAAACATCACTAGACTCATCAACTAAAATAGCAAACACATCTTTACCAATTTCATCACAAATAGACTTGATTATCTCTTTTGAAAAGCAATCGACGGTATCTTTTTGAATAGTGGGAGAAGTCAAATTTTCATTTTTTGGAGCATTTTCTAAAGTAACTTTAAAAATTTTCTCATTATCTTCTCTAATCAAAGATAGGACTTCAATGAAAAGTCCTTTATTATTAGACTTTTCCGTCTCATCATGTCCACGAAATGGTAATGCATTTTTCAATAAAAATCTACAACTACGGATTGTAGCACTTAATCGAATTTCATAGTTACTTTTCTCAAGTTCTGTTTGCTTATGCAAGACTTCACCGATAGATTGGTTTTTTCTCACTAGCAAATCACACTTTTCTTGGGCCTTATGATGATAACTTTGAATATTACCCATATGTTTCCGGAATGAGCCTTTTTACTCCAATTGTCAAAGCCTTCGGTTATAAATGCATCTCTTCCACCTTGTTCCCCTACCATATCTCCAAACAAGTAGCAACAAAAACAATACGCCTTCTTATCTTTTATGCTATATTCTAACCATGGAAAATCAGTAAACCATTGCACAACAAAACGTCTTGGCTTATTACTAAATAATGTATATTCAAAATTATGCCCCTTTGGTTGACAGGGCCCTTTAATCAAATATGCCCATCTTATTTCATCCCTTTGATTAGGATTATAAGATGTAATCTTTGGCCTATCCCCCGGGTCCGAAGGAAGATCATTCAAATCAAAAGATTGTGTCACTTTGGGTTTTGGCATTGGTTGATTAGTTTGTGGAACTTGAGTAGGTTCATTATATTGTGTTTCTTGTGGTTTTGGCATTGGTTGATTAGTTTGTGGAACTTGATTACTTTCATTAGCCGTATTTTTTTTGGAAGTTCCTTCACCATTTTTGTCTCCAACATCTAAATGTCTTTTGAAAAAACTTTTAATAGCAACCTACAATCAAAATATATGAACTATAAACTTGATTTCAAGTTTCAACAATAGTTAACAAATAACAACCTATAATTAAATTATCAATTATGAAGATATATCAACTATAATCTTGATTCCAAGTTTCAACAACACATGAACAAATAGCAATCTACAATAAAACTATATCAACTATAACTTGATTTCAAGTTTCAACAACAAATAATCATTAAGTATTAACCCTAAGTCTCTAATTTAACAAAGTTAATTGTTAATTTCTAGTTTTTCAAACATAATAACAAAAAATTTGAATTTGAATTAACCTAAATACATAATAGGGATGCGTATTTTGGTTATACTAACTTGTTTCATTGTGATGGAAGAGCCGAGGAGTGGAGGACGTGCCCGAAATTTTGCAATTGAGAATGGTAGATGACTTGATGTTCCAATGTCGACGATCGCAACATTCGATTTGGAGCTTGGGAGTCGACAATTGAGAAGTCGACAGGGAAGTATTACGATCCAATAACCCAAGTCGGCAATTCCCAATACCGAATTAGTGATCACGTCCTTTTTTTTCTTTTTTTTGGGCTTAATACTTCTTTGTTTCATTAAATTAATTGGTGTGGGCTAAAAATCTTTGGACCATTTGGGCTAATTTGTATTTTGGTCCATTTAAAAATAACCTGAAATTTTTTAGGGTAGCCCAATATATTTTCCGATATAAAACCGCAACATATAACGAATTTTTCCAAAAAAAATAACACTACTAAATTTTTTTTGAGGGGTATCCCGGGATACCCCGGGATCCATAATGTATCCGCCAATGAAGACCACATTCTCACTAGGTCTGTAGAACAAATATCCAAAGGACTTCTATGGATAGCCGATGAAAATACATCTCTCACTTCGAGGTTCAAGCTTGCCGTGAGTCTTTTGTCTAACGAAAGCTTCACAACCCCAAACCTTGATATGTGCTAACGAGGGAACCTTCCTTGTCCACATATCGTGAGGTGTTTTGGCAACCTTCTTAGTTGGGACCTAAGCAGTTATCGCGGTCAAAAATATAATAGTGGTCACCGGCCGCTATTTGAAATCGCGGTTCTCGCGGCGGTATAACGTTTTTTATATTATGTAGAATTTATATGCATTAGAGTATTAATCAGTAAATCATACTTAAAAGTTCAACCCAATCCAGTTAATTAGTTAATCAGTAAATCATACTTCACATATCATATTTAGTTAATCATACTTAACATATCATAATTAGTTAATCGTACTTCACAAACCGATTACCAATGTCACAGTTAATCGTACTTTAACACAATCAACAAGAAAACATAAGAAATACTTACCATTTTATCATGCTTCAACATAATACTCCATCAGTCCCAAATGATAGTCCACAAACAAAAAATACGCAGATTAAGAAAACATTAATGTAGACTAACTTTTCACTATGAATTGACAGTTTTACCCTTTAGGCTACAATATGGAACCAATTTTTCCCACCGTTTTTTTTGTTAAAACGAAAATCTAATTTTCTCCCTCCATTTTTTTTACCAAAAACTTTGTATTTTTAAAAATTTGGAGCCAAAATTTTTGTTTAATCACAAAACATGGAGCCAAAATTTTCTTTTAATGTGAAACAAGAAGCCAAAAGGTTATATCAGATGTACTCGGTATTTAACTTTCATCCACTCATAAGATAAACTTATCCACCCATAAAATAAACATTCTCTCTCTCTCTCTCCCTCTCTCTCTAACCAAACACTATCTCTCTCTAAA
Source organism: Lactuca virosa (assembly GCF_052849685.1). NCBI lineage: Eukaryota > Viridiplantae > Streptophyta > Magnoliopsida > Asterales > Asteraceae > Lactuca > Lactuca virosa. The sequence continues at coordinate 221,559,262 of NC_136434.1, read as the reverse complement.
AATAAGGAGACAATTTCACAGCTTCGATCACAAAAAAACTTTAAGAAAACTTGTTGGTTAGTTCTCAGATTCAATCATTCTATGTTCGATTTTTCGTTTTTAACATAATCAACAAAACATTCATAACACTTATGTGGGTTTTGTAGGTTCGATTCTTCGACGATTTCATGAGTTAGGTCGCAAACGGTTCATCTAATTTCAACGATTCTATCATTCCGTGGGCTCGATTTGTTGTTTCTCTGATTTTGATTTGTTGTTAATCTGATTATCACAAGTAAGTTCATCCGAATTTCATTTTATTGCTACTGTAGGTTTCAATTTCAGAACACATTTTTTGTTTATCTGCTATTGTTTGGTATCGGTTTTATGATTCCAATTTGGAACAAGCTAGGAATTTTTGTATGGTTGACCTCAAAGTCAAAGTTTATCTTTTGTAGTACTCCGTATGTTAGACTCTTGCATGCTGGGAATTTCTTGTTCATACTTAAAATGTTGACTCATTTCCTCAGTTACCTTTTGAAGTGACAAAAGAATAGTTAGTCTCTTGTATGCCACGACCAATTGTTGAAAACAAGGCCTCTAATTTGTTGCTCTATTGTTACTGTTGTTTATTTACTTTTAAGTTTTGGTTTATTTCGAACTGTTACTGCTACTGTGGTTTAACTTTAACTAGTTATGTTTATTCCAGGTTCGTATGGAGCATTCCGCGATTGTAGTCACTAAAAGAAAATACATTAGTGTTGGTGATTTTAGTGTCACAATGTCATTTTAAGTAACTGGAACTAACATGTGAGCTAAGGGGCATCATAGTTTGTACTCTAATATATGTATGGGGTTGTGCGGAGTGCACGCATGTATAAGATCGAATTAGAAGCCGGTTCGACGACTATTCGGGGGTCCGGGGTTTCCAAAGGGGCAGCGCCCCTAGCGGGGTCCATGGGGCAGAGCCCCTAGCTGGGGCCCCGCTCGGAAAGTGGAAAATTCAATTTTTTGAGGGTGATTATGGTAAAACTAATGAAACTCGTTAGTTTTGGTAACCCTAAATCCTCATTAAATCCGGATTAACATTACTTGCTTCCAAAGCAACTAATGACGACCCAACCCTAATGAAACCCTAATCTCGTTTAATATATAAACAGTTCTTCCTCTTCTGAGGGAGGTTACGATCTTAAGCTCTCGTTTTTCATCATACTTTCACAGAATCCTCTAGCATATTGGCTTACGATTTTTGTGCCTAGAATCGTAAGTGTCCACTTGGATTATCCTAGGCTGAATTTCTTGTAACCCAAACATAGGGTAGAAATATCAGTTCGGAAAGTGATATCACGATCCAAGTTGGTATCCAGATCTCCAATACAAACCCTAAATTTTCCTACAATTAGTGTTGTACAACGTCGTGCTATATATGAAGCCTTATTGCAAGCAACTGATTCCGGAGAGTTAAAAAGGGGTGCCATAGGTACTGTTGCTGCACATTTCTATGTATCGAACTGGACTGTTAGTCGCATTTGGCATCAGGCTAAATCTCAGTTTGACCAAGGACTACCGGTCGATCTATCTTCAAATTTGCCAATGGTTGTTGGACAAAAAAGGGTGCAAGTAAATTTAAATCAAGTTTTAGATATTCCATTACGTCGTCGAACTAATATATGGTCTCTTGAAAATTGTTTAAATGTTTCTAAATCAACTATGTATAGACGAATCAAGGAAGGTGCCCTTCGACTACACACAAATGTCATCAAGCTGACTCTTACTCATGAGAATAAGAGAGCAAGAATAGAATTTTGTTTATCTAAGCTTAGTCGATCATTATCAAATCAAATTCCCACATTCCATGATATGTTCAATGTTGTCCACATTGACGAGAAGTGGTTTTACATGTCAAAACCATCAAGATGTTACTACCTTATCCCCGATGAGGATGAACCATTAAGAACATGTCACAGCAAAAAATTTATCACCAAAGTTATGTTCCTAGCGGCTGTGGCAAGACCAAGATTTGATGCATCCGGTGACGAAATTTTTTCAGGAAAAATCGATATCCACCCGTTTACAAGATTAGAACCCGCTAAGCGTTCAAGCAAAAACCGTGTTGCGGGAATTTTGGAGACAAAACCTATTTTATCAGTGACTAAAGAAGTAACAAGGTCATGGTTGATAAAAAAAGTTTTGTCGGATATTAGAGCTAAGTGGCCGGGAAGTCAACTTGGTCCCATATTTATTCAACAAGACAACGCAAGGCCCCATATTGATGTTAATGACACCGAGTTTCTTGAAGCGGCATCTCGAGATGGATTTGATATCCGTCTAAGTTTTCAACCCCCCAATAGTCCGAATTTGAATGTGTTAGACCTTGGATTCTTTCGAGCAATCCAATCACTTCAAGAGCAAGAGGTTTTCGGTACAATTGATGAGTTGGTTCATGCGGTTGAAACATCTTTTGACAGAATGGAATCCCAACAACTTAACAATGTATTTTTAACTCTACAAACATGTATGAAGGAAATCATAAAAGTTCAAGGTGGCAACAGTTACCAAATACCGCATATTGGTAAGAATAGGTTGGAACGAGAAAGTAACCTACCACTCCAAATTGAATGTGATCAAAATCTCATAGACGAAGCTCTATTGCATTTGGCTGCCTAGTTAAAAATTTGATAGACGTTGGTCTTTTGTATTTTGTGTGTTTGTAAGTGTATTGTATTTTGTGATTTGGAAAGTTAAAAAAAAACGTACAGTAGCCTTAGTCAAGTATCACAACAATTTAAGAAATTGTTTTGGTTTTCTAAAGGAGATACACAAGTAAGTTTATTGTTTAAAATAATTGAGAATTTGATTTTGATTAAAAATGCTAACAAATGTTGCAATAAATTGACAACGGCGAAAAGCAATAACTTGAAAACAAGAATGAAAAGTTAAACAAAAAAAACAACCATTCAAGTTGTTTGGAGAAAAAGCATCGAAGGAAAAAAAAAGGAAGAAAAAAAATAAAGAAATTACTTTTTATACTTTTTATGCATTTAATACGATTAATGAATGCATTGTTTGTTAGAAGGGTATTTTGGTAAAGATGCTATTTATTTATAGAAATTGACTATCATTTTGGGACATATGGAAAAGGAAAGATGGACTATGAATTTGGGACGGAAGGAGTAACAGTTAATAAATAAAATGATTAAGTAATTTATTAGTTAATCATAATCTAGTATTTCAAGTCTTCAACACAATTAGCAAGAAAAACATATATTGTTTCAATGGAAGTCATGACAGTCACAAAATCACTATTTTATTCAATGGAATGACACAAAAAACGTTTTTTTATGTAAAATAGCCTGATATTTGCATATTTAGCCATATATTTAGTATAGATTTTTATCAATTATTAGCTAATTATTTGCATATTATGGACAAAAGGTACTTAATAACGTTTAAATTATATTTTAAGTCCAGAAGTCATGCTCGGGAGCAAAAAGGAGGAAGGAGATGCAATTAGAAGCTGCAGAATGAAGAAAGGAGTACAAACCTGAAGCTACTCGGCGAGTCCAATCGTCTACTCGACGAGTTTCCACGAAGATTCGTGAAGCAACACGTAAAGTCCTTACCGTGCATGGATTCACAAAGGGTACTCGACGAGTTGGTTGTCTACTCGACGAGTAGCCTCTGTTTTGAGTTATCTATAAATAGACACAATAAATCCGATTGGAGGACTTTTCTGGCTTTTCTGGAGAATACTTTGCGACTAAGGAATCCCTTGGAGACCTGGAAGACGTGAGAAGAACCCTAATCTCTCATTCTTAGAAGATTCAAGGCAATTTAGGTTTAATTTTCCACTTTATCTTTGAATTGAACAATGTTTGAGTTGATTACTTTCGTTTTTAGCTTTTTGACTACTGTAATCATGAGCTAAATTTACTAGTTTCTTTTTAGGGAAGACAATTTTACTCTTATGGATTAATTTTATGGTTTGATTAATTGTTAATTGGTGATTTTGTTAAATTAAGCTTGTTAAAGATCCTTATGCATTAACCATAACTATTCTCTGTTAATAGGAAGGCAATTAGGCTGCATGAACATCTCTTAATTGTTTACCTCATATGATTTATGTGAACACTTTGTTATGTGCCTAGGACTAGTGAATATGAAACTAGGATTAATTAGAGAATGGGTAAATTGATGTGTGAGCTTGTTGATAAACCAACAACAAGAGGCTAATTGAATTAGTAATTTGAATAACCAATTACAAGTCTTATTTAATCCGAATAATTGAACTAGGGAATTAATTAGCTTAAACACTTGATCACTGCTTAAATTAATTGATTTTCTAAGGATTGGTAATAGCGAATGCGAATCTAATCACTTTAGTCGGTAACCAATAACAGTTAATCTATTGCTTTGCCATAAAATTAACCATATGAGTGAATGAGTTGAACCTAAGCAGAAACCTTTTATCAAATTTGGTGAATTTTTACTTGGTTTTAGTTGATTAGTTAATCGCGTGTTAGTTAGTGTGTCTAAGTTTCTAGTCTTGTAAAACTAGAGAAAACCCTTTTACTTTTATTACTTGTTGGTTAAAATTAGTTATTAGGATAATTTCCGTTCCTCGAGTTCGACACCCTACTTATTCAACTATACCACTAAAAGACAGGTTCACTGCCTTTTTGTGTTTAAATTATATTTTTAGAGTAGGAATAAAACGAGTTGGTTTTACACACATCAAGTTTTTGGCGCCGTTGCCGGGAAACGATTCAAAAATTAATTCTAATTTCTAGTTTTATCGATCCTTTGTGTGAGCTTATCTTGCACAAAGTTCTTTTTTTAGTAATTCAGTAATTAGGTTAAGTTTTAGTATTTAAATATTCTTATTTGTTTTTATTTATTTTTAGGCTTTTAGGCAGTGTACTCGCCGAGTGCAGTCGAACCTACTCGGCGAGTTCAGTGCTGATTTCCAGTTTTTTTTTATTTTCTTTCTGTTTCGTTTTTGTTCTTTTTACGCGTTTTCTTGTTTTAATTGCAGAGTGTTTATGACCAGAGGAAGCAATATACCTTTAACTCTACCACTTGAAGACCCGGAAGCTACTTTAAGGAAAAACAAAGGCAAAACCGTTGGAGATTCCGCTTCTTCAAAGAACTCACCTTTGAAGAATCTCAAATCCGTTTTTAGCAATAAAAAGAGCAGCAAATCAGGAGCATCCAGCACCTCTTCCTTGGCAAACGAAGACCCAATCAAGGAAGACATCGTGTACAAATCCGAAAAGGAAGAAAGCGAATTTGAAGAAGGTAGCGATCTAGAAGGCGGATTCGGCGACACCATGGCTAACATCGATGAAGTTACCATGGGCGAGTGGAAGAAGACGATGCGTGAAGACACCGGTCCGGGACTCGTGCAACCCACGATTCCAGAAAATGCCAACTTCGAACTTAAAGGCCACATACTCGCCCAACTTAAAGAAATTTCGTTCTATGGAGAAGATCACGAAGACGCGTACAAGCACCTAGAAGAGGTCAATGATATAGCCGATTACTTCAACTTTCCTAATGTGGCCCGTGACACCGTTCTGCTTCGCATGTTACCGGTCACGTTTAAAGGCGCTGCAAAAGATTGGCTAAAATCACTCCCTCCAGGATCCATCACCACATGGGCTAGAATGAAAGAAGAGTTTATTGATCAATTTTGCCCACCATCAAAGATAGCCAAGTTGAAGAAAGCTATAGCTAATTTTGAGCAACAAGCCGGAGAATCACTTCATGAGGCGTGGGAGAGGTACAAAAGCTTACTAAGGAATTGCCCACATCATGATCTTAATAGTCAATAAGAAGTCTCCATTTTTTATGATGGAGTAAATGTGACAACAAGGCAATTACTTGACTCGCAAGGACCGCTAACAAAGAAGGCACCCCCGATAATAAAGCAACTAATTGAGGAGTTCTCTAAGCATTCTAGAGAATACCACAATTCAAGGAATGATGTGACAAGGGGATCAACTTATGCAGCTTCAGAAGATTTATCGGCAGTTATGGCAATGTTGAAAACCATGGATAGGAGGATGGATAAAATGGATCAAACAATCCATGCTATTCGGGTAGGATGTGAGAATTGCAATGGGCCTCATCTAACTAGAGATTGTAATTTGGACGAGAACGGGAATAAGAAAGTGCAAGTATGCTATTCTAGTGGTGATAGATTTGATGACGATTGGTGAAAACCTAAGAAAGAATGGCTTCCTTATGATGAGTACAAGAAAGCGAAGGAGGAGAAGTTTAGACAAAAGGCAAGGGGGTTTTTACCAAAAGGAGGAGCCGGTACAAGAAAAGAAACCAAATCTAGAAGAAATGCTCACTAAATTTGTAGCTGCATCCGAGAAAAGACACAATGACCACGATGCTGCAATACAAGATACAAGAACAATATTAAGGAATCAGCAAGCATCTATTCACAACATTGAGAAGCAGCTGGGGCAACTTGCCCAACAAATAAATCAAAGAGCACCGGGAGAACTTCTAGTAATACCGAAAATAATCTACGAGGCGCACATATAAATATTGTGACAACTAGGAGTGGAAAGATAATTACTCCTCTGGCCCCTATTCAGAACGAAGATCCGAAGCTGGTATAAAAGGAGGAGGCAGAAGGGCGGAACCAAAATCAGACCCAGCTGAACCCAGACACTACTCGCCGAGTCCAGGATATGGACTCGATGAGTCCGACACCTGATCAGAAAATTAAGTCTCCTGTTAAGCCATATCAGCCTCCACTGCCATATCCAGCCCGAGTTAGACAAGAAAAGAATGAAGAAGACTACCAGAAGTTTCTAGAACACATAAAGGCTCTTCAAATTAATATACCATTCATAGAAGCGGTTGCACAAATGCCAAAATACGCCAAATTTCTCAAGGAGCTTCTAACTAATAGAAGGAAGATGGAAGAAGTGAAGAAAGTGGTTCTAAATGAGAATTGTTCAGCTGCCATGTGCCATACTCATTTTTCAAGAAATTAGATCTCCCGAAGCCGAGGCCAATTCGAATGGCAATTCACCTAGCAAATAAAACGGTTACATTCCCAAGGGGAATATGCGAAGATCTATTGGTGAAGGTTGATAAGTTTGTGTTTCCCGCAGACTTTATAGTTTTAGACATGGAAGCGGATCCTCAAGTCCCGATCATTCTTGGAAGACCTTTCCTTAACACCGAAAGCGCTATAGTTGACATGCGAGATTCCAAACTTACTCTACGGGTAGGGGATGAATCAGTCACTTTTGGGGTTGATCAAGCCATGAAGCACGCAAGGAGTAGTGATGACACAACATTTTCGATTGATATGTTGGAAGAATTAATGGAAGAATGGAATAATGAAGAACCAAACAAGTCCACCATCACCTTTGATGAAGAATTCGATGCTGAAAGCGACCTGCTGGAATTAGAGAGACTACTTGAGGAAGCTGATTATAATGAGCTGATCAAAAGTAATGAACAGTCTACTCGCCGAGTAGATTCTACCTACTCGACGAGTCCATCCAAAGAATCCCGAACAGACGCAAAATTTGCCCAGGACTCGACGAGTCCCATTACTGGACTCGACGTGTGCAATATCCAGAACACGAAAACTGAGCTGAAAGCACTACCAGGTCACTTGGAGTATGCATTTCTTGAAGAGGGTCAACAAAAACCTGTAATTATAGCTGCTGATTTGACCAAACATGAGAAAGAAAGTCTTGTGGGGGTACTAAAGAAGAGGCAAGGTGCTATAGCATGGAAGATAACTGACATCAAGGGAATTAGTCCAGCTTATTGCTCTCATAAAATTAACTTAGAAGATGGGGCTAAACCTGTAGTTCAACGCCAAAGAAGACTAAACCCGAACATGCAAGAAGTTGTGAAAAAGGAGGTGGTAAAACTATTAGATGTCGGGATTATTTACTCAATTTCCGATAGCCCGTGGGTGAGTCCGGTGCAGGTGGTACCGAAAAAAGGAGGAATGACGGTGGTAGCAAATGAAAATAACGAATTAATTCCAACAAGAACGGTGACCGGGTGGTGTGTTTGCATCGACTATAGGAAACTAAATGATGCAACATGCAAGGATCATTTTCCATTGCCATTTATTGATCAAATGCTCGAGAGGCTGTCCGGGCATCTATATTATTGCTTTCTCGATGGTTTCTCGGGATATTTTCAAATTCCAATCGACCCACAAGATCAAGTGAAGACTACTTTTACATGCCCGAGTGGAACATTTGCATATAGATGCATGCCTTTTGGGTTATGCAACGCACCGGCCACTTTCCAAAGGTGTATGATGGCCATTTTCCACGATATGATCGAGAAGTTTATGGAGGTTTTCATGGATGACTTTTCGGTTTTCGGGTCCTCTTTTGAAGATTGTTTGTCTAACTTGGATCTAATGTTAGCAAGATGTGAGAAGACCAACCTTGTCCTTAATTGGGAGAAGTGTCATTTTATGGTGAAGGAAGGAATCGTGCTAGGACACAAGGTCTCGAGGATGGGGATAGAGGTGGATAGAGCAAAGGTGGACACTATAGCCAAATTTCCACCTCCAACAAATGTCATGGGGGTAAGAAGCTTTTTAGGCCACGCGGGGTTTTATAGGCGCTTTATTAAAGACTTTTTGAAGATCACAAGACCCTTGACTCAACTTCTTTTGAAGGACGCCCCATTCAACTTTTCTAAAGAATGTCTTGAAGCATTTCATTTGTTGAAGGAAAAGTTGACTACTTCGCCTATTATGGTAGCTCCAAATTGGAGTCTTCCTTTTGAGCTAATGTGTGATGCTAGTGACTTTGCGGTGGGAGCTGTTTTGGGACAAAGAATTGACAAGCATTTTCAGCCAATCTATTATGCAAGTAAGACCCTGAACCCAACACAAGAGAACTACACTACTACAGAAAAGGAGCTACTAGCAGTGGTTTTTGCATTTGATAAATTTCGCTCATATTTGGTTTTGTCAAAAACCATAGTTTTTACCGACCATTCTGCCCTTAAGTATCTTTTTGCTAAACAAGATGCTAAGCCAAGGTTGATTCGTTGGGTGTTGCTACTACAAGAATTTGACATTGAAATACGAGATAAGAAGGGGATGGAAAACGTGGCCGCCGATCATCTATCGAGATTGGAAAACCCGCACTTGGAAGAGTTAGAAGAAAACAAGATTGGAGATGAATTTCCCGAAGAGTATTTATTGGTTATAGCAGGAGAGATTCCATGGTTTGCAGATATAGCTAACTATTTAGCTAGTGAATACATCCCAAAAGACTTGACCCGCCAACAAAAGAAGAAGTTCTTTTCAGAAATTAAGTATTACTTTTGGGATGAGCCATACCTCTTTCGTAGCTGTGTTGATGGTATGATAAGAAGATGTGTATCCGGGAAAGAAAGTCTAGAAATCTTGAAGCATTGTCATAGCGGGCCCACCGGAGGACATCATGGAGCGCAATATAAGGCCAAGAAGGTTTTTGATTCGGGTTTTTATTGGCCTACTATCTTTAAAGATGCTACAAAATTTGTCAAAGAATGCGATTCATGCCAAAGATCGGGAAACATTTCATCACGAAACGAGATGCCCCAAAATAGCGTTCAAGTTTGTGAAATATTTGATGTTTGGGGAATTGACTTCATGGGACCTTTCCCAATGTCAAAGGGAAATAAATACATTTTGGTAGCAGTCGATTATGTATCCAAATGGGCGGAGGCACAAGCATTACCCACGAATGATGCTCGAGTAGTGGTACGTTTTCTCAAGAAATTATTTTCAAGATTTGGAGTTCCAAGGGCTCTAATTAGTGATCGAGGCACCCACTTCGCCAATAATCAATTAGCTAAGGTGTTGCAAAAATATGGTGTCCACCATAGATTTTCAACATCCTATCATCCTTAAACGAGTGGGCAAACTGAAGTTACGAATAGGGCGTTGAAGAGAATATTAGAAAGATCGGTTGGAAGTAATAGAAAATAGTGGTCGGATAAGCTTGATGATGCACTTTGGGCGTTTAGAACAGCTTTCAAAACACCTATTAGTACTACACCATATAGGTTGGTTTATGGGAAGAGTTGCCGCTTGCCAGTTGAGATTGAGCATAAAGCATTTTGGGCTTTAAAGATGTGCAATTTTGATTTGGCTAAACTTAGAAACAACCGATTGATGCAAATGAATGCCCTTGAAGAACTAAGGAATGAGGCATACACTAGTTCCTTGATTTACAAAGAAAAGACCAAGAATTGGCATGACAAAAGACCCAAGGGTAATAAGGACTTTCACGAAGGACAAAAGGTGTTACTTTTTAATTCAAGGCTCAAACTTTTTCCGGGCAAGCTAAAGACACGATGGGATGGTCCATTTATAGTGAATAAATTTTTTCCACATGGAGCTATTGAGCTAATATCAAGGGATGGAACTCTTTTCAAGGTCAATGGTCATAGAGTGAAAAGATATGAAGAAGGAATTCCGAGAAATGACAAACTTGAAGAAGGACTGCTACTGGAAGGGATTACAGAAACGTAAGCGGGAAGGAGTCCAGCTAATAACTCCTTAAAAAGAAGCGCTTTCGGGAGGCAACCCGAGTTTAGAGTTTGCTTTCTTTTTCCTTTATTTTTCATTTTTATTTTAAGTTTTTTTAGGATTTGCTTTTATCATTCTTCTTCTGAGTTTCTGATGATTGCTTGAGGGCATGGAATGCTCAAGTGTGGGGTGTGGCGTACAATTTAAAAAATTGGATGTTTTTAGCTTCCTGAATAAAAGACTCGTCGAGTCCCTAAACCTGCTCGGCGAGTCCATTTAAGAAATCCCGATTAAACGCGGAATCGCGACACTACTCGGCGAGTAGGTACACCTACTCGACGAGTCCAAGTATAGACCAGAATTTTTTTTTTGTTTTTCACATTCAGTAAAAGGGGTTTTTAACCCTAATTGAGAAACATTTCAAAAATTCATCCAGCCGCCCCCATACACGACGAGTGACTTCCCTCAAGGTCTTCATCTTGATTTCTTGCATTTTCTTCCAAATCCAACCACAAGGTAACCATTTTCTACTCTTAATCTGTTAAATTTTCAATCTTTGGTGGAGTTAGACCTTTAATTTTTGAAAAATCCCAATTTTGACTAAACTTGGATTTTAGGGTTTTGAGTTCTTGTTAAATTAGGACGTTTTAGACAAAATTTCTTACATAGTTATGCTCCTAGAACATACCGAAGCAAACCCCTAAAGAAATTTTCAGATTTGGCCGGTTAATTTCATGTAACAGGATCTGGACTGGCAAAGTTCATCCTGCTCGCCGAGTCGGTTCGTGGACTCGGCGAGTCCATGATGCAGAAGCCAGAAATTTTTTTGTTTTTAATCTTTCTGTGTTTTGTTTTTGGTATGTTTGGTTGTGTTTTGCAGGTAAAATGTCTAGAAGAGGGCAGAGTTCCAGGGGAGGTAACTATAGGGATCTTTCATGGTTAAACTTTCCAAGCATTACCTCAAAATCTTCATTGGCTCGTGCGAAAAACAAACTGGAAGCATTGAAACGCAAGGAAATATATGTTCCAAATGAAATTGACTGGTGGTGGATTGGTCAAACTGATATGGAGGAGGAGTTGACCCCTTATTTGGTTAAGTCTTTCAACAATGAGGGGGTGAATATAGTGTGCGATGGCTGGAGCCGACTCTTCAAAATTCAAGAGCCCGTTTATCAAGAGTTGTGTTGGGAATTCTTTGCTACTATTTCCTTCCGAGGTGGTAGTGAATATTACAATCCAAACACTATTACTTTCTGTCTTGGAGGGGAGTTACATCAATGTAGCATTGCAGAGCTTGCTTGGAGGATGAGGATATATGATCAAGCTGTGATTATGTCCGAAGATTTTGAAACCTTCCTAGAACAATGTCACAAAGAGTTGCCCGAGGGGGTGGTGGCATCGACTTGGTGGAATACTATCGCCAACCGGGTCTATATTCCATCTTCCGCCCAAGAAGGCTTTATCCGTTCACCCATCCATCGTCTTATCCACCGTCTCATTGCTAGCACCATCAACATGAGGAATGATGATGACAAAGTTCCCACTCTTGACATTTTCTATATGTGGAGTATTATAACTCCCGATGTTTTCTGCAACTTGCCATATTGCTTGGCGAAATATTTAGCAGAAGGGACAGTCAAAGAGCGGATCACCTCAAAGATCAATGGGGGCATGTTTGTCACAAAGCTTGCAAGAACATATGGGATTTTTGAAAAACGGGAAGCTCGGATGTTGACAATGGTTCCGTCACCTCCTTTTAGCACCACCTTATGTAGGAGGGCGAGGATCATTGACGACTATGGTGGGGAGCACATTGGCATCCCCAATGCGGACGAGGTGTTGGTACCGGAGGAGCCGGGAAGAAGGGTGAGGCAAAGGAGGGAGCAAGTCCGAGAAGCTCCACCGGTCATTCCGGCGGATGATGAGTTGCCTATGGATTGGTACCACGTTGAGGAAAGAAGATACCAAGATGACCTTGGTAGAAGTATGAATTATCACAACGAGTCATTTGTTTATCTCTTTGAACAAATGAATATTGCGCCGAGACCCGGACCCGGATTCCCGTATGTGATGAGTTGGGAGGAGCGTGTGCAGAGGAGGAACAATCAAGCGAGTGGGAGTAGAGCTGGAGGAGATGATATTGAAGAAGATTGAAAGTTTATGTTTTTAATTTGGATGTTATTTTATTTTGTTGGTTTTGTGTTTTGAAATTTTATGTTTTAAGACTTAATTAGGAGTGTGCTTGTTTTCTTTTACAGTGGTTGCCTTGTTTCTTTTCAGGATTGAAGATTAGGATGCAATATAAGAGTCTCATTGGTCACGGCTAGAGTGAGGGTCTGGTTTAGATGAGAGTATGCAAATTCAAGTTTAGGATCGAGTCCGTTAGGAATAAGGGTGACAAAATGTGTCATTTACTGAAGAAATAAAAGAAGAGTCGTTGAATTGTCATATTCCAGCAGCTTAGCAAAGGAAGAAGGCAGAACATTATTTTTTCCACTCAGCGCTCTACTCGTCGAGTGCACATACTGGGCTCGACAAGTCCATCTGCAATATCACGATTTTCTGCTTGGAGTCCATTTACTCGCCGAGTTCCCGTTCTAATCGACGAGTCACTCAAGATTCTACTCTCATGATTCGGATTTTGGGCACATTCGCTGCAGTTTTTACTCACATTATCATGAAGATTAATTCCTGGAGATTTCTAAGAGCTTTTTCCTCAATAATTGGAGCTATTTAAGATGTTTTTCCACACGAGACATGATACCCAAGGCATGGATGAGCTGTTCCCATGTCTAAAGTCACTTGAAGATAGAGCTGAAGAGAAGAGATATCAACCTCGCCACTGCTATCCCAGGGGAGTTTGTTCCAATTCCCTCTTTATTTTTGCATTTTTCTTTTCATGCATAACATGCAATGGGGACATTGCATGAATTAAGTGTGGGGTAGGGGGTTGGTTATATTAGTAAATTTAGAATCTTAAATTAGGCTTAATTTTTAAAAAAAATTTTGCATTAATATTGCAAGGATCTTAATTTAGAAAATTCGGGTAAAAGCAATTAGGAATCATGATAGTGTTATGTTTGATGATTGCATAAAGACCCAAATATTTAGTTGAGCCTATACACGTTATAATGCATTTGTGGCCCCCTTTGTTCTAGTGAAATCATGGGACAAAAACATAACATCGCTTAGTTTGAGGGATGCAATAAGTTTAGCATCGTGTACCAGAAATGTATCCAGGAAATTTTTTATCTCTAATCAATAAAGGTTGAAGTTGAGCGCCCCTGCTTAAGCATGTAGGTTTTGAGTGATAAAAAGTGAGTTACATGTAAAAAAAAGAGAGAATTACAAGAAAAGTTTGAAAATTTTATGGAGTACAAAGTATGAAGATCAAAGATCAAAAATTCTGAAGAAATTTCAAAAAGTTGAAGATACCCAAAAATCAAAGAAAATCAAAAAGGTGGTGAATTCAAAGAAATCAAAGTTCAAATTATCAAGAAGGTGAAGAATTCCAAAAAGCTCCATAGTGGTATCAAGAAAAAATTGTAATTTTTAGATTATGTATGCTTGGGTTGCTCAACCAAAAACACCTTAAGACTGGGAGGTTTTCTACGGATGGATTCGGAGGGATGCATAAAATGAGCATTGTTCAAAAGAAGTGGGCGAGTGTTTATGAGGATTGTGAGTATTTAGGATGAGGGGGTCGTTTAGGAAAAATTTAGACACAAATGCATGCGTTGCGGTCTTGGCATAATGGTTGGGTTTGATTGGGATTGTCTCATGTGATTCTAGTGTGCAGAAATTCAGTTTTGCTTGGGGGCAAGCAAAAGTCAAGTGTGGGGTATTTTGATATTTGCATATTTAGCCATATATTTAGTATATATTTTTATCAATTATTAGCTAATTATTTGCATATTATGGACAAAAGGTACTTAATAATGTTTAAATTGTATTTTCAGTTCAGAAGTCATGCTCGGGAGCAAAAAGGAGGAAGGAGATGCAATTAGAAGCTGCAGAATGAAGAAAGGAGTACAAACCTGAAGCTACTCGGCGAGTCCAATCGTCTACTTGACGAGTTTCCATGAAGATTCGCGAAGCAACACGTAAAGTCCTTACCGTACACGGATTCACAAAGGGTACTCGGCGAGTTGGTTGTCTACTCGATGAGTAGCCCCTGTTTTGAATTATCTATAAATAGACACAATAAATCCGATTGGAGGACTTTTCTGGCTTTTCTGGAGAATACTTTGCGACTAAGGAAACCCTTGGAGACCTGGAAGACGTGAGAAGAACCCTAATCTCTCATTCTTAGAAGATTCAAGGCAATTTAGGTTTAATTTTCCACTTTATCTTTGAATTGAACAATGTTTGAGTTGATTACTTTCGTTTTTAGCTTTTTGACTACTGTAATCATGAGCTAAATTTACTAGTTTCTTTTTAGGGAAGACAATTTTACTCTTATGGATTAATTTTATGGTTTGATTAATTGTTAATTGGTGATTTTGTTAAATTAAGCTTGTTAAAGATCCTTATGCATTAACCATAACTATTCTCTGTTAATAGGAAGGCAATTAGGTTGCATGAACATCTCTTAATTGTTTACCTCATATGATTTATGTGAACACTTTGTTATGTGCCTAGGACTAGTGAATATGAAACTAGGATTAATTAGAGAATGGGTAAATTGATCTGTGAGCTTGTTGATAAACCAACAACAAGAGGCTAATTGAATTAGTAATTTGAATAACCAATTACAAGTCTTATTTAATCCGAATAATTGAACTAGGGAATTAATTAGCTTAAACACTTGATCACTGCTTAAATTAATTGATTTTCTAAGAATTGGTAATAGCGAATGCGAATCTAATCACTTTAGTCGGTAACCAATAACAGTTAATCTATTGTTTTGCCATAAAATTAACCATAGGAGTGAATGAGTTGAACCTAAGCAGAAACCTTTTATCAAATTTGGTGAATTTTTAATTGGCTTTAGTTGATTAGTTAATTGCATGTTAGTTAGTGTGTCTAAGTTTCTAGTCTTGTAAAACTAGAGAAAACCCTTTTACTTTTATTACTTGTTGGTTAAAATTAGTTATTAGGATAATTTCCGTTCCTCGAGTTCGACACCCTACTTATTCAACTATACCATTAAAAGACAGGTTCACTGCCTTTGTGTGTTTAAATTATATTTTTAGAGTAGGAATAAAACGAGTTGGTTTTACACACATCAAGTTTTTGAAAATATCCCAAAAATGGAATTTATTCAAATAGCGGTAATAGCGCCGATATAGCGATGACCATAATCGCGATAAATAGCGGCGCTAATAGCGTCACCGCTATTCTAAACTACTATTTTGAAATAGCATTTCTGTACCTCCGCTAACCGTTATAGTGTTGCTATAGCACCGCTATAGTGCCGCAATTGACTACATAGGTTGGGACAAGATTAAGAATGTGGGCGACAGTCTCTAGGGCATACTCCCAGAATGAAATTGGAAGAGAAGCTCGACTCATCATGGAACGAACCATGTCCAACAAGGTTCGATTGTGCCTCTCAGCCATACTATTAAGTTGTGGTGACCTAGGAGGTGTCAATTGTGAAACTGTTCCACATTCCTTAAGGTAGTCGTAGAACTCGATATTAAGATACTCACCACCTCTATTCGATCTAAGCATCTTTATCTTCCTTCCCAATTGATTCTCGACTTCTTGTTTAAACTCTTTGAACTTTTCAAAGGCTTCTGACTTGTGCTTGATTAAGTATATATAGCCATATCTGTTATAATCATCTGTAAAAGTCACATAGAATCGATTAGCATCCTTTGTGGTGGATCTGAAGGGCCCACACACATCTATGCGTATGAGGTCCAATAAACCTTCACTTCTTCACAAGAACCAGTGAAAAGGTGATTTTGTCATCTTACCCAAAAGACAAGATTCACATTCATCATCTGACCTTAGGTCAAATGATTCCAACACTCCATCCTTTTGGATTTGAGCGATGCGTTTCTTGTTAATGTGTCTAAGATGACAATACCACAAGCACGTTTTGTCTATACCATTAGACAAATCAATATGAAATACACTATTACCTAAATTGTCTACACACATCACAATTTTATACACACCATCACAAGGTAAAGCTTCAAAATAGAAAATACCATTTTTATAAGCAGAAATAGAACCATTCTCATCATTAAAAGAATATCTAAAACCTTGTTTAAACAATGTATTAAAGGAAATAATGTTTCGTGTCATTTCTGATGAGTAGAAACAATTTAATAAATCTAAAGTAACTCCATCACTAAGCACTAGACTATAAATTCCCATCTTGGTGACAGGTGAAGATCGCCTATTCCCCATGGTCAAGTTTATTCTACCATGCTTCACGTACTCAATTCTTCTTAGCCCCTGCAAATCAGAACAAATGTGAAATCCACATCCTGTATCAAGGACCCAAGAATGAGAAGATGATGAGATTTTAGATAAGATAGTGTATATACCTGCAGAAGTCGGCTTCACCTTGTCATATTTGATGTCTTGCAGATACTTTGGGTAGATTCGTTTCCAATGCCCTTTTTCGTTGCAGTAAAAGCAAGTGGCCTCTTTGGGATTAGAGACAAGGGGGCATCAGAACTGTATATTCCTTTGGGTCCATTTCTTGACGACCCAGCTTGAGACTTTCCCTTCCAGTTTTTCTTAGGAGGAACTTTCCTCTTTTTCCATTTCCCTTGATCAATGGCCATAACAGGAGCACTAACAGGAGTGTAGGCAACATTTTTTCCCTTCATCCTTGCTTCAGCTATTCGCAGGAGGTTGTGTAATTGAGACAAAGTAGTTTCATTGTTGTTCAAATGATAAGTCAAGATGAACCGATCATAACAACTTGGCAAGGAGTTCAACACTATGTCAATTTCCAACTCTTCATCAAAATTCACATTAAGCTTGACAAGCCTATCCACGTATTGTTGCATTCTCTGTACGTGGTTGCTAACAAATTATCCCTCTTTCATCTTGCTAGCTATGAGGGACTTTACCACCTCGTACTTTTCCTGACGAGTTCGCTTATGGTACTTCTCCATAAGGTCCTTGTTCATCTCGTATGACCAGTAATCCTCATATTATCTCTGTAATTCAGGAGTCATTATGGCCACCATGATGCAAGCAACTTTTATCGCATCATTGTAGTGCTTTTTGTAGGCAACCATTTCTTCAGGAGGGACCTTCTCTTCGTCGATCTCATATATTGGTCTCTCAAGGACATACTCCTTGTCCTCGAAACAAAGAGCCATTTTTATGTTGCGCATCCAGTCATTGTAGTTGGTGCCATTTTTAATCTCAAATTATGCTCTGACATTTGTGACTGGAATACCGAGGATCATAAACAAGATGTGAATAACCATGCAAATAAGTTTGGCACTCTCGATGTCATTTATCATCTCATTTTAATGTGCCGGTTAACAACACGCGCTCCATTAGTGAATGATAATTTTTGAGATGATCATTATCACTCTTTATAGTCACTATTAGTGTGCTAGTTAACCACACACGTTCCACTAACTACTATAAAGTATAATGTGCAATTTCATAGGTTAGCATACAAATTCACATTTTCCTAAAGCAACTAAGATTGGGATTTAAAATAAAATGATTAGTTACTTTTAATCGCATTATACTTATTAATGAAAATTAATTGTCCTATCAAACCCGTTCGGCTAACGACCCTCCACCAATCAAAGAAGCGGTGGGTGAGAGTAGACTTCCATTCAACTATCATTTTATAGGCAGTTTCCTTATACCCCCCTTATATATTGGCTTCGTGAATGAGGCGTACTAGCGGTTCGACTGACTTAGTCTTATACGTATAGTAATAATTAAACATTTAATTCTACATATAGTATAAGGTGTATTTTTCAAACTTTTTCAAAAATACTAGTTTATATTTTAAATTTCAAAAATTAAACAATTAATTTAAATTTAAAATAAACCAAATAATATTTGACATTAATTATTAAGTTCAATTAATATCCAAATTAATTATTTATACACTTAAAAATCAATCATATTAATCAACAAATAATTAATCAAGTCAAAGACTTATCTCATAACTTCTAGACTTTTGTTTTATCATGATATATTCAGTAAAATCGGATTTGGAAAATAAATATAGCAGATAATTATCACATATAAGCAGATTAGGCAGATAAGCATCAAAAATCTTGATCTGGACTGAGCTCATGTTGCGAGCATCTGTGCTCACGTCGTGCGCTGCGACAAAACAAAATAACAATTTTCTTTTCTTTTGATCGATTCACCAATGTCCAAATACATGAAAGAAAGCCATAGGCTCTGATACCACTGATGGAAAATGTAGGTTACAAAATTCTATGCACTAAGCGGAAAGACATTTAACAATTAAATGATTAGGGCATATGCAACCTATAAAGGATCTATGTCTTTCATGTAAAGGAAACATACTATGAAATATAAACCTACAAAACTTTTGTATATGAAACCTAATTCATAAGGATGAAAACTTACCTTGATGATCGTTGTAGCCAGTGTTGTAAAACTCGCTGAGTTGGCCGATTACTCCTCCGAGTACTCGCTACTCGGCCGCTTGCCGGGGCGAGTTACAGAATCCCGAGTACTCACCGATCGGCCCTTTACTGAACTGAGCAGTGTTGTAAAACTCGGTCAACTCAGTGATTAATATGTATAATATACTTAATGATTTATTATTTAACATACACACATGTGATTATTACTACATATATATCTTAAATTTTCAGTAATTATTCACGAAGTGAGACCATTATTTGTTTTTCTAGTTTTTGTGTATTCACATGTATCTAATTTTATTATTTATTTCAATCAACTTATGAGTTTAACATATGATTTTGACGTATATAATTTCCCTAAGAATATTTCTACATGAATTACCAAATCCGATTACTCCCCGAGTACTCCTGAGTACTCCCGAGTACTCGCTACTCGGTAGTCGGCCGAGCAGGTACCGAGTAACGATTTCTACAACCTTGGTTGTAGCAAACAATCTTGAATTCCTTCTTCAAAGCTTTTGGCAGCAAGCATCACAAATGTCGTGCCTCTGATGGTTCACACCCAACACAAGCAAGAAGGATATTGAGGAGAGAGGGGGAAGAAGATCAAAATATCAGCCTATACTCTCTAAGGTATGAGTGGCGAAAATCATAGCCATAGGGGGTTTTATATAGTGCAATCAGGAAACCCTAGATAAGCCCAAACACAATAAAATAATATTATCTTGAACCGGGTAATTATCCAGCTTCCTAATTATCCACCAAGGATAATTCTAGAAACTCTAATGGCTCCTTAAAATCGTCCATAGCCTCAAGAGGGGTTTTAGAATGCCTCTTGTTCAACTATTGAACAATTGCACTTCAGTCCCTACACTTTCAATTAATTCTTTTAATCACCAAATTAATTCCAATTAACTTTTGATTAAACATTAATTAAATATTACTATTTCTAATTAATATATTATTTCCATAATATATCAACAAATTATTCATGTCAATTTATTAATCAAATAATAAATCATTCTCTGACTCCAAAAATATCATGTACATTGCTAGGTTTGAGGGCAACCTAAAATGACTGTGCTACTATAAATTTAAGTTTATACCAATTATAGTTATGGGCTTAGACACCTAATCCAATATCCTCATCATCACTACTTCCACTGCAATCAAACTCCATCATCCTTTGGCTACCTCCGACCCTTGATTTCTAGAGTTTTGTTTTGTTTTCAAAAATGGTTTGAACAACAATGATTTCATATCGATTTCTGGGTTTTTTAGTGCCGAAAACGATTTTAGATTCATGAGTGTGGGTGTTTATTTTGTAAAACAAACCTAAAAAATGGAGTGTCTTGACTGTGTATTCTTGAGTTATGAACAAGTGTGTGTGTGTGTGTGAGAGGTGGGACCTTTGTATATTTAATAATTATAAAATATTTAAGAAAAAGAAAGAAAAATGAAAAATAAATATACTAAGGGTATAATAGTCTTTTCAGTTTTCTGAGGGATTAAAAACGCAATGAAACTAGCCGAAAAGGATCATGAAGCCAAAAAAGTCGAGGTTTGGACTAAACCTCAGAAAAAAAAAATACATAACATAGGGATCATTTTTGCATTTTTGTCTAGCAGAGACATTAATCGTGCCTTCCAACTTTTTTTTACGACAAGAGGAACCAAAGTCTATCCCACTATCATCATCAACAATAATCAATTACGAAGCTTACAACTAAGTTTTTTTTCCAACAAGTGAATTATATAATATATATTTTATAAACGATAATTTTTTTTCATTAATAACCTAACACTACACTAGTATAAGTATTGAATTTGTCATTGGATTGGAACAAAATAGTGATGGAGAGGATCTCCTGATACTAACCACCGATCCTTTGTATCTGAACTTCATGAAATTGATTCTTCTATCTTACAATTAAATCTTTGGCAAGTTCTCGCCATCATTACCCTCCTTATTGACTCTTTGATTTTATGTTCCATCATCAAGAAACCCTTTCCCCACTACATTCTCAATCATCTTTCACATCTTCGGTTATGTATGACGTACCTAACTGCAAGAACCCGCATGGCCCAAACATGTTCCCCATTGATCGATGGATACACCCAACATTAATCGACAAAAATATAAATCAACGCATTTGTAATTATTGGAAACCCCATATGAATAAGTAATGGTGACGAAGTCAGGTTGGTTTGTGACAACTGTTTTCAGGGCCGATTCTTCATTAATGGTAACTTCTGCATAATCGTTCATGTAAATGACATTTTCTTTCTTCTTCATCAAGCAAAAATGGACTCTGGGAGTTTTAACACAATGATTTTCCGACCAAGAATGAATACGAGGATAAAAAAGTGAAGACAGAGTGACGGAGGGGATCACCGATGACTCCTAATCTCCATTTTCAATGCTCTCTTCGCAAACATTAGTGTTTCATCCATAACGACAGTGGACAAATTCATGAAACATAAGGCTAGCAACGGTAAGAAAATATATGACACCGATAAAAGAGGAAACAACCATGTTGGGTCCACTCTATTCATTATTTCGATTTTAAATAAAATTAAAGTTTTGAATTTTTACTGTATTTCAGTAAATACTTTTCAAACCACAAGTGTTTGGTAAATAGTTTTTCCTATCGCTATTGTTCAGTAAAAAAAACTCTAAATTATAGTACCAAATTACTATAAGTTTTAATTTCGTCTCTTATCTTGATTTTTATATCTTTATGATTTTTAGTACAAAATATATCGGGGAAATGACACAAGTTCCTCTGAAGTTTCTAGGTTTGGTTGATTCAGTACCTAAAGTTATTTCGTTTTTTTATAAGGGAACAAAGTCGTGAGCAACCTGTCTTTTTAGTCACCTTCACCTATTTTAGCAGATTTCAGTGCCCCATCAACCATGTCATGTCATCGATTACCATTACCCTTCGACTCTTCCTAACAAGAACTTCACTAGTGACCATCTCTGATCACCATCTCCGTTTTGAACCACTTGTAAACATGCAAAGGTGAATCGATCATGGGTTTGAACCACCTGTAAACCCATTATTTGAAACATTATTTCACTCATGAAACCCCTAATCCGTCATTAAAAAAAAGTTTCAACATATAACCGAATTTAATTGAAGACCATGGAAATATCGATACCTTCTTTAGTCAATAGGAACACGTCGATTTAAAGAACGTAAAAATCTAACTTTGTATAAGGAAGTTATGATTTTTCAAAGTTTCGAGTGCGACACAGAAATCGAAATAAAAATTGGTTGATTGTTATCCAAAACGATATAAATAAAATGTGTATTACTCTTCAATATGAAATCAAGACGATATAAAGAACGTCGAAAACAGAGCATGTAAGAAGTTACGAATTTTGCAACGTTATTTACGGTCTAAGTATTCTCGGATCCTGAAACAAAAAATAAAGTGAAAATTAGCAGACTAAATTTACATGAAAGTTGTAGTACTTGTTGATAGCTACGCGTGGATATAAAAACCATTGAAAATGGAGTCCATATGCAAAAGTTATGGTTTTTTTGCATATATTATAAATTCAGATGGGCCACATGTGGCACTGCCAGATGAGGGACACTTGGCAACATCCTACTCCACCCTTCCTCCCCATGAAATGCCCCCAAATTACCACACGGGGAAGGACTCAGTGCGCCCCTCCTGTGTAACATCCATAAAATTCGAGTCAATTTAAAACTTTTTAAAACATTTCAAAACACATGATTATTACAAACTTGTTTTCAAAATAGTATATTGTCAGAGTATCCCAGAATCAAATCATAAAATCATAAAATATGAGGAGCAGTACGATCACGCCTTTGCCTTCCCGCGATCATCAGAAGTACCTGAAACAATAATCGATAAATGTAAGCTCGAAGGCTTAGTGAGTTACCCCCAAAATACCAACGCCATACAGTCATAATCGTATCATATAACATATAAAAAAACAGATACAACATGTATAATGAGCCATCAGTCTGACTGGACCGACTCCCGGTCCTCAGTCTATCTGGACCGCTCTCCGAGCCCTCGGCACGTCTGGACCTCCCTCCCCGGGGCCTTCAGCCTATCCGGACCGCTCGCTGAGCCTTCGGCCTGACTAGATTTGCCCGGCCCGGGACTGCAGTCTACCCGGTCCGCCCAGGGTGTCTTGGCCTACTGCACACAGCAGGACCTGCCTCAACCCTTTCCCCAAACCAACAAACATGTGCACATACAAATAAACAAGTAAACATGCAATTCTAACAGATCGCTAATCATGGCAACCTTCCTAACCCAAGATGAAATCTAACATAGTAACCATCCTAACCAGGATGTAATCTAACATAGCAACCATCCTAAACCAGGATGAAATCTAGCATAGCAATAGCAACCATCCTAAACCAGGATGTAAATCATAAAGGGCCGGCCTTGGTGCCTTAGACACTGTTGATATAGTGATGATAACTCACCTCCCAAGTGTCGCACTGAAGTGATAGGCTCAACTCTCGAATCACCAACACGAACTCCACCACCTATAGTTACCATAAAACCCTTTTCCATAAATTTCCAAATTACCAAAATGCCCCCATAGGTCAACTAGTCAACCCTTAGTCAAAGTCAAAGTCCACAGTCAAAGTCAACAGTCCATGTTGACCCGACTCGTCGAGTGTAGTTCACTGACTCGTCGAGTTCCCCTAACTCGCCGAGTTCATGCGTGTCTAAAGGTTCAGGAAAAATCCTAGCCGACTCGCCGAGTCATTCGACTGACTCACCGAGCCCAAGGCAATCTTCATCGGACTCGCCGAGTTGTTCATCCAACTTGTCGAGTACATGACTATCTTCATATGACTCGCCGAGTCGACCTTGCGACTCGCCGAGTCCCTTCCATCCTTCAACCATACAGATGCTTTTTAAGCAATGCAAAGGTTCCAGATTATAGATCCAACCTTCCAAGGCCTGCTTATCACGTAAAGTTGCAAACTTTACGTGCATGCAAAGCTTTAAGGCCCTTAAATGACAAAACTAAGCTTGCAATGAAGTCTCACACTTGAGGAAAGGCTCATTCTAGTCAAGACTGATAACTTTATGGATCTAGAGGCCAAAGGGGGTCCAGATCTGAAGTTACAACTTCATATCTTAGCTCAAACATAAGAATCCTTTCATAAAACCCATCCAAAAAGATTTTTGATGAACATGAGCCAAGGAAAACAATCTAATACCTTCAAGAGAGTGTTCACTGATGTAGATCTTGAATCCCACGAGTTCTTGCTTCTACTTGCTTGCTTTCCCCAAGTGTTTCCTCCGCCAAAACTCCTCCAAAACTCCTCCTCCAAGCTTGAACACACCAAAAGAACACACACTCGATTTAGGGTTTGAGAGGGACAAGAAGCAGTAAAGGGGAGGCTGGGAGAGGCCAATGATCCTTTAAATAGGGTGCAATACCCCGAATTTTAGGGTTTCATCTGCCAGCTCCTACTCGTCGAGTTATTTCTTGGACTCGGTGAGTAGGTCACTAAAACACGTGGACCAACCCGCTGCTACTCGACGAGTAGGGCGACCAACTCGTCGAGTAGCCCTTGAAATCAAGAAAATTCTTATATTAAATCAATACCTAAGAATCGGGGCGTTACATCCTGATTTCCTATATATATATATATATATATATATATATATATATATATATATATATATATATATATATATATATATATATACTAGGTTAAAACCCGTGTAATACACGAGGCTGATTACTTAAAATTAACAATAATACATAGTAAATGACTTAGTATAAAAAATTAAATAACAAAATTCAAGTATATGTATATCTATAAAAACTAAGAAATAATATTCACATTGTTTGAACGGGTTGACATTTTAGTGACAAACCTAATTATAAAACATTAAATTCCGAATGACTTGTTTGAAGGTACATTGCCAAATGATATATTCCTAATTATAGCATTGTACTTTGAAAGTACATTGCTATAATTTGGATAACCAAAAGTAAAAGATAACAATTACAACAATGTATTTTCAAAGTACAATGCTATAACTTTTGTAATTAGTCACTATATTAACATAAAAGCACTAAAATAAACAAATACTGAAACTTCTCTTTGAGTTTTTATGTTATTATGTGCAAAATTATGTAAAAAGCTTCAACATTTTGTTAATTTCTGCACCGATTTTTGTGATCAAAATAGTGTGCTCAAATTGAGCTGCAGGACCGCCATCCTTTGTTAAGGTAGTCTAATTATCTTCCCATTTAACAAAATTTGTTGTTCCAAGTGTAAGAATTGGTTATGCGCAAAATAACAACATACTTTTCTGAATTCTAATAATTTTTTTGTTAATCTTTTTTTCATGTGAAGCAATCACTTAATTATCAATAGTAAATGTTTGGCCTTCAATCATGCTACCAAGCTTCTCATTTCCTTTATAACAAATAAATCAAAGTTTCAAAAATAAAAACTTTTTATAAAAAATATATGGTTAGGTTTTAGTAAATATTCATCAATTCTAGTAATCATCAATTTTAATGACAGGAGTTGAGAGGAAAAAAGAAGAATGGAAAATAGCTAAATGGTTAATATCTTAAACTCTAAATACATTAAACCAGATTTTTTGGCTTAACCCAATAAGTCAAAAAGAAACAACCACTTGAAATCTCTGGTAACAATTTTGAGTTTACATATATGTATGTGATCAGGAACAGGAAGAGATGATGATACCTTTAGACGCCTTAAAGGTGTTCTTCATTTAATTGATGTTGAATCTAAAGAACACATTAACAATTCATAAACAATGTTTTAAAAGATTGATGACACTGCACTTGATCTAAATTTATGTACTCACATAATAAAAATCATCAACCTTATTTATACAAAAAAAGATGACAGTTTTGCCCTTTGACAGAAATGATTAAAACGATAATCTAGAAGGAACAAAAAAAGTATTTTATTCTTCTTTGAAAGTGAATTGCTATAATGGATGTAATAGCATTACAAAAATCATCAAGCTTATTTGTGTGTGTGCACTTACCGTAGCTTTCTTCTTAAATACATGAAAACCAAAAAAATAATAAATGGTAATTTTAAATAGACATTTTAACCAGAAAAAAAAGGATGTGATGAAGGATACTCGTTCAATGTTTATAAATTCTTGTTGACCCCATTAGTGTGTTGGAATCTTAAGTCATCATCTCCCTCCACCCATGTCTTCCACTCCTAAAAGGCTAACACAATTTCTGGAACAAAGTAAGGGACACCAACAAGTGGTTGGGTCTCATGTGTATTAATTATAGGATTAAAATGATTCTATCAATCCTATATATTCAGTGTATTACCAAGAGGGTTAACACACACCAAAACACAGCAACATACATAGACATATACACATATATATGTAATTGGTTTTTGAGTTATATTTCCAATCAATCAAAGAGTTATTTTGATATATATATATATATATATATATATATATATATATATATATATATATATATATATATATATATGTTTGTGTCTTTACAAATTGCAATATTAGAATTGGTATCAGAGCTCAAGAACAGGGGCTTTGAATTCATACCTGGTGATCAAGAAGGACACCAGTAAAAGAAAATGTCCGATGTTGAAGATGATCGAAGTGGGGGTACTGCTGCTCCTCCGACGAGAATCAAGGAAGTCGGAACCACATCGGTGGCCTGCCCAATGTTAACCCAGACAAATTACACTGTCTGGGCTCTACGCATGAAGGTCGTCCTGCGTATACACAAGGTTTGGTCAGAAATCGAACCTGGAACAACTAAAGTTGAAGAAAAAGACTGCTTAGCAGTAGGCTTACTATATCAAGCAATTCCCGAAGCACTTGTGATGCAAATTGGGGATGTCAGCTCCGCAAAGGCTCTCTGGGAAGCAATCAAGGCCCGTCACGTTGGCGCTGATCGGGTGAAAGAAGCCCGACTTCAAACCCTAAACACCGATTTCGATCGGTTGAGGATGAATGAAACGGAGACCATCGACTCTTTCACCGGAAAGCTCTCCGGTTTAGCTTCGAAATCTGCATCGCTTGGTGAAACGATAGACGAATCGAAGCTTGTGAAGAAGCTTCTGAAGGTCGTTCCCAGACGATTCATCCATTTGGTAGCATCACTCGAGCAGGTGCTCGATCTGAAATCCGTGGGCTTCGAGGACGTAGTCGGACGTCTGAAAGCTTACGAAGAGAGAATAAGAGAGGCAGATGATAGCGGAGATGGTGGCGCGAAGGTGTTGTTTGCCTCAAGATCGACTGGCGGCTGGAGCGGTGGTGGAGCGTCTGGTTCGTCCGGAGGATCGTCGGGAGGGAAGAAGGAGTCGAATAAGGGAAGAAAAGGGGGTTCGGGGGGTTTTAATCGAACCGGGTCAGGTGGATCCGGTGGAGCCGGGTCTTCGAATGGATCCGGGTCAAAATCAACCCGACCCAATTCGGCCCAAAACAATAATAAGCCCAATAACCGGCCCAATTCTAATTCGGACTCGAACAGTAACCTGAAAAAAGATCTGTCAAAAATTATTTGTTACAGATGCGATAAATCGGGCCATTACGCATCCAAATGTCCGGACCGAACCCAAAAATTCCAAGAAAGTAATTTTACTGAACACGACGATGCCGATGAAACAGTATTTCTACACGAGTCCGTATTTTTGAACGAAGAGAAGGTGATACCGTCTCGATACAACTCACAAGAAAATGATGTGTGGTATTTGGACAACGGGGCAAGTAATCACATGACAGGAAATCGTTCATTTTTCTCCGAACTCGACGAAGGAATAACCGGAAAGGTCAAATTCGGTGATAATTCGTGTGTCGAAATAAAAGGGAAAGGCTCAATTGTTTTCCAAGGAAAATCGGGGCAACAACGATTGATAATGGAGATTTATTTCATTCCGGATTTGAAAAATAATATTTTCAGTCTCGGACAAGCAACCGAAGCCGGGTGCGATATTCGGATGAAAGACAACTATTTGACAATGCATGATGCCGACAACTGCTTATTAATGAAGGTACAAACAACTCCAAATCGCCTTTATAAAATACAGTTGCCTATTGGAGTACCTATTTGCCTTCATACAAGACTGAGTGAAGACACGTGGCGCTGGCATGCAAGACTTGGACACATCAATTTCGAGTCAATGAAAAAGATGTCCAAGAAAGGTCTAGTCAAAGGGTTACCCCATTTTGACAGTGAAAATCAATTGTGTGAATCTTGTTTGGTGGGCAAGCAAACAAGAAAGTCATTTCCATTAATGACGACGTACAAAGCAACACGGCCATTGGAGCTAGTTCACGGTGATTTATGTGGTCCGATAACACCGTCAACGAAGGGTCAAAATCGATACATTTTCACACTAATTGACGATTTTTCACGGTATATGTGGATTTTTCTCTTAAAAGAGAAAAATGAGGCGTTTTTACACTTCAAAAAATTTAAAGCTTTGGCGGAGAATGAGCTCGGAAAGTCTTTAAAGGTGTTTCGAAGTGATCGAGGATGTGAGTTTACTTCGCTCGAGTTTAATTCCTTTTGTGATATGAATGGAATCAAACGCCATCTTACCGCCCCATATTCACCACAACAAAACGGTATTGTGGAACGAAGAAACAGAACACTTATGGACATGACACGAAGTATCATGAAGGCGATGCATGTTCCAAACTATCTATGGGGAGAAGCGGTAAAACATTCCACAAACCTGGTCAACCGTGTTTACACAAGAGTACTTGGTGATACAACTCCGTACGAGAAGTTGTATAAAAGAAAACCTAATTTGGAGAACGTACGCATCTTTGGGTGTTTAGCGTATGCAAAAGTTGAACCGGTAAACGTGAAAAAATTGGATGCAAGATCAAGACCATTGGTTCATCTTGGTTCTGAACCGGGTACAAAAGCCTATCGGTTATTTAACCCAGTTACACAAAAAATAATCGTAAGTCGAGACGTTATTTTTAGTGAAACCAAAGGATGGAATTGGGTTAACGAAGCTACACCTGACAATGAAGAACCAGGATCATTCATAGTACCATGGGATTTACCGGAAGATAAGGCAAACAACAACCAAGGAAACGAAGTAAACAACGAACCAAACGAATCAGATCACGAGATTGAAGACGGAGTGGAGGTACAAGAAAATGAGCAACCAAGTCCGATCAACAACAACGTGAACAATGTTCAAAACCAAAGGCCCACAAGACAAAAGGTGCTTCCAATTCGATTACGAGATTATGTACTTTATGTTGATGAAATTGAAGAACTTCTCCTAGCAACCAATGACGAGCCGGTATCGGTTGAAGAGGCGAAGAAAGAACCAGAGTGGGTCAAAGCCATGAATACAGAGATCAATTCAATCAACAAGAACAATACTTGGTCTCTCGTAAACAAACCTATGAGGGTGAAGCCCATTGGACTCAAATGGGTGTTCAAGCTGAAGAAAAATGCAGATGGCACCATAAACAAACACAAGGCGAGGTTGGTTGCTAAAGGGTACGTACAACAACCTGGTATTGACTTTCAAGAAGTATTTGCTCCGGTAGCTCGCATCGAAACCATACGGTTTCTCATTGCCTTAGCCGCTACCAATGGATGGGAGCTTCACCACTTGGATGTCAAGACGGCTTTCTTACATGGAGAGTTGAGAGAAACCGTCTATGTGTATCAACCGGAAGGCTACATAAGGAAAGGCGACGAGCACAAGGTGTACCGTCTTTCAAAAGCACTATATGGTCTTAGACAAGCACCGAGAGCATGGAATACAAAACTTGATGGGATTTTGAAAGGAATGAAATTTCATAAGTGCATGAAAGAACCATCGGTGTACCGGAAGAACGAAGGATCCAACTTGCTAATTTTAGCAATCTATGTTGATGATTTGTTTGTCACAGGTACAAATTTGAGCATGATCAAAAGGTTCAAATTTGAAATGTCCAAGAACTTCGAGATGTCTGATCTTGGAAGATTAACTTACTACCTGGGCATTGAAGTCAAACAAGAAGAATCAGGGATTACTATAAACCAAGAAGCGTATGCTAGACGCATTCTAAAAGAAGCCGGTTTACACGATTGCAATCCGACCCACATTCCCATGGATCCAGGAACCAAAATGTCGAAGGCCGAAGATGAACCCGAAATCGACCCGACACAATACCGAAAGTTGGTAGGATGCCTTAGATATCTCTTGCAGACAAGACCCGATATGGCATATGCGGTTGGAGTTGTTAGTCGATACATGCAAAATCCAAGAGAATCACATGGTGTTGCAATCAAACACATCCTAAGGTACTTACGTGGAACAACGTCACATGGAATCAAGTACGAGAGGATGGGGCAAAACCGGATCATTGGTTACAGCGATAGTAGTTACAATGTCGACCCGGACGACGGAAGAAGCACAACCGGTCACATTTTCTACTATGGGTTGTCTCCAATAACATGGTGTTCTCAAAAGCAAGATACTGTTGCTTTATCATCTTGCGAGGCGGAGTTCATGGCTGCAACTGCGGCTGCATGTCAAGCAATATGGCTTCAAGATTTGCTAGGCGAAATCATGAACAAAGCACAAGAGAAGGTGGTCCTAAGAGTTGATAACAAGTCAGCTATCGAACTCACGAAGAATCCTGTTTTTCACGGAAGAAGCAAACACATTCACACGAGGTTTCACTTCATTCGTAAGTGTGTTGAAAAGGAACAAGTGGAGGTGAAGTACATTCCAGGTGAAGAACAAAAGGCAGACATTCTCACAAAACCATTGGCTCGAACCAAGTTCAAGACAATGCGGGACTTGATCGGGATCGAAGACATCTTTAGAAGGACTTAAATATTGGCGGTGATCGGGAATCTCTAGAAGGACTTAGAGATTCAGGGGTGATTGTTGGAATCTTAAGTCATCATCTCCCTCCACCCATGTCTTCCACTCCTAAAAGGCTAACACAATTTCTAGAACAAAGTAAGGGACACCAACAAGTGGTTGGGTCTCATGTGTATTAATTATAGGATTAAAATGATTCTATCAATCCTATATATTCAGTGTATTACCAAGAGGGTTAACACACACCAAAACACAGCAACATACATAGACACATACACATATATATGTAATTGGTTTTTGAGTTATATTTCCAATCAATCAAAGAGTTATTTTGATATATATATATATATATTTGTCTGTGTCTTTACAAATTGCAATATTAGATAGTGTTCACCAAAACATAGTTAATTCAAAATACCAGTTTCATGATCAAACTGCAGAGATTACATAGAGTTACTTTTACCCATTATATATCAGGTAAAGAAGATCATTCTTAATACTTACCATCCATTATGCGTGACATACCTTCATGATGTTATCCTATAACAACAATAACAATATTAGTGTTGTGCTTGGTAGCTGCAACCACATAATGTGCAACAAAAGAAAAGAACACAGATAAGTGAAGGAACCAACGTAATAATTAGCAAAAACATAAGAACCTGATAACCAGACTGATAATCAATAAACTCCATATCTATACAACTATCAATAACCTATCTATACAATTGTCAAAACAATAACTTATTTGTTAGATATAAAGAAAAAAAAAAGCTTTATAAAGCCTTAAACTCCAAAGAATTGTTAGCTTTTTTCCCATGCTTTAACTGATTAAGGATTATACACCCTGAAACCCAATTACCTTCATCACCAAAATAATTGATGCTGGAACCCAAGAAATCGATTGAACAATTTCTGAATCTGATAAGCTTACATCTCAATCATTACTATCATTTAGACATTGGAAATGAATATATACAATTACATAGTTTCTAAATCAGTAAAAAACGAAAATAAAAATCAGGATTCATAATAAAAATGAAAATGGAGTCGAAGATCCAGATTCATATCTCATATATGCCCAAAAAGTTAAAATTAATACCCTCAACCACTATTAACTGGATCTCAAGGAAGATAACCCAAATCTCCATGAAGATTAAAAGGTTTTGTTGATCGACAAAAGTTAACAGAAGATTGTTGGCAACGATGAATACCATCCAAAACCCTAAAAAAATTTCGAGAGAAAAGTATAGAGAGACCTTTCTGGAATGAATATATTGATTTCTTATAAAAAAAATAAGGAGGTAGAATGAGCGGATTGCGATGAAATTTGTTGCGATCTTGCTAATCAACGATTCAAACATGAAAAAATCTCGGTGATTAATTGTGGATTTCTCAGAATAGAGGAATGTTTTTTGATTTCTTTGGATACCATCTATGATAATGAAGAGTGAAAATCAGAAAGCAAATCATCGGATGAACTAATTTGCAGAAAATTAGGAACTCTGTTAATAATCAAAGAGTATAAAAGAGAAAAGGGCAATGTTTGATTAGTCATTACGATTTTGTTGATCGATGGGAGCTATGTCGCCGGTAACGAAAGATGAAAGGCAGCGATGATTACCACCCAAAACCCTAAACTATTTTTGGTTTCGATCTTGCTGATCAACAATTCAAACATAAAAAAACTTGGATGATTAATTGCTGATTTAGGGATATCTACCTTTTTAGGATTTCAAAATTTGAATCCAAAATCTAATTTAGGAAGTAATAGGAGATATGAGAGATTAGGGGAGAAGAATGGCCGATGGAGAATGAAGAAGCAGAAAGGTTATTTTCGAAATTTCATATAGAAATTTAGAGCGGGAAAATTCGCTTGGGAGGGGCTCAGCGGCAATTGCCACGTGGCAATTGGATACTTATTTATTTTATATATATATATATATATATATATATATATATATATATATATATATATATATATATATATATATATATATATATATATAGAGGTTTAGGTTCTATGGAAAACAAAAAACCCTAAAAATCATTAAAATGCATAAAAAAAAATACTTAGAGATCACAAAACTTTTTTTTGAAATTTTTTATCAAAATATCGCAACTTTTAGGTCAAAATCGCTGAAAAACATTTTTGAAAAAAAACTTTTTTTTACAAAAAAAAATGATTTTTTATTTTTTTTTTCAGCGAAATTGTAAAAAATGTTGCGATTTTTTGATAAAAAAATTCAAAAAAAAGTTTTGTGATGTCTTGGTATTTTTTTTATGCATTTTTATAATTTTTAGGGTTTTTTTGTTTTCCAAATAACCCTTCCCTATATATATATATATATATATATATATATATATATATATATATATATATATATTTGTGTTTTCTTGCTTATTTGTTGCTCAATCTCCTCCAAAGCTCTTCCAAACTCTCCCGATGCCCGATCTTAGTAGTTCTTAGGTGTTACTAGTGAAGATCTAGAGCGCAGAGATCACAAAGAAACAATGCTTTCAGTTTTCGAAGTTACGTGTTGGTGATTTTAGTGTTATCAACATGTTTTAGTGTAGTTATTAATATTGAGATATGTTGAATTCTATTTCACTCACCGAGATTGGAGCTGCGGGGTGCACACTTAGAGTGATTAATATCAACTCGGGATACAGGGATCCAAGGGCAGCGCCCCTAGGTACGGGGTTCAAAGGGCCAGCGCCCCTT
Source organism: Lactuca virosa (assembly GCF_052849685.1). Taxonomy (NCBI): domain Eukaryota; kingdom Viridiplantae; phylum Streptophyta; class Magnoliopsida; order Asterales; family Asteraceae; genus Lactuca; species Lactuca virosa. Next base: position 221,525,620 of record NC_136434.1, on the reverse strand, counting down.
GGCGGGGTCAAAGGGGCAGATCCCCTGGCGGTGGTTATGTCCAATACCTAGCTGTTTTGGCGCCAAATTTGCATACAACCACCAATAACTACATTTACCTCTTGTATACGAGCATATTTTATGTTCCATAAAAAGGGTTACAAACATATAATCGAAATCTCTTCATTAAGGTTTTCTCTATCTCTCAAGAACACATCAAGCAAGGTATTTTGTGTTTCACAATCCGAATTAGTCCTCTAATTCGGATTGGTTCATTCTTGGATTATCCCACTTCTGAATCCGTGTACCCCATGCAAAATGGACGAATTACACATTTTGGAAAGTTTTGAAAACACGATCATTGAATCTATCCAAGTTTGTATTTATTGTTATTTATGTTTCCCTAAATTCTAACATTATTCCCGCATAATGTCCGGTTTTTCGTCAAACAACTTGTAAGTTGAGTTATGCTTACCATATTTTAAGTATAACTTATATTTATGTTCGTAAACATTATTATGAACTTATAAATATGATTTATCAGTAATACCAGCCGTTATATTGATTGATCTACTTACGGGAATGATGACAATGTTAGATTAGTGGGGTGTTTCAAGTGGATTTTCCAAACAATATATATATATTTATATGTCAAACGAATCCTACCTCCGATACGATCTTACCTAGTTGTTTTTTATTAGCTATAAGTCAATATTTCTTTTGACATTATTTATAAATCTAAGAAAACATTATAATGATTAAACTTTATAAATACGAACGAATACTAAAACTTAGTAATAATCGTGTTTAGGTCGTTTTAAAGGGAAATCTGAAGTGTTAGTCAAAGAGTTGACTTTCTCGCGAGTCTTCTACCTATATCAGGTGAGTGCATAGTTACTTTCATGCACATGATTTTAATACAAAGTATTTATTGAAAAGTATTAATTATCCGTCGAAAGTTTATTTGTTAATTAATTGCTTATCATATGGAATATTTGTTAAATATATATTTGATAATATATACTGTGTGAACCATATATGGTTAATTATGTGTTAAAATATTACATGATAATCATAAAAATAAGTATTATTACTTAAAAGAGTATTGCATGTTAAAATACATGATACTAAGTGTTAAGTATATACACTAAGTTACGATAAGTGTCGTTTAAACAAAGTTAGTATTAAAGGTCGATTACAAGGATTGTAGTCTCGTCTAAGTTTAAAACTAAGACGTATAAAGAATATTTAGATCTCGTTAAGTTAGATAAAAGAATCGTCTCATATTGTATTGCTATACTATGGTATAAATAGGAAAATGGTTTTGGAAATTGATTATAAGTGGCATAGTCTTACATAGTAATGAAATAAGCTATATAAAGGATGTTTAGTTAAAGTTAAACCGAAATAGTGTTTAGTTATATCTTGTAGTGTAAAAATATACCTTAAGTAGCATCATATTAAGGGTGTGTGCAATAGGAACGGAGAATAGAGCTCCGTTCTGTGACATTATCAGGTGTCGATATACGGTTTACGTACCGGAGTATGATATTGTATTCCTTTGGATAGTCAGATATGGTAGGTTCGATTAGGTAACTGAAACAGTATGTTTGGTCGTCTAACAGAGTAGGATGACAACTCTTGACATTCTAGATAGTCTTGTGAATAGGGGTGACAATTGTTGACACGACACGAAACGAAATTGGGACGAAACTGAAATTCAAATTTGTGTCCGTGTCGTGTTTGTGTCAAGTGTAAAAAAACACGATGTCATCTTGTGTCGTGTTTTTCATGTTTTTTGTGTTTTTCGTGCTATGTATGATTAAATATTAATTAAATAAACTAATTGTTATATTATGTTATCTTTTTCGTGTCGTGTCGTGTCGTGTTTGTCAATTGGTTCGATTTCGTGTTAGTTGAAAAAAACACGACATCATGTTGTGTCGTGTTCGTGTTATGTAAAAACCTTTTAGTGACGTGTCGTGTCAAACAAAAACATGACACATGGACCGATTTGCCACCCCTACTTGTGAATTACGTTGCTAGTGTGGATTTATAACCCACAGAATTAGATGAAATGGGGATGCCATGTTCATCAAATACTCTCTGACGGCTTAAGTGCCTTTATGACTTATACCAGCCAAGGAAGCACCTAGTTGTGTAGTCAAACCATTGCTCTAAACGATTCATCAAACGAGTTGATTCTTCCTGATAATTGCAGACTAGTATTTGTAAGAATCGATTTGGATGAGTATGTATGGATATAATGTTTTATAGATATCTAAGTTATGAGATATATCAATATTTTTTTTGTAACAGTTGGTTTTGCAAGTATGATAACTATAAATTATTATCATAATAATATTATGGAATTGAAAACCCTATGTGTCTCACCAGGTTTCCCAACCTAACCCACTCAAATTATATGTATCACAAGTAACAGGGTTAAAGCTGTTGGAACTTGATTAGGATGACGATTGATTAAGAGACAACATGCAATAATTTTCAGAATAGTAGGTCTTTACGTTATAACTTATGTTGTGTATTGATTATGATATCCTTAGAATTTTTGTATTTTGAAACATATTTATTCAGAGATAATTTTAATAAAACGAAACAATTTCCGCAAAATGTTTTATTATATTGGGATTTTCTGCAAACAAAGATGATATGATTTTGGAAGCATAAAAAATGTTATTTTTTGGTTCTGAAAAAATAGGGGATGTCACATGAGATTTCCCCGTTTTCTCCCCAATCGAGATATCCTCTGTTTCGCCCACGAAGATTAATTAAATCATTAAAAATTTAGAGTGTGTTAAGGAGGGAAGACCTTAGGCTGGAAGGTATGGTGCGGGAAGAGGGTGAGTGGAAGGGAACCGCACCCTGCTACACTACACCCTCGGTGCGGGGTAGGTGAAAGGTAGGAGGGGTGCATACCCCCACCCCCGCTCTCTTTCTCTCCTCATGCTATTGGTTGCCAGCATTTTCGATATATATATATATATATATATATATATATATATATATATATATATATATATATATATATATATATATATATATATATATATATATATATATAGAGAGAGAGAGAGAGAGAGAGAGAGAGAGCCAGGTTTTTTGAGAACCAAAAGATTTGTGAGAACTTGCGAACTTATAATCTGCTCATCAATTTTCAACACCAAAAACATCAATCTTCTCCAAATGATGCGTCTAAGCCATATCTAGGCTCAAAAAAAAAAGTTTTGACGATTTTTTTTTTTTTTTTGGTTTTATTGTATGACTGCTGATGAACACAATCATTAGTCATATGGACTGCTGATGAGAACAATCAGCAGTCATATGAACTACTGATTGCTCATCAGCAGTCCATATGGCTACTGATTGTGCACAACCGCAGTCTATATGACTGCTGATTGTGATCATCAGTAGTCTGTACAATTGTTGATTGTGCATACATGCAAATTTCAAAAAAAAAAAAATTATCAAATATTTTTTTAGCCTAGATATGGCTTAGACGCACATTTGGAGAAGATTGGTGTTTTTGGTGTTGAAAAATGATGAGTTGATTATGAGTTCGCAAGTTCTCACAAATCTTTTGGTTCGCACAATAACTCATATATATATATATATATATATATATATATATATATATATATATATATATATATATATATACAACCCTAAAAATACCCCACTTCTTTCACCTTTAAAATCATTCTTCTATCATTTCCTCTCTATTTCTTAAAAAAATGAATCAGAACAACCATCTCTCTCTCTCTCTCTCTCTATATATATATATATATATATATATATATATATATATATATATATACACACACACACACAATTTTACAACCCTATAAATACCTCACTTCTTTCACTTTTAAAATCACACATTCTTCTATTAGTTCCTCTCTATTTCTTAAAAAAAATGAATCACAACAATCCAACCGCAAAATCCGATAAAAAAAACAATGTTCCGAGTTCAACTACCGTAACTCGAAACATTTTTGCCTTCGATCTATCTGTACCTGTTTATCGTCCCCAACTTGATGCCCCATTCAATCCCGTCTAGAACTTCAATACAAAAATGTTAGACAATACTACCTTATGCAAGTACCAAATGTTGGTCCCGACATGTTCAACAACTTTGTTGTTTTTCTCGATCAACTTTCACCAAATCAACCCAAAGCCAAACCTCACGTTATCAATCCCAATCACAAAACCAAACCCCACTCTACCACTCTTAATCACAAAGCCAAAGCATCGATGACTCGGACGACGATTGTATGGGAACTCAACCCCTCCTCCACCACGCGGCAAAGGAAAACATCCGGTGGAAGACAAGAAGAGTAAGCCTTAGCATGGACTCAACAAGAAGAGCTAGCGTTGACACAATCTTGGATTGACATTTTGGAGGATTCAACACATGAACATTTCTAACTAAGCGTCCTTGAAAGATTTCGCAAGGAGTTGGGTAAAGATGAGACTACCGTACCAAACACCAACTTAATTCAAAGTTTTGAGAAATAGCGAAAAGTGTTTCGAAGATTAACGAGTTGTACAACAACCTTAAAACCCAAGGAGAAGTGGTCAATGAGATGAAGAAATTATTTAAGAGGCTTTGCATTTGTTTCGCGAGAAAACGAAAAAGATATTCAAGTTTAATGAGTCTTTGAAATTGTTAGCTCTTAGTCCAAGGTGGAAAAAAATACAAAGCCAACTTCATAATAGGAGGAGCACAATCAAAAAGAATAAAAATAGGCTCTAGTGGATACACAACTTCTTCCGATGCTTGTGTCAAGCTAGATTTAAATTATGAAGACCAGCTCAAGCTAGAAGAAATTATCTGGCCGAAAGGTAGGAACAAAGCAAAATGAAAGGGGAAGGGGTCTTCTTCCGATACATTATAATTCAACAACGAAGTAGACGAAATGCGTAAAATGACAAAGACATTTGATCAATATAGTATGAATTTTGCTGAACGTTTGACATTCGACAAAGAAAAACATGGCCACAAAAAACGGAGCGCAAGGAAAGGAAACAAATTGACGATATGAATTTTTTTGATGCAAAAATTCGATCATCTGTCGGGATGGGCATTCGAGCTAGTTTTGAAGACGAAGGAGAAGATCATGAAAAAATATTTCCTGTAGACCGTTTTGTTTTTTTTTATATTAATCTTTGGTTGTTTTTTAATCTAGGTTGTTATTTTAGTTAAAAAAAATTAATCTTGGTTGTTTATTGTGTAACTTTTATTTGTAAGTAATGAAATATTTCTATTTTAATTAACTTTTGTGTTTGTCAATCATTTTTAATTAATTCTATTTGTTTTTTGAATTAAAAACTTTAAAACTAAATTATTTTTATTTTTAATAAAATAAAAGTAAAAGATAGTGATACGTGACTATTTCCTGTATTTTGATAAATAGATGGAAAGCAGACTTGAAACTGAAAAAATGAGTGGTGGAGTATGGAGTACCCTCCGGTCTTAAAAGCATAATAAGGTTTGAGTTCAATTTTACTATTATTCAACCTAGTCTGGATTAATAAAGTAAACTTATTGAAAAATATGGCAGTTGAGATTAGTAGGAAACTTAAATTGTGGTCTTCCTTCTAACTAGGGTATAACATGAATAAAATTGAAATATAAAGGTTATGAGTGTCAAATGAATAATACTAATTAAAGCATCGTATCTAGGGCTTGGATTCTTTTGGCGTGAAACGATTGGGAGAGAACAAATAAGAGGAATTCAATTTTGAGAAGAAGATAAGTGAAATTGAAGTGCTTAGATTGATTGAAGCAAAGTATTGAAAATAATTATTTCTTTATTAATATTATAAACTACCATACTATAATATGATACATCTTTGTGATGAACTCTTTATTTTATCCCTTGATAAAGGCATCCCTAATCATTTATAAATAGTCATGTGTTTTTTTTAAGCTTAACGTCAAACCTAACATTAAATATTCTGAATGGATAAAGCTCATTTATAATAATCTTGTTCATCATGTCCTTGATACGTCATGAATGAAAGTGACAAAACAATGAGATGTAACGACCCAACTAATCCCCTTTTTTCGTTGTTTTTTTTATTCTACAATTTAAACTAAATATAACCATAACATTATACCATCAAAGAATTAATTTCCTTCCCAACTGAAGCAACTTAAAACACAAGAATTTGAATACATTTTAACCCATTCAAGTTTTGATTTTAGTAATATCAATTTGAAAACATATTTCATCATCATCATCATCATCTAACACAAATTCGGTTAACATCATAGTAGAAGCAAACCAAACCAAACCAAATCAAAGCAATAACAACTAGTTACTACACATGAGCCTTGCTTTTGAGTTTTGATTGAGATAAAATAAACCAGTAGCAATAGCAGTAGCACACAGAAAAGAAGCAAGAAACTTCAAAATCTGTAATATAGACACTTAAAAAGTCTTCGTTTTTCCAATTTTCCCTCCCCCATCAAGAAGACTGACTTGACTCTATATATATATATATATATATATATATATATATATATATATATATATATATATATATATATATAACACATTAACACACAGAAGAAACTAAAAGTTTTGGTGGGGTAGGTAGGTAGGTAGGGCCCAGTACCCGAATGCCTTGTTGGCTGAATAACCACAATGTTAGGATTCTGCATTAGGTGCTTGCATGCAGCAAAACCATTTCTTCTGCAAATAAATTGTTTTTTAGGCACTATGATACTTATAATCTTCAATCAAGCATAAACGCTTTAAAAGATTGTCTTTTTAACACCCAATGAAAGAAAAAAGCAGAAAAAAACAGGGGACACTTACAGCTGGAGGTTTCTTTACAGGGGCAGAGGAATGCTTATAACCAGGATCTCCATTAGCTGGTGACTCTGGCTTGCCACCAGTTTTCTTTTCATCCCTGGCTTTATTGAAAATGACAGTAAAGCCCTCAGCTGAAGCAGGATCATTTACATCCCAGTCCCCAAACTTTGGCAAAGGCCTACCCTTCTCTTCCTGCAAAACCATAAATAAACCAAACTTCAAATCATAATTAACAAACAGTTTAAGAATCATGATTATTCAAAATTCCTGTCATGCACAGTTAAGTATGAAAGTTAAAGCATCTACAATTCATAATTCAATAGGAGAGTTGAATGAGGTGACATGCCTAATTGGCATTCAATGGATTAAACTCTAACATTGTGAGATATCATGTTGGCTTAAATATGTCACAAATTAGATTTTATAAAAATGTTCCATTAAACTTTTGAAAAGTTCAATGCATTGTTGAAATTTTTTCAAAGAGTTGTATAGAGCAGAATGATGATGTGGGTTATTTGATTGAACATTAATAAGGTGATCAAAGAGACACTTGACCCCATTGTACCAAACCCTCTCAAGTATCTTTACGTTAAGAGTTTCAACCTAGTTGTGTGAGTGTGTTAAGTGGGAGGTGGGGTTGAACTTTAAGTTTGAAAGGAAGACCAATCAAGACAATAGATAAAAACAAGATGAATAATTAGTCTAGCTAGTAGCTAAGCAATAGCACTAAGATTCCAATTATCATACATCTATAATCTTTCCAATTCTAATCCAGAACAGAAAAGAAGAGTAAATACAAGGTGAAAAGAAAGAGAAAAAAAAAAAAAAAACAGTGATGGTTCTAAATTAGGAATTAATTTGAATGATCGATAACATAATGGCAAAATCCCTAAATTTAGTTGTTTTTAGAAAAGTAGAAACCATGATCAACAAGCGACAGCATAAGTAATTCCTAAACTCAAAAGCAAACGATCAAATCGAGTGATTTCCAAATTCAAATACAAACAACGCGTTTATACAATCGATCGATCGATCGATCGATCGGTCGATCTATACAGCAAGCAGTAACGAACAAAGATACGAAAAAGGAATCAGAAAACGTTGGATTGAAAGTAAAAAAGAAAGAGATTTGATTCTTACCGACATGAATTTGCAGGAGATATACTGATTCACTGTTGTTTTAGAGAGGGAGAGAGGGAGAGGGGGGAAGAGGAATATGTGAGGAATAATCCGTGAGGATGGAAAGGGAGACGACGCTAGTAACGGAACCGAACGGTGTCTTTTGAGTTTTGACTTCAATTTCAAACCGTCAGTCAAGCCCTAAAATCAACACGGAAATTTACTTTCTACATAAAAGTTTTTTTTTTTTAGTGATTAAAATCACTTTTCAAAAGCAGTTTTTATTTTACGTTTTTTTGTAATGACAAATTTAATGAATTCTTACTAAACTAATTATAACTCCATTTATGTTTCGAAGGAGACTTGAACCATTGACCATAAAAAAAGAGGACAACACCTCATACAAACCAACTTTGTTGAGAGATGAAAAACATCTTATTACATAATATCCTACAAAACATGTAAATCTAAAAAAGACCAAAAAAAACACATGATAGTTAAAGAGTTAATGTTCGCAACTCATTTAGAGTATCTGATGTGAAGTCATTTTTGCTAACCATGGTTATAATTTATTTGTTTGTAATTAAAGTTATCTTTGGAAGACTAACTAACTTGTAGTTGAAAAATAAATTCGTTTATAAAACTACTCTAATGAAAAAAAAATTGAAAAATTAGTTTGTAACATACTTTTTAGTTTGTCAAACAGTTATTCGGAAAAACTTAAAAAATAAAATAGCTTATAAGTTAATTGTGATATGATATACATAACCTAAGTTATTGCCTAGAATATAAATCTGACTCTTGAGTCTTGAATCTTGATGATCAAAGCTTAGGTCAAATTTAGAACATAGAGCTTTGAAAGTTAACCACAAAACATGTTACTTAAAATAGAAATCGACAATTTAAATTTTGTTTTGATGGTGTTTATCCTTAATTTGTTATACATTTTATACAAAATAATAATAATAATTTAAAATTTGCTAGAATTGAGTATGTTTATTGGTTAGTCATCAAATTTTGGTATGGTATAACTAGATTGTAAATGAACTGAACGTTCAACGAACTGTTCGTCAACCGTTCGACGGAAAGTTCGTTTATGTTCGTTTATTTAATAAAGAGTAATTACACGAATGGTCCATATAGTTTAGGGTAATTTGCGTGTTTGGTCTCTAACTTATTTTTTTAACTCGGAAGTTCCATACTGTTTGTTTTTGTTACACGCTTGGTCCCTGTCTTACCTAAAAAACTATTTTGCCCTTGATTTTTTAATTTAGACAAAATTACAAAAATGGCCCCTGTGGTTTGTCAAAAGTAACAAACTTAGTCCCTATCTATTTTTTTTTATGCGTTTGGCCCTTGTGGTTTGTAAAAGTTGCATTGGAGGTCCTTTTTCATAACACTGTCAGTTTGTAGCCGTTTGGGGTCATTAAGTTGAGGGTATATTCGTCTTTTTATGTTTAGCGCTCATTTAAGATGGAATTAGGCAGTGATACGTCATTAATTTATCCTCATTAACTAGAGTCCAAGAAACCTCCTTCATCTCCACTTCACCTTAGCTTACTGATCATCTTGACGATCTTCATCCTTCATCCCTCGCATCCGATTTTAGGTTTTATCAACTAAAAATGGTACTTTGTATGTGGAATTTACGTGGTCCTCATACGATTACACCCGACCTTGATAAAGATTACAGTAAGTTGTTTCATCTTTTGTTTGGTGTTTCTTGGTTTGTATATTCAAGGCTCATCATTTTTCTTTTTCAGATGATCACGACAATTTCTTCACTTTAAAGATACATCATGGTGGAATTTTTACAAAGTTCCCAGGAAGAAAGTACGTTGAGGGAAGGTTGGAATTCTTTGACTTTGTTGACACTGATCTTTTTTCAGTTCATGATCTAAATGACATGATTCGTGAGATAGGGTATTCTGCGTATGACACAATGTACCATCATTATAGAATTTTTAAACTAGACTTAGATTTTGGATTGAAGGCTCTAGGAAATTATCAAGACATTATATTTATGACTCAATATGTCCCTCAAAACAGAGTGATTAATGTGTACGTTGAACGTGGTTCTACAAGACTTCATACTTACTTCATGTCCCCAAGTAAAGTTGTTATTGAGCAACTGGATGATGATCCTTCTCCTGAACTTAATAAGATTAGGCCTAAGAAGAAGGGAATTGGTTCTTGTAGCAAGACATTAGACATGAATGTCCCACTTAAAGAATCATCTAATCAAGCTCAGAGAGAATATGGTGTGTATGATTTTTCCATGTCCCTAGTTCCTTTTGAGCCAAACAAACAAGATGTGATTAATGAGTTTAAAGATGATTTGTATTTCCCTGTACCAAAAGAAACTGATACAATGCAAGAAATTACAGTTGATATTAATTGCCATAATCATAGGGAAATACTAGATGATTTTGAGCCTTTTAGTAGTGATGGATATCAGAATATGGGTGAGTTTGAAAGAGAGGTTGAAGTTGAAGAAGAACAGGAAGAAGAAGATGAACAAGGGCATGCAGAGGATTCAAAAGATGATTCTGACTACATTGTTGACCCATAAGCTATTTTAGATAACTGGGAGGTTGATATGAGAGAGTTTAACAGTTGTGTGGATAAGGCTGAATGGTTTGTACAAGGTCCAAACATAGAATTAAATTTAAACCAAGATGATAATTTAGGTGTGATCAACAATGATGAGTTTGAAAGTACAGGATATGAGGAAGAATTAAGGAAGAGAATGTTAAACAACCTGAACAAGAAGGTGCCTTGTTCTTCTGGGATAGTTCATGTTACACCATTTTTTGTGGGTCAAGCTTTTAAAACCAAAAAAGATATACAGGGTCACGTGAAGATGCTTTCAATAAAAACAAGGAGGGCCCTACACATGGCCAAAAATGAAAAATTGAGAGTAAGAGTAAAGTGTAAAGTGGTGGTTCCAGATTCCACTGATGGTGGTCCCTCCACTGTAAGTAAAGTCACATCGAAGGGCAAAACTGTAATTTCACAAAAAGATTCTTGTCCTTTTGCTATTCAGATATCTAGATGTACGGAAGAGGAACAATGGTTGGTGAAGACAGTTATTGATGAGCATTTATGCTTACAAAGTAGAAATGTGAAGGCATGTACATCTAGATATCTGGCAAGCACTATTCTCCAAAAAGTGGATTCCAACCCTCGCATCCCAGTAACAGCCTTACAGGAGGAGCTTCAAATGGATTTGGAATTAAGAATATAAAGAATGAAGGTGTTCAGGGCTAAATCAATTGCAAAGGAACAACTATATGGTGACTACGAAAGGCAATATAGTTTGCTGAGAGATTACTGTTTGGAGTTACAAACCAATAACTCAGGTACAACAGTGAAGCTAGAAGTGTGTAATGAACCAAATCCTGATGTTCAAACTCGTATTTTCAAGAGGATATACATTTGTCTTGGAGCACTTAAGTTGGGGTTCAAATCTGGAAAAAGGGAATTATTGGGATTGGATGGATGTTTCTTGAAAGGACCACACCCTGGACAAATTCTAACAGTTGTGGGTCTTAATTCCAACATGGAATATATCCACTAGCTTATGCAGTTGTGGAAGCTAAGACAACAAGTTCATGGACATGGTTCTTGGAATGCCTTGGTGATGATTTGGATTTGGATGCATCATGCAACTTCACTTTTGTATCTGACAGACAAAAGGTATGAATACATATAACATAAGTCTCTTTTAAAGCTTGTAACAATACTAACTATAAATTACATTATATGTAGGGAATAATACCTGCAATAGCAAAAGTGTTTCCAAATGCAGAGCATAGATGGTGTTTGAGACATATACATGAAAACATGAAGCTGCAACGGAGGGGAGAAGAGTTTAAAGATCACTTGTGGAGGTGTGCTACAAATACAACCATTAGGCACTTTGAAAGGGCAATGAATGAGTTCATAGATTTCAGTGCAGAGGCTCATGAATGGCTAAGTAAGATTCCTCCAGTTCATTGGGCTAGGTCTCATTTCACAGGTAGAGCACATTCAGATTGTCTGTTAAACAATTTGTGTGAAGTATTCAACTCTAAGCTAGAGCATGGTAGGGACAAGCCTATCATTACCTGTTTAGAGTACAGAAGAGTGTACTTGATGAAGAGACATTGCATTGTACAAAAAGAAATTGATAAATGCAAAAGTCTATTAACCCCTACTGCAATTACTATACTTGACACAATCAAAACAACTGCAAGCAAATATAGGGCTCTCTTCTGTGGTTCTGGAAAATATCAAGTGACTGGTATGATGTTTGATCAGTATGTGGTCAACTTGAAAGAGGGTACATGTAGTTGTAGGTATTGGGAGATAACATGGATAGTCTGTAGGCATGGAGTTTGTGCAATATGGGAACATATTCAAAATGGTGAAAAAGCCCAACAACCTGAATATTGGGTGCATCCTTGTTATAAGCTAGAAACATGGAGGGCAATGCACTCTAACAAAATAGATCCAATCAATGGCAGGAGCATGTGGCCAAAATCTAGATGTCCAACCACTCTTATACCCCCTACACATCACACACAAGTAAGTTGAATGTTAGTTAACATAGTTTCTTATTCATCCAGTTTTATGATTTCCTTAATATTTTTGTAGGTTGGAAGGCCCAAGAAAAAGAGGAGGAGGGCTATAGATGTGCCTACTAACTAGTCAACAAACCTATCTAGGAAATTCTTGACTGTTACTTGTTCCAAGTGTCATAACAAAGGACATAACTCTAGAACATGTAAGGAGCAAGGGGTCAAGTCAGAGAGCAGTGGGTGGATCAAGTCAAGGTGATGTGGGTCGATCAAGTAAAGATGCAGTTGGTGGAACAAGTCAAGGTTCAGTGGGCGGATCAAGTGAAGATGTAATGGGTGGGTTAAGAGCAAAGAAGATGGACAATGGAAAAAAACCTCAAGTAGGACCTAAGTGAAGTTTGATACACATGAAAGCATGACTAATCAAGTTATTTGGCTACCTTTTGTTTAAGCTTATAAACTTGTATTGATGCTTTTGTTAAAACATGTTTAATCTAGATAATTACGTCTTTTTGCAACTACCTAAATTAGTGATGTAATTAAGTTGATACTAGCCATATGTCATGCTACATTTCTGGTTGTAATGATCTTACTTATCATGTTTTGATCTTGTGTGTTTCTCATTCCATTCCATTGTTTGATAAATCACAAAAACTCATTCCATTCCATTCTTTGATAATGACCAAAACTCAATCCATTCCATTGTTTGATAATGACCAAAACTCATTCCATTCCATTGTTTGAAAAATGACCAAAACTCATTCCATTCCATTGTTTGATAAATGACCAAAACTCATTCCATTCCATTGTTTACTTATAGTGTTTTGATCTTGTATTTTTCTCATTCCATTCCAATGTTTGATAAATGGACAAAACTCTTTCCATTCCATTCCAATATTCATGATCAATGACAAAAAAAAACAATGCTTTATAATTATCATAAGACAAAATACCATTAAACTGATTAACCAAAACCATACATTACATTAAGATTCTAATACATGACATCCCATCTCAAAATCAACTGGTAATATGCCATTCCAGTTCTATACACCATCCGACATTACATATCCAAAATACACCGACCAAATACATCCCCAAATCCAACTACTACTTAGTGCATGCATATATAAACAAAAAAAAAAGAACCAAGACAGAATAAGCATCCACTTAAGCTTCACAACATCTGCACGAGCTTGACTCAACATCATTTGAACATTGTTCAGTCTCCTTAGCAAGCCAGGAATCACCTCCACAACTCTATGGTACATCGGATCGTCCACCCACCCAAGAAATGGACAGCTTCGACCGTTTCGAGCACAAGACCAGAATCACCTTCATGGGTTGAGGTCCGTCCAAGATGTGACTCTCACAGCAACACTTCCACACGTACAAATCACCATTCTTGCAAGAGAGGAGAGCTTCGATGTTTCAGAGATGGTAGCTTGATTTTTCTAAACGTTGGTTAGGGCTTTTTAAAGGGGGTGGAGAAGCTAATGTGAAAATACCAAAATACCCCCATATTTTTTGAACTCAATGACCCCAAACGGCTACAAACTGACGGTGTTATGAAAAAGGACCTCCAATGCAACTTTTACAAACCACAAGGGCCAAACGCATCAAAAAAATAGATAGGGACTAAGTTTGTTACTTTTAACAAACCACACGGGGCCATTTTTGTAATGTTGTCTTTAATTTATTTAAATAAACACACCACCAACCTCATCTCCTCACTTTACCTTACCTACCCCACCATTTTTCCTTATTTAAATAATAGTCTTTTTAGGTAAGATAGGGACCAAAGACGTAACAAAAACAAACAATATGAACCAATGACGTAACAAAAACAAACAATATGGACTTTCCGAGTTAAAAAAATAAGTTAGGGACCAAACACGCAAATTACCACAAACCATAGTGACCATTCGTGTAATTTACTCTTTAATAAATGAACGAACATAAACATAAATTCTCGTTTGTTCAGTTAAACGACTGAACACAAACAATGGTCTCCTTCGTTCAATTATGTTAATTTGTTTACGTTATTTTATGGTCGTTCATTTAAGTTCCTTTTATGTTAATATATGTTAAATCGTATTTGATTACATTACTATATTATATGTTCGTTTATGTTCATATATGTTCAATTATGTTTTTTTGTCTCCGTTCATTTGTGTTCGTTCGTTTATGTTCGTTTAACATGTTCATAAACATGAACAATATAATTTGGTAAACGAACGAACATGAACAAGAAAACATGTTTGCTTATTCGTTCGTTGGACTAACTTAAACAAACGAATATGAACAAGTTGTCATTCTTGTTCGTTTATAACCTAGGTACAACAACTACTTGACCTGAATACTTGTGGACAAAAATTAAAAGTAGGTTATGTGAGAAATAGTAATGCAATAAAGAGAGGAAAGATATAGTGAGCCAAACCAAAGGTGCCGCAAAGCGAAGCACCCATTTTTGAGTATAGATTGGTTCGACTATTTCAGAACAAGTAATTGGGCCTAACTTTTTGGTCTAGCTATTAGATGCGATTACTAATATAATATAACCAGCTAAAGCCCAAGAGTTTCTGTCGTGCATATATGTCTATGAATCACAAAATAAGAATGTTTGGAATATTTATGTGTTGTGTTATAATAACCTTTTGAGTAAATTACACTAACGGTCCCTATGGTTTAGGATAATTTAGACGTTTAATCCCTAACTTATTTTTTTAACTCGGAAGGTCCTACTGTTTGTTTTTGTTACGTGTTTGGTCTCTGTCTTACCTAAAAACACTATTTTGCCCTTGATTTTTTAATTTATTTAAAATAAACACACCCCCAACCCAGGGGCGGACCCAAGAATTTTCCGAAGAGGGGGCAAAAAAATTTTATAACTTTTTAAGGGGGGCCAATTTTTTTGATGAGTAAAAATATATAATTTTGAAGGGTTAAAATATATATTTAAAAAAAAAACCTATTTTTTAATGATTTTTTTTTTGTTGTGGGGGCAATTGCCCCCACTGCCCACACTGTAGGACCGCCCCTGCCCCAACCCCACCCCCTCACCTTACCTTACTTATCCCACCATTTTTTTCTCTATTTAAATAATAGTTTTTAGGTAAGACAGGAACCAAACGCGTAACAAAAACAAACAGTATTGACCAAACGCGTAACAAAAACAAACAGTAGGGACCTTCCGAGTTAAAAAAATAAGTTAGGGACCAAACGTACAAGTTATCCTAAACCATAGCGACCATTCGTGTAATTTACTCTAACCTTTTTTACCATTTTCATTACTTTTTTTTAACCATTTTTATCCTCTCCTTCTAACTTCAATCTAATCAATCATTTACCTTTTAATTTATATCATTTTTTTTTGTTTATTTTCCATTTTGTTTTTATATTATTTTTTCTTTTCTTTTATTTATTAGACTATTCTTATTATTTAAAACAAAATCTAATTAATCATTTACCCTTTAATTTGATATCATTTTTTTGTTTCTTTCCCTTTTTTTGTTTTCTAATTTTCATTTATTTATTAAACTATTTTGTTAATTAAAAAAAATAAAACTTTTTTTTTGGAATTACAATATATATATATATATATATATATATATATATATATATATATATATGGGGTAGCGTTCAATCGAGAACATTTCTTATCGCGAGAACATTTGAGAACAAATTTGGACCACATAATTTTTTTAATTAAAACTAGAAAGGTTACCCCCGCTACGCGGGGGCCAGAAGCTTTCAATGTTGTTTCCGAATTGATAAATATGACAAGACATAGAAAGTGCAAGGATGAAAAGTCCAGGCTTTGCCCCGAACCGTTTTTTTCATGTTTTTATGAAAAAATGTAAAAGTTTTGACTGCAAGGACCAGAAGTGTCAAAATGGCTAAAGAATTAAAGGGGTAGGAATTAGCAACTTTTTAAAAAGGGATCAAAGTTGTTAAACCGTTAAAGTTTTGTGGCCAAACTTTAAATATTAAAAGGTTCCAAAAAAGTGTAAAAATATTGATTGCAAGGACCAAAAGTGTCAAAATGGGTAAAGAATGAGGAGCAAAGTTGCCAAAAAACATCCAAATTTAATATTCCTAACTTTGAAGCCCAACAATAATACGGAGACCAATTCTGCCAAAAAAATGGCAAGTTCACTATTCATTTTCTTCATAACTTTAATATATATATAATAATTATAAAATAATATTCATATAAATCAAAAAATAGTTACAAACAATTAAAAAAACGCACTAACTAACACCACTCACCTTCCAACCAACACCACCCACCACCACCAGCACCACCAACCATCACCCGTCACCACCATCACCACCCACCACCACCACCAACCTCCACCGCCTGCCGCCACCACCCATAACCACTACCTACCACCTACCACCCACCACCACCACCACCCATCACTACCCACCACCCACCACCAACCACCACCCGTCACTACTATCACCACTAACCACCACCAACCACCACCCGCCACCACCATCACCACCCAACCACCACCACCTGCCACCACCACCCACCTCCACCATCCATCACCACCACCCACAACCATTACCTACCACCCCTCACCACCACCCGCCACCACCAGTACCCATCACTACCACCCACCACCACCACCACCCGCCACCCGCCACCACCATCACCGCCCACCACCATCACTACCCAACCACCACCACCCATCACTACCCACCACCCGCCACAACCACCACCACCACCACCAACCACCACCTGCCACCACCATCCATCACTACCCACCACCACCAACCAACACCCACCACTCATCACTGCCCATCACCCACCTACCACAACAACCTCCACCACCAACCACCACCCGCCACCACCATCACCACCCAACCAACACCACCCGCTACCACCACCCACCTCCACCACCCACACCCACCCACCACCCACACCCACCCACCACCCACCAAAACCACCACCCATCACTATCACCACCACTTGCAACCACCCATCACTACACACCACCACCAACCCGCCTCCACCACCCGCGCCACCACCCCTACCCCCACCTACAAAGATTTGTTATTGTGTTTTTGATTCATTAGTTTTTCTCTTGTATATGATCACATGTGATTATATGTATCGATTTACATGTGATTATATGTATCGAATCATACATGATTTATATGTTATTAAATACATATAATCACATGTGATTAAATACACGTGAAAAACTAGTGAATCGAGAATGAAAAAATGAATATTGTCCACGTAAATCATATGTAATTAGATACATATAACTACACGTGATTATATGTATTTAATAAAATATTATTTACGTGGTTGTATTTATTTTGTGTTTTCGATTTAATAATTGGCATAGTGTATTAAATCACATGTGATTATATGTATTTAATCACATATGATTAACATGAACAATATTTGTTTTCACATGTTGATTCAATAGTTGTTCTTTTGTGTTTAATCACATGTGATTATATATATTTAATCACATATGATTCGTATGGAAAATATTTATTCTTACGTCGATTCAATAATTGTTCTAATATATTTAATCACATGTGATTATATGTATTTAATCACATATGATTTATGTAGACAAGATTCATTATTTCTTTCTCAATTCAACAGTTGTACTCATGTACTTAATCACATGTGATTATATGTATTAAATCACATATGATTTATATTGATAATATTCATGAGTAAATATTTTTTCTTATGTATTTAATCATATGTGATTGTATGTATTAATCACATATGATTAATGTGGAAAAAGAAAAACTACTTAATCAAAAACGCGAAAATGAATCTTGTGTAAAGAAATCATATGTGACTAAATGTACAAGAACAACTATTGAACAAGAATGTGAAAATGAATATTGTCCATATAAATCATATCTAATTAGATACATATAATCTCATGTAATTAAGCACACAAGAACAACAACTGAATCGAGAACGCGAAAATAAATATTTTCCACATAAATTATATGTGATTAGATACATATAATCACATGTGATTATATGCATTTAATCACATATGATATATGTGAATAATATTTATCTTTGTGTTCTCGATTAAATAGTTATTCTTATGTATATAATCATATGTATGTAATCACATATGATTTATATAGACATCATTATTTTTTGTCTGTATACATAATATGTAATTAAATACATATAATCACATATAATTATATGTATTTAATCACATATGATTACAGTGGACAGAGAATAGTTATTTAATCGAGAATGTGAAAATGAATCTCATCCACATAAATCATATATGATTGGATACATATAATCACATGTGATTATATGTATTTAATCAGACATGATTTATGTAGACAATATTTATTTTTTTGGTTTCGGCTGAATAATTGTTTTTGTGTAATTAATCACATATATATATATATATATATATATATATATATATATATATATATATATATGATTTGAGGTGGACAAGATTCATTTTTTCCTTCTCGATTCAATAGTTGTGCTCATGTACTTAATCACATACGATTATACATATAATCACATGTGATAAAATACATGAGAACAACAATTGAATCGACAAAGCAAAAATGAATTATGTCCACATAAATCATATGTGATTAGATTCATATAATCACGTGTGATTATATGTATTTAATCACATATGATTAATTTGGATAAAGATTTGTTTTCGCGTTCTTGGTTCAATATTTGTTATCGTGTATATAATTACATGTCATTGTATGTATTTAATCATATATTATTTAAATAGACAAGATTTGTTTTTTCCAAATAAAATCATATGTGATTAGAAACATATAATCACATCTGATTAAATGTATTAAATCACATATGATTAAAGTGGAAAAAAACAATTATTGAATCGAGAACGCGAAAAAGAATCTTAGCCATATAAATCATATGTGATTAGATACACATAATCACATGTTATTAGGGTATATAAACAAGATTCGTTAAAACAAATCTTTTCCAAATAAATCACATATGATTAAATACATATAATCCCATTCGATTAAATTATATGTGATTAGATACATATAATCACTTGTGATTAGATTTATTTAGTCACATATGATTAAATTTTACAAAGAACAATTATTGAATCGAGAACGTGACAATGAATCTTCTCCACAAAAAACTTATATGATTAGATACATACAATCACATGTGATTATATGTATAATCACATGTGATTATATAATCATATACGATTTATGTGGACAATATTTATTTCTCATTTTCGATTCAATAGTTGGTCTCGTATATCTAATATGTGATTATATGTATTTAATCAAATATGATTTATCACAAAATATTTAATCACATATCATATGTGTGGAAAATATTTGTTTTCGTGTTCTTGATTCAATAATTGTTCTCGTGTATATAATCACATGTGATTATATATGTATGTCATCACATATGATTTATATGGACAAAAATTGTTTGTGATTACATACGTTTACATATGATTAAATACAAAAGAAAATTTATTGAATCGAGAAAACAAAAATTTTTATTGTCCTAACAAATCATATGTGATTAGATACATATAATCACATGTTATTAGATTTATTTAATCACATATGATTAAATTTGACAAAGAAAAATTATTGAATCGAGAACGTGACAATGAATATTCTCCACAAAAATCATACGTGATTGGATACATATAATCGCATGTGATTATATGTGTAATCACATGTGATTATATGGATTTAATCGCATATGATTTATGTGAAAAATATTTATTTCTCATTTCTGATTCAATAGTTGGTCTCGTGTATCTAATCATATGTGATTATATGTATTTAATCACATATGATTTATGCACAAAATATTTTATCTCTTATCATTTGTGTGGAACATATTTGTTTTCGTGTTCTTGATTCAATGATTGTTCTCGTGTATATAATCACATGTGATTATATATGTATGTTATCACATATGATTTATATGGACAAAAATTATTTGTGATTAGATACATTCACATATGATTAAATACAAGAGAAAATTATTGAATCGAGAAAGCAAAAATCATTATTGACCAAACGAATCATATGTGATTAGATACATATAATCACATGTGATTACATGTATTTAATTACATATGATTTATATTGACAATATTCATTTTTTTTGTTTTCAATTCAGTAGTTGTGCTCATGTATTTAATCAAATGTGATTATATGTATTTAATGTCATATGATTTACCCATATAATCATATGTGTTTAGATACATATAATCATATGTGATTAAAGTTGCTAAAGAACAACTATAGAATCCAGAACGTGAAAATGAATCTTATCCACATAAATCATATGCGACTGAATACATATAATCATATGTTATTATAGGTATCCAATCATATATGATTTATGTGGACAATATTCATTTTTGTGTTTTCGATTAAAAAAAGTTTCTCATGTATTTAATCATATATGATTTATATGGACAAAATTCGTTTGCACGTTTTCTATTCGATATTTTTTTCTTATGTATTTAATCATACATGATTATGTACATATAATCACATATAATTTATGCGATTATATATGGACACAATTCGTTTTCACATTTTCAATTTAATTGTTTTTCTTATGTAATTAATCACATGTGGTCATGTATCTAAGCACATATGATTTATATGGAGAATATTTGTTTTTACGTTCTCGATTCAATAGTTGTCCTCATATATTTAATCGTATATGATTATGTAATTATAACATTTTATTTCTAATTAATATACTAAAAGTATAACTAAGTATATTTTATTAATTAAGAAGAAAGAGTATATATATATATATATATATATATATATATATATATATATATATATATTCCAAATCATTGCATTATAATAAATCTATCAAATTTTACTATAAAGTAAATTTAATATATCATGTTATTACATTTCATTTTGCGGAATTTGTAATCGTTCGAAAACTTTATTTAATATATATTCATAAATTTATAAAAATAAATTTATTGTAATAACATAGTGAATCATTTATAATAAAATTGAAAACAAAATTATAAATAAATAAAAGTTATATGTAAGAGTGAAAATAACGGTGTATAAAAAATGTTATAATAACATATTAATATTATATTCAATTGTTCCAAATATTAGTTTAATATAAATTCAACATTGTTAAGTCTAGATAGGAGCATGGACACTACTCTTTTTAAATCTTTACTAGTTTCAAGACAATCTTTAGTAATATTATTTTTATATCCTTTTGTCATGTCATTCTCCTACTTTAAAAAATTAGTCTTTTGTAATACTATGTCTAATTAAATATCAACTTAAGGTATTAATTTCTTATATGATAAATCGTTTGAGAATAAAAATCCAGCAAGATCTTATACATTAGTTCTTTGGATTTATTATAAAATTCACATCTTGTCAAATTTCGATTCAATAAATTTTCTCATTTATTTAGACTTTAGTCACATGTGATTATATGTATTTAATCACATATGAATCGTTGTGCACATAAACCATATTTGATTAAATATATATAATCATACACAATTAAATATACGAGAACAAAAATTGAATCGAGAACGTGAAAATGAATATTATCTACATAAATCATATGTAATTAGATACATATAATCACATGTGATTATATGTATTTAATCATAACTAATCATTTTCACATTTTTGAGTCAATAATAGGTCTTATGTATTTAATCACATATGATTATATATATTTAACCACATATGATTTTGAAGCATATGATTTAATAAGTTTATGTATTTGTAATTTTTTGGATTTTTTGTTTTGCATGTTTATTTATTGGTTTTTCTTCTTTTAGACAATTTATTTTTTTCTTAATCAATCATGGTGTATTACACACTTTTTGAATTAATAAGCTTATATATAATTATAATTGGGTGGACCCTAATTTCTAGCTACGGGATCAAATAGAATATTAAAATTTGAGTAGTGATTATATTTTATTTAATAGGTTTGTCTTTATGATTATTTTTTTCAAATGGATTGTATGAATTGTGTCATGCATAGATAAATTGCGTCAGCCCAGCTATATTTGATTTTGTTAGCCAATATATATTTGATGGACCATTTAGATATTTATTTCTTAAAAAGCAGTCCACGAGAACTAAAATCGTATCCTTGCATTCTAAGTTATGGGCCTTAAGTTAATTGTCTCAACTTAAATTTGAATTTAACCTAAAAAAAGTTTAGAAAGGACCTTGTATCACTTTAATTAGACGCCGCCAACCATTGCTTCTATGTATCTGACGGTCAACAGTTACGTTTTCCGGTGCCTTGTTCTCTCCGGTGTCTCCTTCCTCCGGCGAGTCTTTCTTTTCCGACGAAGTTGTATACTCAAAGCCATATCGCAACAACAACACGATGTTGAGAAGCAGAAAATAACAAAGCTGGAGTCCATCGACAGATCACGCTCTTAGATCTCGTGTAGGTGCGTGACCTCGTTCGCATTTCCAACGTACCTAGCGTCGATCTCTTCTTTGCTACTAATCTAGGAAACGGGAATCCATCGACTGATACGCTCGTTGATTGAGACACATATCCCTTATAAAATCGATTTAATGGTCCGACACTTATTTTTAAGCTCCAGGAATAGAAATGAGGCGGAAAATGTTCTTCAATCTCACCTCTGTGACAGTATTTGATTCTGGTGTAGATCTCTCTAGATTTGTGATTTGTTTTGTGGATATCGACAACAAAATCTAGTTAAACTAGATATACGAGGTGAATCAGAAGAGAAGATGATGTGAAACAGATTCATAGAAAGCGGAGAAATAGCGTTCCGGAGGTCCGACGGATGTCCAGTGAAACGAGATCGAAAAGCATATCGGGTTACCAGGGAGGGAGATACTTTTGCTTTGGCTTCAGCATAAAAAATGTTCTCATTTGATATATATATATATATATATATATATATATATATATATATATATATATATATATATATATATATATATATATATATATATATATATAGAAAGAAAGAAAGAGAGAGAGTAAAAATAAAAAAATTAGTGAAACAATGTAACTAAAATAAAACTAAAACATGATCTAATATATGTATCAAGAAATTAAATATAACATAATTAGAATAACATAAATTAAATAATTAAAAATAAAAATATTATATTAATTTTGATTGATTAGAAGTTTGATTGATCAAGACTAATATGGAAAACAAAGTAATAAAAACCCTCTTAGCACCACCCAATGGGAAACAGACAACTAGTACAAACTTTCAACACGGTCAAAATATTTCTCGGAAAACAAATTTCAAACAGGTTGTGTCAAAATATTTCTCGGAAATAGAAATATTAACTTTTTTCTTAATACACAACTAATCATTCACTATGTTTATTTACTACTAATTAATCATGAGTTGTGTTATTAGTACCCCTTCCCACTCCCTCTTTACCATTTTTAGCCCCTCTAACCTCAATCTAATCAATTATTTACCTTTTAATTTGAAATCATTTTTTTGTTTCTTTTCCTTATTGTTTTTTTGTTGTTTTTCTTTTTTCTTTTATTTATTAGATTATTCTTATTATTTAAAAAAATATAAAACTTATTATTTTAGGATTACAATATATATATATATATATATATATATATATATATATATATAAAGTAAAAATAAAAAATTAGTGAAACATTATAATTAAAATAAAATTAATATATATATATATATATATATATATATATATATATATATATATATATAGAGAGAGAGAGAGAATGGTTATTTGGAAAACAAAAAAACCCTAAAAATCATAAAAATGCATAAAAAATACCTAGAGATCACAAAACTTTTTTTTTGTTCGACATTTTTTATGAAAAGTTTTGAGATCTCTAAATATTTTTTTTATGCATTTTTAGGGTTTTTTGTTTTCCATAGAACCTAAACCTATATATATATATATATATATATATATATATATATATATATATATATATATATATATATATATATATATATATATATATATTAATTCCAAAGAAAAGTTTTAATTTTTTTTAAATAATAAGAATAATCTAATAAATAAAAGAAAAGAAAATAAGAAAATAAACAAAAAAATAATATCAAATTAAAAGGTAAATGATTTATTAGATTAAGGTTAGGGGGTAAAAATGATGAAGGAAGATACTTATAGCAGAAACCATGGTTAATTGTGAGTAAATATGCATAGTGAATGGTTAGTTGTGTACTAAGAGAAAAATTAATATTTTTCATTCCCGAGAAATATTTGGACACCTTGTTGGAAATCTGTCTACCGAAAAATAGTTTGACCCTCTTGAAAATCTGCACTATTTGCGTGTTTTCCTAAGGTGGTACTAAAAAAACCCCTTTGAAGGTTTTTATTTATTTGTTTTCTGTATTAGAATTTCTAATCAATCAAACTTAATATAATACTTTTATTTTTAATTATTTAATATAACTATGTTACTTTTAATTTCTTAATAACTATATTATTAGTTCTGTCTTAACCCATCAGGTTCTCTTTTAGTTTTATTTTAATTATATTGTTTCACTAATTTTATATATATATATATATATATATATATATATATATATATATATATATATATATATATATATATATATATATATATATATATATATATAAAGTGAAAATAAAAAAAATCGTAAAACCATATAATTAAAATAAAACTAATGTGACATCCCCAAATTTCTCGGCCAGAAAAGACCGATTTAGTTTATGCTTTTAAAATAAAATCAGGGTAATTTTCCAAAGGATGTTGCGGAATTTGTTCCCAAAACAAATATAATAAAAATTTATCAAAACATTTCTTAAAGAAATATATTCTCCATTTCATAACAAAACATCGGGATGTCATGTTCCGATACAGATCAAAATCATAAAGAGTATATTATAAGTCTTACAACATTTATTTACATCTACTGACCTATAATCCAAAATCTCTCGTTAAGTCATCCAACTATGCTCTTGTCACTGCCTGTAATACAAGAAACTGAGTGGGTCAGGCTTGGGAGCCTGGTGAGCATATAGGGTTTTCAACTCACAAATAATAACTTTATTAATTTCATCATTCAACAATAAATTTATTAATTTCATCAACCAAAAATAACCCTGAATACTCATTCCCGTTATTCTCACTTTACGTCCCTAAAACAACTATCACAAGGGACCTAGCCTAAGGATTTTCATCAGGGTGACAACACTGCTTCGGAGGTTCCTCAACAATTTATGTGAAATAAGGCAACCATCGGGGTGACAACACTTCTTTCCTCAGCAATTTATGTCAAATAAGGCAACCAATGGGGTGACAACATTGATTTCCTCCGCAATTTATGTCAAATAAGGCAAACATCGGAGTGACAACACTGCTTTTCCTCAGCAATTTATGTCAAATAGGCACGAAGTCACATCATCACCAAGGTTTATACAACAGACACTAAGTCCATAGCTGCCAACGAACTAAACGCATAGCTACCAACGTACATCTATACCGTACTAAATTCATAGCTACCAACGTACATCTATATCGTACTTTCATCCCTCATTCTTTATCTACCCATGTTTTACCCAACATATTTGAAGATAAAATATATATACATTTTAAATCATTTTAAACATGTATAAAACATTCATTCAACATCCATCCCAAGTAAACAAACAACATATATATATATATATATATATATATATATATATATATATATATATATATATATATAGCAAGTATTTTATATAAAATACTTCATATCTATGTGTAAGATGACAGTGACTATACACTCACATGATTTAACGATAATCGGGCAGCACTTCGTTTCCTAAAACGATCGTTTCCGATGAAACCGGGAGCTTTTAATGAAAAATCGGGCCTTGCGAAGGTTGAGCTTCAAAACCGAAAATATAAATTTCTCGGGCTCTTCGGGCACCCTGGAACGTGTTTCGGGTGTTGGGTATGATCCTGGGGCTTCGGGGGAGGTTGAAATGAAAGAAATATTGATTTTGGGGTGAAAAGTGGCAATTTTCCAAAATTACCCGGGAGATCTCGCAACCCTTCTATTTATAGGGGCGAGGTTCGGATCCAGAAGGAGGAGGAGAAGCCACACGGCAGCTTCGCAGGCGAGGGGGAGGGCACGCGTCGGACATATGAGGGGCCAGGCGTAGGTCTCGGAAGGCTGTACACGCGTCGCCTTCGGATTGGGCCACGCCTTCGAATGACTCACCTGCTTCGGACACGGAGCGGCTTGCAAGGGAAGGGCGACGTGGCTCGCTTCGATCATGCCACAGACCAGACACGCGTCTCGCATGCGCAGGTGCTACGTGGCCGAACCTGAGCCATGCGAAATTTCTCGGATTTCGGGATTTTCTCGATTTTTGTGTTCCAAACTTCTAAAATCCATAACTTTCGCATACGAGCTCCGTTTTCGACGTTCTTTATATGCACGCGTAGGTAAAATTATGATCTACAACTTTTGTTTAGACTCTGTCGGCTAATTTTGACTTTAATTTTAATATTATTATTTTTAACAGACCGGGACAGGAAAATTCGTTAAAAATTCATAACTTCTTCATCCGATGTCCGTTTTCGTCTGTCTTTTTACCGTTGTACTACTATTGACGAAACCTTCGATTCTCGTTTAGGTTGTGTCGGCTAAAAATCACTCGATCTAAAATTCGAGTTTTTAGCTGTCTACTGCTAAGCTGAAACTTAGAAAAATCATAACTTCCTCATACGAAGTCAGATTTGGGCTTTCTTTTTATGCACACTCTTGGTTTAACGAACACTACGACTTTCGTTTAGATTAATAAGGCTAAAAATCATTCTATCGTAAATTCACTATTTACGTCACGTAGTGTCGTGCCGGTTCTGTCGCGAAACTTCGACGGGTCATAACTTCTTCGTTCTAACTCGGATTTCAGCGTTCTTTATATGTACAGAAACCTTGTCACATATACTAAGACTTAGTTAAGTCTATTTATTCTAAATAATAATCTATCAAAAAGTCATTTTTGACGCTCATCGTCTCTAAATTAACTAGCCCGAATCTGCGGGCGTTACAATTATCTCCCCCTTAGGATGATTACGTCCCAGAATCATCAACGAAATAGGGATTGTATAATGATTCCATACGTTATTTTTCCATCCTAAGTAATAACCGTAATCTATGTTACTTCAAACGAGTGTCTAATTCTTGGACTTCTTGACTGCAGGCGGTGCTCAAATCTTGCATTTACTCCTCGTACTATGTTGGACTTTCAATCGTAACCTTCGAGTTACAAAATAAATCCTTATTGAGGACTCCTTCTTCTTCTTAGAATAAGTACTTTCCTTCATTTATTGTAACAGACCGACGGGTCATGTTCTAATGACCTCTCATCGTATAATGCAATGCTTAGACTCAGGTCTCTTAGAGACAAATTCCAGAACAGACTATACCTTCCTTCATGTTCTAATGTGATACAATCACATTTCAACATGTATCATTTCTAACTACCAACTTCTTTAACAATGAGTGTGATACTTCTATTGATCGCTTTGATCATCTTTCACTTCAATCTTTTAGATTAAGTCAAATGCTACATCGAACTTGGTTCTCTGAACCACGTGACATACTCATATTAGTCGGACTCGATTCGATATGACCTCTAGGGTCGGAATAACAATCATCTTCTTAGTCATTACCGAAACGATGGTAACGACATACTTGAACAAAAACGAAATCAATTACTAGCTTCTTGGTAACCTTGTGACTTTCCCTGATCTAAGTGTGAGTTCTGTGCTTCCAGTAGTATAGGCCTCTACTACTATTCAAACCTACTCATACTCGTTCCAAGTATTGTCTCGCAGTTTTCCAAGTCACTATACAAGAAAATCAATTAACCACTTAACACGCCAGATAACAAAACCAAGTTTTATATTACTTCTTGAAACGATTACATGGATGTTTAAGTTTAATCTATATTATGACTTCAATAGGCTACACCACTGGATGCTAACTACATGGCTACTTTGTATATTTTTTTTTGGGAATATAAGGTCCTTATTCCTGATCCCTTGCATTTCCATCAGCTTCGTCAATGATCATTTGGAATGCCCTTGGTTTTGGTTTTGGTAGAACAGTGGGTCTTGCTGCCTCTTTCTTCTTTGGGCAGTCTTTCAAAATGTGCCCTTCCTCGTTACATATATAGCATACCCTTTTATTGGACGGACACTCGTTGGCGTAATGCCCAGTCTTCCCACACTTGTAGCAGGTCACCTCTTCGCTACATTTCCCTAAGTGCTTCTTTTTGCACTTCTCGCACCATTTTGCTTCGTTTACTCCTCCTCCAAGATTTCTTGATTCCGAATTGCTCTTATTGTTGGAACCTGAAGTTCCTTCAAACTTTCTCTTCTCACCAACTTCAACCTTGCTGGCGGCTCTTCCCTTAATCATATCTTCAACAGACTTGGCAGCCCAGATGTAACGGCCGTAGATCCGAGCTAGTCAATTTAGAGACAATGAGCATCAAAAAATGAGTTTTGATGGAAGATTATTTAGAAGGATTAATCTTAACCATTTTATATTATATGTTAAAAGGGTTCCGTACATATAAAGAACGCCGAAATCTGAGTTATAACGAAGAAGTTATGGCCCGTCAAAGTTTTTCGGCAAAACCGACACGACACAACGCGACGTAAATAGTGAATTTACGATAGAAGACATTTTAGCCTTAGCAATCTAAACAAATTCGTAGTATACATTAAACCGAGAGTGTACATAAAAAGAACGCCCAAATCTGACTTCGTATGAGGAAGTTATGATTTTTTTAAGATTTGGCATAGCAGTGCACAACTCGGAATTCGAATTTTAGATCGAGCAGTTTTTGGCCAACGCGACCTAAATGAGAATTAAAGATCTCATTAATAGGAACTCAATGACAAAAGACAGACGAAAACGGAGTCCGTATGTAAAAGTTATGAATTTTACGCGGACATTTAACAGTGTAATCACCTCCTACTGTTAAATTTAAGATCGGTAGAGAATTAGCCGACGGAGTAAAAAGGAAAGCTGTAGATTTTATTTTTACCTACGCGTGGATATAAATAACGTCAAAAACGAAGCTCGTATGCGAAAGTTATGGACGAAGCTTAGTCTCTACTTTTCGAGCGCGGCGAATTCGATACAGTTTTGTAAATCCGAGATAGAATGAGAATTAGCCAACAAGGTCTAAATGAAAGTTTTAGTACTCATAAATACCAACGCGTGGATATAAATAACGTCGGAAACGGAGCTCGTATGCGAAAGATATGGACGAAGCTTAGTCGCTACTCTTCGTGCGCGATAAATACAATACAGTTTTTGTAAATCTGAGATAGAAGGAGAATTAGCCGACGGGGTCTAAATAAAAGTTGTAGTATTCGTAAATACCAACGCGTGGATATAAAGAACGTAGAAAACGGAGCTCGTACGCGGAAGATACGAACAAAACTTAGGGACTACTTTACTATAAAACTCCTATAAATAAAGGGTGAACTCTTCATATTTTCTTCACACCATAAGCCTTTCTTTCTCTCTCTAACTTCTCTCTAGCCTCCCTAAACCCCTCCCAAGTCTAGGGAACCTCCATGGAACGAGAAGGAAGCCCCGGAGCGCCCGACGGCTCCGAGAAGAAAAGCTTTCGGCTTGGAAACGCTGCTCCAGCGAAGCCCGGTTTTTAATAAAAACCCGCTGTAAGTGAGCTACGCCTATACTATATTTAATATAAATTTTATTTAAATATAGTAATGTTATTAGGACCTTATAATAATTATTTGGGCTATTATTATGAGTTATATAAGTGTCGTTATAATATCTTTTTAACCACTCGCGGTACGGGGAATCTGGTTTGAAGAGCCGCTTGGGTTGATGGATTCAGAAGTGCTATATGCCAAAATGATCCTGCCCTCCGGTGTTCCATGTCTGGCCCCTGTATGTACATAGTGGGTGAAAAATATTGTGTTAACGCTTATATAATAGTAATAATAGTTAGACTATTAATTAGTCTCGACGAATATTAGATTAAAATCTAGTGGTAATAATATTGGGTTCTGTCAGAGGAGTTGTTTAAAGTAAACGAAGTGTTGTCCGAGTACCGAGTCACCACCTTATCAGGTGAGTGCATAGTTACTTTCATCTTACACATAGATATTAAGTATTTTATATAAATTACGTGCTATGTGTGCATACTATCTGAATACTTGTTGTCTATGTTGGAGGAATGATTTTATACATGTTTTAAAATGATTTAAACTGTATATGTATTTTATATCTACAAATATGTTGGGTATGACTGATGGGTTTGAGCCATAAGAACGTTCCTATGTGCACATGCAAACCCTAATGCTTGGATCTAGGTTTCTCTATTGTACATGCAATTTATCCAAGTCTTACAAACCCTAGATCTAGTGTATACAATTTCAATATGACATAAGAAACTCAGATCTAGATGATCACCTCTTGTAGCTTGCTTGATTCTTCTTGTCTTGGAGCTTAGAGTCACAAGTGTCACTCCTCTAATGGCTTACAAACACCAATTGGCAAGAGGGCAATATAAGAGAGGGTAAGGACTTATGATTTTCGGCTCTAGGGTTTCCAGGAGAACAAGTGGCCGAAAATCATATCCCAAAGGTCCTATTTATACTGTGAGCAGTTAGGGTTTCAGTCAAAACCCTAATGGACAACTTAATCACCAAGCAGCCCATGGAACCTTCTGGAGTAAGGCCTTGGACGAAATCTAGATGGGTTCCTACCCACAATTTCGTCCACCCCTTAACCATAAAGGCTTCCCAGCCCAAAATGCAACTATCACACATTTGACAGTTTAAGCCCCTTTATTCAATTAATCTCTTTTAGTCACCAAATTAATTCTCAATTAATTTATGACTAATATTAATTAAATATTATGATTATTCCTTTAATATATTATTCTCATAATATATTAATAAATCACAATATCCTCTCTCTCTCTCTCTCCATAAATTACCCTGTCAAGTTGCTATGGTGAAGGCAACCCAAAAGGACCATGCACAACCGGGTCAAGTACTTACCAAATATAGTTACGGGCTTAGACACTAATCCAACAGTCTCCCACTTGGATAAGTCTAGTAACTACAAATGCAAGCACTATCCGATTAGCAATCGTAGCTCTCAAAGACGTTGTCGAACTCTGATCTTATCAGTAACCTGTCCTTTAGATAAGGGATCGTATAATCCTCTGTTCTAGATATCGTGTGGACAATTACATGGAACATAGTCATACTTATTGTCCTGCAGTTAGTTTCTCGATCTCAGATTCATTTAACATAGAACTTAATTGAACACATCAATTCAGTCCTGACCGGGCCCGGCACATAAGTCAAATCAAATCATCGAGGGGCCCTGATATCGTTTTTACCCTCTTAGGATAAAAGGAACAGATAAACTTCGACTTATATGCATTTACTATCCACTAATTAAATCATACACAACAATGTGTTTTATAACATCAAGTTACTGATGCGTTTACGCATGATCAATGCACAACCAATTAGCAAACAATAAACCATATATCTAGGTTTTAAGACCATATGATATTACCGTCTTGCGATCACTCGAGATGAATTCCATGAAGCGATTCCAGCAAACGTGGGTTTATTCCAATGCTCAAATCAAGTTCATAAGCACTCATGAACGTTGTAGCAAACTTTTTCTATGTCTAATACACTTTAGACACTCTACACACCAATTCATGACAGTCTTCATTCATATCTACTTCCAACATATGAATGACTGTGGACCGTTCGAATAATTCGATTATTATCAAATAATTCAATTATTCAGGAAGTCAAAACATGCAAAATGAAACAATAGGTAAATGATTAACATAAGACAGTAACATTACTAATAAATAATACTCTTTTATTTAATCATCGAATGTTAATTACAATTTATCTATTACACGTTTCTAAACTATCTAATCTAAACTAATATTGTCCTTCAGCCCGATGCTCCTAGCGTGCTGCAAGTGCTTAACCCTGCTCAGTCCCTTCGTAGGCGGATCTGCTGGGTTATCCTCTGACGACACCCTCTTCACTACGAGGAGTCCTTCTTCCACCCGATGTCGAATAAAGTGATATTTTCTGTCGATATGTCGAGATCTACCATGATCCCTGGGTTCCTTGGTCAAGGTAACCGCTCCTTCATTATCACAGAAAATTTCCATGGGCTCCTTTATGGCTGGCACAAATCCAAGGTCTCCAATGAAGTTCTTCCACCATATCGCCTCCTTTGACGCTTTGCTCGCTGCTATATACTCTGATTCGCACGTTGAATCAGCTACGGTCTCCTGTTTGGAACTTTTCCAAGTCACTGCTCCTCCATTAAGGGTAAAGACCCATCCTGACTGCGAACGGTAGTTGTCCCTGTCGGTCTGAAAACTAGCGTCACTATACCCTCGCACCTTTAAGTCATCACTCCCACCGAGGACTAGAAACCATTCCTTGGTCCTCCGAATGTACTTAAGAATATTCTTGACTGCGGTCCAATGCGCTTTGCCAGGGTTCCCTTGATATCTGCTGATCATGCTCAAAGCGAAGGCCACATCAGGGCGAGTACAAGTCATAGCATACATGATCGAGCCAACTGCGGAAGCATAAGGTACTCAACTCATCTCTGCTATCTCGACTTCAGTACTCGAACTTTGAGTCTTACTCAACTTAGCATTACTTTGGATTAGTAACTCCCCTTTCTTTGAATTCTCCATACTAAAATGTTTTAGTACCTTGTCCAAGTAAGTATTCTGACTAAGTCCTATTAGTCTCTTACTTATGTTTCTCACTATCCTTATTCCCAAAATATAGGAAGCCTCTCCGAGGTCCTTCATAGCGAAGCACTTCCCGAGCCAGGACTTAACCTCCTGCAGTGCCGGGATGTCGTTTTCTATGAGTAGTATGTCGTCGACATACAATACGAGGAAGCTTACTATACTCCCACTGGCTTTGACATATACACATGATTCATCCTCGCTTCGCAGAAAACCAAACTCTTTGACCTTCTCATCAAAACAAAGATTCCATCTGCGAGACACTTGCTTAAGTCCATAAATGGACTTCTCAAGCTTACACACTCTATTAGGATGCTTCGCATTGACAAAACCCTCTGGATGGGCCATGTAAACATCCTCAGCCAACTTCCCATTAAGGAAAGCGGTTTTGACATCCATTTGCCATATTTCATAGTCATGAAATGCAGCAATGGCCAGCATCACCCTGATAGACTTTATCTTCGCAACTGGTGAGAAGGTTTCATCGTAGTCAACTCTAGGAGTTTGAGTGAAACCCTTCGCAACCAATCGCGCCTTATAAGTGTGCACATTTCCATCCACGTCAGTCTTCTTCTTGAAGATCCACTTGCACCCGACCGTCTTACGACCTGATACATTGTCAACCAAATTCCAAACTTGGTTGTCATACATGGACTGAATATCGCTGTCCATAGCCTCTTTCCATTTCGCAGACTCCGGGTGATGAATCGTGGAATCAAGTATTAATCAAAATCAGAGTAAAATGAATGCAGATTGAACAAACGATGTAAATAAGATCTGGTTTCTGCTCATTTATGCTTTCAACGTTTTCGGAGAAAAATAGACAGGTTCTGTAAAGTACTCTTGTCTAACTCTAGTAAAGTTCCATATTTATAGGAACAGTGAAAGCATACAAAAAATACTAAGGCATTGACACTTAAGCTTCATACGAAATACACCTTAGTAAATAAACTTAACAAACATACGAAGGGTACAAAAGCCTTCGACATATTACAACTAAATTCGACCCTTACAATCTCCCCCTTTGTAATAATGTCGACTTCGTCAGTTCAAGAGTATCTGTATAGCATACAGCATTACCCTTCGAATCTCAGTGTACCACGAGATAATCTTCTTCAGCTTCTTCTTATCTCCTTCGTTATTCTTCTTGCAGCTATTCATACGAACAATGAAATTCGTATATTGGGATGTTGTGTATCTTTCCACTTCGGAAGCTTGGAATAAAAATCTTTTAGTCTTCCCATTTTTATCCTTCCCAGCAAAGACTAAGCCAAACGGCTTCAAACAAATTTTCCCGTCTGCATACTTCTTCAACTCAGGTTGAGTTAAAGGAACTTCCATTGGCACTTTTACTGTCAATCCCTTTGCAGTAGCTAACTCAACATCGGTAAGAGCTAAACACTCATAATAGTTGTCAATGAAAATCTTGATGTGAGCAAGCCCAAGTCGAAAAACTTCAGGATCCGTTTCTCGAAGATATAAAGCATCTTTATCCTTTAACAACAATGCAACTTGTATCAGATCATACAAGTTCATTAAAGGAAAATTTGCCACTGAGAAATCACAAACTTGACCATTTGCCCTCAAAACAAAGACGCGAAGATTTTGCATCATATTTTCGAATAACACATCCCTCTTTATACTTATCACCTTCTTTATCTTCACGAGTGACCAAATTTCCTCTGGAAGCTTTCCAAGTACAGCATGAAATCTGATTTTCATGTATGTGTACTCATCATCATTGTCAAACTTCTCAGCAATTTTATACCGTGTCATAATATACATCATCTCATTAATAGGAAAATCCAGTTGATTCATGTCTGTGTTGAGAACAACATAGCTCTGCTTCGACTTCTTTTCAAAAGCATACATATGATTATATGCAACTTTCGACTCAATCGTTTCATAGTTGTAATGCTTTTAAGGATCACCCTTGTTCATTCTAGGTGGATTGTTCGCACGAAGTCGCATTATACTTTGCACAATTCGTAACTTTTCAACCTCAGCCTCTGCTTCAGCTTTCTTTTCCTCCTTTGATTTTTCGACCACAATTGGTTTGCCTTTGTCTTTAACTGAGGAATTATCAACAACTTCCTTAGGCTTCGAACTGCTGCCACCTTCCCCAATCATAATTCCTTTAGAAATTGGTCTTGGAATTGGCTTCGTTGAAATTGGCATTGTTGTCACTATTGTTGAAGTAACTGGCCCAACTGCTGACATAATTGGTTTTGTTGTTGGAGTCTTTGAAGAAAACACCGTTCCAACAACCTTTGCATCTGCATGCGAATCTTCACCACCAGCCTTCGTACCACCAACTTTCTTCTCTCCCCCTTGCACCCTTGTGTAAACAGGTGGGGCATCCGTTGGAAGAAGGCTCGAAATGTGAGAAAGAAGAGCTAGTTGCTTGTGTAAAATGGCTTCGAAATGAATGAACTTCTGAGACAAAAATTCCGGAGTAATCAACGAACCTGAAACTGATTTTACAGTTAAATCTTTCAGCTCCTTCAGCAGCTTGAGGACTTCGATAAAACTTTGATTTTCCGTTATAGAAAGTTGAGTAAGTTGAGGACTCAAATCTTCATACAACTTGACATATTTAGTAACAGCATCACAAATAATGTCAACTTTTTGATTTATCGAAGCATAATCCCTTTGCACGATTGTAATCTCTTTTTGCATATCCTGACGAAGCTCCTGAATTTGCGAATTCACATCCTCCCTGACTTTCTTTACATCCTGAACGAATAACACATGTCATTCCTTCATGTAATTCTTGAATTCTTTCACCTCCCCTCTAAACATCGAAGTTAGAGAATTCACTCTTAACTCATCATTCTGATCATTGTGATCAACCTTCTCTAAGAGTCTAGTCTCCGAGTCTCGAACCATTCCAGAAACTTTACTCACCACTTTTGCTTCCAAGGTTTTCAACAAACTGTCAACTTCCATACTGGATACAGACGAACTACTCCCCAAATCTGCTTGAGATTGAAGAATAGAATTCAATTTCTTGTTTAGAATCTTGAATTGTTTCATTGTCATCAACATATGATCAGGAAAGTTGTCTTCTTCATCATCAAACTCCAAATCTTCAAACATTCCTCCAAAACCTTCGTTGTCAGTATCAGTTTCAACAACAGGTGAACCTTTAATAGGTGAATCGATTTTGGTTGAATCAGTGGATTGAGATGGAAAAAGAGTTGTAAAAGGTTGATGGATAATGTTTTCAAAGGTAGGTGAATTTGTAGTATTCGGAACAATAAAAGGAGGTAATGAAACGAAAGTATCCTTTATCGAAGATGCAGGAATACCTTGAGTTGTAGCACCAACTTCTTTGTTAGACTCTCCTTCACCCATATTGACATTTACATCTGTATCAGATACGTGTGTAAAAATGCCTGAAGTTCGAACCTCCTCGGTATGTGATTCAGTTAACGAAACTTCGGGTGGTATGACAGTAGTCTTCTCAGGAGTAGATAGAGATTGAAAAATAATTGTTTCTGGTGTTTCGGGAACTATCTCTTCTTCGGATGACTCCTCTTGTATAACCAACTTTCGTTGCCTTTTCTTCTTCTTCGAAATGTGTTTAGCCACGTCTTCAGCTCTACGTTTCTTTGACAAAGGCGAAACTGGAGCTAGAACCTCACGAAAAATTACTCCTTGATGAGAAAGTTGTGGTTTACGAACATTTGAAGGAGAAGATTTGAACAAACCATCTGAAGATTTTCTTGAACCCCGAGTCCTCTTCTTTAATCTTCGAAAAACACCAGATTTTGAAGGAATGTTCTCCTTAACTAGAGTATCATCAACATGTTCCACTGGCTTGATTACAACAGTCGAAACATTTACTTCTGGTTTCTCAGGCTTCTTTGGGGACAACGTGGATTCGTGCACATGCTTCTCAGGAGACTTCTTAGTTTCGTGCACTGGCTTCTCAGGTGTAGCCTTTGCATCCTTCTTAGAACATTTTGGTTTCTTCGAAGGACCATCCTCTTCTTTCGACAATAACTTTCCAGTCGCAACATCAGGATTGATTGTTTTCAAGTACTCAACCAACACCGAATTTGTTGGCTCAACCCTCTTTAGCATTGCATCATGAATCCTGGCAATGTGTGTGAACACTTCCATATCATCCGAAACTTCCTTTGGGAAGTGATACTTCATAAACTTAGCTCTTTCCTCATCAGCAGGTACAACAATTCCTTCTTTTTCATAAAAATAACCAAGAATCAAACTCCAATACGTAGCACACAAAATGCCTTGAACCACATTCGTGTTTTCGACACTCTTCTAGAATTCCTTCCACAACTGTGTAGAGTAGTCAACTGAAAGATCATAGTATAATCCTGCCTCCATCGCATAAACCTCCATGCGACCTTTGTCTAATCCAACACTTCGACCAGTCAAGCATCGAAGAAAAATTCCGAACAAGAAATTCCAAACAGTTGGAAGAGCTGACTTCTTGAAATCACTAATCTTCGTGAGTGGGGGTTGATGACCCATCTCATTAAACATGTGAACAACTTGTGCATAAGTGAGATCAGTAACAAGTTGAGAATTGGGAATATCAAGAATCTGACAAAAGATTTTCTTAGACAAACGAATTTTCTTGTCATTCACCAGTTAAAAAGTGATGATATCCATTGCTTTGCTATACGTAGCAGTGGATCCTACTTGTGAAAGCCAAGAGAGAGGAACTGCAAACGAGTTGAACATCGCCTTTGAAAGAACAGAACTATTCAATGCGATGATTAACATCTTCAACTCTTCAGGATATAGAGACACATCCCCTTCCACTTGATAATTGGTGTTTTGAATCTTCATTATTTGTTGAGAAGTGATGTCTTCGGTTGTTCGAGAAGCAGAATCAACACCAGCCATGATTAGGGTTTTGAAGCTTTGAAGAACAGAGAGAATTTAGGTATTTTGTTTTTCTTTTGTGAGCGTAAAGAGACAAAGAACCCGTAAATACCCTTTTTATATGTAACCCTGAATTTTGAATTGAACGCGGGATAAGCATTAATTGAGATCTGACGTGGCACCTTAAAAATCGCACCAGTCTGCCAATAAAGTTTCCATGCGTCAAAAAGTAACTATCACACCGCCTTGAAACCAGGACTGAATAAAAAACGTCTCATCAGACAGTCTGTTCGAGTCACCTCAAAGAATAGTAACCGTCACCAACCTTCGGATGGATGTTAAGCTCTTTTGTGTTTGTGTTTAGAGACGAAGTCATGTGCTAGACTGTCGAAATCATCAGCCTGAGTTGGTATTACTCAGAACCTCAAGGATTTCGTGTGTGCAGTGTGCCAAATAGAAGATAAGAAGCAAATTAACGAAAATTTTGATCTGTGATGTCAAAAAAAAAATCGACACAAAAGCAGATAAACCTCGGGCATAGGTTGCTTCATTAATTATCAATAAAAATAATCAACTGCTTGTGTATGTTCCCGTGAATTACAATCGAATACTTGTAGAGAAGTATCGAAGGGCTTCTTTTGTTAGGCTTATCGGGTGGTTTATGTAACGCCCGCGTTTTCAGGCTAGGCATTATTGTTGATGTAATAGTCTAGGTTAACCTTTGTAACTCTTTTTGAAGTAATAAAGATGAATTATTTGAGTATTATATGAATTATGTGAATTATGTGCTTATTTAATTGTTTATAAAGATATAATTAAATTAAGGATAAAATAAGCGTCAAAATTTAAGTGTGAGATAAACCCGATATTTTTACATAAAGTTGTAGTGGTCGAAACGAGGTTTCCGGAGATATAAAGAACGCCGAAATCCGAGTTATAACGAAGAAGTTATGATCTGTCAAAGTTTCGCGACAGAACCAACACGACGCTGAGTGACGTAAAATATGAATTTAAGATAGAGCGATATCTAGCCTTAGTGATCTAAACGGAAGTTGTAGAGTTCGTTAAACCGAGAGCGTGCATAAAAAGAATGCCCAAATCTGACTTCGTATGAGGAAGTTATGATTTTTCTAAGTTTCGACTTAGCAGTGTTCAGCCCGAATACTCGATTTGAGATCGAGCGGTTTTTAGCCGAAACAATGTAAACGGAATTGAAGATCTCGTCAATGGTAGTGCAACGGTAAAAAGACAGACGAAAACGGACGTCGGATGAAGAAGTTATGAATTTATAACGGAGTTTTTCTGTCCCGGCCTACTAAAAATAATATAATAAAAATAAAAGTCAAAATTAGCCAACGGAGTCTAAACGAGAATTGTAGAGCATAATCTCACCTACGCGTGTATATAAAGAACGTCGAAAACGGAGCTCGTATGCGAAAGTTATGAATTTCTGAAGTTCGGGGCGTGAACCCCAAGGCTGTGTCAGAGCTCACGAGGTGAGCATATGTGGCTCACGAGGTGAGCCAGTTCACGAGGTGAGCATTAGTGGCTCACGAGGTGAACAGATGATGGACGTCTTCCAGGGCAAGTGGCCATGACGAACGCAATGACGTATCGAGCTCACGAGGTGAGCATATGTGGTTCACGAGGTGAGCCAGTTCACGAGGTGAACATATATGGTTCACGAGGTGAACCTAGCATTTTTGCCCTATAAATAGAATTCAAGGGGCAGCCAAGTATGGTTGCTCATCTCTTACTCTCCCACTCCCGATACTCTCTCTAAGCCCTATTTTAACCCCCCGAAGCCCCGGTATCATTCCCGAGACCCGAAGCGAGTCCCGAAGCCCCGAAGATCCCGAGAAGTGTAATTCCCGAGCTGAAGCTCTGCCAGCGAGAAGCCAATTTTTGTGAAGATCTTCCAGATCTACCGAAGAATACTACTTCTACAAGTCGTAGTGCTGTCCGATCATCTTCTGATCCAGTGAGTGTGTAGTTACTTTCTTCTAACGCATAATTATGAAGTATTTTATATGAAATACGTGTTATGTGTATATTTTGTTGTTATATGTGTGAATGTATATTCACTTTCTTCTATCTCATAGATATGATTTATTATCTATGAAATACGTGTTATGTGTATGTGTCTCATCTGTTGTTTGAAATATGTATTGAATGAGAATGCCATACAGGTTTTAAACTATGTATAAAAATATATATTTTTATCTACTAATATGTTGGGTAGAACATGGGTAGATAGTTGATGTGTGATAAGCAGATGAGAGGCCTCGTTGTTGTTGCTGATTCAGTCATCTAGCGGAGTTTAGATGACGACCACAGACTTTTCTAGACAGTCCAGTGGAACGCTAGCAGGCTCATTACCTGTAGGTGTTAATGAACTTGGGTGTTCATTTGTTGTACTCCATCCCCCTCATGGTTGCCTTTAGGACATCTATTGTTAAGGAAACCCCTTTGCAGTAATGTCCGTCCCGATGAAAATCCTAGATTAGGTCCCTTGTAATAGTTGTTGTTTTAGGGACATAAAGCGAGGATAACGGGAATGGGTAATCGGGTTATTGTTGGTTGATGAACTAAATATATTTATTTATTGTGGGTCGAAAACCCTATATGCTCACCAGGCTCCCAAGCCTGACCCACTCAGTTTTCTTTGTATTACAGGTGGTGGCGCCAGAGCATAAGTTGGATGACTTGTCAAGTTATTTTTGGATTATAGACCTGCTGTTATATATAACTGTTGTAAGGTCTGTATTGTAATGTTTATGCTTTTGGTCTGTTTATCGGAACATGACATCCCGAGTTTTGTTTTATAATGAAAATACATTTTGTTGGGTCTAATTGTGTTGCGTCATGGGCTTGTGTTTTGTATCCGGATTGGGCCTGTCTATCCGTGATTAGCTAGTAGGGTTAGACTATAAATAATGCATGCATGTATGCATTAAAAGGTTAACGTTCCTGATTATTATCGTTTTAGTTTTGTAACCCTAAACACCTCTACAGTCGAAGTTCTTGATCGAGCTCTTCTGAGGTGTTAAAGCATTAATCATACGACACATTCAAAGCCATTCTTGTGTTCATAATTACGTTCTTAATTGTTTGTCTGTATAGAATCTATCGATCCTAATTGAACTTTGTTTCAACAATTGGTATCAGAGCAGGAGACTGTGTGATCAATACACATTCCTTCTGTATTCATAATTCTTTAGGGTTTCCGCTTTTATCGTATAAATAGAAGCCGTCTTCTTCTTATCGACGGCAACTCTGTTTCTGATAAAACCCTAATCTCAAGTTTACAGGTCTGATTCTAGCAGCTCACCATGTCTCACGAAGATTCGCAAACAAATCCCATCAACATCTCAAACAGCATTGGATCCACTACCAAGATTCTCATTCTTTACACTCAAGACTATGAAGTATGGGCGCATCACTTTGAAGATTACGTGGTTGGATCTTAAGAAATGGCTATCTCATCTGGGAAGCTATCACACTTGGGCCGTTTGTTCACTCAGGAACGAACATGACAGTTAAGTCCCAAAAGGAATATAACAAGCTGGTGGCGGATGTAGACAAGATGCCACAGGATGAAAAGGACAAGTTGTTGTGTAATGTGAAGGCGATGAGAATGATCAGATTCACCTTGCAATCTGACACTTTTCGGTTGGTTGGTTCATGCACGACGGCCAAAGAAATCTGGGATAGGTTGAAAGAACTTTATTCAACCGATGAAGATCTAGAACACTCCATTCAAACCTTGCTGCTGTCAGAATTTGGAGTTTTTGAACAGAAACCAGAAGAAAAACTCATACAAACTTTCGATCGGTTCAATCATCTCCTAAGTAAGATGATCAAGCACGGAATAGAAAGAAAGTTGATCGAGCAGAAGGTGACCTTCATGAAAGGTCTGAGACCAGAATGGATGGCTGTGGTTTCAACCGTGAAAGCACATGACCAGTTTAAATCTTACTCACTAGCGAAACTTGTGGGAATACTTAAGTCCCATGAGAGTATAGTAACCAAAGAGGCGAAGGTAGTTTCTGGTGTGGGATCACTGGCCCTTGTCTCAAAAGGAAAAAGCATTGCAGAAGAAGAAGAAGAGTCGGATATGTCTGAGTGTGACCTTACAAGCGAGGAGTATGCTATGATGGTCACCAATCCAAAGAAGTTTGCACGAAGAAAATTTCCTGTCAACAAGAACCGAAACTGGCAGGGAAGTTACAGCTCTGAGAAGGTGAAGGATGAAGCGAAAAATTCTTCTCAAAAGGATGAAGACAAGAAGGAGAGCAAGCCTGCAGGAGACTCTGGGTTCGACTGCAATTACTGTCACGGCAAGAACTACTTTGCCAAAGATTGCATGCTGAGGAAAATGGCTGAGAAAAGAGACGGTGAAGACGATGAGGCGTACTACATGCGCAAGTTGGAAGAGATCAAGAAAAAGAAGGCGACTAACAGTTCTATGAATGCCTTGATTGTGCAGGAGAATGCAGATGAAGATGAGTTCGGTGGCGTTGAAGTTTGGTCAATCGATTATGAAGATGAAGAGGTGAGAAAGCCCACTCATGGAAGAGCTTATGTGGCAAAGGATGTAGGTTTGGCTGGAAGATGTTTGATGGTCACAGCTGGTGTATCAACCGAAAGTGCAAGTGAGGAACTGAACCTGACTGAGGACAAATGTTTTGCAGCCAAGCCCGTGAGTGAGAAGATCAACGACTGCGATCGGCTGATCAAAAAGGTACAATCCATCCTTGAATCACTTAAAGTTCCAGTAACAGATTATAAAGAAGAATTAAAAGAGTTAAAATTTAAATTTTCTAACTTAAGTGGTAGTCTCATGCAAACTCGCTTAGGGAATTCTAACCTAACTGACCAACTCAGCAGGGTGTCTTCAAAAAGTGAGGAGAGAAGGATGTGGATTGAGCTGAAGGAGGCGGAATTAAATAGGGATAGGGATGAAAGTATTTATTTGCAAAGAGACAATTTAAAGTTTTTAAAACAAAGGAATGTTTTTTGTTTAATTGCTAAGCGCTTATATACTAATATTGCTCAATTGCATTTAAGTTGTGAGATAGGGAAGAAGATTCATAAGATGATCTTACCCTTCCTTGAATTTAAGGAGGATGAGGTCGTTGCTGAGTGTGAATCAATAGTGTCCTCAGAAGAGACATCCATGTCTTACAAAATTGGACTGGACAAGATAGAAACCTTCATTGATTCTAAGGAACATAAATGTATGCTTAAAAATCTTTTGGATGAAAATGATAGGTTAAAAATTAAGTCTGAAACTGTTCAATCATTTGACTTGTCAAACGCCAAATTACTTTCAGAAAATAAAATGAACTTAGATAATACGTCTGAATTTGATAGGAGAGTGAGATGAGCGAAATCTCAGTGGAAGACGTAGTTGATTGCTCTGAGTTTATGAAGAGCGAAACCAAAAATGAGAAACCCCTCATATCTGAAAATGCGGTTGAATTCGCTCGCCTGTCAAAAGAAAAGCCACAGAAACTCAAAGAAAAAGCTATGGTTTATCAAAAGGTTCAAACTGTGCCGAATCAGGTCTATGCAGTTACTGGGGTCACTGCAAAACAAACAGCAGAGTTGAAAATCTTGGTCGACAAAGACAATGCTGAAGGGTGTGACGATTACTTCTGGTCAGCCCCTATTGATAACGCAGATGAAACCGTAGGCTTATCTGAGCAAAATTCATGGAGGGTTAAAGGAAGATATGTTGCTGAACCCATCAACAAACCCTCGAGTTTCGACAAACCAAGCACAAGTGGAACTAAAGAAATCCCTTAAGAACCAATGAAAGAACCGATAGTTCCAACTAGGACAACCGAAACTCAAAAGGAGAAGCCAAAGGCTAGCTTCAATATCCACAAATCGCAGAAGGAGTTAGCTGAACAAAAACGCTTAAGAAATCAAAGATACATGAAGAATCTGAATGAGCGAAAACGTCATTGGCAATCTCAAAATCCCAACTACGTACCTCCTAAGAAAGAATCAATTGACAAAGGAAAGGAAAAGCTAAATGGAAAAGAAAATTTCAGTCCAAATTCCTACTATTCCAAATCTCAGAACCAAACATCTACTTTCGGTCCCCAAACTAGGGCTCAGAACCGAATGTCAAGTTTTGGTCCAAACGTCAAGGCTAACAACCAAAAGCCTACTTTCGGTCCCAACAACGGCACTCAGAACCGAAAGTCAAGTTTCGGTCCCAAGTCAAGTTTCGGTTCCAAGTCTAGTTTCGGTCCTTCCAACTCA
The DNA here is from genome assembly GCF_052849685.1 of Lactuca virosa. Taxonomy (NCBI): domain Eukaryota; kingdom Viridiplantae; phylum Streptophyta; class Magnoliopsida; order Asterales; family Asteraceae; genus Lactuca; species Lactuca virosa. The sequence continues at coordinate 221,481,114 of NC_136434.1, read as the reverse complement.
CAAAGCAAATCAAATTCAGTGAAGGATATCAAAGGAAAGGGAAAGTTTGATTCTGAGTTCCATAATGAGAAAAAGTCAGCTAACCCTAAGATTCAAAAGAAAACACCAAAACCATCTGACAACACACCATCTAATTCACCAAAGTTTAAACAAGATAAAACTAAAATCAAGGTGTATACCATCAAAAGAAAAGATCAATCCACTCTAGTAAAACGAACCTATTTGGTTGATGTTTCTACTGCAATTCCTTTTTCTGTGAAAAACTCACCAGGACCCAAGAAACTTTGGGTTCCTAAATTTGCTTGAAATTGCAGGTGATACGTGACGAGCAGTTCGATGATGAATGGTATATAGACAGTGGCTGCTCGCGTCACATGACAGGAAGGAAGGAAGAGCTGAGGGAGTTTCGGTCCCTAAAGGATGGTGGATGTGTGAAGTCTGGCAATAACTCGTATGGAACAATCAAAGGATATGGGATGATAACCAACGGCGATTTCTCGATTCGAAAAGTAGCGTATGTGGAAGGATTGCAACATAACCTCATCAGTGTGTCACAATTAGTTGCAGGCACGGGTCTGAAGGTTTCATTTGATGATGAGGGGTCAGAAATAATTGAGAAGCAATCCAAAAAGGTTCTGTTGAAGTCTGACCGCAAGGGAGAGATGTATCCTTTAAATCTCAACCCAATTCGAGGAAAACCAGCAATCTGTCTACTATCAAAGGCGAACACTGATGAAAGCTGGTTGTGGCATCGACGCCTATCGCACCTGAACTTCAAAGATATTAATAAGTTGGTGCTTGGTGATCATGTTCGAGGCCTTCCTCTTCTCAAGTTTGATAAGGAGCATCTGTGTGCAGCGTGTGAGATGGGCAAACAAAGCAGAAAGAGCCATCCTACACGAATCAATACAAAGATTGTTGAAGCTCTTGAACTTCTGCATATTGACTTATGTGGACCTTCGGCTATCGAAAGCTTCGGTGGTAGTAAGTTCATTCTTGTCATAGTAGATGATTTTTCTCGCTTCACCTGGGTTTTATTTCTTAAACAGAAATCAGATGCAACTCCCAAGCTGAAGACGTTCATCAAGCAAGTGGAAGTAGAGCTGCGAAAGACAGTGAAGAATATCAGAAGCGACAATGGGCTGGAATTCAAGAATAAAGATTTTGAAGACTTTCTAGCTGAAAAGGGGATATCTCACAACTTTTCGGCCCCTTATACATCACAACAGAATGGGATTGTTGAAAGACGAAAGCGTTCTTTATGTGAGGCAGCCAGAACCATGCTCAGCTTCGCTTCCCTTCCGTTATACTTCTGGGCTGATGCAGTTGCAACCGCGTGCTACACTCAGAACCGATCCTTGCTCAACAAAAGATTCTCAATCACTCCATATGAGATTCTGAACAATAGAAAGCCCAACGTCAAATTTTTCCACGTATTCGGTTCATGGTGCTTTATTTTCAATTCTAAAGAGAACTGAAATAAGTTTGACGTCAAAGCCGATGAGGGAATCTTTCTGAGTTATTCGCTAACGTCAAAGGCATACAGAGTGTTGAACAAACGCTCCAAACGAACTGAAGAAACATATTATGTAACCTTTGACGATCAGTACATGAAGAAGTTTCAAAGAAGTGAAAGTGACTTAGGGGAAATATTTCCTGAATCAGGACAAGTCTTGGTTCCAATATCCAACTTGTTTGAAGAGTACATTCGGTTATTCGATGAACCAGAGAAAGCAACACACTCAGAGGCGAAAGCAGCAGACAACAAAATCGACAATCTCAAAAAGATCATAGATGAAGCTGCCAAAGCAATGGAAACTGAACCTCCTTAACCGACAGGTGGTCAACCCTTCAATGACTCTCCAAACAGCAGCTCAATGTTCAAGGGGGAGAGTTCATCAGCACCAAAGACAACCGAAATGTCTTTCGAGGGGGAGAATCCTATTCCATCCCCAACTCATAAAGGTCCAGGCGAGGGGGAGCATACAACTCCAAACCCACCCAATAACAGTCCAATCGAGGGGGAGTATCCGACTCCCACAGAGAATGACAACTCTGATCCTGACACAGGTTACATTTCGTCAGTCGAGGGGGAGAAAGAGAATACAACTAACGAAGGTGATCAATCAGAACTTGAAGAGGAAGTAAATGCAGAGTTGGATCCAGCCTATGACCCAAATTATCCTCCTTTAGTGAAATGGACCAAGGATCATCCCAAAGTACAAATCATTGGTGAATCATCTGAGAAAGTTCTCACTCGTTCTCAATTGAAAGCGAAACAAACTGCATTATTCTTTAAAGTTGAATTCTGTATGTTTAATTCGTTTATCTCCAAAGTCAAACCGAAAACAGTGAATGCTGCACTTGATCATTCTGATTGGGTTCAAGCAATGCAAGATGAGCTCCATGAGTTCGAACGCAATCGAGTTTGGAGGCTGATTCCCACACCAAAGGATGCTTCAGTGGTTGGCTTGAAATGGGTCTTCAGGAATAAATTAGACAAAGAGGGGAATGTTATTAGAAACAAGGCTCGGTTGGTAGTAAAAGGATATTGCCAAGAGGAAGGGATAGATTACGAGGAAACCTTCGCTCCAGTAGCTAGGTTGGAATCAGTTAGAATCTTCCTGGCATATGCTGCTCATAAAAACTTCGAAGTTTTCCAAATGGATGTAAAATGCGCTTTCTTGAATGGAGAACTAGAAGAAACAGTGTATGTTGAGCAACCTCCCGGGTTCGTGAACGAGAAATTCCCTGATCATTGCTATGTGTTGGATAAAGTTGTATATGGTTTGAAGCAAGCACCGAGGGCCTGGTATGAAACTTTAACTCGCTTTCTGAAAATGTCAAAATTTAAGCAAGGTTCGGTTGACCCAACCTTCTTCCGAAAGAAAGAAGGCGAACATCTAATGATAGTTCAAATTTATGTCGATGACATCATCTTCGGCTCCACGAATCCTAGCTTGACAGCTGAATTCAGGAAGTTGATGGAGACTATATTTGAAATGAGCGCAATGGCGACTTCTTCATCGGATGATAGTTCTAATTACATTTGTCTCTTTCACCTGCAACAAACTCTCTATATCTACACGGCGATTTACAACTGTTCATCTTCCTCCTTCAATCAACAATGGCGACTTCTTCATCGGCTCATGATCAAACTACTTCGTCCTCATTGCTTTCGATCAAGCCAAATCAGAACATGATTATTGAACTCAATCCTTTTCTATACGATTCGTATATGCTACAGGTGGTTGAGTGTTTAAAGTATTCACCACTGGTTCTAGCCCTAACACAGGTGGAAGCCATCCCTATGTCACTCCTATCACAGGTTTAATCTACTGCCTCATATGACAAGAACAAGGAGAGAATTTACTTCCAAATCCATTCTCATAAGGCTTCTATTTCAAAAGTGAAATTATGTTCCCAGTTGCAACTTGCTGTTGATTCGTCTGTAATCTCACCAGACTTCATCACCACCACCCAACTGTTCTCGATGCTTTACGAGATGGGCTATACTGATGTGCTTACCACGGTTACGAAGGTTAAGAAGTCTTGCTTACCACCCGAATGGAATGGATTGCTAACTCTCCTCATTAAAAGTTTGGCGGAGAGGAGTGGTGGATCTAATGGCACCAGCAAGGGTTTTCTGACCCTTCTATACGGTTTTTACAATGGTATCAATCTCAACTATGGATCGATTATCTGGTCCCAAGTGGTGCAAAGCCTCAACACTTCTACGAGGCATTCGGAAATTTCATGTGGTCGATTCAGGACTCTCATTACACGAAGGGCGATAAATTCTTTGGAAATTCCGAAAATGAAGGATGCCCTAGTCGCGTCTATTGCTACGTTTCACACCAAGAAAATCATAATTTCCGATCCTAAAAAGTTCCCTCACATTGGCTCTATACCAGAGACAATGTTCAGGTGTGTCACAGCCGAGAGTAAACTCCTGGTTGATTATCGCAAGCTTCCTCCCAAGGAACCGAGAGTCTTATCTCCCGAACAGCAGGCTGCCTTGGATACTGTGGACAAGCCTGGGAACCGAGGGAAACGGGTTACTACCAAGAAAGAGACAATAGAGGATGATAAATCTAAGTCTGCCAAGTCCAAGAAGCGAAAGTCTAAGAAAGGGGATACTTCTCAACCAAAGAAGATTAAGAAGATGGCGAAGAGGTCCAAGAGTCCCACTCCTCCCAGTTCAGAACATGATGAGGAGGATGAAGAAGAGGAAATTCATCATGAATCACCGAGAGGTAACACTCCTCCCCGATCCCCCACTACAACCGAACCTCTTCATGACAGACTTCTAACACCACCTCCATCACCGAAACAGACAGTTCCAGTTTCGGTTGCTCCTGTTCCCCCACCTACCACATTTCAAACAACAACTTCTTTACCACCACCACCAGTTACTTCTATTCCTATTTCTACAACTCCCTTACCACCTCCTATTATTTCCCAATCAACTACCACTACCATTCCTGAACCGACAGTAACAGTCAACGTATCTGATACAGGGGGCGACTACTAAAACAGAACCTCCAGTTACTTCCAAACCACTTTCACCCTCACCCTCATACGATTCCGGTGCCACTCTCGATGGTGCTAATGATGAGTTTGATTCTACATACTACAGTCCCTATAGGCTTCCTACCGATGAGGATGATGAAGCTCCAGTCACGAGACAACAATTGCAGAGCATTGATGAGAAACTGGATAAATTGCTTGATGACAACAGGTCCTACAGTGGTGTTGTGCTCAAAGCCTTTTTGGACACAGCTCTTGAGCAATACACTGACTCCATTGACAAATCCACTAAGGTTGTTAATGAGTCTACTTCTTCTTGCAAGAAGGCCACTACTGACGTTGCAGAAATTGTTCACAGCACTCAGATTTTTCTTGAGTCACTAAAAGGGCATGCTGATACCAATGCCGCCAAGGTGAATGCTTCTGTGGATTCCTTATCCAAGTCCCTTCAAGAAGAGCAAACAAAGTTTGAGGCTGTTCGTTCTTCCATCCAAGCAGAGACCACTTCACTTATCAGTTCTGTGTCTTCTCGGCTGGAATCTCTTCACGCTGATTTAGCAAAAGAAAGTGCTCTGAAGGAAGATCTTGCCCGCCAATCCTCCACAATTGAAGTTCAGAATGTTCAGCTCACTCAAGCTGAAAAGGAAATTTCTTTGTTGAAGACGGAGAGAGCTGTCTTTTGTAGCTGTGCTGGGGATGTCAAGGATATGCTGACCAACATTCTTGGTGCTCATGATCCTATCCTTACTTTGACCATAAGGAATCATCTAACTACAAAACTTCTTCCTGCCCTTGCCATGCTGCACGAGATGAAGGGTGTTTCGGAGAGATTCATACCTCCAAAACAAGGGGGAGAAGGTGCTCATCAACCGAAGGTTAAAACCGAAACCGAATCTGCTCAACCGAAAATCAAAGTTACAACCGAACTGAAGGGTAATGAAGCTTCAGGTTCTGGTTCTCAAGCCAAGCAGAAGATGATTGATGATGACAATGATGACGAATCTGATGAGACTATTGCTGAGGCCCTTAAACGAAAGAAGAGGGACAGTGATTTGGATGAAACCTTGAGGGTTGCAAGGGAAGCAGATGAGAGGGAAAGGAGGAACAAGGAAGAAGAAGAAGCCTTAAACTGCAAGAAGGCCTTGTTTCCCCTATGGACAAAAGAGGCACTTATCAATCAAGCTATAGATTTTCCAAGTGTTTACTGGTTGGAACCTGTCGCTTCGTTTGATTGTGACAATTCTAAGGACTTACAGTTCGACATGCCAATAACACGAAAGGCATTCACCTTTCATTGTTTCGATTCGACTGTTGATGTTCCTTTCCCTCATCCAAAAGTTGATCGTGAGCTTATCGACTTTTATTTGAAGTATGGTCAACCGCAGTACTTGACATGGAGCGCACAGAAGATAGTTACTGTCAAGGTACTCAAACCTACGCCTGCTGGGAAGTTCATAAATGTTAATTTTAAAATCACACGAGGATCAGCAAACTCGGTGTCGATTATTTCCCTGGCAGACCTTCCAAATCTAGATCCTCATGACTGGATCCTATTGTTTAACATTCTGCTCACCAATCCGAAGGAATATGAGCCGATACTGGATCACTTGAAGAGGATGTTGTCTTCTTACATCCATAAGGTTGCTGCTATGGATCAGGAGATAGCGAAAGTAATGAACAAGAAACTGACTATCAAGCCAACACCGAAACCAGGAGATGTGAATAAGATGAAGATGGGCCAAATCGATTCTACACATCTTACTGTGATGTTTACAAAAGGCGAAGCACACAGATTTTTATTCGCTCTTGTTGATAAACATCTGTTTTCCACAGACTGCTTGGAGCACATTATCAACATTATTCATCGGTGCAAGCAGAACTCAGAAGCAGATAAGAAGAACTTCACAGACATGCTTCGGTGGTACATAACGTTTCGTCATCATCTATTGGCCATCATACCGAAGGTGTTCAAAACAATAAAGAAGTCTTCTGCAGCTCAACCGAAGTGAGCTTTCGGCTCCATTGACGCAAAGGAAGAGATTGTTGGGTCTAATTGTGTTGCGTCATGGGCTTGTGTTTTGTATCCGGATTGGGCCTCTCCATCCGTGATTAGCTAGTAGGGTTAGACTATAAATAATGCATGAATGTATGCATTAAAAGGTTAACGTTCCTGATTATTATCGTTTTAGTTTTGTAACCCTAAACAACTCTACAGTCGAAGTTCTTGATCGAGCTCTTCTGAGGTGTTAAAGCATTAATCATACGACACATTCAAAGCCATTCTTGTGTTCATAATTACGTTCTTAATTGTTTGTCTGCATAGAATCTATCGATCCTAATTGAACTTTGTTTCAACACATTTCTTTATGAAATGCTTTGGTAAATCTTATTTTATCATATTTCGTTTTGGGAACAAATTCCGCAACTCTTTTAATCAAAGGATTACTCTGAAATTGTTTTAAAAGCAAAAATTAAACCGGTCTTTTCTGGCCGTGATTTTGGGGATGTCACAGTTTATAATTTCGTTACATATCAACCTAAACATAAGGTGAGTAATTGTAACGGAAATTACTTGTTTGACCAGTGTAGTCAGTGACAAGTATGCTTTGAAGTATGTTGATAGTAAATTTGAAAGCAAATGAAACTCATACAGAAATCATATTCATGAAAAAATATTTGTTCTGGATCCTGTTGGGTAACAAGCATCGTGGGCTTCGACAGTTTGATCAAGATCACTCATGAGAAAGGAATATGATTTTGAGTTTCGAAAAATGCTACTGAAACAAATGTTTCGTCAAATCTGGAACATAGTTCCCCGTCAATTCCTTACGAAGATAGAAAGTTGGATTTCACTTTCATCACAGCCTCATGATGTCAGATCATGAACACAAAATGTTGATATATCTAAATCTTGATGGGTCGAATCAAAGATCTCTTGGACATATGTCTTCGTGTGTGCACGTGTAAGAAATTTAGGGATGAAAAAGATTGGTTTTGAGTAACGAATTGTACCTCTATTATTTTTGGACAAAACAGATAACTCTTAACTCATGTGAGAAGAGTAAGGTAGCTCAATTGACTAATGTGAATATAAGCCTGACTTGGGAAGAAATTTTCGTATGAAAAATTTCATTACGGCTTTCGTAAACACACATTGAGTCTACAGAGGCTTGGGTCAACATGCTGCAACATGCTTCTAGGGACAGTCTAACTAGTACATAGTTGTCGAAAGTTTACCTTCCCATAGAAACGCAAGCATGACCCTTAAAAAAAATTCGTGTTATCTGCACAAAGAAAAAGAAACAAAGAAAATAACAAAAATCTTTTTGATATTTTTGATTTTTCTAACAGAAACAAAATATTTTTGTGTTTTTGTGAATTTTTCGAAAAAGAAAACAATTAAAAAAAGAAAATCTTTTTGGAATTTTTTGATTTTTCGAAAAGAAAACAATAAAACGAAAATAAAATCTTTTTGTAGTTTTTGATTTTTCGAAAAAAAAAACTAAGATACAAACTTACGAAAAACATTTTTACAAACAAACGAAAATTTGTAAACAAACTACAATTTGCCATTCTTACGAAAATTTGGCAAACTAACGAAAATTTTGTACCACACAACCAACATGCAAATTGTCGAATTCGAAGCGTGTCGAATCGTTGACTATGAACAGTAACCGCTGAATGACGTCTTATTGCCCCTGAATCGACACATTTGTATAGCACTCCTTTGCTATACATTCGAAATCCTTCCTGGAACAGAACTCGCTTCAATCATTCCCAAACCTGTCAAAATTCGAACAAATGATTTTTCATCCAAAGCTTTTGTAAAAATATCAGCAAGCTGATCAGTTGTTTTTACAAAATGAACTTGAATGTTTCCATCTTCCACATGATCTTTGATAAAGTGATAACGAAGAGCTATATGTTTTGTTTTTGAATGTTGTACTGGATTATGACAAATGCGTATAGCACTTTGAGAATCACAGTACAATGGAATCTTTTTCATATTCACAGCATAATCTCTCAATTGACTTTGGATCCAAATAATTTGTGATGTACAAGCAGCAGCTGCAACATATTCGGCTCCACCAGTAGAAATCGAAACACACATTTGCTTCTTCGACTGCCAACTAACCAACTTTCCATCCAAAAATTAACAACCACCACTTGTACTTTTTCGATCCAAGGTACACCCTCCTAGATCTGCATCTGAAAATGCCTGAATGAAAAATCCTGTTTTCGAAGGATACCACAATCCTAACGAAATTGTTCCCTTGAGATAACGAAAGATATTCTTCACAGCTGTTAAATGTGGTTCTCGAGGATTTGCTTGATACCTAGCACAATTACATACAGAAAACATGATATCAGGTCTACTTGCAGTAAGATAAAGTAATGAACCTATCTTGCTCCTGTATAAAGTAAGATCAACCGCAGGCGTTTCTAATGATGGTGCTAGTCTTGTTCCAACAGCCATTGGTACTCTTAACTTCGTGCTATTTGTCAATCCAAACTTTTCGAGCAAATTCCTTGTATATTTTTCCTGATTGATGAAAATGCCTTCTCTGTTTTGACATATGTTTAAGCCAAGAAAATTATTGATTTTACCCATCATGCTCATTTCGAATTGGCTTTTCATCAAATTTTCAAATTCATTAGATAAAGCAGGGTCAGTAGAGCCAAAAATAATATCATCGACATAAATTTGAACAAGCATCAGATGATTCCCAACTTTCTTTCGAAATAATGTGGGGTCAACTGATCCTTGTTTAAATTTCGACTGTTTTAAGAAACTGGTAAGAGTTGCATACCATGCTCTTGGTGCTTGTTTTAACCCATATACAACTTTATCTAAAATATATACATGATCAGGATGCATTTCATTTACGAAACCTGGAGGTTGTTCTACGTAAACAGTTTCTTCGAGTTCTCCATTGAGAAAGGCACATTTCACATCCATTTGATAGACATCAAAATCCTTATGAGCTGCATTTGTTGCGAATATCCTTTTACAACTAATCGTGCTTTATTTCGTACAATATTTCCATCTTTGTCGGTTTTGTTTTTGAAAATCCATTTCAACCCGACAATCAAAACATTTTCAGGTTTAGGAATTAATCTCCAAACCTTGTTTCTTTTGAATTCAACCAGTTCAGATTGCATTACAACAACCCAATCTGAGTGTTCCATTGCCATCTTAACTGTCTTTGCATCAATTTTAGATATGAAAACATTTAACATGCAAAATTCTTGATGAGTATTTAATACCTCATTCTTCGCACTAATTTGAGCTCTTGTTAACACTCCATCTTTAGGATTTCCAATGACTTGATCTTTTGGATGAGTTTTTGTTCATTTCTCTAATGGTGGATATGCAGGATCAAATTCTAAAGGTGCATCTTCATACAACTCTTCATTTTCAGATCCTGCAACAGAAAGATTATCATTTATTTCGTGAAATTCATCATTTTGATCAAGACTTTCGACATAATTATCATTTTGATGCTCCCCCTCAACAACTTCATCCATTCTCCCATTCTCCCCCTCGAAAGAATGCTCCCCCTCAACCAGAGTATTCAAATCCAAGTGCTCTTCCTCCACTGGATTATTATGCATACTTTCGCCAACTTCTGGAGAATTCGTTATTGAATTAACATCTTCAATAGTTTGAGGGATTTGCAAGTCATCAGTATGCTTCGACAATTCAGATTGTTGGTTATCATTTGCACGAACTTCAGCATCCACAGCCCTGTCAGGAATACCAAAAATTAAATCATAATCAAAATCAGATGAATGCACAATTTCAGATTCATTTGTTGATTCATTAATAATTGGCTTTTGTTCGAATTGTTTTTCAATTTGTTTGACATAATGATCATCAAAAGTAAGATTAAATGTCTCTTCGACTTTGTGTGTGCGCTTGTTTAACACTCTGTGTGCAACCGAATTGTGCGAATATCCCAAGAAAATTCCTTCGTCAGCTTTTGCTTGAAATTTCGAAAGATTATCCTTGAGATTCATGATAAAGCACCTACAGCCAAACACATGAAAGAATTTAACATTTGGTTTTCTATTATTGATTATTTCATACAGAGTGATGTGAAAACGGCGATGAATAAAAGAACGATTATGAGTAAAACATGTTGTTGACACCGCTTCGGCCCATAGATACTGAGGAAGATTCGCATATGACAACATAGTTCTTGCTGCTTCACAAAGTGATCTATTTCTTCGTTCAACTACACCATTTTGTTGTGGTGTATATGGAGACGAAAAGTTATGCGAAATTCCTTTCTCAATTAAGTACGAATCCAACATTTGGTTTTTGAACTCAGAGCCATTATCACTCTTGATTTTTCGAACATTCTTTTTCAAACTCATCTCAATTTTCTTGATAAAATCAATCATTGTTTGAGCGACTTCAGATTTTAACCTGAGAAAATACACCCAAGTGAATCGAGAAAAATCATCAACAATAACCAAAATGTACCGTTTCTTGTTGAGAGTTTCAACACTTGATGGTCCACAGAGGTCAATATGAAGAAGTTCCAACGATTCCACAATTTCGAATCTATCACAATTGGATGACCTTTCCTATGTTGTTTTCCTTGTTCACAAGCTGCACATAAGGTATCATTGTCAAATTTTAAAACTGGTAAGCCTTGAACAAGATCATCAAGTACCAACTTATTTAAATTGCGAAAATTTAAATGTGATAATTGACGATGCCATAGCCAGCTGATGTCTGATGAAGCTTTAGAAAGTAAGCACACTGAAAGTTTGCCAATGATTGGTTTGATATCAAGAGTAAACATGTCACCATGTCGTTTGGACTTGAGCAAAACTTCGTTAGTTTCGACATTCGAAATGATGCTACCTTCTTCGTTAAACAACACTTGATTGTCAGTGCCCACAACAAGTTGTGAAACACTTTTCAAGTTATGTTGAAGACCTTCTACATAAGCAACACGATTAACAGTGAATTTTCCATTCGTGACTTTGCCATATCCTTTAACCTGACATTTGTGATTGTTGCCAAACTTTACAACCCCTGCATTTTCCAAGTTTCGAAAATCTCTTAAATTTTCCTTTCGTCCAGTCATGTGACGTAAGCAACCACTATCGATATACCATTTCTCATCATATTGCTCGTCACATAGCACCTGCATTCAATTAAAGAATTTAGGTACCGAAGGCTTTTTGGGTCCTTGGAAATTAGCTTTGAAAACAGAATGAAATTTAGAACCTTTAACCCAATCACAAACTTTAGTTTTGAGACTATCAATTAAGTCAACATCACTAGGTAAAGGAATAGAAATATAAGTTTTTGTGAGTTTGGGATTGTCACTGACACATGCCTTCGTCTTTTTAGATTGAGTATGAACAAGCTTTTCTTTCGAAACTGGTTGCCAAGTTTTTACCGAAACATTCGAATCTTTTGAAGATGAGCTTGCATTTGACGAAGTATTCACATACTTCTCATAAGCTTCGTGAATTTGTTGTTGAGAGTATTTCCTTGATTGATACATTCGTCCTTTTCCTTCAAGCCAGTGATCAATGTTTTTGTCACGAGACAACCCTTTTGTGTACGAAACTTTTAAGGTTTGTTTTCCTGTGGGATTTGGAAAATTCGGTTTTTGTGGGAAGAAATCAACATTTGATTTAGGTCGAAATGCCATGACGTATCGACTTCCATCATTGTTTCCAACACTTCGATTTTGAGAAAATCGATTTGGGGATTTTTGTTTTTGAGAAAACCTTGTTTGTTGATTATAAGAAAATCATTGTTGTGATGGTTGATTTGAACATTCTTTGATGTATTTTTGTTATCTTTTGAAAATGATGAGTTTGAAACTTTCGAAGAATTTGTTTTTGGTTGAAATTCAGATTTAGATTTATTTGTTTGAGCGGGACTTTGCTTTGGACCTGAATGAATTGCTGAATGAGAAGACTTGTTCTCAACAGATTTAGTCTTTGTGTTTTCAGTTGTTTTCAATTCAAACCATTTTGTTGTTTTCGAAGTTCCATGGTTTGCCAAAAAATCTTCTTTCGAGCTTGTCTTTTTGAAATTGCATTTTCTTTTGAAAACTTGTCAATTTGTTCTTTAAATTCTTTGGAATTTAATTTGACAACAGTTTCATTTTCCACAACAACTTCTTTTGTAACTTCTTTCACAATTTTTGATTTTTCAACCCATTTGCGTTGTGGTTTTTGTCTTTGAAAAACATACGAATTCTTGGTTAAGGTATTTTCGACTGTGCTTTGATTTGAAAAGAATCCTTCGTCTATTGTCTTCTTGTTGTCATCTTCGACCATTTTGTTGAATTCTGGTTTAATGTTCTCAACATTTACAGTGGTGACAAACACTTGATTTGGAAAAACAACATCATCAGTACACTTGAAATTTGGATACACCACTTGATTTGTTTCCAAATAATGAGCGCCTTTTTCAGACAACACTTTGTCGAAATTTTCAGTGTCCCCAAATACTTGATCAACAACAACACGAGGAATTTCTTTTTCTGTCGAATCTTTGTTTGCTGAGACCTTTTTATCCGAATTGTCATCATCATTTTCATCATCACTGCTATCCGTTTGACTATCTCAGATATCCACAAAATCACAATCTTTCAAAGTAGAAGGTCTGTCAGTGTCAATCTTAACTTCCAAATCCTTAAGTTTTTCTTTTTCCTTTAGATTTTGATGCGACATTAATGACAGACAACTGAGAACAATCAACATCCTCAATATCACTAATTTCGCTAATATTGTCAGCGTTATCTTCAATATCGGCAAAATTAGATTGAGAATCAGATGTCGAATTCTCAGTCTTTTTCAAAATTTTGATTTGTTCTGATTTAGTTAAAGTATCATTCACTATATCAACTAATGCATTCATATCCAGACATTCATTAATTTTGACAATTCTGTATGTATATCTATCATCTGGGATTTTGTCAAACTCAACAATAATTTTCTCACAATCATACGAAATATTATCAACCTTCTCTCTCTTAAAAGCTAGAAAAGCCAATAATTTTCTATGTTGCTCTTTTCTTATTTCACACGAATGATGTAAATCAGTTAATTTTCCATAGAGTCGTTTAGTAGTATTACAGTAGATATTACGTTGTGCTAACAGAATTTTTACATCACTAGTTAAAGAATCTCTATCGCACATGATGTTTGTGATTTGTAATTCTAAACACTCAACTTTACTTATTTTCGAATCTAAACGCTTTTGGGTCTCTAACAACCGCGTTGACAATTTCTTAGCCTTATTGCTAGCAGACACAACAATTGAGTCAAAATAAGTAACAGTTTCATCAAAAGATACTAATTCAGAGTCATAAGCACTTATTGGAATATTAAAAGATTCAAGAATAGAACGTACCTTTGTTGTCATTGGAGACTTGTCAACAGATTTTGTTACGAAGCATTGTCCTGTCACCTTATTCTCCTCTTCATCCGAATCTTCCTCATACTTCGCATACATAGCACCATGCGTTGGGTTACGCATTTCATCATCATCTGATCCCGAAGACCAAATTTGATAAGTGCCATCTTCTTCCTGCTCTCCTTTTGCCACCAAAGACAAATTCTTAGCTTTAGCCCTGACCTCCTCCAACCTCTCGACATAGTACGCTTCATCCTTGACTTTGTTCTTCTTTTCGTCTTTCTTACGAACTATACAATCATTCGATAAATGATTTGCTCCATTGCAGTAGTGACAATCCACCCCCGAATCTGTAACATCCCGAAAAATACCAGCTAAAAATTTCATTTTTAAATTAGGTTAATTCATAAAAACATCGTTACAAAACATTCATAATATTAATTTATGTCTGAGAACCGGTAACATCATAGTAAAATATTCAGAGTACATCCCAGGAAATCCATAGTGCGGAAAACATGAGAGTGTGTGATATGCCGTTACCGCGCCGACTCCTTTCCCCTAGCTGAAGAGGTACCTGAAAACAAAACTATAAAACGTAAGCACGAAGCTTAGTGAGTTCCCCCATAATGCCACATACCATGCAATCATATAATGAACAGCTAAGAGATACGGGCCTCGCCCACACCCATAGAGATACGGGCCTCGCCCACACCCTACTAGCTAGGAGATACGGGCCTCGCCCACACTCTACTTTCTGAGAGATACGGCCTCGCCCACACTCTGCCACTAAACCATAACATACAAGTATCACACAGACAACAAGTATAAGCAATTCTATCATACTGGCATATATCACAATTAAACTCAGCTATGAGATATGGGCTCCGCCCACACTCTGATACTAACAAATCGTCTATACGGGCCGGCCTTGGTGCCTTAGACCCGTCCCTACAGGAAGGAAACTCACCTCGAGAGTAGCTGCTGAAAAACCTGCTCAGACTACGCCTGGCTGCCGCACCGGTAATCCCTCCGGCTGATTTGATGCCTTCCCCAGAGTAGATTTCGGTTCTACCTTCACTTCTGGAACACTCCAACTTCCTCCTTCTTCTTCTAAGCTCCAAAACCTTCTTTGGAAGATCAAAATCACTCAAGAACACTAAAGGAGCTAGGGTTGTTCTCCACTGCTCTCTGGGAGGAAAATGGGACGAAATGGGTGTTTTTGAATGGGTAAAATAGGGTGCAATGTCTGAAAATAGAGTTTCATTCAGACGGGTGGACTCGCCGAGTCCATGCATCGACTCGCCGAGTTCACCGCTCAAATCCCGTGTCCACCCTGCTGCTACTCGGCGAGTCGGGACGTAGACTCGCCGAGTTCGTGGCAAAAAAATAAGAATAAAACTTAAATAAAATTATACCATGAACCCGGTGTTACAATTCTCCCCCACTTATTTTAGACTTCGTCCTCGAAGTCTGCCGCTCCCTTTCAGAACAGCTCTGGATAATGCTCCATCGTCTCATCCGCGGGCTCCCAAGTCCATTCCGAGCCCTTACGATGCTGCCATTGCACCTTCACCAGCTCCACCCTTTTGTTCCTCAGTTCCTTCGTCTTCCGGTCTAGGATAGCCACAGGCCGCTCGATATAATTCAGGCTGTCATCAATCTGGATGTCCTCCAAAGGTACCACTGCTGAATCATCCACTAGGCACTTCCGCAACTGGGAGACGTGGAAAGTGTTGTGGATCTGACTGAGTTCGGCTGGCAGATCCAGCCGATATGCCACCCTGCCCACTCGGGCTGCAACCCTAAACGGTCCAATATACCTGGGACCCAACTTGCCCCGTTTCCTGAATTGGATGACGCCCTTCCACGACGACACTTTCAGGAGAACCATATCCCCGACCTGGAACTCCAGGTCTGATCGGCGCCTATCGGCATAACTCTTCTGCCGACTCTGAGCAGTCTGAAGCCTGCTCCGGACCTGCTGAATCTTCTCTGTCGTCTTGAGCACTACTTCGGTGCTCCCCATGACTCTCTGTCCAACCTCGCCCCAACATATCGGGGTCCTGCACTTCCTCCCGTACAACATCTCGAAGGGAGGGCGGTCAATACTCGCGTGATAGCTGTTGTTATATGAAAACTCGGCTAAAGGAAGATAGGTATCCCAGCTACCACCGAAGTCTAAAACACACGCCCGCAGCATGTCCTCCAGAGTCTGGATGGTCCGCTCGCTCTGGCCATCCGTCTGCGGGTGAAAGGCTGTACTAAAATGCAGACGAGTACCCAGCTCGTCATGAAACTTCTTCCAGAACCTGGAAGTGAACCGCACATCCCTATCCGAAATCACTGAAACTGGCACCCCGTGCCGTGCCACCACCTCTCTGATGTAGATATCTGCCAACTTCTCGGCTGAGACGCTCTCTTGAATCGGGATAAAGTGGGCACTCTTGGTCAACCGATCGACGATGACCCATATCGAATCCACTCCCCGCGCGGTCCTGGGAAGCTTGGTGATGAAATCCATCGTGATGTCTTCCCATTTCCACAGCGGGATATCCAACGGCTGCATCTTGCCGTGCGGTCTCTGGTGTTCGGCCTTGAACTTCCTGCAGGTCAGGCACCGCTCAATGTACCATGCTACATCCTGCTTCATGCAGGGCCACCAATAGTCCAGACGAAGATCCCTATACATCTTCGTTGCCCCTGGATGAATGGAGAATCGGGATTTGTGCGCCTCCTCCATCAGAACCTGGCGCACGCCTCCGAGATATGGAACCCACACCCTGCGGTGTAATATCAATAATCCTCTGCTGTCATAGTCGAAGGAGGAAACCTGTCCCACAATCCGCTCACTCTTCCGATGTTCCTCCTTCATAGCCTCCTGCTGAGCCTCCCGGATCCGCTCCAAAAGCGGAGTCACCACTGTCATCCGCATGCAAATATCCCTGATCGGCGCCGCCTTGCGGCTAAGCGCATCGGCCACCACGTTGGCCTTCCCCGGGTGATAAAGGATTTCACAATCACAATCCTTTACCACATCAAGCCACCGACGCTGCCTCATATTCAAATTTGGCTGGTCCATGAGGTACCTCAAACTCTTGTGGTCAGTGTAAATCATACAACGAACCCCATAGAGGTAATGACGCCAAATCTTGAGGGCGAACACAACAGCCCCCAACTCCAAATCATGCGTCGGGTAGTTCGCCTCGTGAGGCTTCAGCTGCCTCGACGCGTAGGCGATGACATGCCCTCTCTGCATCAATACCATTCCCAAACCTGAGATGGACGCATCGCAGTATACAACAAAATCCTCCATGCCCTCTGGCAAGGCTAAGATTGGCGCCTCGCACAATCTCTGTCTCAGTGTCTCAAATGCTGCCTGCTCCTCAGGCCCCCAACGAAAGACCACATCCTTCCTCGTTAACCTGGTCAGGGGTAATGCTATCTTGGAGAAATCCTGGATGAATCTCCGATAGTAGCCAGCTAACCCTAGGAAACTCCGAATCTGAGATGGAGATTTCGGAACCTCCCATCTCATCACGGCCTCCACCTTGGCCGGATCCACCGAAATTCCGTTCTGGTTGACAAGATGCCCAAGAAACTGCACCTCGCGCAACCAGAACTCACACTTGGAGAACTTTGCATACAAGTTCTCCCTTCTCAAGGTCTCCAAAACCTCCCGCAAATGCTCCTCATGCTGCTCTCGCGTCTTGGAGTAAAACAAGATATCATCAATAAATACTATCACCGACCGATCTAACATCGGTCTACACACGCAGTTCATGAGGTCCATGAACGCGGCAGGAGCATTGGTGAGCCCGAAAGGCATCACCACGAACTCATAGTGGCCATAACGTGTCCGAAATGCGGTCTTCTGCACATCCTCCTCTCTGACCCTCACCTGGTGATACCCTGAACGCAAATCTATCTTGGAGAACCAAGATGCTCCCTGAAGCTGGTCAAAGAGGTCGTCAATCCTCGGGAGTGGGTAGCGGTTCTTCACCGTTACCTTATTCAGCTCCCTATAATCGATACACATCCGATGCGACCCGTCCTTCTTCTTCACAAACAGAATCGGGGCTCCCCAGGGTGAACTGCTCGGTCTAATGAATCCCTTGTCTAACAGCTCCTGAAGCTGTGTAGACAACTCCTGCATCTCGGGAGGAGCCAACCGATACGGTGCCTTGGCTATCGGAGCCGCACCAGGGACTAGGTCGATCCTGAACTCCACCTGTCGCTCTGGAGGTATCCCAAGTAGCTCCTCGGGGAATACATCCGCGAACTCTCGTACTACGGGCACATCGCCCATCGTCGCCTTACCCGCCTCCCGGGTGTCCATGACATATGCGACATATCCTGCGCAACCCTGCTGAAGGTAACGCCTTGCCCTCGCTGCCGAACAGAAGGTTGGCCCTCGCTGTGATCTCTCACCCTGAATTACTAACTCTCCCCCACTTGGGGCTCTGACTCGTACTGACTGTTGCGCGCAATCTATCACTGCCCCATTGGGACTCAGCCAATCCATACCAATAATGACCTTGTTTCCCCGCAATGGAATGGGAACTAGATCAACCAAATACCGCTCTTCGAACAACCTTAACACACAATCTCGGAAGACCTCTGATGCTCGCACCGACTGGTCGTCCGCAATCTCGACCTCCAAAGGGTATTCCAGCATTCCCGAGGACTCAGGAAACTTCTTGCTAAGTGCAAGAGAAACAAAGGATCGGGTAGCCCCCGAATCAAACAACACCTGGACTGGAATACCGTTCACATGGAACGATCCTAAACGTATATACACAAAGCACATGTCAATATCGTAAATCTCATATAAATAGGTCAGAGGGAAAGAATCATACCCGTCACCACATCGGGTGCAGCGCGTGCCTCCTCGGCTGTCAGCTGAAATGCCCGGCTCCTCACAACCGGAGCCTCTTCCTTGCCCTGCCGGCCATCTGTAATCCGCAGGGTCGCTGGAGCTGGCGCCTGTACTGACGCTGCTGCTGTCAACTGGGGGCAGTTTGCCCTCTTGTGGCTCCTCTGGTTGCAGTGGAAACACAGCAACTCAGATGTCTGAATAACCAGAGCAGGGGCAGTACAATCCCTGCTGAAATGTCCCGTCTTGCCGCACCTGTAGCAGCATGTCGATCCTAATCTACACACTCCCTCGTGCGACTTGCCGCACTTCCTGCAGCGGCCCGGTCCTGAATGGCCTTTCGGCCTACCATCTGATCCCTTGGGCTTCTTTCCCGAAGCCCCTATCGTCCGTCCCTCCTCTGCCTTCCTCTTCCGAATGTGCTCCAGATCTATCTCCCTCTCCCTCGCCCTAGCAATCATAGAATCCAGGGTAGGGCAAGCTGAAAAACTGACATGCTCCCGAATGTCGGCTCGCAACATGTCATGGTAGCGGGTTCTCCTCATATCCTCATCACCTGCATACTGGGGCACCAGTAACGCCCTCTCCCGGAACTTGGCAGTGATCTCCGCCACTGTCTCTGTCGTCTTCCTCATATCCAAAAACTCCCGTGCCAACTGCTGGAGTTCCACCGTAGGCGCGAACTCCGCCCTGAATCGTGTCACAAAGTCCGGCCACGTCATAACCTCAATGGCCGCGGCTCCCAAAGAGTCACAAACCGACTCCCACCAATCTCTAGCTCTGTCACGTAGACACCCTGCTGCAAATCGTACCTTCGACCCCTTGGGGCAGAAGCTGATCAGCTGTGCAGATTCAAGGTCTGCAATCCATCGTCTGGCAGCAATGGGGTCCTTCGCCCCATGGAAATCTGATGCACCACTGCCCCTGAAGTCCTTAAAGGACAGTGTGCGTGGTCCTGACTGGCTAGCCGCCATATCACTCCTGAACGCCCTGAGACGATCCTCCATCAACTCTATAATACCCTCCTTGATCGACCCGAAGATGATGGGAGTCGACTCATGGATGCCCCTGGTAATCTCTGACGCAATGAACTCGCGTAGACCCTCATCAACTGGTTCGGACCCTGAACCCGAACCCGATCCTGATCCTGAGCCTCCCGCTCCCTGTCGTGTGGTCACCATGCTGCAAAACATAACATAACCACCATTATACTATATTCCACTAACGAGGCTCACATTCATATCACAAGTTCCCGGTCTCGTCTAGGCCCTTTTTGAATCGAGTACGGATCCTCCGCTTTCAGTAGTACGGGCCCATACTACCTTCCACGTCTATCCGTACTTTCCTCAAGAATTGCCTCAACTCAACCAAGTCCTTTCTACTAATACTGCGGTTCTCGTGCTACTCTCGCCCTAGGCTTACCCTAGGGAAATCTCTGACTCTACCCAAACCAGTCCTCAGCTGCTGAAGGCCTCCTTGTAATGCCAATTAGCCATCACCTGAATACCATCACATGTGACGAGGCTCAGATAATCCTTCGAGTAAGAGACTCGTCCCTATAACGGTTAGACTCAAACGAGAGCTGCGCAATAGGTCCAAATCCAGCACTCTTAGATTATTCAACCCTGATCGCATGTGACGTGACGTATTCACCTAATGGCTAACTCCCATCACTCCGAGCCCTACAAGTACGAAGCAAGCAGCATTCGGACACAGTAAACTACTCAAACAAATCTATCCTCATAACGAGAAATCTCATGCTACTCTCGCCCTAAGTAATCGCCATCCCACTCTCTGCCATCAGCTGCACAAGAGGTCCCTGCTTTCTTTTCCTAACTAGCTCGCGAATACTATTACATATTACTCAGACTAGATAACTATTCGAATGAGAGGTCCTACCCTACAACGGTTGGACTCAAACAAGAGCTGCGAAATAGGGCTAGACCCAACCTTCTAAAATTATTTAATCCTTGCAATATGTAACTTAGCATATTAGTTCACTAGTTAGTGAAAGACAACTGGAACTCCTAATAGCACAAAGCAAGCAGCATTCGGGCATTGAGTACACATAATCAAGTATATACTACTCTGGCTATCATACTGACTGATCTGTACTAGCATGCAATTCTCAAAAAGCCGAAACACATAAAGCAGGCACATAAGGTATCATTCCTAGATCCTTAGTCCTATTCTAGCATGCTGTTTTACTGAAACTGAAACTGATAATCATAACGTAAACTTGTATGGGTACTTTGGGGCAAACTTACTTGAGCTCGGCCGGTCGCGCACATCACACACCTTTTTCTTTTTAGAAACCCCTTTTACTTAGTCTTTTAAAAAAAATCATTTCTTATAAAAATCTTTTAATCCCTCGATTTGAGTCCAGACACCCCCGAAGGTGTGTCCGAATCCCTCAAACCAGGGCTTTGATACCAACTTGTAACATCCCGAAAAATACCAGCTAAAAATTTCATTTTTAAATTAGGTTAATTCATAAAAACATCGTTACAAAACATTCATAATATTAATTTATGTCTGAGAACCGGTAACATCATAGTAAAATATTCAGAGTACATCCCAGGAAATCCATAGTGCGGAAAACATGAGAGTGTGTGATA
This sequence comes from Lactuca virosa, assembly GCF_052849685.1. Lineage (NCBI taxonomy): Eukaryota > Viridiplantae > Streptophyta > Magnoliopsida > Asterales > Asteraceae > Lactuca > Lactuca virosa. Next base: position 221,459,696 of record NC_136434.1, on the reverse strand, counting down.
TGCCGCTACCGCGCCGGCTCCTTTCCCCTAGCTGAAGAGGTACCTGAAAACAAAACTATAAAACGTAAGCACGAAGCTTAGTGAGTTCCCCCATAATGCCACATACCATGCAATCATATAATGAACAGCTAAGAGATACGGGCCTCGCCCACACCCTACTAGCTAGGAGATACGGGCCTCGCCCACACTCTACTTTATGAGAGATACGGGCCTCGCCCACACTCTGCCACTAAACCATAACATACAAGTATCACACAGACAACAAGTATAAGCAATTCTATCATACTGGCATATATCACAATTAAACTCAGCTATGAGATACGGGCTCCGCCCACACTCTGATACTAACAAATCGTCTATACGGGCCGGCCTTGGTGCCTTAGACCCGTCCCTACAGGAAGGAAACTCACCTCGAGAGTAGCTGCTGAAAAACCTGCTCAGACTACGCCTGGCTGCCGCACCGGTAATCCCTCCGGCTGATTTGATGCCTTCCCCAGAGTAGATTTCGGTTCTACCTTCACTTCTGGAACACTCCAACTTCCTCCTTCTTCTTCTAAGCTCCAAAACCTTCTTTGGAAGATCAAAATCACTCAAGAACACTAAAGGAGCTAGGGTTGTTCTCTACTGCTCTCTGGGAGGAAAATGGGACGAAATGGGTGTTTTTGAATGGGTAAAATAGGGTGCAATGTCTGAAAATAGAGTTTCATTCAGACGGGTGGACTCGCCGAGTCCATGCATCGACTCGCCGAGTTCACCGCTCAAATCCCGTGTCCACCCTGCTGCTACTCGGCGAGTCGGGACGTAGACTCGCCGAGTTCGTGGCAAAAAAATAAGAATAAAACTTAAATAAAATTATACCATGAACCCGGTGTTACAGAATCTCCTTTTAACTTTTTCTCATTCTTCACCTCAGTAACTTTTGCATCATTCTTCTCAAACTTCTTCTTCTCCTCACCAACAACTTTACTCATAAAACCTCCTTTTCCCTCATTTTGCTTGAACTTCGGATTAAACGGCTTCTTGAAGAACTTTTTGACACGATTGTTTGAGTAAAAAGCTATTGCCTCATCGTCCAAATTCATTATAAAACCTTCTTCCTCCTCAGAATCATCTTTTTCGAATATTTATTTCTCAGATACTTTGGAGACAAGCGCTAACGGACCTCCCAGACTGAGCTTCGACTCCTCGGCCATTTCATTCACCTCACCTTCGTGAGTTTTCAATTGATTGTTCAAATCATTGAGAGTCGAAGTATCGAAACTCTGCTGATTCTTCACCATCATACTCACGCTTCTCCATTCTTTACGAAGACCCATTATGAAAATGAGATTGAATTCCATCGCTGTCCTAGTGATTCCATAACGATTAAATCAGCTCATTCAGACGATCGTAATAAACTTCAATTGTTTCAACCTCCTTTTGTCTGAAATCCTTCAGCTCCACCAAACATTGCTTAACAAAATTGATTTTAGTCTTCTCGCTTCCTTGAAACTTCTCTTTCAGATTTTTCCAGATCTCTTTGGCAGTTGTACAACTCCTAACATAGTTGTACACAACTGGAAGCAATGCACCTCGCAATTCTCTCATGCATCTTTTCTCCAGTTTCTTCAAACGATCAGATTGATTTTCAACACTAGAAGTTCCAGAAGATGATCCAATTGGTTGAACATTTGCAGGAGGAATGATATTTCCAGAGATGCAAGACCACAACTCTTCATCGAGTCCATTTAGGTAATCCTGCATGCGATCAGCCCATTGATCATAATATTCAGGAATAAGCATCGGAATCTTAGTAGAAGATCCGAGCAGATGAGAGAAAGAAGTCATTGAATTGAGATTGAAGTTCGCCATTGATGTACGGATGTTGATTTTTAAGATTTTTAAGAATTCAATGAAAATTTGAAAGCAAATAGCTGAATTGAATTGAGATTACAAACAGAACACTCGATTCAACAATTCAATTGTAGAATCGAATTACAACTAGCGATCTAGAGCGAATTTTCACTTCAAAAAGCGCGGAAACTTTTTGAACCAAAATTGATTCAAAAAACCTTTTGAAACGACGTGAAAATCAGATCACAGGTTGTGATTCCTGCTCTGATACCAATTGATGAATCGTGGAATCAAGTATTAATCAAAATCAGAGTAAAATGAATGCAGATTGAACAAACGATGTACATAAGATCTGGTTTTTGCTCATTTATGCTTTCAACGTTTTCAGAGAAAAATAGACAGGTTCTGTAAAGTACTCTTGTCCAACTCTAGTAAAGTTCCATATTTATAGGAACAGTGAAAGCATACAAAAAATACTAAGGCATTGGCACTTAAGCTTCGTACGAAATACACCTTAGTAAATAAACTTAACAAACATACGAAGGGTACAAAAGACTTCGACATATTACAACTAAATTCGACCCTTACACCGGGCCTGCCATGGCTTTCTTATAGCTGTTAGGTTCGTCCAGATTCACTAGTGTACTATGTAACGCCCGTAGATCCGGGCTAGTCAATTTAGAGACGATAAGCATCAAAAATGACTTTTTTATTGAAGATTATTTAGAAGGAGTAATCTTAAATAAGTTGTAGTATATGTTACAAGGATTCCGTACATATAAAGAACGCCGAAATCCGAGTTATAACGAAGAAGTTATGACATGTCGAAGTTTCGCGACAGAACCGGCACGACACAGCGCGACGTAAATAGTGAATTTATGTTAGAGCGATATTTGGCCTTAGCGATCTAAATGAAAGTCGTAGAATTAGTTAAACCGAGAGCGTGCATTAAAAGAACGCCCAAATCTGACTTCGTATGAGGAAGTTATGATTTTTCCGAAGTTTCGACTTAGTAGTGTGCAACCCGAATACTCGATTTGAGATTGAGCGCTTTTTAGCCGAAACTTTCTAAATGAGAATTGAAGATCTCATCGTTAGTAGTCCAACGGTAAAAAGACAGACGAAAACGGACGTCAGATGAAGAAGTTATGATTTTATAACGAAGTTTTCCTGTCCCGGCCTACTAAAAATAATATATTAATAATATATTAAAATTAAATTCAAAATTAGCCAATGGAGTCTAAACGAGAGTTGTAGAGCATAATCTCACCTACGCGTGGATATAAAGAACGTCAAAAACGGAGCTCGTATGCGAAAGTTATGAATTTCTGAAGTTCGGGGCGTGAACCCGAAGGCTGTCACAGTTCACGAGGTGTGTATTAGAAACTCACGAGGTGAACAGATGATGGACGTCTTCCAGGGCAAGTGGCCATGACGAACGCAATGACGTATCGAGCTCACGAGGTGAATATTAGAAACTCACGAGGTGAGTCAGTTCACGAGGTGAATATTAAAAACTCACGAGGTGAACTCAGAAAATTCACCCTATAAAAGGGCATGCGAGGGCAGCCGATCCTTTTGCTCAAATTCTCTTCTCTCTTTCCCGTTTTGCATCGTTTTGCATGCAACTTTTACCTCGAAGCCCTGGTATCATTCCCGAGCCCCGAAGCAAGTTCCGAAGTCCCGAAGATCCCGAGAAGTAAAGTTTCCGAGCCGAAACTCTGCCCGCGAGAAGCCCGGTTTTCAAGAAAAACATCCCGGTTTTATCGGAAAAGTTTATTTTAAGAGACGAGGTGCTGTCCGATCATTGTCTTATCAAGTGAGTGTATAGTCACTTTCTTATAACACATAAATATGAAGTATTTTGCTATGAATTACATAGTATGTGTTAATAAATTATTTGTTTATCCGAGATGATGTTGAATGCAATGTTTGGTGCAGGTTTTTAAATGAGTTAAACTGTATATGTATTTTATATCTACTAATATGTTGGGTAGAACATGGGTAGATGAGATAGTTGGTATGTGATCAATGATGAGGTAAATGATGAGGTATGTAAGATGATTAAGAATAATATTGGTAGACACGCCAATTAGAGAATGTCATAATACTAGCAGATGCGCTTATAGGGTAATCCTGGCAGATGCGCTTAAAGGATGATGTTGGCAGATGCGCATAATAGTGGATGTCGTAATCCTAGCAGAGGGGCTTAAAGGATAAAGTTGGCAGATGCGCCTTATGTAGCAATGGATTTTGTGCCAATTCCTTAGGTCAATCCTTAGGAATGAATGAATGAAGGATAGTTGATTCTTAGGGTAAAACCTTAAGAAATAAAGAAGATAATGGGGATGGGTAATTGGGTTGATTGTTTGATGATTGAATATAATAATTGTAGTATTGTGAGTTGAAAACCCTATATGCTCACCAGGCTCCCAAGCCTGACCCACTCAGTTTTCTTTGCATTACAGGTAAAGGCACAAGAGCTTAAGTTGGTTGACTTGACGAGAGATTCTGGATTATAGACCAGTAGTTGTAAATAACTGTTGTAAGGTCCATTTTAATATGTTTATGCTTTTGGTCTGTATCGGAACATGACATCCCGAGATTTTATTATTTAATGAAAAGTACATTCTCTTTGAGAAATGTTTTGATAAAGTTTTATCATATCTTGTTTGGGAACAAATTCCGCAACCGTTTTCTTTAAAAGATTACTCCGATTTTATTTAAAAGCATAAATGAAACCGGTCTTTTCTGGCCGTGATTTTGGGGATGTCACAGTTGGTATCAGAGCATTAGTTTAAGCGAACTAGGAATTTGTAGGATTTCTAGACTTAAACTTAGAATGCTAAGTATTGATCGTGAGGAGTGTGTCTAAAATATGTTCGGTAGTACACCTAAATGGACACAAGCACTAGTTTATTTTAGGAATGATGCCTAAAATGCTTTTATGTGCTAATTGTTTTGTGTGATAGCTAAATTGATGCTATTATTTGTTCGGATCTATGGTCTGTTGCCGACCGGATCTGGAAACCTTATGTGTGTAGGATTCTAAGCGTATGACTACGATATTAGAACTAGCATGTAAACGTTTCGGGGTGATAAGGAGATTTATACGTTTATCGTAATTAAAGCTTTCTTATCTTAAAAAAAATCTCGCTTGGTACACCGAATGTCTGCTTGGGTGCACAAAAGGTCATGGTGAAGACTCGTAGAGAATTGAGTAAATGGAGGAAATGAAGAAGACTTATGATAGTGGATGACACCTATCAGAAGATATCGTAAGAGTGGTATCTTGCCTTTAGAGTATGTCTTATGAAATAACAGTACGTTTAGAGGAGTACGGTACGTCTGAAGTACACCTTCGATTGGCAGGATGATGGAGAGATTGGTGTAATTCTTGAGGTTGTCTCATCACCTGGCATTTCCATCACCAATCGAGTTGAAGTACAATTGATGATTGAAGATTGAGCAATGAAGAAGTCCTAGTAGAGTCTAGGGAATTTGTTTATGATTATTTGGACACATTCGTATGTGTTAAATTGTTTTGTGATTTTAGGACTTGGGGATTGCGAGACAATACTTGGGACGAGTATGAGTAGGTGTGAAAGGTAGTAGATGCTGATGGGTTTTGAGCATTCTAACACTCCTAAGTGTACATGCAACCCTAAATACCTTGGATCTCTGTTTTCTCTATTATACATGCAAATATGATTATCCAAGGTATTATCCTAACTAGCATACCAAAACATTGATACTAGGATACTAAAATAGATAGAATACATACCTTGTTGTTGTTGCTTGACTCCATGAAGCTTGAGAGCCTAGTGCCCCAAGTGTGACACCTCAAATGGTTCACACAACATCATGAACTCTTGGAATAACCATGAGAAGAAGACATACATGTTCAAATCGGCTAGCCCTCAAAATATGTATCACTAGTGCCAATTTCTTGAACTAAAGGGGTTCTTATATAGTGTGGCTATTAGGGTTACACCATGTAACTCATGACTTTACCCATTCCTTATGCTCCATGGGTTTTAACCTCCATGGAGTATCCATGGATCACCACATGGGTTAAACCCAACATAAAGGAATCTTGGATCATAAGCCCACATATATAAGAATGAATGATTTACACAATCAATCCCCATATATTTAATTAGTCTCTTTTTGATCACTAAATTAAGTCCAAATTAATTCTTGATCAATACTAATTAAATAACATGATTTCAAATTAATATATTAGAACTTATAATATATTAATATGTCACAAAATGTCTTTTCCTCATAAACGGTCTATCCAAATGTTCCGATGCCATGCAACCCAAATGAACCATGCCAAGTCGGGTCAAGTACATACCAATTATAGTTATGGACTTAGACACTAATCCAACAGTCTCCCACTTGGATAAGTCAAAAACTATTATTGCGTATGACTTCAGGAACCAACTGGCAATCGTAGCTCTCAAAAGCCGCTGTCGAACTCTGACCTTGTAGATGAACTCTGACCTTTGTCAATGACTTGTCCATTAGATAAGGGATCATATATTCCTCCATTCTAGATATCATATGGACTGAGACATGGATTATAATCATTCTCTCTGTCCATTTGTTGTTTCCCGATTTCCGATTTATGACGACTGACTAATTGAACAAATCAAATCAGTCCTGGCTCGGCCGAGCACTTCCATTTGTCATCATCAAATCATCGAGGGGCCCACATATATCGCTTTTATCCCGAAGGTAAAAGGAATGGATAAACTTCGACTCATATGCCTTGTTCTACTACTTGTTGAATCATACACAAAGGCACGTTTTATAACACCGAGTTACCGAATGCGTTTTCGTGCAATCAATGTACAACCAACTCATAGTAACAACTCATATCTCTAGGTTTGAAGAATATAAGATATTATCGTCTCATGATCACTCGTGATAAAATCCATGAAGTGATTCCAATGAGCACGGGTTGAATCCAATACTCAGAACTTATGAGCACTCATGAGTCTTGTAGCCCCTTGTCCAACATCTTAGACCTCTACAAGCCAACCCATGACAGTCTTGATTCATATCTACTTCCAACATATGACCGACTGTGGATAGTTTGAATAACTTAGTCAATCAGGAAGAACGACCTAGTTATTCTGGAGGTCAAAACATGCAAAATGAAACACAATAATAATAGAATCTAATATGGTATCAAAACCTATGAACATAAATAAAACACCTTTTATTTATCACCATATGATTACACATTATTCATTGTATACTGTTTCAGCTATCAACTTTATTCTTGAATTTAAAACAATAGTTGTCCCATGCTCCAAGCATGTACACTATGTTTTCTAAACACTAGTCATGCCATACACCAAGTATGCATACTATGTTTGTCTATGATCTTCACTTTGTGAATTAGATCAATTGAACATAACTCCAATGATCCTCTTTCACAGTCCTAAATCCTTACTGCAAATGCAAGAATTCCAAATTCATGCCATTTACTGAAATCTGTTAGATTCTAAACTTATATGCATTGATCCTCCTGTAATGATTATGCACAGAGTCAGAAAGACTTGACAACAACCATTACAGAGCATTCCAAGGAGATCAACTCCTTGGAAACATCCTTCTTGCATTAAGTTTCCTAATCTTACACAGATTGAATAATTTCAAACTTTGAAACATTTCCATATTCCATTTTGACTATCACTTCTGAACAAGAGTTGCCTCCTTACAGATTATGTCAATATGGTCCTTCCAGAATTAACACTATACTTCCAACTGTCCTTGAGCAACCAATCTTTGGTAAACCTTAGATTGTCCTCGACAATTGCTTAATCCTTTTAGTCATATCCAGTTCTAGACCTTTTCCCTTCTTAATGCCCCATGCATTTGGAAAATTTTAGAAAGAATAAATATAGCACATGTAATCGATCCTATATCCGAAGCATATGGGACACGAGTCATGATGTCTCACATAAAGACTAAACCAGTCTTTTGCTATAACATTTCCATTTCTATTTGCCAAGTTCTCATAATTCAGATTATGAAAAGGGATGCCGTAATCATAATCGAATTTTAGAATGCAAATAATGGACCCATATACAGAATTTCCTTATGTCGAGCCATTCCAACATGAAATTCATATATATATCCTTGACTAAATACGATTAAAACCTCAATCTAAGCTTTTAGATTTGAGATGAAGTATAATTTCCTCTCCCTTAATTATAGCAAAACAACTTTTTCAACCCCTACAGCTTCACGAATTGAAACTTTTGTTTTCTATAATTAACATTGCTAACTTGCAACCTTTATCATAATTATCATGCTCCCACTAACATGATGATTATTAGCATAACACTTATGCTCCCACTAGCTTTGACATGTAATCAGAAATCAGCTGGACTTCTTGAAATCAATACTTTATTGACTTTCTTACCAAAGTTCAGATTTCTGATACTAGATTGCTTTGATAAAACTTTATCAATATCATACACCTTATCTTAGATAGCTCACAGGTGTGTCTAAACAATTTTAAGAACTATGAAAAGGGATGCCGTAATCATAGTCTCGATTGTTTAGACCTTTACCACTTCTCACAAGTCCATGTTAGTGTGCTGGTTAACCACACACGCTCCACTAACGACTTTGAGCATGCAAATATCACAATTGCTATCTAGCTAAAATCTACTTAGTGAAAGTGTTTCCTCACCATCATTTTCATGAATCGGAGAGAAACCTTATGACACTTAGATTTTATGGTGTATGAGTTCCTATCCATATGAATTTTGTCAAAACCATAATCACAAGACAAGGTTACTGACAAATCCACACTTATATGGATTAAACTTGTGCAATCTTAAATTCTTGCCATTTGGCAGCTCAAGGGCTGCCATTGCTTCCAAGTAGCTGTGCAACCAATTGAGAACTCTCAGAACTCCTATGCAAAGCCAACTTGAATAGGCACAGACATGTCGACACGATAGGTTATAAACCTCAAGTCGTGTGCTAGTGAAGAACTTCAGGTTTTATTCTTGATTAGTTCTTGAGACTTTCAAGACCTTTAAGACTCCCACTGTCCTCTTGACATATAAGACTTTCTTGTCAGATATTCAAGAGATAGTGTGGATTCTAATCAAGACAAACACTTCACACAATTGGCCTTAGTTGGTCTTTGTTTTATCCAAAACATCACAACTTACCAATTTCAAATGTACAAGAGTAGAAAACTTTTACTCTTACATTTGACAAGTGTTTTAAACCTTCTTTAAGACATGTCACTCAAGTTACAATCTTAGAGTATAACTCTAAGAATTGTTTTTGGAACGAAGTATAAATCATCTTCTTGATTTAACCACTTCAACAATTCATAGCTCCTCTTCTTAGCTACCAGAATGCACTTAGAGGATGAATTGTGATAAGGTCTCTTAATCATTAAGATGATTATATAACATGATACTAAAGTACTCTCCCATCTTTTCAGATTTGAGAAACTTTTATCTTTCTGCCTATGTTAATTCTTCTTATTCGCTCTGCCATACATTGAAACCTTTTCCAATGTGTCAGAATTACACTTAAGCTTGTAAGTATAACCATATTTACTGAATTTTAGTAAATAATGACGAATAGTCTTAACGATTATTTGTGGTGGGCTTGATCAGTGCACAAGAATGTGTACTCGATCCTTTACTTGACTCACACATCCATGTGAACAAGTAGTTAGTCTTAATTTTTCCAATGCTTGAAAGTTCTTATTCATCATGCTATACAACTTGCATGATTCCAAGTTTCTATCCAACTGAAACTTAGGTGATGAGAATCTTTCCTTATTTGGTAAATTTAGACACTACCACAAATGAAAGAATCAAATTCATATTTCCACTCTTGCTCTTAATGGAATCTTATAAGCAACAAAAGTTTTCACAAATGCCATTGTAAGGATATTTTAAAATAAATAAAATCAAAAAAAAATTCTTTTATTTTAAAACTTTGCGGAAAAACTATCCTTACAATGCAAAAGCACATGAAAACTTTGTTGTTATTTATTCCTAAGCAATATATCATAACTCTTAAGAAGTAGCTCAAGAATCCGATCTTCAAACTATGCGATAGAAATCCATCTATGCCATCAGATTCAGCATATTCTTTCTTTAAGTTTCTTCACTTTTTCTTTGATTCTTAAAACATCAACATGTGACCCAGTCACATCATGTATCAAGAATCTCAGAATAGAAACTTAGCAGAGTTAGATAGTGGACTTTACCCGAAGTAGAGTCAAACTTATTGACTTTAATATCCTTAGGTAAATTTGGCAGCTTCGCAACCAATGCCCCTTTCTTTGGCAATAGACCCTTGATAATGGGACTATCTCAGACTTAGCCTTTCTCTTTACCATTTGGTCAACCGAGTTGACTCTGGCCGATCCCTTTCCATTGGGAAGAGAGAGCTTTACTGGATATCCAATGTCATCATTGTCAAGGTCCATAAAGTTTTAGGAAGTTGATCTTAGCAAATAGATAAGATCATTAAGGGTCTTGTCATAGTCTGTTTCATAGGAGTCCCAAAGGAACTCACTATGTGACTTAGAAAGTGATTGATCATCAGCTTCCTCTAGACTTTGACACCCAACTCTCCCGGCTTGTCAATATGTGACTACATCTCCAAGATGTGATCACATATAGACCTTTGCTTGCCAATAGGGCTTGAGTGACCTTAAACTTTTCAGTAACTTGTGGGTTAGGGAGAATAACTGGAGGAAGTGAAAGAAGTATGATTTCCATGGGACATCATCTTCATTTAGGGAAAGCTTGTTTCAAGAGATTTGGGAAGATCATCTTTTGGGAGATATTCAAGAGAGTTGATTTAAAGTCCTTAATATAACACCCAATATGAAATATTAAGGCTAGGACCCAACAACCTATTTATAACTGGAAGAGGGATGCCGTAATCCAAGTTATAAAATAGTTGAAGGTAGGTAAATGACGATTTACCAATTTTCACCATGAAAAACGAAATATAATTAAGTTTTAATTGGATTTGAAACTCCTAGATCTTTTGAGATACATTGAACTTTCAATGGCATGTTTGAATCTCGAGTGTGCCCTTCAGGTTTTGTGACTGGGATGCCGAGGATTACAAAACAAGGTGTGAATAACCATGCAAATATACTTGGTACCCTTAAGTGTTTACCCCTCAATCGATGTGCCGGTTAACCACACACGCTCCATCGATACTATGATAAACATTAAGTTACCCTTTGCCTACCTTGTTAAATACGAGTTAGTGTGCCGGTTAACCACACACGCTCCACTAACTGACTTAAACAAAGTGCAAAGTGTAATTTCATGGGTTAGCACCAAATTCACATTTTCCTAAGTAACTAAGATTGGGAATTTATAAATGTTTAGTTACTTAGTATTTATCATTAATACTTTTAATGAAGGGAGAATTATAGTCCTTTCCTACCCGTTCGGCTAACGACCCTCCACCAGTCAAGGAAGCGGTGGGTGAGAGTGGACACCCATTAAACTGCCATTTTATAGGCAGTAACCTTATACCCCCCTTATAGACCGGCTTCGTGAATGAGGCCTACTAACGGTAAGACTGACTTTCTCTTATACATATATATATATATATATATATATATATATATATATATATATATATATATATATATTATTAACTTATAATATTATAAAGTATAAGGGTTGAATTTTAACTTTTAAAATTCTAAGGGCTTAACTTGGAATTAAAGTATTCATAAGAGAAAACTTTTCAAATTCCAAAACTTGAGGGCAAGTTTTGAAAATATTCAAAACTAATTAATTCCATAACTTGTGTGTTTAAAGTAGTTTTAAATAAAAGACTCTTCAAGTTCCATAACTTGAGGACAAGTTATGGAAGACTTTAAACTAATAAAAGAATGTAACTTTTTCTTTATTTTTGTAACTTATGGAATTAATTAAGGTTACACTTTTTATTACTTAATGAAGTGACTCTTGAACCTCCATAACTTGAGGACAAGACTCTTCATTTTTTGTAACCATTGCCAACTTTTATGAGTTTTATGAAACTTAAATGTGACTTTTCATATAACTTGAGGACAAGTTACAAAAACACATTTTAGAATCAACTCTTAGATTAAAATGGATTGAAAACACATAATCAATTAACTTTTCTATTAATCTAAGCAACTCATAAGAACAAGATAATTCAAATCAAACTTTTTCATGTAATTAGCCTAATCACTAAACTAATACAAAACATGAATCTATTGACAATTATCTTTGAAATTGGATTAGCATGAACATTACCACATCAAAAACAAGTTTATAAGTCCAAAAACAGCTTAGGGTAATGTTCCTAGTCCATTTCTAGCCAAAAACCTCGAAAAATGCTGTCTGGGGCTCCTACTCGTCGAGTGTATCAACCTACTCGACGAGTAGGATGATTTTTTTCATGGACTCGGCGAGTCCAGTGCCCAGAATGCCCGAAATTCGACTTTTTCAGCATTTTTCAGCAATTTGCATCAAGTATAATTGAAAACAAACCTGTCTCTGATACCACTGATGGGTTTTGAGCATTCTAACACTCCTAAGTGTACATACAACCCTAAATACCTTGGATCTATGTTTTCTCTATTATACATGCAAATATGATTATCCAAGGTATTATCCTAACTAGCATACCAAAACATTGATACTAGGATACTAAAATAGATAGAATACATACCTTGTTGTTGTTGCTTGACTCCATGAAGCTTGAGAGCCTAGTGCCCCAAGTGTGACACCTCAAATGGTTCACACAACATCATGAACTCTTGGAATAACCATGAGAAGAAGACATACATGTTCAAATCGGCTAGCCCTCAAAATATGTATCACTAGTGCCAATTTCTTGAACTAAAGGGGTTCTTATATAGTGTGGCTATTAGGGTTACACCATGTAACTCATGACTTTACCCATTCCTTATGCTCCATGGGTTTTAACCTCCATGGAGTATCCATGGATCACCACATGGGTTAAACCCAACATAAAGGAATCTTGGATCATAAGCCCACATATATAAGAATGAATGATTTACACAATCAATCCCCATATATTTAATTAGTCTCTTTTTGATCACTAAATTAAGTCCAAATTAATTCTTGATCAATACTAATTAAATAACATGATTTCAAATTAATATATTAGAACTTATAATATATTAATATGTCACAAAATGTCTTTTCCTCATAAACGGTCTATCCAAATGTTCCGATGCCATGCAACCCAAATGAACCATGCCAAGTCGGGTCAAGTACATACCAATTATAGTTATGGACTTAGACACTAATCCAACAGTCTCCCACTTGGATAAGTCAAAAACTATTATTGCGTATGACTTCAGGAACCAACTGGCAATCGTAGCTCTCAAAAGCCGCTGTCGAACTCTGACCTTGTAGATGAACTCTGACCTTTGTCAATGACTTGTCCATTAGATAAGGGATCATATATTCCTCCATTCTAGATATCATATGGACTGAGACATGGATTATAATCATTCTCTCTGTCCATTTGTTGTTTCCCGATTTCCGATTTATGACGACTGACTAATTGAACAAATCAAATCAGTCCTGGCTCGGCCGAGCACTTCCATTTGTCATCATCAAATCATCGAGGGGCCCACATATATCGCTTTTATCCCGAAGGTAAAAGGAATGGATAAACTTCGACTCATATGCCTTGTTCTACTACTTGTTGAATCATACACAAAGGCACGTTTTATAACACCGAGTTACCGAATGCGTTTTCGTGCAATCAATGTACAACCAACTCATAGTAACAACTCATATCTCTAGGTTTGAAGAATATAAGATATTATCGTCTCATGATCACTCGTGATAAAATCCATGAAGTGATTCCAATGAGCACGGGTTGAATCCAATACTCAGAACTTATGAGCACTCATGAGTCTTGTAGCCCCTTGTCCAACATCTTAGACCTCTACAAGCCAACCCATGACAGTCTTGATTCATATCTACTTCCAACATATGACCGACTGTGGATAGTTTGAATAACTTAGTCAATCAGGAAGAACGACCTAGTTATTCTGGAGGTCAAAACATGCAAAATGAAACACAATAATAATAGAATCTAATATGGTATCAAAACCTATGAACATAAATAAAACACCTTTTATTTATCACCATATGATTACACATTATTCATTGTATACTGTTTCAGCTATCAACTTTATTCTTGAATTTAAAACAATAGTTGTCCCATGCTCCAAGCATGTACACTATGTTTTCTAAACACTAGTCATGCCATACACCAAGTATGCATACTATGTTTGTCTATGATCTTCACTTTGTGAATTAGATCAATTGAACATAACTCCAATGATCCTCTTTCACAGTCCTAAATCCTTACTGCAAATGCAAGAATTCCAAATTCATGCCATTTACTGAAATCTGTTAGATTCTAAACTTATATGCATTGATCCTCCTGTAATGATTATGCACAGAGTCAGAAAGACTTGACAACAACCATTACAGAGCATTCCAAGGAGATCAACTCCTTGGAAACATCCTTCTTGCATTAAGTTTCCTAATCTTACACAGATTGAATAATTTCAAACTTTGAAACATTTCCATATTCCATTTTGACTATCACTTCTGAACAAGAGTTGCCTCCTTACAGATTATGTCAATATGGTCCTTCCAGAATTAACACTATACTTCCAACTGTCCTTGAGCAACCAATCTTTGGTAAACCTTAGATTGTCCTCGACAATTGCTTAATCCTTTTAGTCATATCCAGTTCTAGACCTTTTCCCTTCTTAATGCCCCATGCATTTGGAAAATTTTAGAAAGAATAAATATAGCACATGTAATCGATCCTATATCCGAAGCATATGGGACACGAGTCAAATCGGCTAGCCCTCAAAATATGTATCACTAGTGCCAATTTCTTGAACTAAAGGGGTTCTTATATAGTGTGGCTATTAGGGTTACACCATGTAACTCATGACTTTACCCATTCCTTATGCTCCATGGGTTTTAACCTCCATGGAGTATCCATGGATCACCACATGGGTTAAACCCAACATAAAGGAATCTTGGATCATAAGCCTACATATATAAGAATGAATGATTTACACAATCAATCCCCATATATTTAATTAGTCTCTTTTTGATCACTAAATTAAGTCCAAATTAATTCTTGATCAATACTAATTAAATAACATGATTTCATATTAATATATTAGAACTTATAATATATTAATATGTCACAAAATGTCTTTTCCTCATAAACGGTCTATCCAAATGTTCCGATGTCATGCAACCCAAATGGACCATGCCGAGTCGGGTCAAGTACATACCAATTATAGTTATGGACTTAGACACTAATCCAACAGATGCATATACTACCGGAAGCACAGGAATCACACTTGGATCAGGGAAAGTCACAAGGTTACCATGAAGCTAGTGATTGATCTCGTTTTATTCAAGTATGTCGTTACCATTGTTTCGGTAGTGACTAAGAAGATGAATGATATTCTGACCCTAGCGGTCATATCAAATTGAGTCCGACTACGATGAGTTTGTTACATGGTTTAGAGAACCAAGTTCGAGGTAGCATCTGACTCAAGTCAGAAGATTGAAATCAATGCGGTCGATAGCATCGCGCTCGTTGTTAAAAGAAGTTTGCAGGTAGAAATGCTACAGGCTGAAATGTGATTATATCACACTAGAATATGAAGGAAGGTATATTCCATTCTAGAATTTAACTTTAAAAAGACCGAGTCTAAGTGTCGCATCGTGCGATGAGAGGTCAATAGAGCACGACCCATCGGTCTGTTACAATAGATAAAAGAAAGTATTTATCCTAATAAGAAGAAGGAGTCCACAATAAGGACTTATTTGGTAACTCGAAGGTTACGATTGAAAGTACAACATAGTACGATAAGCAGATGCAAGATTCGGCATCGTCTGCGGTCAAGAAAGCCATAGAGTTAAATACTCTTTCGAGGAAACATAGAAGTTACGGTTATTACCTAGGATGAAGAGATAGCGTATGGAATCATTATACAAGTCCTATTTTCGTTGATGATTCCGGGACGTAATCATCCTAAGGGGGAGATAATTGTAACGCCCGTAGATCCGGGCTAGTCAATTTAGAGACGATAACCATCAAAAATGACTTTTTATGGAAGATTATTTAGAAGGAGTAATCTTAAGTAAGTTGTAGTATATGTTACAAGGATTCCGTACATATAAAGAACGCCGAAATTCGAGTTATAACGAAGAAGTTATGACCTGTCGAAGTTTCACGACAGAACCGGCACGACACAGCGCGACGTAAATAGTGAATTTACGTTAGAGCGATATTTGGCCTTAGCGATCTAAATGAAAGTCGTATAATTAGTTAAACCGAAAGCGTGCATAAAAAGAACGCCCAAATCTGACTTCGTATGAGGAAGTTATGATTTTTCCGAAGTTTCGACTTAGCAGTGTGCAACCCGAATACTCGATTTGAGATCGAGCGCTTTTTAGCCGAAACTTTCTAAATGAGAATTGAAGATCTCATCGTTAGTAGTCCAACGGTAAAAAGACAGACAAAAACGGACGTCGGATGAAGAAGTTATGATTTTATAACGAAGTTTTCCTGTCCCGGCCTACTAAAAATAATATATTAATAATATATTAAAATTAAATTCAAAATTAGCCAATTGAGTCTAAACGAGAGTTGTAGAGCATAATCTCACCTACGCGTGGATATAAAGAACGTCAAAAACGGAGCTCGTATGCGAAAGTTATGAATTTCTGAAGTTCGGGGCGTGAACCCCAAGGCTGTCACAGTTCACGAGGTGAGTATTAGAAACTCACGAGGTGAACAGATGATGGACGTCTTCCAGGGCAAGTGGCCATGACGAACGCAATGACGTATCGAGCTCACGAGGTGAGTCAGTTCACGAGGTGAATATTAAAAACTCACGAGGTGAACTCAGAAAATTCACCCTATAAAAGGGCATGCGAGGGCAGCCGATCCTTTTGCTCAAATTCTCTTCTCTCTCTCCCGTTTTGCATCGTTTTGCGTGCAACTTTTACCCCGAAGCCCCAGTATCATTCCCGAGCCCCGAAGCAAGTTCCGAAGTCCCGAAGATCCCGAGAAGTAAAGTTTCCGAGCCGAAACTCTGCCCGCGAGAAGCCCGGTTTTCAAGAAAAACATCCCGGTTTTATCGGAAACGTTTATTTTAAGAGACGAGGTGATGTCCGATCATTGTCTTATCAAGTGAGTGTATAGTCACTTTCTTCTAACACATAAATATGAAGTATTTTGCTATGAATTACGTAGTATGTGTTAATAAATTATTTGTTTATCCGAGATGATGTTGAATGCAATGTTTGGTGCAGGTTTTTAAATGAGTTAAACTGTATATGTATTTTATATCTACTAATATGTTGGGTAGAACATGGGTAGATGAGATAGTTGGTATGTGATCAATGATGAGGTAAATGATGAGGTATGTAAGATGATTAAGAATAATATTGGTAGACGCACCAATTAGAGAATGTCATAATACTAGCAGATGCGCTTATAGGGTAATCCTGGCAGATGCGCTTAAAGGATGATGTTGGCAGATGCGCCTAATAGTGGATGTCGTAATCCTAGCAGAGGGGCTTAAAGGATAAAGTTGGCAGATGCGCCTTATGTAGCAATGGATTTTGTGCCAATTCCTTAGGTCAATCCTTAGGAATGAATGAATGAAGGATAGTTGATTCTTAGGGTAAAACCTTAAGAAATAAAGAAGATAATGGGGATGGGTAATTGGGTTGATTGTTTGATGATTGAATATAATAATTGTAGTATTGTGAGTTGAAAACCCTATATGCTCATCAGGCTCCCAAGCCTGACCCACTCAGTTTTCTTTGCATTACAGGTAAAGGCACAAGAGCTTAAGTTGGTTGACTTGACGAGAGATTCTGGATTATAGACCAGTAGTTGTAAATAACTGTTGTAAGGTCCATTTTAATCTGTTTATGCTTTTGGTCTGTATCGGAACATGACATCCCAAGATTTTATTATTTAATGAAAAGTATATTCTCTTTGAGAAATGTTTTGATAAAGTTTTATCATATCTTGTTTGGGAACAAATTCCGCAACCGTTTTCTATAAAAGGTTACTCTGATTTTATTTAAAAGCATAAATGAAATCGGTGTTTTCTGGCCGTGATTTTGGGGATGTCACAGTTGGTATCAGAGCATTAGTTTAAGCGAACTAGGAATTTGTAGGATTTTTAGACTTAAACTTAGAATGCTAAGTATTGATCGTGAGGAGTGTGTCTAAAATATGTTAGGTAGTACACCTAAATGGACACAAGCACTAGTTTATTTTAGGAATGATGCCTAAAATGCTTTTATGTGCTAATTGTTTTGTGTGATAGCTAAATTGATGCTATTATTTGTTCGGATCTATGGTCTGTTGCCGACCGGATCTGGAAACCTTATGTGTGTAGGATTCTAAGCGTATGACTACGACATTAGAACTAGCATGTAAACGTTTCGGGGTGATAAGGAGATTTATACGTTTATCGTAATTAAAGCTTTCTTATCTTAAAAAAAATCTCGCTTGGTACACCGAATGTCTGCTTGGGTGCACAAAAGGTCATGGTGAAGCCTCGTAGAGAATTGAGTAAATGGAGGAAATAAAGAAGGCTTATGATAGTGGATGACACCTATCAGAAGATATCGTAAGAGTGATATCTTGCCTTTAGAGTATGTCTTATGAAATAACAGTACGTTTAGAAGAGTACGGTACGTCTGAAGTACACCTTCGATTGGCAGGATGATGGAGAGATTGGTGTAATTCTTGAGGTTGTCTCATCACCTGGCATTTCCATCACCAATCGAGTTGAAGTAGAATTGATGATTGAAGATTGAGCAATGAAGAAGTCCTAGTAGAGTCTAGGGAAATTGTTTATGATTATTTGGACACATTCGTATGTGTTAAATTGTTTTGTGATTTTAGGACTTGGGGACTGCGAGACAATACTTGGGACGAGTATGAGTAGGTGTGAAAGGTAGTAGATGCATATACTACCGGAAGCACAGGACTCACACTTGGATCAGGGAAAGTCACAAGGTTACCAAGAAGCTAGTGATTGATCTCGTTTTATTCAAGTATGTCGTTACCATTGTTTCGGTAGTGACTAAGAAGATGAATGATATTCTGACCCTAGCGGTCATATCAAATTGAGTCCGACTACGATGAGTTTGTTACATGGTTTAGAGAACCAAGTTCGAGGTAGCATCTGACTCAAGTCAGAAGATTGATCAATGCGGTCGATAGCATCGCGCTCGTTGTTAAAAGAAGTTTGCAGGTAGAAATGCTACAGGCTGAAATGTGATTATATCACATTAGAATATGAAGGAAGGTATATTCCATTCTGGAATTTAACTTTAAAAAGACCGAGTCTAAGCGTCGCATCGTGCAATGAGAGGTCAATAGAGCACGACCCATCGGTCTGTTACAATAGATAAAGGAAAGTATTTATCCTAATAAGAAGAAGGAGTCCACAATAAGGACTTATTTGGTAACTCGAAGGTTACGATTGAAAGTACAACATAGTACGATAAGCAGATGCAAGATTCGGCATCGTCTGCGGTCAAGAAATCCATAGAGTTAAATACTCTTTCGAGGAAACATAGAAGTTACGGTTATTACCTAGGATGAAGAGATAGCGTATGGAATCATTATACAAGTCCTATTTTCGTTGATTATTCCGGGACGTAATCATCCTAAGGGGGAGATAATTGTAACGCCCGTAGATCCGGGCTAGTCAATTTAGAGACGATAAGCATTAAAAATGACTTTTTTATGGAAGATTATTTAGAATGATTAATCTTAACTAATTTGTAGTATACGTTACAAGGATTCCGTACATATAAAGAACGCCGAAATCCGAGTTATAACGAAGAAGTTATGACATGTCGAAGTTTCGCGACAGAACCGGCACGAAACAGCGCGACGTAAATAGTGAATTTACGTTAGAGCGATATTTGGCCTTAGCGATCTAAATTAAAGTCGTAGAATTAGTTAAATCGAGAGCTTGCATAAAAAGAACGCCCAAATCTGACTTCGTATGAGGAAGTTATGATTTTTCCGAAGTTTCGACTTAGCAGTGTGCAGCCCGAATACTCGATTTGAGATCGAGCGCTTTTTAGCCGAAACTTTCTAAATGAGAATTGAAGATCTCATCGTTAGTAGTCCAACGGTAAAAAGACAGACGAAAACGGACGTCGGATGAAGAAGTTATGATTTTATAACGAAGTTTTCCTGTCCCGGCCTACTAAAAATAATATATTAATAATATATTAAAATTAAATTCAAAATTAGCCAATGGAGTCTAAACGAGAGTTGTAGAGCATAATCTCACCTACGCGTGGATATAAGGAACGTCAAAAATGGAGCTCGTATGCGAAAGTTATGAATTTCTGAAGTTCGGGGCGTGAACCCCAAGGCTGTCACAGTTCACGAGGTGAGTATTAGAAACTCACGAGGTGAACAGATGATGGACGTCTTCCAGGGCAAGTGGCCATGACGAACGCAATGACGTATCGAGCTCACGAGGTGAATATGAGAAACTCACGAGGTGAACTTAGAAAATTCACCCTATAAAAGGGCATGCGAGGGCAGCCGATCCTTTTGCTCAAATTCTCTTCTCTCTCTCCCGTTTTGCATCGTTTTGCGTGCAACTTTTACCCCGAAGCCCCGATATCATTCCCGTTCCCCGAAGCAAGTTCCGAAGTCCCGAAGATCCCAAGAAGTAAAGTTTCCGAGCCGAAACTCTGCCCGCGAGAAGCCCGGTTTTCAAGAAAAACATCCCGGTTTTATCGGAAAAGTTTATTTTAAGAGACGAGGTGTTGTCCGATCATTGTCTTATCAAGTGAGTGTATAGTCACTTTCTTCTAACACATAAATATGAAGTATTTTGCTATGAATTACGTAGTATGTGTTAATAAATTATTTGTTTATCCGGGATGATGTTGAATGCAATGTTTGGTGCAGGTTTTTAAATGAGTTAAACTGTATATGTATTTTATATCTACTAATATGTTGGGTAGAACATGGGTAGATGAGATAGTTGGTATGTGATCAATGATGAGGTAAATGATGAGGTATTTAAAATGATTAAGAATAATATTGGTAGACGCACCAATTAGAGAATGTCATAATACTAGCAGATGCGCTTATAGGGTAATCCTGGCAGATGCGCTTAAAGGATGATGTTGGCAGATGCGCCTAATAGTGGATGTCGTAATCCTGGCAGAGGGGCTTAAAGGATAAAGTTGGCAGATGCGCCTTATGTAGCAATGGATTTTGTGCCAATTCCTTAGGTCAATCCTTAGGAATGAATGAATGAAGGATAGTTGATTCTTAGGGTAAAACCTTAAGAAATAAAGAAGATAATGGGGATGGGTAATTGGGTTGATTGTTTGATGATTGAATATAATAATTGTAGTATTGTGAGTTGAAAACCCTATATGCTCATCAGGCTCCCAAGCCTGACCCACTCAGTTTTCTTTGCATTACAGGTAAAGGCACAAGAGCTTAAGTTGGTTGACTTGACGAGAGATTCTGGATTATAGACCAGTAGTTGTAAATAACTGTTGTAAGGTCCATTTTAATCTGTTTATGCTTTTGGTCTGTATCGGAACATGACATCCCAAGATTTTATTATTTAATGAAAAGTACATTCTCTTTGAGAAATGTTTTGATAAAGTTTTATCATATCTTGTTTGCGAACAAATTCCGCAACCGTTTTCTTTAAAAGATTACTCTGATTTTATTTAAAAGCATAAATGAAACCGGTCTTTTCTGGCCGTGATTTTGGGGATGTCACATACTATCACTAATGAACGTATCCCCTTCTGTAGTAATTGAAAACCTTAAAACTAGGGTGGAACACTAACCCTTTCGGAACGTCTAAGAGGTAAGGACTCGTCAATTGGTTCAACCGGAGTTTCCTCCTCAGGTTGAGCGCCAGTGTTAGAGGTTCCTTCATCGCTCGACTCTTGAAGCTCTTCAAGATCAATTTGCCTCCCACTGTCTCCTTGGCTTATGAGTTCTCGCTCTCGGAAAACCCCTCTCCTCGCAACGAAGACAACATTGTCACTCGGTCTGTAGAAGAGATATCTAAAGGATTTATGCGGGTAGCCGATGAAAATACATTGCTCACTGCGAGGTTCGAGCTTGTCGTGAGTCTCTCATCTTACGAAAGCCTCGCAACCCCAAACCTTGACATGTGCCAACGAGGGATCCTTCCCTGTCCACATTTCGTGAGGTGTTTTGGCAACCTTCTTCGTAGGGACTAAGTTAAGGATATGGGCGGCAGTCTCTAAGGCATACCCCCAGAATGATATAGGTAGTGAAGCACGACTCATCATGGAACGAACCATGTCTAGCAAGGTTCGATTACACCTCTAAGCTACATCATTCAACTGCGGTGTCCTAGGTGGCGTCAATTGCGAAACTATTCCGCATTCCTTGAGGTAGTCGTGGAATTCAAGACTTAGGTACTCTCCACCTCGATCAGATCAAATCATCTTGATTTTCCTGCCCCAACTGATTCTCCACTTCTTGCTTGAACTCTTTGAACTTTTCAAAGGTTTCTGATTTGTGCTTGATTAAGTAGATATACCCATATCTGCTATAATCGTCTGTGAAAGTCAAATAGAAGCGGTTCGCATCCCTTGTGGTGGATCTAAAGGGTCCACATACATTTGTATGTATGAGACCCAAGAAACCCTCACCCCTCGCACAAGTGTCAGTGAAGGGTGACTTGGTCATCTTTCCAGGTAAACAAGACTCGCACACGTCATCGTCCCTAAGGTCGAATGACTCCAATACTCCATCCTTTTGGAGTTGGGCTATGCGTTTCTTGTTGACATGTCCAAGACGACAATGCCACAAGCATGCTTTATCCATACTATTGGAAGAATCCACACACAACACATCATTTCCTAAGTTATCTACAACCATCACAGTTTCATATATTCCATTACAAGGCAATCCTTCAAAATATAAAACATTATTAAGATAAGCATAAATAGAACCCTTTTCATTATCAAATGAATATCTAAAACCTTGTCTATATAAACCATGAAATGAAATGACGTTTCTTGCCATATGTGGCGAATAGCAACAATTGTTTAAATCTAAATCTAATCCATTACTAAGCACTAAGGAATAAACTCCAATCTTGGTGACAGGCGACGATCTTCTGTTTCCCATGATCAGATTCATCCTTCCATGCTCCACATCCCTATTTTTTCTTAGTCCCTGCAAATCAGAACATATGTGAAAACCACATCCTGTATCAAGAAACCAAGAAGTAGCATGTGATAAACCATTAGATTTAATTGTGTAAATACCTGCGAAAGATGGCTTGATCTTCCCATCCTTGATGGCCTGCAGATATTCTGGGCAGCTTCTCTTCCAATGCCCTATCTTGTGGCAGTAGTGGCACTCTGCATCCTTAGGGTTAGAGTTGGGTTTAGCAGAACCAACTTTGGTTCCACTAGAAGAGGTACCATCTTGGGACTTTCCCTTGTGGTGGCTCTTTGAGGGAGCCTTCCTCTTCTTACCCTTCCCTTGTCCTATTGCCAAGACAGGAGCAACAGCGGGAGTTGGAGTTGATGCAACAGACTTATCCTTGAGGTTGCTCTCAGCAGTCCTCAACAAGCCCTGAAGCTTGCTCAAGGAGACCTCCTCCTTATTCATGTGATAGGTCATGCGGAACTGGCTATAGCAGGGAGGCAAGGAGTGAAGGATAATATCAATTGCCAACTCTTCATCAAAGTTCACATTCAACTTTAGCAGGCGATCGACATATCTCTGCATTTTTTGCAGATGAGCAGTAAGGGACTCTCCATTACCCATTTTGGTAGTGATCATCGAGGTGATGATCTCGTACCTTTCTTGCCTAGCGCTCTGGTGGTACCGGTCCAGAAGATCTTGGTGCATCTCGTAGGGGTACATGTCCTCATAGGACTTCTGGAGTTCTGCAGTCATAGTCGCTAGCATGATGCAATGGACTTTCGTGGCATCACGCTCGTGGGCCTCAAAGGCCACAATCTCTTCAGCAAAGGCAGTGTTGATGTCAATCTCCTTCAGCTTCTCATCGAGGACATACTCTTTGTCCTTGTAGCGAGTGACCATGCGAATGTTGCGGATCCAATCATTGAAATTGGACCCATCAAATATCACTCTCCCACACAAGTTCATGAGTGAGAACGAGCCAGAGGAGTTTGAACCAGAAGCGTTGTTGTTGACGTTCGACATCTGAAAAGGAAAAAGAACAAAGTTTGATTAGAAACGAATTCCCCAATTAAACGCCCAAATGAGAAATTAGGGCTAGGAACCAACAACATTATTCACAAATTAGAAAAGGGATGCCGTAATAATTTGAAGGTAAATGAATGTCGATTCACTAATTCTCCACCATGAAAAACGAAAAAGAGATTAAGTCTTAAATGTATTGAAAACTTCTAGATCCTTTGAGATTCATTGAACTTTTCAATGGCATGTTTAAATCTCGATATGCCCCTCTAGTTTGTGACTAGGATGCCGAGGATCACAAAGCGGGTGTGAATAACCATGCAAATGTACATGGTGCCCTCATTGTTACAGTCACCTATTCGATGTGCCGGTTAACCACACACGCTCCATCGAACTATGACAAACAATGAGTCACCCTTTGCCACCTTTGCTTTAGAACCCAATTAATATGCCGGTTAACCACACACGCTCCATTAACGTCTTAGCAAGGGTACAATGTGTAATTTCATGGAATTGCATCAAATTCACTTTTGCCTAAAGTAACTAAGATTGAGAATTTTGTAAAAACATTTAGTTACTTTATATAGATTCATTATACTTTTAAATGAGGAAAGTTTGCCCTATCCTACCCGTTCGGCTAACGACCCTCCACCAATCAAGGAAGCGGTGGGTGAGAGTGGACACCCATTAAACGGCCCTTTTATAGGCCATAACCATGGTTGCAGAAATCGGGATTAATCGGCGATTAATCGTGGATTAATCGATTGGCGTTCTCCAACCGTCGAGGATTAGAACATTAATCGTAAATTTAGGATTAATCGGGTTTGGCGGGATTAATCGGCCTTGGCGAGATTAATCGGTCAACAAAAGTCAACAAAAGTCAAAAAAGTCGAAAAAAGTCAAAAAAATGTCAAAATAATTTTAAAAATTTTAAAAAAAAAATTCAAAAAATCAACTTTTTTTTACTCCAAAATTTTCAAAATTTCAAAATTTTGAATATTATACCAAAATGTTCATATTTTCGTATTTCCAAATTTCCAAATTACAATTTTTCTTATTTTCTAATTTTGAAGTACTTGTTTTTCTTAAGATATATTAATATTTAATTAATTTTAATATTTTATTAATAATCTATGGTCCCCGATTAATCCCCGCCAAGACCGATTAATCCCTTAACACCAGTCGACCGTCGAGCGATTTTTATAACCTTGGCCATAACCTTATACCCCCCTTATAGATCGGCTTCGTGAATGAGGTCTACTAACGGTAAGACTAGCATTTAAGTTATATATATATATATATATATATATATATATATATATATATATATATATATATATATATATTAATCTTATAATATTATAAAGTATAAAGTTGAAAAACTTGTAAAATTCTTAGGTTTGAAATTTAAATAGTTCAAATTAAACTTTTAATCACAAAATTTAAATTTCAAAACTTGAGGATAAGTTTTGAACTTTTCAAAACGTAAAGGATCAAATAGCAAATAATTTTAAATTAAACAATTAATTCAATGATTATCAAAATTTGACCTAATCAAGATTATTCATAAGATAATTCACCAAATAAATTCAAATAACCAAACATTATCAAATAAGGAATTTATTATTTAAATAATTGGTAATTATCTTTTGTTTTGTTAAGGATATTGTCAAACAGGTGACAAAATTCGGATTTTATTAAACCAAAACGATTTAGGTAAGTATCCTTAAGCAAAGCAGCAAGAAATCCCGAAAATCTCTCTGACAGACACTCCGACTCGCCGAGTCCCCTTATGGACTCGTCGAGTCCACAATGGGACTCGCCGAGTCTGTCAGTCAGGGGGCAAAAAAATCGATTTTTAAAGCTTGAACAAATAAACAAGGCATCAATACAATAGAAACCAATTAAGGCTCTGATACCACTGATAGGTTTGAGCCATAAGAACTTTCCTATGTGCACATGCAAACCCTAATGCTTGGATCTAGGTTTCTCTATTGTACATGCAATTTATCCAAGTCTTGCAAACCCTAGATCTAGTGTATACAGTTTGAATATGACATAAGAAACTCAGATATAGATGATTACCTCTTGTAGCTTGCTTGATTCTTCTTATCTTGGAGCTTAGAGTCAAAAGTGTCACTCCTCTAATGGCTTACAAACACCAATTGGCAAGAGGGAAATATGAGAGAGGGTAAGGACTTATGATTTTCGGATCTAGGGTTTCCAGGAGAACAAGTGGCCGAAAATCATATCCCAAGGGTCCTATTTATACTGTGAGCAGTTAGGGTTCGCATTAGTACGTTGCACGTACGCTGGTACGCAGGGCGTACACAACCATGGTGGAAACCCTAAATTTTAGGTTTTGGACCCTATTTAAACACATTTATGGCCACACACACCTTCTTATCTTCCGCCTTCTTCCTCATTTCGAAACCCTAAAGAGTGATAGTGCATTGTGAATCTTGTAGAGACATTTTTGGTGTCATTTGCAGCTTTTGGAGTAGAAGGAAGAGCATTGAGGTGGTGGTGTCTCACTTAAGGCTTTGGATCCAGCATCGTGTTCCCCTTATGCACCTTGTGGGGGTAAAAAGCTTCAACCTTGGTGTAGAAATATTATGGATCTAGTTTTCGCTCAAAGTTGTTCCCTTTTTGTCCCAAACTTGTTCTTTGTGAGTAGAAGGTACTCCAAGGCATTTGAGTTGTCCTTTCAGAGGTTTTGAGGGGTGTTAAGTCATAAAGTTGGGTTTTTGGTCACTAGTTTCTCTCCATGCAAGTGCTAGATGGTCTTAATGGGTTAAGACACTAGGGTTTATGGAGTTAAGGTCTTAATAGCCATGCTAAACCATAAAGTTGGATACTTTATGGTTAAGAACATCTTTTGTTGCCTAGATCTAAAATTTGGACGTAAGTGCTTAAGGGATTAAGCACTTAATAAGAGGGGTGGTGAGCTGCCGTATACGTTGGACATACTGAGGGGTACCCTGCGGGTACGAGGTCAGCTCCTCGATCATCGGTGAACTGCAAAGTACGTCTTGCGTATATAAGGAGTACGCCCTACATACTGGCTGAGTCAACCCGGTTAACTCAGATGACTTTGACCTGGATTTTGACTAGGGTTTGACCTAAGGGTATTTCTGGTATTTGATTGGTAGTCTGAGTTTTGGTTACTGTTATTAGTAAAGGTGACCAATAGCGCAGGTTTCAGAGCATTGTATCATTTTACTTTTTCGACTGTCTGTGAGGTGAGTCTTCTCACCACCTTAAGCGGGCCGAAGACACCAAGGTCGACCCACTATATTGTATGAGTAAAATTGTATGATGTCGTATGATTTTGTACGATGTGATTGTATGATTTATATATTGAGCTAGTCTGGGCTCGGAGTCATTATGGACTCGGGGTTGATACGAACTCGGGGTTGATTTGAACCCGACACAACTACTTGTTGTTCTTTTGGATTGATACAAACCAGTGGGTTGATACGGACCTGACAAACCACGTGCTGTTATATTATATGTATGATGTATGTGATATTTTGGGAGACTCACTAAGCTTTATGCTTATAGTTTATGTTTATGGTTTCAAGTACTTCCAGTTCAAAAGGGAAGGGCCCGGCGTGATGGCACAACATCCTCCCCACATGATTTCCGTACTTGATATATTTGTACTCTGATGTTTTGGAATACTATAATGATTAATGGTTTTTGGTAACATCAATAAATGAAATAAATAGTTTTTAAATGAAAAATTTTCGTACTGTTTTTTGGTCGTTACAGATTAGAACATTGATTGATTAGACTAAGACGGAAAACAAAGTAATAAAAACCTTCAAATGCAGTTTTTTTAGCACCACCCTTTGGAAACGCGCAAATAGTTTAGATTTCCAACAGGGTCAAAATATTTCTCGGAACACTGATTTCCAGCAGGGTGTCAAAATATTTCTCAGGAAGGAGAAATATTAACTTTTTTCTTAATACACAACTAACCATTCCTCATGTTAATTTACTCACAATAAACCATGATTATGCTATAAGTATCCACCCCCCCCCCCCACCCACCCACACACACCTTTTTTTTTTTACCATTTTTACTCCACAACCTCAATCTAATCAACCATTTACCTTTTAATTTGATATTATTATTTTTCTTTCTTTTTTTATTTATTTTTTCTTTTTTTATTTATTAGATTATTCTTATTATTTAAAAAAAAATAAAACTTGTTTTTTTAGGAATTACATTATATATATATATATATATATATATATATATATATATATATATATATATATATATATATATATTAAAAATAAAAAAAAATAGTGAAACAATGTAATTAAAATAAAACTAAAAGAGAAGGCGATGGGTTAAAATAGAACTAATAATATAGATATTAATAAATTAAAAGAAACATATTTATGTTAATATATATTAAATAGTAAAAAATAAAAATATAATATAAATTTAGATTGATTAGAGTAATATGGTAAACAAAGATATAGAAAGCCTCAAATGGAGCTTTTTTTAGCACCGCCCTATGGGAAACACGCAGATAGTACATATTTCCAACATTGTCAAAATATTTCTCAGAATACAGATTTCCAATAGGGTGACAATATTTCTCAGGAAGGAGAAATGTTAACTTTTTTCTTAATACACAACTAATCATTTATTATGCCTATTTACTCACAATTAACCATGGATTGTGATATAAGTATCCATTTTATCATTTTTATCCCTGTAACCTCAATCTAATCAAACATTTACTTTTCAATTTAACATCTATTTTTTTGTTTCTTTTGTTATTTTTTTTATTGTTTTTTCTTTTATTTCATTTATTAAATTATTCTTATTATTTTTTAAAAAATAGAACTTACTTTTTGGGATTACACTATATATATATATATATATATATATATATATATATATATATAAAGTAAAAATAAAAAAAATAGTGAAAGAACGTAATTAAAATCAAACTAAAAGAGAACCAGATGGATAAAATATAACTAATAATATAGGTATTAAGAAATTAAAAGCAACATAGTTATATTAACATATATAAAATAATTAAAAATAAAAATACTTTGTATTATATTAAGTTTGATTGATTAAATGTTTGATTGATTAGAGTAATACGGAAAACAAAGTAATATAAATCTACAATAGGGTTTTTTTAGCATTATCTTATGGGAAACACGCAAACAGTACGGATTTTTCAACATGGTCAACATATTTTTCGGAAGACAGATTTCCAACAGGGTGTCAAAAATATTTCTCGAAAAGGAGAAAAATTACTTTTTTGTTTAATACACGACTAACCATTCCTTATGCTTATTTACTCACAACTAACCATGAGTTGTGCTATAAGTACCCTCCCCCTCCCCCCCCCCCCCTCCCGCGCGCGTTTTTTGTTATTTTTTCTTTTCTTTTCTTTATTAGATTATTCTTATTATTTAAAAAAAATTGAAAGTTATTTTTTTTGGGGATTACACTATATATTTATATATATATATATATATATATATATATATATATATATATATATATATATATATATATATATATATATATAAAAACTCTTTTCTCATTTATATATAAAGTAAAACTAAAAAAATTAGTGAAACAATGTAATGAAAACAAAACTAAAGGGTTAATGACCTAGAAAGGTAACGAACTTTGGTCTTTGTCCATATTTAGGTAACCATGTTTTTTTCGTTCACATTTGACCATTGAACTTGTTTGACCTGTTCGAATTAGGGTAATATGGCCGATAATTACTTGTAACATTACCCTATTATGAACAGGTCAAACAAGTTTACTGGTCAAATGTGTACGAAAAATACATGGTTACCTAAATATGGACAAAAACCAAAGTTCCTTACCTATTTTGGTAATATTGGGTAAATACAAGTAGTCATAAGATCCATTGATGTGAAATGAAATTGGGTTGTCCGGTCTTGTGTATGAGGAGATGGTTAAGTCTTGGGCCAACCTAGTTTAGGCCCAACTAGTTAGGGGTTAGGTTGTATACGCTTAAGGGGCTAGGTTGTATGTGTTTTAAAGACCGAGCAACACAGCTTAACCCATGACTAGCCGGGACTAAACTGGGTTAGACCAAGCCTAACCTAATTGTTCATTGACTGTCGGAGCCTGATCCCAGGGCACACAGTCCCTAAGACGGTTCTTGTCCAATATTACCAAAACGGGTAAGAAACTTTGGTTTTTATCCGTATTTAGGTAACCATGTTTTTTTCGTACACATTTGACCAATAAACTTGTTTGACCTGTTCATAATAGGGTAATATTACCGTAATTACCGGTCATATTACCCTATTTTGAACAAGTCAAACAAGTTCAATGGTCAAATGTGAACGAAAAAAACATGTTTACCTAAATGTGGACAACGACAAAAGTTCGTTACCTTTCTAGGTCATTAACCCAAAACTAAAAGAGAACTTGATGGGTTAAATTAAAACTAATAATATAGTTCTTAATTAAAAGTAACATAGTTATATTAACATATATTAAATAATTAAAAATAAAAACATTATATTAATTTTGATTGGTTAGAAGATTGGTTGATTAGACAAATACAGAAAACAAAGTAATAAAAACCATCAAATGGGTTTTTTTAGCACCACCCTTTGGAAATTCGCAAATATTATATAATTCCAACAGGGTCAAAATATTTTTTGAAAGACAGTTTTCCAAGAAGGTGTCAAAATATTTCGGGGGAATGAGAAATATTAACTTTTTTCTTAATACACAACTAACTATTCGATATTTCTATTTATCCACCCCCCCCCCCCTCTCTTATCATTTATACCAGTTTAACCTCAATCTAATCAATCATTACCATTTAATTTGACATCATTTTTTTTATTCTTTCTCTTTTTGTTTTTATTCTTTTCTATTATTTATTCGATTATTCTTATTAATTAAAAAAAATTATTTTTTTGGATTTACAATATATATATATATATATATATATATATATATATATATATATATATCAAAGGGAATAATGATACGCGACGAAAGGCCCTGGAACGTCATTTAAATGGGTTTTCCTTTTTCTTTTGTATTTTGTTTTTGTTATTATTATTAATTTTTATTTTTCGTTAAAAAAATTCAATTTTTTTTCTTAAATAGATATATGCTTGCTTTTAATGTTTATATATATATATATATATATATATATATATATATATATATATATATATATATATATATATATATATATATATATATATATATTGTTGTAAATAATTGGTGGTGCTGTAAATAATTGGTGGATGACATAATAATTGGTGCATGGGAAATTTGTCAACATTTCTAACTAGTTACAATTATATGTTAGTAAAATTTGTAGTATAAATACCCCTCCATTGTAAAGAATGAAACACACCAAAAAGTTATAAGAGATATAACTTTCATATTCTCTCTAAATATTCTTTCTTCTCAATTAAAGTTTTTATCAAAGTTTACTAGTTTGGTTTGATTTATAGTTACATTAATTACGCTTAATTCATAACACGTTATCAGCACGAAAGCTCTAATCAAGGTTATTAAACAAGTGGAAAATCACATATATCTTAATCAATGTATGTATTACTTATTAAAAACACTATTAATTATAAAAACCTCAATCATATTAAAATAATAATAATACTAATGAATTAATGAAGCTTATACATTATGGACTACTAACAATTTTTATTTCTTATACTAACATTTCTTTATGTATTCTAATTTTTATACTAACATTTACATTATGCAACTAATTTTTATTTATGCAAACTAACATTTACATTATGCAACTAACTTTTATTTATGCATGCTAACATTTATATTATGCTACTAACTTTTATTTGTGCATACTAACATTTAAATTATATTTATTTATACATGTCAATGTTTATTTATATTTTAGATACTCTTCATAATTTTATTTAAACATTTACTAATATTTATTTATGTTTCTAATTAGTAAAGTTATGTATTAGTTATAAGTCTTATTACATGATTTATATATATATATATATATATATATATATATATATATATATATATATATATATATACACACACAACGGGAATATATATGCAACGGTTATAAATAGCAAAATCAACGGCTATATTTTTTTACCATAAATAAACATCTTTACCCTGCTTATTTCACCCACAACAAATTTTTCTCTCTTGTATCAAATAAATCAATTTCAAGAAATCAAGCTTCAAGATGATTCATCCTTTTGTGATAATCATGACTATAATAGTCATGTTACTTTTCATCCCAATCCTTAACATCGAAGATAATATGGAATTTCATCTACTTTTAGGCTTGTATGCAATGTTAGCTTTACCGCTTCTTTTTTGTGTAATATTTATTGAAATAAATGGATTTTAATTTTAATTTTTATTTTGTTTAAAATTTATAGTTACATTATGTCCAACATTGCAAAGCTCGAGTTTGCAGCACTTGAAGTTAGTGGGAAAAACTATGTGCCATGGATGATAGATGTAAAAATGCATCTTGAATCCATGGGTATCTCAAATACTATATATGAATTTAATAATTGCTTGGCACAAGACAAAGCAAAAGCACAAGTTTTCCTTCGTAAGCATATTGATGAAATGTTGAGATTTGAATATCTTGATGTTACTGATCCAAGTATTCTCTGGAATCTTTTGAAAGAAAGATTTGATCATCAAAAGGAAGTTATACTTCCAAATGCTAGAGATGAATGGAGAACACTAAGGTTTCAAGACTTCAAGAAAGTAAATGAATACAACTCAGCTTTGTTCAGAATATGTTCACAACTCAAGTATTGTGGACAAGAGGTTACTGATGAAGATATGTTGGAGAAAACTTACTCAACATTTCATGCAACAAACATTACTTTGATGCAACAATATCGGATGCAAAAGTTCACAAGATATTCTGAACTGAATGCATGTCTGCTCGTTGCAGAGCAAAACAATGAACTCTAAATGAAAAACCATGAATCTCGTCCAACGGGATCAGTAGCACTTCCTAAAGCAAATGCTACAAATATTGATGGTCATCGAAACAATACACGTGGACGAGGGCGAGGTCGTGGTCGAGGACGAGGTCGTGGCTATTTTAATCGAAACCAAAGCCATAATCAGAACCATAATTCTGGTCGTGGACAAGGTAATAATCGTGGTCGTGGCCTGAAAAGAAATAATTACCAATATTCACAAAGAAACAATGTCCACACACAAGATAAGGCCAAAGTGGCAAGGCATGACACTGGGACATCACAAAAATCTGATGGTTCATGTTATAGATGTAGTAGCACAGGCCATTGGTCAAGGACTTGTCGCACACCTGCACATCTTTGTCAACTTTATCAAGAGTCCATTAAAGGAAAAGGAAAAGAAGCAAACCTCATTGATAATGTTGAATTCACTCCGCTAAATGTTGCTGATTTCTGTAATGACATGGAAGACATAAACTAAAAAAAAATCTATTATTGTTCTAGTAAAACTGTTTTTCCTTCGTTTGTTTTTCATGTAATGTCTTTCCTACAATAAATGAGCTTTCTTTTTAATAATAATTATGATTATGTTTATTTACTTATTATTCCTTTTATATGTGAAGTTTAATATGAGTCCAACTGGAGCACAACACCAAGAAAAGATTGGAGATCTTTGTATAGCAGATAGTGGTAGTACACATACTATTCTGAAATCAAAGAAATATTTTTCAGAATTAGTACCAACAAAAACAGTCATACATACAATATCAGGTCCTGCAGACTTGATAGAGGGAACCGGGAAAGCCCATTTTATATTACCAAATGGTACAAGCTTTTGTATAGAAAATGCCTTATTTTCTCCAAAGTCTAATAGAAACTTATTAAGTTTCAATGACATATATTTCAAAGGTTATGACACAAAAACTGTGACCATTGAAAATAAGAAATATATGTATATTATAGACAAAAACCATGTGCTTGAAAAACTACCAACACTTGATTATGGTCTGCATTATACATATATACATATGATTGAATCAAATATGGTAGTAGAAGGAAAACATTGTGATCCTGGGACATTCAGTTTATGGCATGATAGGTTGGGCCACCCAGGATTAACAATGATGCGAAGGATAATTGAGAATACACACGGGCATCCATTGAAGGACCAAAAGTTTCCTCAATCCAATAGCATAAAACCATGTGCATCTTGTTCCCTTGGAAAGTTAATTATAAAACATTCTCCAATGAAAGTTGAAAGGGAGTCACCTAGATTTCTAGAAAGAATTCAAGGTGATATATGTGGACCGATTCACCCACCATCTGGACCATTTAGATACTTTATGGTCTTAATAGATGCATCCAGCAAATGGTCTCATGTTTGCCTATTATCAACTCGTAATATGGCATTTGCAAAGTTTCTTGCCCAAATTATTAAATTAAGGGCACATTTCCCTGATTATACTATCAAAAGAGTGAGACTTGATAATGCTGGTGAATTTACTTCACAAGCATTTAATGACTATTGTATGTCTATAGGAATTGTTGTTGAGCATCCAGTTGCTCATGTACACACACAAAATGGTTTAGCTGAATCACTGATTAAACGTCTCCAGCTAATAGCTAGACCATTGATAATGAGGACCAAACTTCCTGTTTCTGTTTGGGGCCATGCAATCTTACATGTTGGATCATTGATACGCATAAGACCAAGTTCATATCATGTATATTCTCCACTACAACTTGCTTTCGGTCAAGAGCCAAATATATCCCATTTGAGAATTTTTGGGTGTGCAGTATATGTCCCTATTGCACCACCTCAACGGACAAAAATGGGTCCTCAAAGAAGGTTGGGAATATATGTTGGTTATGAGTCAGTCTCTATTATAAGATATCTTGAACCATTAACAGGTGATGTTTTCACAGAACGCCTAGCAGATTGTCAATTTGATGAGGCAAATTTCCCATCATTAGGTGGAGAAAAGAAGATTCTGGAAAAGGATGTGTCATGGCATGAGCCTACTTTATCATATCTTGACCCTCGCACAAAGCAATGTGACATGGAAGTTCAAAAGATAATGCATTTCCAAGAAATGGAAAATCAATTACCTGATGCATTTACTGACACAAAAAGGGTGACTAAATCATATATACCAGCTGTCAATGTTCCAGCTCGAATTGACATTCCACATGGACAATCTGATGATAAAGTCACTCAAGAGTCTAAAACACGCCTGAAGCGTGGAAGGCCATTTGGTTCTAAGGATAAGAACCCACGAAAAAGAAGAGGAGCAGAAAATGCACTAAATCACGATGAAAGTGTTCCTGGAGAAACACGAATTATTCAAATTCCCCCAGGAAAGGAGGATGATGCATTAAATTATGGTCAAACAAATAGAATATGTGACCAAAATGAAACTGACAATATAGGTGCAATATTTTCTTATTCAGTTGCATGTGATATTATGAATGATGATCCCGAACCACAATCTGTCATTGAATGCCAAAGAAGAAATGATTGGGCTAAATGGAAGGAAGCTATGCAAGTTGAATTAAATTCTCTTAACAAGAGAAAGGTTTTTGGGAACATTATCCTCACACCTGAAGTTGTGAAACCATTAGGATATAGATGGATCTTCGTACGAAAAAGAAATGAGAAAGACGAAATTGTAAGATACAAGGCCAGGCTTGTTGCTCAAGGTTTCTCTCAAAGACCTGGAATTGATTATGAAGAAACTTATTCACCGGTAATGGATACAACCACTTTCAGATATTTAATCAGCTTGGCAGTATCTAAAAATTTAGAGATGCGTCTTATGGATGTTGTTACAGCTTACTTGTATGGATCACTTGATAGTGATATCTATATGAAAATCCCTGAAGGATTTAAAATGCCTGAAGCGTTAAGTGCAAAACCCAAAGAAATGTATTCTATAAAATTACAAAGATCTTTGTATGGGTTAAAGCAATCTGGGCGCATGTGGTACAATCGTTTAAGCGATTATTTGACAAGTAAAGGTTATAAAAATAACACTATTTGTCCATGTGTATTTATTAAGAAAACAACATCTGGATATGTGATCATAGCAGTCTATGTTGATGATCTAAACATCATTGGAACGAATAAAGAAATCCTTGAAGTGATTGAACTTTTAAAGAAAGAATTTGAAATGAAAGATCTTGGAAAAACCAAATATTGTCTTGGTTTACAGATTGAGCATATGCCTAACGGAATACTTGTGCATCAATCAAATTACACAGAAAGAGTCTTGAAACGTTTCAATATGGAAAATGCAAATCCTTTAAGCACTCCAATGGTTGTTAGATCATTAAATATTGACAAGGATCCATTTCGTCCATGCGAAGAAAATGAAGAAGTCCTTGGTTCAGAAGTACCATATCTAAATGCAATTGGAGCTCTTATGTATCTTACCAATTGTACTAGACCTGACATTTCTTTCGCTGTAAACTTGTTAGCAAGATTTAGTTCAGCCCCAACAAAAAGACATTGGAATGGAATCAAACATATTTTTCGATACCTTCGAGGAACTAGTAATTTAGGGTTATTTTATCCTAACAATTCAAAAGAAAGCTTAATTGGTTATGCAGATGCAGGTTATTTGTCTGATCCTCATAAAGCTAGATCTCAAACTGGATATGTATTCATGAATGGAGGTACTGTAATTTCCTGGCGTTCTCAAAAGCAAACACTTGTTGCCACATCCTCAAATCATGATGAAGTAATTGCACTAAATGAAGCTAGCAGAGAATGTACATGGTTAAGATCGATGACACAACTAGTTTTAACTTCATGTGGACTTGAAAAAGATATATGTCCAACTTTAATTTATGAAGATAACTCAGCATGTGTCACTCAAATGAAAGAGGGATATATCAAGAGCGACAGGACAAAACATATACCTCCAAAGTTTTTTGAGTACACTCAAGAGCTTATAAAGAACCATCAAGTTGAAATCAAATATGTTCAATCCAGTAACAATGCAGCAGACCTTTTTACGAAGGCACTTCCTACTGCAATTTTCAGGAAACATGTCCATGGCATCGGAATGCGACATGTGCATAGAACATAATGTGACGGATGTCTAAATAAGGGGGAGTCAACTATACACTGCACTCTTTTTCCCTTCGCTAAAGTTTTTTTTCCACTGGGTTTTCTTTAGCAAGGTTTTTAATGAGGCAGTACGTCAAAGTTGAATGCTAAAATGATGTCATCCATGGGGGAGTGTTGTAAATAATTGGTGGTGTTGTAAATAATTGGTGGATGACATAATAATTGGTGCATGGCAAATTTGTCAACATTTCTAACTAGTTACAATTATATGTTAGTAAAATTTGTAGTATAAATACCCCTCCATTGTAAAGAATGAAACACACCAAAAAGTTATAAGAGATATAACTTTCATATTCTCTCTAAATATTCTTTCTTCTCAATTAAAGTTTTTATCAAAATTACTAGTTTGGTTTGATTTATAGTTACATTAATTACGCTTAATTCATAACATATATATATATATATATATATATATATATAATATCTTTACTACATACTTGAAGATAGTAGGGTTTTTTCTTTTTATTTATTTTTTTATTTTCTTTGATTTTTTAAACTAAATAACGGTTTGAGTTTTTTAATGTTTAAAAATTATAAAATTTTAAATAAGAAGAATATTAAGGATCATAATATTTTCCATTTATATTTTTTTTTATTCATATTTTTTTTGGATCATAAAAATTTGAATCATAGTATTTTAAATCATAACAATATTTTGCATCATACATTTTTGGATCATATTAATTTGGATCACAATATATTGAGTTAAATAAAGTTTTTTTTCAATAATACATTTGGATCATTATAATTTTTGAATCATTTAATTTTGAATCATAAAAATATAATAATTAAGGATCATTAAATATTTGAATCAAAATATTTTTAGATCTTAACAAGTTAAGGATCATAAACATATTGAATCATAAATATTTTGAATCATCTCTATTTGCATCATATTATGTTCAACATTTTTTTTAAAATGCAGTGTCTGAACTACCACAGAAAGGGACACACAGTCCGTTTTTGCAGGGCACCGGCTCAACCGATCTCCCAAGTCCCCGGAGTTGAAGAAAACCAAGTCTGCTACGGCTGTGGTGAGAATGGACACTACCAGGAGGACTGCCCGATAACAAAGAACTCAGGAGCGGATGGACGAATTCTGATGATCACCGCAGGAGGATCGGCCCCGGAGTCTTCAGCGAGCAGCGGTACGTTTTCGAAATAGTAATTACTTTGAAAAATTAATTTATATTTATATAAGATTAAAACTTGGGGATAACACTTAAAAGTAATTATAATAACTCACTTATTGAAATAAGTCACAATATTCAAAAGAACTAAGAGGTCCGTTCAGAGAAGCTATGATGGCTTAGTATGTACATTAGGGTTGTGCATAGCTAAGATTTTGCAGACATAGAGTGAGTGATTCCGCCTTAATTCATGTTCCTTGTTTGGTTGTGGATTTGAGGCAGAGTTACTCAGTCAACCGTCCAATTCATCTTAATTATTCATAACTTGTATATTCCAGGCGATCGTAATGGTACCAAGGAGGATCATAGTTAAATTATCAATTCTAGATAACAAAGCACTTTCGCGGTATGTACGCGCACATCGCGGTACGATACGTAAAAGTGTTAACAACAAGAGGAAAACAGAAAGCACTAGAACATTTACAAAGGGTACATTGTCGAACACACTAGGAGTACATCATCGTATAACATACATTTCTTTCAAATCGGCCAAACTTTGTTCAGTAGAGGGTCCGTTTCTATCATTCGTCATGAGTTGGTGTGGCCCTCACCATACTAAGTTCATATGTTCCTATCGCCTCGACCGTAAAATTCACGAAACCTTCGTCATTCGTAACGACAGTCCGACCCAGACCTCAGTTTTGTCTTTCGTACTCTAAACCCCGAAGTACTCGTGCGAAGAGTACTTTGTCCTCCGAAGCCTTGTCGTCGTATGTCCGCAGACCTTTCCGAAATACCACTCGTCCAGCAGACCAAGTTCACGCACAGAGGCTAAGGACGAATACAGCCCACCTATCACTATTAAGTGTATACGCGAGGGTAGTATATGATTATGATTACGCAGATCTAGTATGTGTGTTTCCGCCCTATCTCCTGTTCCTCGTTTGGTTGTGGACCTGGGGCAGAGTCGCACATTCGACCGTCTTACTAATCCTAATTATATACGACTTGTATACACGAGGTAATGATAGATGGACTGAGTATGAATCCTATCATGAACAGTAGTGCAAATTTGCCAGGTCTACGAGTGGGTATTCTGCAAATCATAGGAGCGCAACCCCAAGAGTACTGCTAAGAAAGCTAATTTCGGGACGAAATTCCTTCTAACGGGGGGATGATATGACAACCCGAAAAATTATTTCCTTCTAGCCTTGTTAAGGGTCATTCTAATGGGTTTTAAGCCTAGTACACTTAAGGAATGAGTGTTAGAATGTACCTGATAGAGACACTGTGCAACATTCAAGCCTCAAGTCCACCAAAAAGGAGTTCACGGCCAAGACACATGAGTTTACGGCCGTAAACTCAAGGCTGGCCGTAAACTCCCCCTTAAAGTCTCAATTCCCTTCACTTTTCTTTCATTCTTACACTTTCAACTCAAGAACACTTCCATTCTCTCTCAAGTACCATCGAGATTTTCATTCCCGATCTTCCAAAAAGTAAGTGATTCTTCCCTCTAGTTGTTGTTATCCTTCTTACTCATGAATCACCCTTTGATTTCATCCATGGAAATCAACTTTTTGCTAGATATTCATCTTTCACCAAGAACACCAAGAACACACACTTGTTCTTGGTGGCCGCAAACTCATCTAAAGGCCTCAAAAGTGTGAGTATTCCATCTATCTTCTAGTTAGCCATGTTAAACACTAGATCCTAGCCTTGAAACATCACCAATCTCATCATCAATGAGAGTTTACGGCTAGGAGCAATCTCCCTTGGCCGTAAACCCTAATTATGGTCAAGTATTGAGCCCTAAACACATCTAGACACTAGCTATCCTTTGGGCACATGAACCTTTGAGAACCCTTCCCTTTAGGACCCAAAAAGACACCATTTGGGGAGTTTACGGCCATACACTTTTAGTGTAGCCGTAAACCCCTCAACACCTCCTAAAAGGTTAGTTTTGCTCATCCTCTTGTAGAGAAATAGTCCCGCAAGCTTCCCAAGCATTCAAACACCCTCTTATGCACCTTTTACCATGAGTTTACGGCCGTAAACTCCATGGCCGTAAACCCATGGCCGTAAACACCAAATGATGGCCTTAAACATCCCTTTGATGAATCACATGTGATTCCATCACTTAGTCCAAGTCCCTAGGGGTGTTTCCTTTCATATAGTTGCTTATAAACACTATATTCATGCTAATACATACCATATATGTCATTTAGGACTCGTTTGTGTCTCGGGACTTCATTCGTGGAACTTCTCATCCTTACGCGCATATTCGTTGAATCACCCATATAAGGTGAGTTCATACCCCTATAATGAATCTTTTAACTGTTTTAAATGCTTTTAAGGGGGGGAATACAAGTTGAACACAATGATAATTGTGTAAATGTTTGTTATAAACATCTTTCAAAAGATTGCTTATGTCTTTTATAAGTGATCAAAATATTTCAAAAACTCTTTTAAAGTTATGTTACTTTATAGTTTAACAAAACTCCATTTTTAAAGTACAAGCATAAGTTAGTAGTAAAATGAGTCTTTTCTATAACAGTTCAAGTAAAATACTAGTAAACTATAAGGGGTATAATTTAGAGGTTCAGTTCATACTAGATGCTAGAACATTCTATAAAGAGAAACAGGGAGGTAGATACAATACACGATAACATAAAGAGAAACAGGGAGGTAGATACAATACACGATAACATAAAGAGAAATAGGGAGGTAGATACAATACATCAGAGAGACATACTATACACTATACATGATAACAAAACGAACATACTAAGATGCTATAGCATAGAACAACTACAGGATCTAATTATACCAATGAATCACTAACTCATTGTTCTAAACAAAAGGTGATAGTAAAATTGGGTATATACAGGATCATATAACTTTAATGTGAGCCTACTTCACGGCTCAGCAACAGGTTTGCTGAAGTCGCGTTTGGTTCCCAGAATCTCTTGCAGGGAGAGCGTATAGTATGTGGACTATTCATCACATCATGACCTTGATAAAACAAACATGTTTTAAGGTAATCAGTACGTCAGGATGTCAATTCAAAAGACAACTGGGTACTTATAATTTCCCATTACTTTCATTTTGTGACAGTTCCACTTGAAAGTTAATGCAAACTATTTTCGAGTCAAGATAGTTATAAACTAGGGAAAACTTACATTTTACAAACGACAAACAGAACAGTCGAGTCTAGTACATTTAATAGAAGGGGGCCTATAATGCTAACTTTATGATTCCTTAGTGTATGCATCCAGGGATATATATTAATCGGATCCGACAGGTAGTAGGATGTGTGCTTTCCGCTTCATTTCCTGTTCCTTGTTTGGTTGTGGGCTTAGAGCAGATTCACCCAGCCTACTATCTATTCGATCTTAGCTATATATATGTTCCGTATACACCAAGTAATCATAAGGGGTACCATGTATGGGCCAGGTCATAGGACACTAATTCAATGCACCGTTTTCTAGTACAAAACATACTTTTCAAATAAAGAACTTTTGAATACAAAACTAGAAACTTACCAGTAAAGGGTTTAATCCATTTTATTAAACCAGTATAACTTAAAAGACCTTAGGTGGTTAATTCTATAATACCTTAGTTTATACATCAAGGTTATATATAATTAATATCCGATAAGTAGTTGGATGTGTGCTTTCCGCCTCATTTCCTGTTCCTTGTTTGGTTTTGGGCTTAGGGCAGATTCACACAATTAACTATCTGTTTGATATTAGATTATATATAGCTAGTATAAACTAAGTGATTATAGAAGGAACCACTGTGGTTACCATTTTTATTATAAGAAATAAGGGTTTTCTTAAAGAATCTTTTCATCAAATATAAAGGAACTATTACAGTTAACTCCGTGAGTACCAAGTGAATACGTCAGGGTTATATACAACAATGATCTAACAAACAATAGGATGTGTGCCTTCCGCCTCATTTCATGTTCCTTGTTTGGTTGTGGGCTTAGGGCAGATACACACAACCGATTGTTCGTTTACTCTGAGTTTTATATAACTTGTATCCATTTAATACTCATAGAAAGGACTGTAGAGTCATTTTTACTTATCTTGCATCAAAGCAGGAAATATAGGATTTCCTGGAGGAACAGGCAAACTTTTCTAAACAGAACTTACTACAACTTACTATAACTTTCTACAACTTTCTTACAACTTACTTACATCACTAAAATCTTATGAACTCACCAGCTTAAATGCTGATCTACGCTTTCAAAATAACTTGTATTCTCAGGAGACCAGTAGACAGGTACGCGCACTAGGATTCAGAAGATGGAGCAGTATAGCTTCATGTCTTTTTGTTATTTGCTATGTATTCTATATTATGTGAATCACATACTTTGTAAACACTTTCTTTCTAATGAAATGGTTGTTTATTACTTTGCTTACTATGATGCATGTCTTGTGATACTAAACATGACGTCCTCCACCCCAGAACGTTTCCGTCGTTCCGGTTTTGGGGTGTGACAAAAAGTAACATAGTTATAAATAATTAAAAATAAAAATATTATATTAAGTTTGATTGATTAGTGTAATACGAAAAACAAAGTAATAAAAACCCTTAAATGGTTTTTTTAGCACCGTCTATGTGAATCAGTACAAATTTTTAATAGGGTCAAAATATTTCTTAAAAGACAGATATCCAACAGGGTGTCAAAATATTTCTTGGAAATGAGAAATATTAACTTTTTGCTTAATACACAACTAACCATGACTATTTACTCACATTTAACCATTCTCAAAAAGGAAAATTTTACCTTTTAATTTGACATCATTTTTTTGTTTCTTTCCCTTTTGTTTTGTTTTTTTTGTTTTTTTTTTGTGTTTTTTCTTTTTCTTTTGTTTATTAGATTATTCTTATTATTAAAAAAATCTAATCAATCATTAACCTTTAATTTGACATCATTTTTTTGTTTTTTTTTTCCTTTTTTTTGATGTTCTTTCTTTTTTTTTATTAGATTATTTTAATTATTTTTAAAAAATAAAACTTATTATTATTATTATTATTGGAATACACTACAAATGCAATTTCATATTAGAATAGGTACTTTTGCTCATTTGTAAAACTTTTAGGTATGATATTTTCATATTGGATAAAAAAAAGCTTACTTATTATTATTATTATTATTATTATTATTATTGACTAAAAAGAGCTTTTTTAATCCGCATAACGCACTACACAATTGTAATACGGAACAAATTAATATTCGTGATAAATAAATACAAACTTTGCTTTTGTTTCATTTCATATAGCCGTCAGGGCCGGTCATGAGGATTCAAATGCTCAAGACGAGCTGGAAAAAAAGGCTCTTAAGCCCTAATGTATAACAAATTAAATTATATATATAAACTATTATTTTTTTAAACGGCGATGTTTTATGTGCATCAATGTATATGTAGTTTGTCTACCACGAGAACATACAAAAATGTTTAACAGCACCCATAAAACTAGTATTATGAAAAATGGAAAACCACATTTTATAAATGAATAATATTTCAAGTGTACTAACCTTTAGAGATGCTTCCCCAAAGAAGGCTTCAGTTTGCAATATGTATCAAGTACTAACCTTCATCCAGTTAAACATTCAATAAGACAAACAAGTCACCTGAAAAACACCACACAAGCAATCAACATAAATGAGTAAGATCACTCATTGTCCAACT
This sequence comes from Lactuca virosa, assembly GCF_052849685.1. NCBI lineage: Eukaryota > Viridiplantae > Streptophyta > Magnoliopsida > Asterales > Asteraceae > Lactuca > Lactuca virosa. The sequence goes on along the minus strand of NC_136434.1, from coordinate 221,415,564 downwards.
CACAAAACTCAACAAGATCAATTACCATAGTTTGCAGATATAATTACATCCTAATTGGAAAGTTCAGTTCATTTTCTTGACAACCATGATAAACAAACAAGCTTTTTCATTATTCTCATATACCAAGTTCAACTGGAAGCACAAGTTTAAGGAACCTAAAAAGCATATCGTAGCATATTAAGAAGTGTCAATTCTTAATATAGCAACATTACAAGAAAATGTTTTTTTTTTCAATTTTCACACAGTAAACAGATGCATAAAGCAAATAGAGAGGCCTTTCATGAACACAAGTGAACATAATATATACCAAAGGGGAAATAACCGATTACCTGATTAGCATAAACTGATAATCTGATTTCAATTTCTAATAAACAATTAACATATTCTGATTTCTCATAATCTGATTTCTGATTTCAACATTTAGTTTCTGATAAATGATAATCTATTAATCTTGTTCAAGGTCAACATTTAGAAAATTATAGAACTAACTATAATCTGATAAAAATCTAACAGTTAGCAGGAGTGAATGATTGATTGGAACAAAAAGAAAACAAGAAAAATGGAATAATTGACTGATAAATGATAATATATCGTTGCCGCCTTCTGGTTTCTGAAATCTGAATGATCAACACTCAACAGAAAACTCGAATCGTCGTTGAATGTTGATCAATTAATCGACTGATAATATGCCCTTTGGATGTCGGGACGCTGGAGTTTAACATTTGGACTTCAAATTATGATTACATAGAATATAGGTAAATAAATTGGGCCCTGAAAAAAATGGGTCTTGTGCACAAGCCCCTCTTGCCCCTCCCCATCACCGGATATGATAGTTGTTTGAATTTTATAATGTCGTCTGAATTTATAATATCATCTGAAATGTTATCCGAATTTATAAAATGTTGTCCGAATTTTATACGGTTATCGAAACTAATAATAATAATAATAATAATAACAGTAATAATAATAAGATTAAAATATAAAATAAAATAAAAATTTAAGGAACAAAAAAACAAAATAGAAAAAAAAAATAGACATAAAAAATCAGATGGAATTGGAAAATAATTTGGTATTTGTAACATTAGCATATTTAATCAAATTGCATCAAGCACGAGAGCATTAAATTTTAACCAGAAGATATGTCATCAATTATTATTTTTCTTTTTAATGGCGTTTTTTCTCCCGAATGAAAATCAACTGAAATGGGAAAATGAAAAACATGATGTAGAAATTTTTGAACGTTGCATCTACATCCAACATCCATTCCGACAGGCCAGATGGAATGCTTAACCAAGGAACTTTCAACTAACCAACAGGTTTGGTTTTCTTAGGTTAGGCTTTTGGTTTGGTATGTAGTTCCACGTGTTAAATAAAACCAACCATCAAAACTTAAGTATTGGGTCAAGGTCAACCCGTGTCACTTCTTTATATGTAGATGAACCTCAGACGATTGAAAAGAAAGAAGGTGAAATTAATCCAAATACATACATTCTTTTGTCCTTTTCTTATATTTATATCTCTAATAAATTGCACCATATATATATATATATATATATATATATATATATATATATATCCACAAAGAAAAGAAAATTTGGGTAAATGGAGCAAAGAGAGTTTGACAAAGCTTAGCTAGCTAAGCTTAAGGGTAAAGTGAATGAATGACAAAACCAAATTGGAACCAGGCAAAAAATAGGTAATAAAATTTACTTACAGGAAGCCAAGCCAGTGGATGTTTCATGTTTTGTCAAGTTTCCATCATTATATCATTTTATTATTCTACTACTAAAACTAAAACTACTAAGAAGGAAGCAAAAGCAACCCATAAGACCACAGCATTTTCCATGCTTACAAATAGAGCCCCAAAAACCAACCAACCAACCACCCACTTGTTCAAACATAACAAGAATATCATCAGTCTATCACTTTTTCTCTTTCTTGTCATGACTTGTTCTTCAAAATTCACGAACGCATCACGATTCATAACCAATCTTCATTCTTTATCTGAGAAAAATCAACCTAACTTTCTTCATTATACAAAACGAAATAGGAATCAAAAGTAAACAAATGAAGGATAGTAGAAAGGAAGTGATGGAGGGATACTTACATCTATACATAATAACATATAGCTGAAACAAATTGAAATGACTAGCCGAACCCAAAACCTTCACTAGCTTCATGGATAGCAAGCAGCAACCGCTCTTGAAGCTGTTCCTTTGATGTGTACTCAGGAAGATCTAATTGGTTGAAGCTGAAACAAAAATAAAAATAAATATATATACATATTTAAATTTAATCAAATAAAAATTCTAAATTAAACTAACCAGGTATGAGCAGACGGCAGCCTCTCTGGTGCTCCATAAGCTTTATGAATTTGGAACCTCTGTGGACCCGATATACCTTGTAGTGCTTTAAAGCCTTCCAATGGAACCTAATCAATCATCAATGTTATCATTAGATTATATTACATAAAATCATTAATAATTAATTCAGGTATATACCTTTGATGTACCAGTGACAAATTGAAGCAATCTCGCCCTATCTTCTTTATTAAATGCTTTCACAACCTCCCAAAACCACACAACAGCACCAGAACCTACTGTGTATCCTGTGTATTCAGCATTTGCCTTCAGATCATCCACTGCATTAAAAACAATTAACAAGGCCAAGGTTGGTTAAATTTAATCATGTAAATATGTTTTTTAACAAAATATACTCACAGTCAATCTCTGGGAGTCCACTGATGAGCAGCTCAAGCTCTTTATCATTAAAAATAGAAATAAGGTCACGTGGAATCAACTCATTAAAACCCTCCAAGAATGAATTTATTTGAGGGCGTATCGCATTTGTCAGAATATGTTCAGCAACAAGATCCACATATTCATGCTTTGTTTCTTCTGTCACCCTTATGTTCCGTCCTCCCGGTTTCAGCTCATAATCAGTAACCTTTTTTTTACCATATACAAATAAACCACATCTTAATACTCCATTCTATAAATAAATAAATCTAATTTACGAACCTCTGTCTTCTCATAGAGAATGTGTTTTTCTTCATCGGCATCCATGCTAAATGTCAAGTCCAGTATGTCACTTACATCATTCTGAACCAAGTAAACATTATTAGTAAAAAACAAACAAACATACAAACCATGATATTATATTATTGCATGCAAATATTATAAACTATAAACAATGTTTGTCGCTTACCTCCAGCAACCACTTTAAGTTCTTGTAATAATCAGGATCAACAGCCTCTATGTCATGATATGTTACCTTCACACCAAGGATATGCTTATAGAAGGATCGAGTGAAGTAAACATCCAACAGTTGCCCATCAAACAAAGCTTTAGCAACCTATAACATACATAATTTTAAAACCTTATTCCACTAACATTTTAATTATAATTTTGAAAAAAGAAAAAAGGGTATTTGTGGAAAGTACCACACGGCCAACGAATTTGAAGTAAGAAAGATGCTCTGTCTGGTATACAGAATTAGGGTTTGGCTGGAAGGTTGCATTGTTCCCTCCAGTTGTAAAAAGCAAAGCACCTTTGTCAAATATGACCCTGGAAAGCAACTGATACCATTCTCTTGTTAAACCACCAGCATCGATACCTTCTTCACCTTGAAAATGGACATTTAAGCGTCCTTTCAAATCCTGACTAGGTCGCATCCGTAACTGATTATAGGAATCTTCTAGAACATATGCCCGTCGAACACTTATCCGGAGTGGACCAGCCAAATGTTGATCGTGTTGCTGTCTGATTCTAGAACGGAAATATGATCTTTTGTTGTCAAAGTCGATCAACCTGGGTGCTTTCAGCATCATAGAAAGTGATTTCTCCAACAAGCCGGGGTTTTGTCTGACAAAAGCATTCAAAAGCCGGCGATGCTTCTCAGCAAATCTAGAAAATGTCACAGCACCATCAACCCCACTTGGTGATGAGCTTCCAGAAAGTTCCTTCACTTCCCTTGCTGTTGCATACGTGTCTTCTTGCTGGAGAGATGAATTGGAATTGGAATTGTTTGCTTGAAGCTTCTCACATAGAACCAAAAATGCTTCAATGAAGGGCAAAAGCCTTTGGGTTCCAGGAGGGAGTGGAGGAGATAGAGATGAAGAACCCGAACCCTGACCCTGACCCTGACCCTGACCCTGGACATGGTCAACACCAGCATTGGCATTGGTGTTGGTGTTGGACATAACTGAAGAGAATGAGCTTTGTGCCAGCTGTGTTTCAGTCACACTTATGCATTCGCTTAATTCTTGCCATAAAGGCTCCAGTGAAACGTTTAGTTTCCACATAGTGACATGCTCCTGATTATTGTCATCATCATCAGCATCACTCTTTTCACCAGATACAGTGAGAGAACTCAGTGTCTGAAGGATTCTTAGAACAGCAGCTCCAGCCATGGATCCAGCACTCAGACCCAACATTTGTGTGTTTCTTAAAGTGATGAGTTCTTTGATGGCGGAACTGCTCAGACTATGAGCTAAATCTGAAAGCTCCACAATAAAGAATTTTCTATGTAAAGGAGCAACCGATGCCAATTTCTTCAGAACTTCCCCAGTAAGCAGGTAAACTTTATCAGATAGCCTAGTCATTCATGGTGGACAAAAGAATAAGCATTTTGATATTTGAAATGGTGGACAGAGATGGATTATTTAGGATAGTAAAAGTAAATATTACTTACCCCTCATGGCCAAGAAGGCTGCATAGATTGTGTAAATCAGGTTGTGGTAGCTTCATGAAGATGTCATACATGTTGACACTTTTCTGGTCATCTGAAGTGGATAATCCATCACTCACACTTTTATCATCCTGACTTGGTTCTGCTGCTGAGGAAGAATCTCCCTGAGCAGGAGGATTGTCACTAGCAGTAGCAGTAGCAGTTTCAATGGCGGGAAGACCTTGGGAGCTAGCTGTAGCTGCTGCTGCTTGTTCTTGTTCTTGTTCGGTATGAGATTGGGAATCAAGTTTTGAAGCAGCAGTGTATACAACCACTTGAAGCAGACCCATGACCTGATGCATCATTTATTTATTTAAAAAGTTTATACTGGTGTGGTGTTGTGTTCAACAGGGATAAATATACATACCTGTTCTAGATGGGCAATACTGCGAAGGAAAAGGGGCTGATTCAAAAGCTTTACAAACAATAAAATAGGTATATCACCATCGGATCCAGATCCTCCTCCTCCTTCAACAACTTTCTCTTTTCCCTTATCGTTCTTCTTATCATGGTATTTGAGACTCAAGGAATCCGGGACAAGTGAAGAATCAAAGTAGAAGAGCAAATTAGCAACAGAAGAATGGTTTGTAGCCAAGTATGTCAAAATCTCAAGGACCCGACGCAGTACGAGAGGTGGGAGACCTGTAATTAATATATGGAAAGATATTAGATTTTATAGAAGACAACATGAGTGTCATGTTAAGAGGAGACCATAGTACCATCCAAGAGCTGTGATCGGCCATAAACAACATTAGACTGACAGCCATAAAGCCTCTGAGAGTTTACTGTTGTTAATCCACCTCCACCTACAGGGCCTTCAGTCTCCATCTTGATCATGTAAAGTAGCAGAAAAACAAGGGTTGCCCTTGTGTAACTATGAGCACATAAGTTCAAAAAGAGTCTCTGCAAAAGGCCTTTTCCAAGGGGCTGACATCAAGAAAATGGTCAAGTCAAACTCTGCACATTTCAAAAGGAAAATAACCTAAGGGACTAGATTGAGATGGAGTAAGTAATTATTACCTGTGCTAGTCGTAGAAGTCTGATCAATGCTTTCAATGCATCAGGATCTAGAAGTGGGTCCCCCTCGACTTCCTTGACTTTGAGGTTTTCTAGAAGAGCAGAAGATGTCCTTCGTCCTATAGTAACACCCACACCCCTATCAATTACAGTCTGCCTATCAAATCCCAAGCCATTCCTACGATTATTATTCAGTCTATGGCTATTTCCAAACAAGCTACGGGCCTGATAGTGACTCATAGCTCTATCCCTCAGCATCTGTGCTTCAGCAAGCAATGGAGATGGCAATGCTGAGAGAACCGCCTCTGAAGAGGTCAACAGGACCTACAAACAAATAACAATCAACCATCCATATTAGAGTATGTATTGACAATTTTTAACTTCTTCTGGAGATGCAATGCAAACCTCTTCGCGTAAATCAGCTGGAAAAGTGGCTATAATTGATGCATTGTCCATATCCACAGGTTGCCCTTCAGCTTGATGTGCGACCCTCTGTGCGCGTTGTTGGGCTAAAACTTCTGCTTGAATATCTGGAGGAAGGGCAGCTAAGAATTCTGGATCAATATCTTCAGCAGTAACAGGAGCAGGAGCAGCAACCGGAGGTGGGGGTGGGGCAGATTGAGCTTGTTGTGAAGCCAACACTTCTGCCCTTAGATCTGCAGGGAGTGCCTCCAGGAAGGTTGGATCTATGCCATTTGCATTTGGGGCTGCTGCTGCATCTGCATTAGTTGCACCCGTTTCATCTGGTTGACCATTGTTATCCTGCCGGGCAATGCGACTGTCTGACTCCTCCATGACACCTCCTTGATCAGGATCAGCAACATTCATGTCAACATCTGGTAGCACATTATCACCTGAGGTTACCGACAGATGGTTGCTTGCATCCTCATCATTTGCTGACAAATCCTGAAATGCCACAAACCATATTGCATCAGAAAAGTCACCCCAAAAAAAAAAAAAAAAAATCTCTACCTGTTGCTCATTCACATTAACGTTTCCATCACCGATTTCCATGTTATCGTGACTATTCGGTGCATTGTCTTGAGAGGTGTGGCCATCCGCTTGTTGTTCTTCTACAGCTGTGTTGGGCTGAACTTGAACATTTTCAACCACTTCATTAAGGTCTTGATGGGGTGTATTAGTTTGATCAGTCTCACCACCAGGCTGATTATCATTGGGCAAGGGGGAATCTGAATGTTGTCTCTGAGTAGAAGTTGTAGTGGATGGAGGGCGTAACTGAGACATGAATAGTTCTTCTACAGCTTGTACAATAGCAGCAGCCTGACCACCTGCTTGTGGTTGCCCGTCATCAGTCCACCGCCCATCTCCCGGTCCTCTTCTTCCAGGTGCACGCAACTCCAAACCAACAGAAAAGTCAGACAATGGCGGCGGGGCTGCTCCTCCAATTCCAACTCTGTCACCAAATACACTAGACTGTTGTGCATGATCGAATGGAAGAACAGGAGCATCAAACATATAGAAATGAGCCACATCAAAGCTGCCACCAGATAACGATTCCAATTCCTGAATTGAACCCAAGTCACCAGACTGAGAAGGTCTCAATAAAAGAGGATGCTGCAAACCATTCCCACTCCCACTCCCAATTCCATTCCCTTCTGTACCCGACCTATCAAATGAGGTTCGACTCTGTTGACGGCGTCGGTCAAACCCTAAAGGTCTTCGAAGCCCAAAAAGGTCATCAACATTCACACCTTCGAAAGGCTCTGCAGCAATGTCGATAAGTCCACTATCTCCTCCCGGTTGACCCAGCACACCATCCAGAGCCTCTCGCCACCTCACCTCAATAACACGGTTTTCATGATAATCATCGTCCTCTTCATCAACCATGTCGTCCTCCTGATACTCATCTCCTAACCCAGTTTCATCATGGTCCTCCACATCCGTGTCAGCCAGTGACATCAAAGCAGTACCATCTTCAGCTATATCCTCATCCTCGTCATCGCCATCGCCTTCTCCATCGCCATCCTCATCATCCTCGTCATCCTCACCGTCATCGCCCATGTCATCATCTTCATCACCACCACCCCTACCCTCAACATGAAAAGTCATTTCAATCTGATCAGAATCACGCAACACACCGCCATCTTCCATCTCTTCAGTTTCGTCCATTTCAATTCTCAACTCCTGTTCTGCCGGTGGCTGGTTTAAGTTTGACTGTTGACCACCACCACCCTCATCCTGAGTTGTTTCTTCATCATGTTGCTCAGTGTCATTGTCATCTGCGATCTCATGTTGACTATTATTATTACCCTCGGGTATCTCGTCAACAGGGGTACTATTGTTATTGTCAGGCATCTGATTATCGGATCCGGTACTCAAACTAACCGACTTTTTCTTGTTACCCAAATCAGATAATGGGAGTTGCTCCACTGCATTGGCGGCCCGTGTTAACCCTTCCATGGCTTTAACAATGATATTTACAACTTTAGGGGCGTCCGGATGGTCGAGATCCAGTACCTGAAGAATGCTGGAGAGACACGGAATCATCCCTCCATCAATCATTCCTTTGGCTATATCAGGAGAGCATCCGGAACCAGGTACATTGCCGGAAGATGAATTTTTAGACAAAATCGAATAAACCAAATCAACAAAAGCAAGAACCCGTTTATCAGGCAATAAACTGCCCTTAGATGAGCTGTTGGCTGAGTTGGCAAATGATGACAGGGCTTTCACAAGGACATTAATGACACGCCTACGCCCTTCGCTTGAGCGACCACACAAAACCACCAAAAACCACGAAGCTTTCTCGGATAATTTCCCTCTCCATTCATCAGATCCTGAGGCTGTAGTTGTACTCTTGTTATCAATGGAAGGGTGGAGAAGTCGATGTGTAACATGATGCACAATCCCACCATGTCCAGGGTATTCTACCTCATTATATCCCCTCAGCTGACACATCTCAAGATCCCGTTTCAGAATTATTCCAACCGCATGTACATACATTAGAAGAATATCACTCAGCAACTTGAGGACAAATGTCACCTTAGCTAACCCTGCTGATCTTTCTGATTGACTGTCTGATTCTTTCCTTGTTTCATCCACTTTCATTTTACCCTTGTTGGCAGTAGACTCGTCTATCTCCATGTTCATGGCAGCATTACCAGATCTAACGCAATCTTCCTCAGAATATTTTGATATAATTTCAAGCAGGTGATCAACAACCTGTGTCAGATTAGCAGAAATCTTTTTCTGGGCTTTACCACACTTTGCTGGCCCATCTTGAGATTTATTTTCAGATATACCAATTTCAACACCAGGTGCTTTTGATTTTTCTTTATCCTTTTCTTTCTCTTTCTCCTTCTCCTTCTCCTTGGACAAAACAACAACAGTTCTCCCTCCTGTTGTTTCCAACTGACATACGCTTGCTGCTGCTTTCATGAACACCTCAGGATCTCTAGAAATAAGAGGTGCCATTGATGTCAAAAATGTTCGAGGGGGGACACGGCCAGCATGGCGGGTCCCACTTAATGCCTGTCTTACCTCCAATTCCATTGCTGTTTGTAGAGTCTGGGGATCTTCAATGAGATGTCGAATGATAGCAGAAGCTACTGTGTCGTATCCAGGAAAGAAAGAGCTCTTTGGTATACTGAAAAGATCAATCATACCTCCATTTTCAAGAAACTGTAGAGCCAGAGTGTGTGTTTTTGTCAAGCGAGCACATAACAATAGAACTGCTTGCATAACCATAGCAGGGACATGTCGTTTGATAAGATCACATGCAACATTGAGTATCCTGTTACCCTCTTCAATAGTCAGATAACCAGTGGACTTCCCGAATATCTTTTCAAATGCCCCGCCCTTTTCTTTTTCCTTATCAACATCAACTGGAGTAGGTTTCTCTTCAACACCTTCCTTCTTTTGCTCTTGCTCTTGCTCTTGCTTAAAATCAGGTAAAGATGCTTCTTTGCTATCGGAAGAAACTTTTGGCCTGGATTGCAACAAATTGTCCAAGATAAGAAGCAAAGCACTGATGCATTTTGGTACAAGAAGCTCGCTTTGTGACTCGGTTCCTTCCAAGAACTTGATTAAAATATCGATTGATACAGAGACAATGCCATTGTTCACAGCAATTTCTCTAGCAGTAACATCTTCAGCAAGAAGCAATGCCATTGTGTGTGATATCATACATAGTGTACTTGTCTCCTTCGAAGCCTCCAGTGGAGAAAGTTTTAGCTGTTGAATAAGGTACAATATCACTTTCGGCCGATCTTCTCCTTTGTTCCTATTACAGAACGTGACTAGCAAATCAGTCAAGGGAAAAGCCATCGTATCACTACTTTGAAACAACTTCATTGTGGCTGCAAGAATGTCATCAATAGGCGGTGTCTTTGTTTCCGCCACTTCCGTTTGTACATCACTTGTTTTTTCCGTGTTGCTATCTACTTTTGGGCCCTCAGATGAGTTTCCTAGAGATAAAGCAAGTGCTCTCGCCAACTCATCATCCTCCTGAACAGGATCTTCAGCATGAGTAAACAACCATTCCATGGCCATCTCAACACTATTCGTTTCAACTCGTCTTAATGCTTCCTCTGCCCTTGCTCTAGTAAAACCCATCTCCACAATCGTAGCAATAGTGGATTCATCAGGTGGAGGTGGCATGAACCTCTGGCTACCACTCCCAGAAACACCACTCCGGGTCCGTTTTGCATCCCCAACACCGCAGTATACATGGGTGACAAGTGTCACAATTGAAGTAATGAACCCTGGATTACAATTTGGAAGCATAGGGTGGTTCCAGATGGGAAGTATTACATCAAGAACCTGAGATTGCAGCATACGAACAAACACTTCGGGATCTCGAGGAACAGGAAACAACCCGATTGATAAACCAACAGCAACAGGCTGTACAAGCAACTGAGCTTGAGATGTGGAGGTTGGAGGTAACAGGAAGGTAGAGTTAACAAAAAACTCTAGAAGACGACAGTAGCTCTGTAACGTATCAAGTAACCATGAACCATGAGATAACTTGCTTCCTTCACCATTTTCATTATCACCACCAGATGTTGAAGCAGAATGAGGTAATGACCATAGCAACTGACTTGTAGCTTCAAAAGTGGTGAGTAGTTCCTTGAAAGTCCCCTGGACATAGAAGTTATTTATCATTACCGTGTAGCAGATACGCCGCCTGTTATCAAATGTCAATGCCGCCATGTGATCCACAACTTTTCCAAGATAACAACACTTCACAGACAACACATCAAAACCCGGTCCCATGGAGTACCCTTGGAAACCAAGGGCCTCAAGAAAAATCTTTGCTAATGCAGTCCCGATGTTCTTGGAAGCAGTACTTAAGGATCCAGTTTCAGCCCTACGCCGATTAGACGATGGGAATCCTTTTACAAGAGTGGTGAAGAAAGATCGTATAGTAGAAGCAAGTTTGTTGAGGCTTTCCATAACAAGAGCTTCAGGGGTTTTTTTCTTCAGATCCTGGGAAGAGCTTACTTCAGTGTTGCTCATGGAAGCTTCCGGATCAATATGTAAAGCTTCAAGATGTCTACCCGTTCTTCCTCCTCGTATACGTGCCAACCCGTGTCGGCTGCGACGGCTGAACCCTTCACCAGATCGAACAACTGAAACAAAGTCACGCTCTAAACCCCAGTGAGGGTGTGTACTATTCCGAACAGACACTGGGTTCATGTATCTGACAACTGGCATGCTCGCATCATCATCACTTTCCCTTTCATTACTTGCAGCAATGGCAGCATCACCATCACCACCACCATTACTACCACCAGCAGCACTGGCGGCATTTTCAGCCTCTGCTTCACTACTTTTCTTTTCATCCACTTTAGAATCAGAAGAAACGGAAACTTGCCAGAGTATTTCCCGATAGGCAACTCCAAGATCTTTCAACACGTCAGCATCAGAGGTTCCCAATTCGGACACAAGATTAGTTGTCCCCTTTGATAAAGCATTTGAAAGAGATAAGATACCTTCAAGACTAGAAAGGCACCTCAACACCTTTGTCCTTTTAGACTCTTCTACCTGTGCAAGCTGCATACCTCCAAGAGAAACGAGAAGCTCTTTTGTTAATTTCAAATGCTCTCTCAAGAAAAGACATAATGCTCGAGCAAGTGATGCTGAATGATGTGGAGAGAAGTTTTTAAAAGCCACAGATATGCTCTGTCCAACAGACACAGATGAAGGCATCAAAGGTAGGGTGAATAACTGCAAAACAGCTTCGATTCCCTTTTTATCCACAAATATACGACACGTGTCAGAATTTTGAAGAATTGTTTCAAGTAAACGAGCAGCATTGTTAACACAATCAGGGAGAAAGGTCTCGACATTCAACGAAGATGCATCAGAAGGTTGTTCAGGACCCTTCTCAGGATTTTCAATCTTATCATCTGCATCAGTTTCCATTGGAACAGAAGAAGAGCTTGGAGCATCCACAGTTGAGGAAGTAGCTTCAGGTCCAGATCCAGATCCAAGCTTTTCAATGGCTTTCAGAATCTCAATCAGTGTATCCACCCCATGTGCACGTAGAGAAGAAGCATGTCTCATCAGTTCATCAAGACCACTAGACAATGAACTCGGGGTATCACCCATAAGAGCGCGTAGATACATTCTTGATGTAAATATCTTCACAAAACACCTCAAAGCATTACGATCTTTCACAGCCTGAAGGCCATTGTTATTAAGGCACAACGCATCCAAACACTGAGGTATGCATGTTATCGCTTCACCAGAGCAAACCACACCATCCATTATAGCATCCAAAAATGCAGAAGGAAGAGAAGCTTCTTCCAAGATCGAATAACAAGTAGGATCTTTATGGATGAGATCACTCATGACAATCGCCGCCAGTGAAAACATCCCACCACCAAAGTCTTTAGCTTTTTTAAAGATCACATATAAGCAATGTGGCAACAAACTTTCTTCAGAGCCATAAACACGTGCAGTGGTTCCAGGAGCATATGTTCCAAGTGATATAGCACGTAGTAAAGCTTTCATTAAAGACCTCCTATGGTATGACACCAAAGCTTCAGAATAAAGAGGTTGATCATGATCAGATTCAGAACTCTCCATCTCAACAGACGTACTACCTTCTTGCTTTGATCCATTTTCAACATGAGAAACTTCTACCTTCAGTCTATATATCGTATCATCCAACCCTCCAAGGTCTCTAAATAAAGCAGCTGCGGGATTACTGTAATCCATAAAAGCTTCTAGAACATGTACAGCTGTCCCAACCAAATGCAGATGTTGAGGGTCTGTGTTTTTAAGAAGAGGTAAAAGTGTTGGTATAAACCCTGCTTCACGCATAGCAGAACACCCAGAAGAGGAAGAAACCAAAACAGTGACCAAGGAGAGTAAAGCTTCAGCAAAAAGAATAGACCCTTTAGACGATTTACTAACCACAGAATCAATAGCCTTCTGCATGAGACTAGACAGGATGCCACGGTGTCCGCCAGATGTCACAGCAGACAGCACAGTCGGTTGGCGGGACCGATCTTGACAGAGTGCAACCAAAGAAGACAGACTTAAAATCCGAATCTTTTCAGGAACTGCATCTTCATAGCTCAATAAAGTCACCAATTCATTGATGAACTCGGGCTCAGTGTTAAAAAAGGAGACCAGATCATCAGTATCACCACATGCTTGAACTAGAACTACAAACGCATGTAAGCGAATACATGTGTATTGTTGTCGAGCAGTGAAAGAGGTGAAAGCTCTTGCGAAACGTAATCTTGTCAAAAGTGAGAATCTTAAACTAGGTGGGACTTTATATTCTTCAACTAACTTGTGCAAAAGTTCAAGATCGGATTTTTCGTATGTATTGATTTTAGGGAGATGGATAATCTGTAGCCCTTGATTTGACTCGTGTGATGACTCGTTCACTGCATAGAATTCGAAATGGAGAGTGCTACCCAGCTCATGAGCTACTGAGTCGGATATGTTTTCAACTGCACATGAAACCAATCCAAGTCCTTCATCTTTCCCACCCCAACCTTGTGCAAAAGCAAATAGCTTTGAATTTAGGGATGCATCTCTTATAATGTGTTTTCCAATTGATTTCTTTAAGAAAGCTGATAGAGTTTGCAGACAGGCTTCAACCACATCCGCATCAGTGGATGCCAGTAGAGAAGAAAGATGATGCTGCATCGTATCAATCCAGAATAAGTAACTTACTAAGTAAAATAAGAAGTAACTATGAAGTGCAAAGATAGATTTTTTACCTCATAGGAGCTATAGAAGTGTTTGTTTGTGCAGTTTTCCAATATTATTCTAACAACACGCAAAATCTGCAGGACGGATTCCCTTGGGAAGGGAGGGTCAAACTCCAAGAAATCATCCTCAACTTGCAAATCTTTCCTTGGTTTTATGTATTTCTCAAAGAAAGTATCGAAGTGGTTAAATAGATCAATCCAATGATGGAAGTCCCCCTGTATCAACAACAATCATCACAAACAACCCATATATAAGCAGGATTATATGGCTAAGTCGGATAGGAATGTAGATGTACCTTGTCAAAATCCCAGAAGAAGCTTTTCAAGGGTTCCTCGATACTTTCAAGTGGAGCAGCAGTTACACCATTGATAAATGACTTGATTTTGGGAGGCTGATGCACAATGAAAAGAAGCATACAACATGTATCATCAACATTTAAACAAATCAAAGTATACAGAATTCAACTGTCAGCATGGCTTTTAAAGAATTTTACTAATTCAATTTTCATCATTGAAGACATGATGAATCCAAGGATAAAAAGCTGCTAATTGTCATATAGAGTGGGAAACATAAGGAAGTGACATATGGAAACACTTACGTTTAGTTTTGAATCAAAATATCTGATAGTTCATGTAAACACAAAAGCTTCTACCTAGAGGATGGGGATGGGGATTTCTAGGAATCCATAATTTTTGAGAGTGTGGAGTTTACTGGAATACCAAAAATCAAGTGTACAAAGCAATCCAAAATTTTACTGATAAAAAACAGCCAAAATGGAAAACATTAAATAAATAAGATACAAATGCCACAAGTAAACAAAAAATCAATCTTCCAATAATTTAAAAGATCATATGAGTGGGCATGCGTAAAACTGGTACATTCAAATAGTAAAAACACCGCTATCGATCGAAAGAAACGATCGAACAAACCGCTAGTCTCCATCATGTTAATTCCCGATTAAAAAACCCTAAAATAATTGAATAAACCCTAAACTACCACACTCCATTACACAACTTCCAATAAAATAAAAGACTAAAAGAATATAATAACTGCACTAACCACTTCTGATGCCCTCCTTCTCCGTAACTTCATATTGAAATCAACGTGACAAATAGCATTGCCCACAAAACACAACCGATCGATTCGTTGATCGTACGATTAGTATTAAATACGATCAATTAGCGTCAAAGACGATCGAATTGACAAAATATCAGATAGTGGGGAATCAATATTGAAGAAATCAACCAATGGTTCGATTCAAGGGTTTTCGAGGCAAGGGTTTTTTCTTCTTCCCTTGTGGTTTGCCGGCGGTTGATCAGAGAGAGAAATTGAAAGTGTTTGCGTGCGATTGTAGATGTAGGTATGAAAGATAAGGGAAGAATGAAGAGTGAAAAGGGAAGAACAAAGAGAGAATTGCTCAAGCAAAGAAGCTTACTGTCGTCCTAGGAACGATTTACAAAAAGAAAAAGGCAGCACAGAGAGGGCTTATATATTTCTTTTCACCGACCTACCATTTACCTTTTACCGATACCAACTCAAAATAATTTAACACATATTTAGCCAAAATATTTGTATTCGGTTATAAATGACAAAATATTTGTATTCGGTTATAAATGATAACATCTTAATTAATTTAATTTTTTATAATACAGAACATTACAAAAACTTGTAAATCATTTATATTTTGTAAACGATTGTTATAACTAAAGTTATGTCATGTTATGTTTTTAAGATGATGGTATAATTAGGGGTATTTGGCTAAGCTTATTAAGGGTGTCTTTTTCGAGCTTATTTTTATAAGCTCATTTTTTTTACTTATTTTTCAACTTAAGAGCTTATTATGATTTACACTAAGAAAATAAACCGAGATCATGAAAAATAAGCTAGAAAAAATGAGCAAAAATAAGCCCTTAATAAGTTTAGTCAAACACCCCTTTAGATCTAACTGAATTTGAGTTAACATATAGTTTTTAACGTGGATTAGAGCACACTTAATAGATTCAATCATGGTGAAGTAAAATTAGTTCACATGGAGTTTGTTAAATACACGAAGTGAGTAAAGAGAAACAACCGTGGTGAAGAAAATTAATAGTGTGTTTTAAACAAGTTTATTTTATTTGCTTTTGGTAAAAACTGATAACAAACTATTAGAACATTAATAGTGTGTTTTAAACAAGTTTATGTATAAGTAAAACCACATTATAACTTTGTTGCAATAAATCCTTGAAAGCCAAAAGACATCATTTTGTATAAGTAAATACATATATACTTTGAAAACCATGTTCGCAATGAACATTTGAAAGTCAACAAGTTAGAACAAAAATCATAAATTAAACCCTGCCTTAGAGTGTTCGGCCTAGGACCCCAACCATTTAAGTGATTTCGGTTTGCACCAAAACCAAAATCACCCTTTAGTGGGTAATACCAAACCGAAAACCACCATTTGTGGATGGCTTAGGACCGAAATCATGCTAAGGACCCAAATCCCATGCCAAAACCGAAATCACCCTTTAGTGGGTGATGTCATGGCCGAAATCATAGTTAGGCCGAAATCACACTTGATCAAATCATGCCTAGGACCGAAATCACATGTGATTTCGGTCATGCTAAGGGATTTTGGTGGGAAAGAAAGGAAAGGATAAGGAAGTGTTGACTTTGTGACTTGATTGATACAACAGTTTCCCATAAGATTTATTACCCAGCAAATATCCATGCTTTTAACCAACAGATAACTAAGCAAATATCCCATCATATTTCCCTCTTTAGCTTGGGCCGAAATCACCCACAAACCTCCCACCAATTCCATATTTTTCCTTCTGATTACTCCAAACTCTCTCAAGAAGCAAGCCAAAAATCTTCCAAGTTCAAATTCTCCAAGTTTATCCATAGAAGTTTTGGTAAGTTTTCTTGCTAATCTAGTGTTTTTACACACTTTCATGTTAGTTTCATCTTTTACACACATTATTACGTGTTAAAACTTTTAGGATAAGATCATCTTCAAAGAGTTCATCAACCCAATTCAAGTGTTTAGGCTTGGAGATCTTCACACCATCTCTCCAAACAACCCACAACCATACTCAATGTGAGTTCATACCCCCACATTTTCAAGTTTTTCATGTTTTAGGGGGGGAGGGAATACAAGTAAAATTTTGGTTTATCACACAAATACTTGCAAGTTTCATCTTTATGTTAAATATAAGACATTGTTTGCATGAGATATGGTTATCACTAGCTTTTACACAACTATTTGTGATATATCTTAGTTTTGAAATGCAAAACTAACAAAAAACAAAACATAATCTATGTTATAAAATCATAAGAAAAATTATGATAGCAAAACGTCAAGGTTTTTGAAGCTTTTTACCAAAATATAGTTTTTCCTAACAACAAGGGGTTGCATTTTAGTTATTTCACCATTTTGGGGGTTACAACCCAAAAATATGGTGTTTTGACCATACATTTAGAAACTAGACAAGATAACTACTATGTATTTATATAAATGATTATATAAATAGTCTTATCAAACAAACATAATAAACTATAATTTGTATAGTTTGGGAGTCACAAACACTACATTATCATTTTGGAAGAAACATATAATTATTTGAAGGTATAATTATTTCATTTACAAGAAAAAGGAATTTCAGTTCATTACACGTAAACTCGTTGAATCAATTATTTGTGAGACACGTCTTCAAGTACTTACCTAAGTACCAACAAAAGTCATGAATTATAATCAGAGTCTCTTGGAGGGAGAACGAGACACTTGTGTATAGATCTATATGGGACTAACAATCCCACACCCTAGTTGTTAGCTACAGTTGGACCGGCAGGTCTGGGGTGACAAATGTCGTTAACATTCCGACGCCTGAAGAACGTCGCAACAGGCATATCAATCATATTGCGGTTATAAGAACTCACATGGGGAAACAACGACACATTTGGTTTACGGGTTAACATACATTCAAGTAGTTTTATACAAAGACAAAACTTCTTAACACTATTTCCCAATACAACATTACTTACATTTTTAGTATTGGGTTTAAGACTTATAGCTCGTTTTTAAAGAAAATATTGGATTTTCACTATCATTTTACACGAAACAGTTACAAATCCTTCTCATACAAAACGCTTATGAACTCACCAACTTAATTGTTGACACTTTTCAAAATCACTTGTATTCTCAGGAAACCAGTAAACAGGTAATCACAAGAGTTTCTGGTGGACGGGGCGTCGTCGTGTCACGTTATTTATTTTTGTCATATGCATATGATATCATGTAAACAATGTTTTTGAGTACAATGTAAACTTATGAAATATTCAATACAATGGTTGTAATGCTTTGATCGTTACTATTCAATTGTTATGATACTATACATGAAAATCATCCACTCCCAAACGTTTTCGCCGTTCTGGTTTGGGGGTGTGACAGATTGGTATCAGAGCATTGTTTATAGTGAACTAAGTATATCAAACCATGTAAGATATACAACTATAAATACAATGGGGCTAAAACACTCTGACTAAAAGTATACTTTTTGAAATATAAGTATTTTTATAAAAGTATACGTTCATGTATACATACTAGAACAGTGTCGTAATAAGAGCCATATAAAAGTATTTAGATAAGTTAGACGCTGTGATTAAGCCTAGATAGTTATGTAATCATATTTTGGATGAATATAGCCTGATCAACTATATCTATGCGAGATATGACAAACATGTGTCTGGAATGGTTGTGGTGAACAACGAGTTTAAAACATACCAACCCTATATAGCAAGAACCTCTGGAATCAAACATAAAGTTAAAATACTATAGGAGTATTTTAGAACATTACAGAGTCACACACTTAAACCTTTAATGCATTTCTTATCTCTCTACAGACGACATGGCAGGATTCCACATGCCCGGAGACCCCTATTTCCCTAGCCAGGGAAATGGGGGTGGATCGAAGAGGATCCTGAGGAAATAATGGAAAAAGAGCCCGAAGAGGATCCAGAGGAGGAGGAAGAAGAAGACGAGGAAGAGGTAGAGGAGGACTTGTAACATCCCATGTCCAGGTATACCCTGTAAACCTTGATCTTTTGAGCATTTGTCCATTTTGGCCCTTTTTAGAAAAAAGTGGTAAATGAGTACGCGGGGCGTACTAGAGTGTACGCGGGTGGTACTCATATGCGTGCATTTGACGCGGAGACCACCTAGTACGTTGGGCGTACCAGAGGGTACGCTAGGCGTATTAGGCCCAGAATGAAAACCTAAATTATTGGTGAGTCCCCTATATAAAGGATATGATGGCCTCATTCCTGGCCACCATTCCCAGACACCAAACCCTCCTAACCCTAAATCATCGTTCTTATAGCTTGTGAGTGCATTTGAGAGCTTGTGAGTGTAATCTTGTGTTCTTGAAGTGGAGAAGAAGCCTTGGAGAATAAGGAGTGAGAGTCCAGGCCTTTGGATCTGAGCTTAGCTGTGTGGAAAGCTTCACATAGAGGTATAAAGCTTCAAGCTTTCTCACTCTTTTGGTTTGTGTATTTATATGGAGTATTTTAGGGTTTTGTACCAAAAGATGGAGACTTTATGAGATAAGGAGCTCCAGAGACCTTGATCAACCCCTTTTAGTGTATTTTATGGAGTAAAGTCATATAAATCCAATCTTGGACGTTAGAAGTAAGCCATGCATGAGTTATGAGCTTTATGAGGAAAGAGAATGAGTGTTTTGAGTGTCTGTGACCTATTCAGCCATGCAAAGGCTTAAAGTCACTAACTTTATGGATTAAGAGATATTAGAGAGTCCAGATCTGTGATATGAGCCAAGGTCTTAACTGATTAAGACCAAATATGTGAGAAGAGTGAAACTGAGACTTACGATGGCCGTAATCCTAGTACGCGCAGCGTAGGGGTCGAGCATCCCCGATATCTGCATGGCAGCTGATTACGCCCATAATAGAGAGTTGGTATGCGTAGCGTACTCTCTGTCGTTGAATTTTGGTTGACTTTTAGGGTTTTGGTCAACGTGTGGTCTATTGAGCCATGGAGGGGGTAAAATGGTCTTTTACCCTTCTGTGAGTATTTGGAAGGGTTAGTCTAGCTTCATGAGAGCAACTATTAATTAGGGATAATTATTGTGTGTGTTAGGCGGAGGCTAGACTGGTGATTCGAGTTCGAGGTTGTCCAGTTCTTACGAGGTGAGTCTTCTCACTATACTTTACCTAGAGTGGTATTTATGTGTGACCAGAGGGTCGTATGTTCTTACTTGAGTTATGCATTTTTCCGTATGATATATATATATATATATATATATATATATATATATATATATATATATATATATATATATATATATATGCTATATTATGTGTACTGAGACCGGACCGGAGGGTCTAACGAGCTGTGAGACCGGAGGGTCCTCACTTAGACCGGACCAGAGGGTCCAACGAGCAATGGGACTGGAGGGTCCCACTGAGACACATAGACCGGAGGGTCTTATAGAGTTATAGCCTCGAGTGGCTAATATGTTGTATGTGGTATTTTGGAGAAATCACTAAGCTTCGTGCTTACCGTGTTATGTGTTATGTGTTTCAGGTACTTCTAAGGATCACGGGAGGGCGTCGACATGATTGTACACACACACATCAGAGTTTGAGTTATGATTTAGAGGATCCTGGAGTTTGTTTTATATACAATCTTTGATTATGAGATTTGATGATTGACATTGTAACATTTTGAGATTTTATTACTGTGGTAAATGTTTCTTTTAAATTGAAAATTTTGGTTTGAAAATTTACGTCGTTACAAGTTGGTATCAGAGTCTTGGTCTGAGGGATTCAGATGCACCTCCGGGTGTGTTTGGACTCAAACTGAGGATTTGAGAAAAAATTT
Source organism: Lactuca virosa (assembly GCF_052849685.1). Taxonomy (NCBI): domain Eukaryota; kingdom Viridiplantae; phylum Streptophyta; class Magnoliopsida; order Asterales; family Asteraceae; genus Lactuca; species Lactuca virosa. The sequence continues at coordinate 221,394,743 of NC_136434.1, read as the reverse complement.
CAAAAAGAAATAGTTTTTCAAAATGGGAAAGAGTTTAAGAGAAAACGAGTAGGAGCAGTGTGTACAATCAGCCAGAGCCCGAACGGTGATTTCCCAAAATACCCTTACTTTTGTGTTATGAGATTTACATGAGAAAATTTTATAAGAAATTATGCATGCTAGAGAGTAGGCTAAGTATTTCATATGTTAGGACTAGAGTGGTCCGATTTGTGATGCCTTAGCCTAAGGAGTTGTTGTTATCTGTGATTTGCTTGAGTATGAGTATTTAGCAGAGATCACCTAGTTGAGCTTGTGCGAGGTCGACTGTGCGAGAGTAGTCTACGCTTTGTGAGATATAGAGTACTTGTGATCAGGATCCTAGGGAGGAGGACTTGGGGTAAATACAAATGTGGTGTGGAAGGTAGTATTGGGCTCGTACTACTGAAAGCATCGGATCTGTAAGCAGTTCAAGTAAGAATCCTTAGGAAGCTAAGGAACAAGTAGGGATGGGTGATCGAGTGTGAGTATGCTCGAGCGAGTCTCTGATGATTTTGTATTGTGTTTCAGAGGCATCATGGTGGGTACACGCCACAACCCTGGAGGCAGTGGGACTAGTGATGATGATGAGATTCGGAGGATGATTCACGAGGAGGTGGCCGCAGCTATCCGAGCAGAGATTCCCGAGATGTTTGGGTCTATTAAGAACACCCTGATTGAGACGTTTGATGATCGATACATTGCTGTCACTGAGGCTGCTGCTGCTGCCTCCACTTTAGCTGTCGTCGCTGCTAGGCCTCAGGGAGGTGACTCGTTGCTGTATCGGGAGTTCAGCAACACGAAGCCACCAGAGTTTAATGGGACTCAGGATCTGATTGCTGCGATGAGATGGATCTCTGATATCGAGGGGTGTTTCTACACTTGTTCATGTCCGAAGCACTTGAGGGTGGGGTTCGCTTTGAACCAGCTTCGCTTGGGGGCGAAGTGTAACGCCCGTAGATTCAGGCTAGTCAATTTAGAGACGATAAGCGTCAAAAATAAATTTTTAATAGAAGATTATTTAGAATGAATAATCTTAACCAAGTCATAGTATATGTTACAAGGGTTCCGTACATATAAAGAACGCCGAAATCCGAGTTATAACGAAGAAGTTATGGCCCGTCGAAGTTTTACGGCAAAACCGGTACGACACCGGGAGACGTAAATAGTGAATTTACGATAGAAGACTTTTTACCCTTAGTGATCTAAACAAAAGTTGTAGTATATGTTAAACCGAGAACATACAAAAAAAGAACGTCAAAATCTGACTTCGTATGAGGAAGTTATGATTTTTCTAATATTTGGCATAGCAGTGCACAACCCGAAATTCGAATTTTAGATCGATCGATTTTTGGCCAACGCAACCTAAATGAGAATTGAATATCTCATTAATATTAGCACAACGGTAAAAAAACAGACGAAAACGGACGTCAGATGAAGAAGTTATGAATTTTTAACGGACTTTTCCTGTCCCGGCCTGTTAAAAATATAACTTTAAAAATAAAGTCAAAATTAGCCGACGGAGTCTAAATGAAAGTTGTAGAGTACGTCTCCACCTACGCGTGTATATAAAGAGCGTCAAAAACGGAGTTCGTATGAACAAATTACAAATTATAATAGCATATTTACGTATTAAAATAAAGTATAAATCATATATACGTACACATATATATACATATGTATATATCATTAGAAATGTATCGACGATGCGGTCATTATAAGACTAATGTTGAATACTTTTGACATTAGTTTAGTACAAATATCGTTAAATCTATTTAAAATAGTATTATAAAGGGGTGTTTAGTTGTTTATATAACTATAAGGTCATTAAGTAACTATGATGGTAGTTTTTGAAAATTCAATTACTATAAATAAGAGCCTTGGGCTCTCATATTTCTTGCATCATTCTCTTGATTCAAGAGTCTTTCTCTTCTTATCTCCCGAGCATTTCGGTCTCTCGTGATTCGACTTCTCTTTCTGTAGTTTTAGTATAGTAAGGTGAGCGCTGAAGCGCTGCACGAATCTTTCCTAGAAAGATTCAGCAATGAAGTTCTGCCCCTGCAGAGCCCGACTCCTAGCTAAAACCCCCTTGTAAGTAAGTTATGCTTACCCTATTTTAATATAGCTTATATTTAAAATTAGTATTGTTATTATGAACTTATAATAAATATTTGGGCTATTATTATGACTTATATAAGTGTCGTTATAATATCTTTTTAACTACTCGCGGTACGGGGAATCTTGTTTAAAGGGCTGCATAGGGTTGTTGGATTTCAGAAGTGTTATATGCCAAAATGGTCCTGCCCTCCGGTGTATATTATGTCTGGCCCCTGTCTATACATAGTGGTTGGAAATATATTGTTTAAACGCTTATATAATAATAATAATAATAATAATAATAATAATAATAATAATAATAATAATAATTAGTCACGGTAAATATTAGACTAAAATCTAGTGGTAATAATACTAGGTTTCGTCGAAGGAAATTATTTTTAAGAAGCGAAGCGCTGTCTGAGTTCGGAATCACCACCTTAACAAGTGAGTGCATAGTTACTTTCATCTTACACATAGATATGAAGTATTTTATATAAATTACGTGTTATGTGTGTATACTGTCTGAATACTTGTTGTCTATGCTGGATGAAACGTTTTATACATGTTTTAAATGATCTAAATTGTATATGTATTTTATATCTACAAAATGTGTTGGGTAAAACATGGGTAGATTAGAGGTGAGATAAATGATGAACGATGAAAGATGAGATAAATGATGAGCGATGAAAGATGAGATGAATGATGAGCGATGATATATGAGTGATAAAATATGGTGCGAAGCGATGACCTAAGCGATGAGCTAAAACGATGAGCCAAAGCGATGAGCCAAAACGATGAGCCAAACGATGACCCAAACGATGGACTCGTCATCTAGCAAAGTATGGATGACAACCACGGACTATTCTAGACAGTCTAGTGGAACACTAGCAGGCTCGCAACCTGTAGGTGTTGTGAACGATGTGTTCACCCGGTGTACTCTAAAAATCCATTGACGGGTATTACGAGTGGACTCTCGAAAACGATACTGTCAATAAACGAGATAAACCCTGGCGACTATGCAGACTTAGTGTCGATTCCTTAGGATACTCCTTAGGAATGAATGAACGGGGAATAGCTGAATCTTAGGGTATATCCTTAAGAGTAAAGAAGATAATGGGGATGGGTAATTAGGTTGATTGTTTGATGTTTAACATAATAATTATATTATTGTGGGTTGAAAACCCTATGTACTCACCAGGTTTCCCAACCTGACCCACTCAAGCTTATTTGTATCACAGGTGTCGATATGAAGTTACTTTACACTGAGGGATTTAAAAGAGATGTAGATCACTAGTGTAAATGAATGTAAGTTCTGTTTATGCTTATGTTTCTGTATTGACGATGACACCCCAAATGTTTTAAAATGGATAAAAATACATTTCTTCGGAAATGCTTTGATAACGTATTTATCATGTTTTTCTGGGAACAAATTCCGCAACATTTTTATTAAAAGAGGTACTCTGCTTTTTATAAAGCATAAACAAAATCGGCATTTTCTGGCCGTGAAAATGGGGATGTCACACAAAGGATTGGTGGAAGTTTGTGACAGCCAGTTACACTTCGGCAGAGCACACTGCAGTGACATGGGAGAGATTTACTGCGATGTTTCGAGACGAGTATGTTCCCCCGGTGGAGAGGGAACGATTGGCCCAGGAGTTTCTATCCCTCAAGCAGAGGACAGAGTCAGTGACAGTGATTACGAGGATGTTCCATGAGAGGGCGTTGTTCTGCCCTGAGCACGTGTCTACCGAGCAGGCACGTATGAGCCGATATCTGAGCATTCTGAGGAGGGATATTCGCGAGTTCGTGGCAAACTCGTCCTATCGGTCATTTGATAAGCTCCAAGCAAATGCCCGAAAGAGGGTGATTGAGTTGGAGACTCAGGCCAGGGAGGAGGCAGAGTCTCAAGGGAGGGATCGGCGACCGACACAGTCTCAGCCGGCACCCAAGCGGGCTAAGCCCGCTGATTCGAGATCTGGGGGCCAGAAGGGCCGCACTTGTGGGAAGTGCGGCAAGAGTCATGAGGGGATATGTCGAGCGGGTGTTTGCTAAAAGTGTGGCAAGGAGGGGCATATCACGAGGGATTGCCTCAAGGGGTTTGTAGTCTGCTTTCACTGTAACCAGACCAGCCATCGGAAGGCCGAGTGCCCCCAGCTGCTTCAGGGATCTGCACCCGCTACTGTACGAGCTACCGAGAGTCGGCCCGTGAAGGCCGAGGCGCAGAAGGTTCGTGGGAGAGCCTTCCAGCTGACAGCGGAGGAGGTCCGCGCAACACCTGATGTCGTGGCCGGTATGTATTCCTTTTTTTATTCTATTTTGAGTTATTTGTGCTTATATTGTGATATGCTTAGGTACTTTTCTTGTGAGTTCTGTACATGCCTTAGTGTTATTTGACTCGGGTGCGAGTCGATCTTTCGTATCATTAGCGTTTAGTCGCCACATCAGTATCCGACGTGAGTCGACCTCTGAGAGTTTCTATAGTCGATGATCATGCGGCGTTTGCCACTGATGTGATCCGGGGATGTGTGCTCGAGATTTTTGGTGTTGAGTTTCCGATAGATCTGGTACCGAACGTGATGGGTGATGTTTGTGTCATTGTGGGCATGTGTAACAACCCGATATTTCGAATCAATGTAACGATCCAAAGTCGAGTTTGGTAACCTATCCTAATATAATAGGAATAACGTCAAACATGAAATGTTCGAAAAGCTCAGTTTGAGTATACTAAGTGGTAGATATCGTAACAAGGTTTCCAAAAATATAAAGAACACAAAAATTCGAGTTATAACGAATAAGTTATGACCAATCGAAGATACGCGACGGTATCGGTAAAACACTGTTAAGCATAAAACGAGAAATTTCAATAAAATACTTTTCAACCTTAGGTGTCTAAATGAAATTCATATATATCCCAAAACCGTAAACATACATAAAAAGAACGCCCTAATCTGACTTCATATGAGGAAGTTATGATTTTTCGAAGTTTCGGACATAGCAGTAGACAGCTAAAAACTCGAAATAGAGATCGAGCGACTTTTTGCCAACATGACCTAAACGAGAATCGAAGATCTCATCAATGGTATTACAACGGTAAAAAGTCTGACGAAAACGGACATCGGATGAAGAAGTTATGGATTTTTAACGGACTTTTCCTGTCCCGGCCTGTTAAAAATATAATATTAAAAATAAAGTAAAAATTAGCCGACGAAGTCTAAACGAGAGTTGTAGAGCATAATCTCACCTACGCGTGGATATAAAGAACGTCGAAAACGGAGCTCGTATGCGAAAGATATGAATTTCTGGAGTTCGAGGCACGAGTTTCGACGCTGTGTCAGAATTTTCAGAGTTCACGACGTGAACAGTCTGACTGACCATTTCAGAGCCACTTGACGATGACGCATGCCATGAGCGAATCGGGACAAACTCACGATGTGAATTGGCAAAACTCACGACGTGAGACCCCAAATTCAGCCTATAAATAGAACCCAAGGGGTTCCGGGTTTAATGCTCAATTCCTCTCTTCCTCGTGCTTATGCTCTGCGTTTAACCCCTCGAAGCCATCCCAGTTTGCATATCCAAGTCTCGAAGTAAGTGTTACGCTCCCGAGATTCCCGAGAATCCCGAGAAATCAGCTTTCTCTAGTCGAAGTTCTGCTCGATCTTTGTCTCACCTTCTTCAAGCTACCACTTCAACCAAGTGAGTTCATACCCCTATCACTAAGTTTTCAAATGCTTTTTAAATGCTTTTAAACGCTTTTAAGGGGGGAATACAAGTAAACACACGGTTAAACTCGTGTGAAACACAAATCTTTTGCTATACTTTTCATATTGTTGTTTTAACTATCTTATGAAATTATTATCATGCAAAACATCATACATCGCAACTTTACCCTCATGGGGTACAATATGTTTTATAAATAGAAATATGTTTTATTTATATATCTGCATACTACATCATACCAAGAGTAACCATTTCAACTATAACTTCATGTCTATATAAGAAAATGCAACTCATTATTATGCCTTTGTTAACACTGTAGATAGGGTAATCATTTCAGAAATCATTCATATATCTTTCCAAATACGTGACTTAATTGAGAATATGTGAGTCAATCGTCTTCACCATACCTGTCAAGGTACCACTAGAAAGCCCTGTTTTATAACCAGAGTCTCTGTTGTGAGAACGTGATACGTGTGTATAGATCTATACAGGACTGATGATCCCGCGCCCTGACTGTTAGCTACAGTCCGCGGGGTGACAAATATCATATCGCTTCGATGCCTGAAGAACGTCGCCGCAGGCAAATCCATCATAGTACGGTTATGAAAACTCACAGGATAGACAATTATTATGGTATTTATGTTTTTGCGGGAAAAGTAATATTACAATTACTTTTACGCCAAATTACAAACTTCTTATAGTTTTGTTTACTAATAAAACTATGCATCATTATTTTAAGTATGACATATTTACTTACAAATCATAGTCTTGAACATTTGAGACTAATCTTCATTGTTAGGAAAATATAGGTTTTTCGTGCGCCAAATTACAAACTTCTTATAGTTTTGTTTACTAATAAAACTATGCCTCATTATTTTAAGTATGACATATTTACTTACAAAACCATAGTCTTGGACATTTGAGACTACTCTCCACTGTTAGGAAAATATAGGTTTTTCCTGGTTCAATACATCCATATTATACAAACAAAGATTCATAACTCCTTTTATGAGAAAATATCGGATTTTCTGGATAACAAACATGAAACTTTCGAATGGCATACAAATATATACTTATGAACTCACCAACTTAATTGTTGACACTTTTTCTTTGAAATAACTTGTATTCTCAGGAAATCGCTAAACCAGGTTAGCAACTGCTTTTGGGGACTAATGCTCTGGCGTTAGTAATATCTTTTGTAACATCATATTGTATTTGACTTTTGAAACATGTAATACAACAATCATGTAAACTTTTCAAATATATGTTATGGTGGTGTGTACTTTCTTTACTATTAAATTGTTATGATACTGTACATGACGTCCTCCGCCCCCGAACGTTTCCGCCGTTCTGGTTTGGGGGTGTGACAGATTGGTATCAGAGCATTGTTTATAGTGAACTAAGTATATCAAAACCATTTATTTTTGATATACAACTATAAACACAACTGGGCAAAAACACTCTGACTGAGAGTTATACTTTTAAAATGAAATTTTTATAAAGTATACATGCATACATCATATAACTTGGTCAGTATCATAATGAAAACAATATAGAAGTATTATAGATGAGTTGTGCAATATAGGTATGCCTTGGAATATGTAATCGGGACTGGGATGAATATAGCCTGATCAACTATATTTGTCCGAGAGCCGACTAGCATATGACAGGGGATAGCTACAGTGGACAACATGTCTAAAACTTACCAAACTTATAAACCTTAGAATCAAACATAACATTGAGAATACTATAGGAGTATTTTATGCATACAATAGTTTAACTTTGATATTCAACCTTATGTGCCTTAGTTCTAGACAATTCTTATATCCCTATTCTCGTACAGACGCAATGGCCGGATTCCATCTACCAGGGGATCCCTACTACCCGAACCAAGATAGTGGAGGAAGGATAGAGAATGATCTGGAAGAAGAAGTCAAGGAAGAAATGCACGAAGACTCCGACTCAGATCCCGAAGAAAATAACCTACCCTTAGTGGCTTCGATCCAAAATCCTAATCCTCGACCGGAATTTCATGGCTCGACACCTCTATGGGCAACCAACCTGAATAGGTGGAGTCGCGAACAGGGTCAACCCCTTCCATACAATGGAGACCGAAGCTTCTACAATCTGAGCGAGGGAGGCTCATCAAACAGAGTCCTTCCTATATTGGTTCGCCGAATTTCTCGCATTGATGAACAAGGAAGGACAACCATCCATCGAACTGAGGAGAATGATGCGAACACTGGAGTCAATACAGTTCACATCCGAAAGTTAGGATTAGCTCATGGAAGAATCGTAAATCAAAATGAGGCCTGGCAGAGAGAACTAACTACAACTCAAACTGAAGTCAGGGAACTTATAGCACACCAGGCAAGGTATGAAATGCGTATGCTCGAGATGGAGAGTTAGTTGGCAGAACCAAAGGCTCACCAGAACAGTTCCCGTCATGAGTAGAGGATACTCTACTCGCTCCTTCTTTTAGTTTATGGAATAACCTTCGTATGTACTCCGATTAGTACTCTTTTCATGTAAACTTTCCGGTCTAGCTAGTACTGTTTTACTAGATCTCTATGCTGTCAAGTTTTCCCTATGTGGTGTATTGTAGACCTACTCCAAGGTCAAGTTTTCCGAATTCTATGTAACTTCTACACCAACTATTATGACAGATTTCTTGTTTCCTTTAAAGATCATCACTATCAATCCATGCTTTGGCTATGTAAACAATTCATGTCATAAACTGTTTTAGCAACTCACTACACTATCCTTGTTGACCTAATCTATGGAAGTTCAATGTTATTGAACTTGGAAACCTTGTTGAAGTCTTTCCACCGTTTCATCTTTAACCCTATAGCGGGAAAATGCCGTCTCGCTAACCAAACAGACCAATCCTTCGATAAATCCAACTTTTCTATCACCTACACCCTTTAGAGAAAGAGACAGTTACCATAGGATATCAAATCTCTACAACTTCAACTAGGGCAATCAAAACATTAACAGAGATTCAACACACCTGAGAAGGACACCCTATAAAGATACCAGGAGATAACAAATCATTTCCATTAAAAATAGGACAGAGAACAGAGGGAACCACTCGTGAAGCATGCGAGGTAGTAGAGAATCTAATGCGTCAAATGAATAATTAATAATTAATATTACCTAATGAGTTGGTAATTATATTACTCGCGCTATGAGATAGGTATGTGATATCCTTCTTCATAACTGGAAATAGTAAGAGAGATACCCTCTTCCAAAACCCATGAAACTAGATCGACCTAATATTTCAACACCTATACCCTAATTTGCTAAAAGTTAACTTAAATACGATACCTATTTCAACCCTCATTCATAAATACACCATAAGGATGTAGGTCGAAGCATTAAAAAAAACCGAATAGCAGGATGAGAAATTTGTACTTATAGAATTCAACTATCAACTACCGTAGTTAGCTAACCGCCTCGTTTCACATCATGTAGCAGAATCATGTCTTCACATGGAAATAACCAACCAAGCAACGAAACACCACTCCTGCATATAGACTCAACTACTTTTCAAGCTGCGGTCACAGCCACCGTGACAGTCATCATGGCACATCACAATGCAAGTAACGCTAGTAAAAATGGAAATGGTGTCGACAATTCAAATCTTAGTAACAACCAAGGAAACCAACGTGTGTCTACCTACAAGAATACTCCAACCCACAAACCTAAAAACATGAAACGAAAGTTCTGGAACGAAAAGGGGAGCAGTTCCACTCAAGGGCCTATCAAAAGGCAACAAGAGGTAGCAATCCCTACCCCCACTGGCCCTACTCCCTCAACATCGACAACACCATATTTAGGAAACCTCCCACAATGCAAAAGGTGCAACTACCATCATTACGGAGCCTGTCGAGAGATGTATTGTGATAGGTGTGAGAAGAAAGGGCACACCAACGATCACTGTAGGACTCCGATCCCCAATGTTGGAGTAGATACAGTATGCTATTTATGCGGTGAAAAGGGGCACTTTAAGAAAGATTGTCCGACAGAGAGGAATGATGGAGGAACGAGAGGAGTTTAACGACGAGTCATAAGGAAACAACAGGGAATCTACTTGAATTTTGGTACGTTTTCCAAATAACAATAATTAAGCATCAAATTTTCATAAAAGTTTTAGTCAATTAAATCAAAATCATAAATTAACACATCAGTCGTATAAAAACTTAGGATCCATACGGGTGAGCTAGGATGGCTTAGTATAACATTAGGGTCATACATTGTTAAGATTTTGCAGACTTAGAGTAAGTAATTCCGCTTTACTTCCTGTTTATTGGTTGATTTTGGACTTAGGGCAGAGCTGCTCAGTCAACTATCGTCTCAATCTTAACTATATACGATTTGTTTACACTAAACGAGGGTAGAGGGACTTTGTAGGGATCATACTGTGATATTCCACCAGTAATTACCAAAGTAGTCCTACTACCTATACCAGCTATAAAGGTGGTACAAATATTTGCAACAGTAATAACAAGAATAAAACAGAAGGCGCTAAAGACACATACATAGAAGATGCCATCACTCTAAACAATCAATGTAACGCACATTACGATAAGAAGTTCTCAAGTAGCTATTAGAAATGGATTGGCTTGGTCCTCACTATACCAGCTCCATGTGCTACGGAAAGACCCTTTGTATTAACCGTCGACAGGTTACCCAAGTCTACCCACTTCTTACCAATCAAGGAGACCGATGAGATGGAAAGACTGACAAGGACTTACATCCAGGAAATCATGCGACTTCACGGAGTGCCGATGTCTATTATCTCGGACGGAGATAGCCGATTCACATCACGATTCTGGCAATCACTGCAAAAAGCCTTGGGAACTAGGCTAGATATGAGTACAACCTATCACCCATAAACTGATGGACAAAGTGGGAGAACTATCCAAACCCTAGAAGACATGTTACGAGCTTGTGTAATAGACTTCGGTAAAGCATGGGACATCCACTTACCGTTAGTTGAAATTCTCGTATAACAACAATTATCACACTAGCATCAAGACTGCTCCTTTTTGAAGCCCTCTATGGCCGCAAGTGCAGATCACCTCTGTGCTGGGCGGAAGTGGGTGACACGCAGTTGGCGAGAGGCCTAGTCCCTGATAGCACTCTCACTGGCTCGGAAATCATTAGAGAGACAACTGAAAAGATTGTCCAAATCCGTGAACAACTGAAAGCCTCAAGAGATAGACAAAAGAGCTACGCCGACAAAAGACGAAAACCCTTAGAATTTCAGGTTGGTGACCGCGCCTTACTGAAGGTCTCACCCTAGAAGGGTATGATACGCTTTGGGAAGCGTGAAAAACTAAACCCAAGTTACATTGGACCCTTCGAAGTTACCGCAAGGATTGGTCCAATAGCTTATAGACTCCAACTACCACTCGAACTTAACAACGTATATCCTGTGTTTCACGTGTCTAATCTAAAGAAGTGTCTATCTGATGAAACCCTTGTAATTCCACTCGAGGAAATCGAGTTGAACAAAAATCTTAACTTTGTGGAAGAACATGTCGAAATCATGGATAGGGAAATCAAACGAACAAAGCAAAGTCGCATACCAATAGTGAAGGTTCGCTGGAATGCTAAGCGGGGACCTGAATTCACTTGGGAGCGAGAAGATCAGATGCAACAAAGTACCCGCATCTCTTCCCTAGTCCATAGACACTTACCTTGTAAATAATTTCGGGACGAAATTCCCTCTAACGGGGGGATGATGTAACAACCCGATATTTCGAATCAATGTAACGATCCAAAGTCGAGTTTGGTAACCTATCCTAATATAATAGGAATAACGTCAAAAATGAAATGTTCAAAAAGCTCAGTTTGAGTATACCAAGTGGTAGATATCGTAACAAGGTTTCCAAAAATATAAAGAACACAAAAATCCGAGTTATAACGAAGAAGTTATGACCAATCGAAGATACGCGACGGTATCGGTAAAACACTGTTAAGCATAAAACGAGAAATTTCAATAAAATACTTTTCAACCTTAGGTGTCTAAATGAAATTCATATATATCCCAAAACCGTAAACATACATAAAAAGAACGCCCTAATCTGACTTCATATGAGGAAGTTATGATTTTTCGAAGTTTCGGACATATCAGTAGACAGCTAAAAACTCGAAATAGAGATCGAGCGACTTTTTGCCAACATGACCTAAACGAGAATCAAAGATCTCATCAATGGTATTACAACGGTAAAAAGTCTGACGAAAACGGACATCGGATGAAGAAGTTATGAATTTTTAACGGACTTTTCCTGTCCCGGCCTGTTAAAAATATAATATTAAAAATAAATAAAAATTAGCCTACGAAGTCTAAACGAGAGTTGTAGAGCATAATCTCACCTACGCGTGGATATAAAGAACGTCGAAAACGGAGGTCGTATGTGAAAGATATGAATTTCTGAAGTTCGAGGCACGAGTTTCGACGCTGTGTCAGAATTTTCAGAGTTCACGACGTGAACACTAAAGTTCACGACGTGAACAGTCTGACTGACCATTTCAGAGCCACTTGACGATGACGCATGCCATGAGCGAATCGGGACAAACTCATGACGTGAATTGGCAAAACTCACGACGTGAGACCCCAAATTCAGCCTATAAATAGAACCCAAGGGGTTCCGGGTTTAATGCTCAATTCCTCTCTTCCTCGTGCTTATGCTCTGCGTTTAACCCCTCGAAGCCATCCCAGTTTGCACATCCAAGTCTCAAAGTAAGTGTTACGCTCCCGAGATTCCCGAGAATCCCGAGAAATCAACTTTCTCCAGTCGAAGTTCTGCTCGATCTTTGTCTCACCTTCTTCAAGCTACCACTTCAACCAAGTGAGTTCATACCCTATCACTAAGTTTTCAAATGCTTTTTAAATGCTTTTAAACGCTTTTAAGGGGGGAATACAAGTAAACACACGGTTAAACTCGTGTGAAACACAAATCTTTTGCTATACTTTTCATACTGTTGTTTTAACTATCTTATGAAATTATTATCATGCAAAACATCATACATCGCAACTTTACCCTCATGGGGTACAATATGTTTTATAAATAGAAATATGTTTTATTTATATATCTGCATACTACATCATACCAAGAGTAACCATTTCAACTATAACTTCATGTCTATATAAGAAAATGCAACTCATTATTATGCCTTTGTTAACACTGTAGATAGGGTAATCATTTCATAAATCATTCATATATCTTTCCAAATACGTGACTTAATTGAGAATATGTGAGTCAATCGTCTTCACCATACCTGTCAAGGTACCACTAGAAAGCCCTGTTTTATAACCAGAGTCTCTGTTGTGAGAACGTAATACGTGTGTATAGATCTATACAGGACTGATGATCCCGCGCCCTGACTGTTAGCTACAGTCCGCGGGGTGACAAATATCATATCGCTTCGACGCCTGAAGAACGTCGCCGCAGGCAAATCCATCATAGTACGGTTATGAAAACTCACAGGATAGACAATTATTATGGTATTTATGTTTTTGCGGGAAAAGTAATATTACAATTACTTTTACGCCAAATTACAAACTTCTTATAGTTTTGTTTACTAATAAAACTATGCATCATTATTTTAAGTATGACATATTTACTTACAAATCATAGTCTTGGACATTTGAGACTACTCTTCATTGTTAGGAAAATATAGGTTTTTCCTGCGCCAAATTACAAACTTCTTATAGTTTTGTTTACTAATAAAACTATGCCTCATTATTTTAAGTATGACATATTTACTTACAAAACCATAGTCTTGGACATTTGAGACTACTCTCCACTGTTAGGAAAATATAGGTTTTTCCTGGTTCAATACATCCATATTATACAAACAAAGATTCATAACTCCTTTTATGAGAAAATATCGGATTTTCTGGAAAACAAACACGAAACTTTCGAATGGCATACAAATATATACTTATGAACTCACCAACTTAATTGTTGACACTTTTTCTTTGAAATAACTTGTATTATCAGGAAATCGCTAAACCAGGTTAGCAACTGCTTTTGGGGACTAATGCTCTGGCGTTAGTAATATCTTTTGTAACATCATATTGTATTTAACTTTTGAAACATGTAATACAACAATCATGTAAACTTTTCAAATATATGTTATGGTGGTGTGTACTTTCTTTACTATTAAATTGTTATGATACTGTACATGACGTCCTCCGCCCCCAAACGTTTCCGCCGTTCTGGTTTGGGGGTGTGACAGCATGGACTGGTTGAGGCGGTTCGGAGCTGTAATCGACTGCGAGCATCAGTTGGTGACCATACGAGACCCTAGTGGGGGAGTGCTTACAGTATATGGCGAGGGTACCCGATCTGGGTCAGCGTTTTGTTCGACTGCCAGAGCAAGACAAAGTCTACAGCAGGGTTGTAGAGGCTTTTTAGCGTATGTGATGGATTCACGAACTGCTACTGAGAGACCGAGTTCTATCGTCGAGGTTCCAATAGTGAGTGAGTTCCCGGATGTCTTTCCCGAGGAGTTACCGGGTGTGCCTCCTGATAGGAAAGTGGAGTTCCGGATTGATTTGGTTCCGGGAGCGGCGCCTATCGCCCAGGAACCTTATCGCCCTGCGCCACCAGAGATGTAGGAGTTATCCTCACAGCTCCAGGAGCTGCTGGGGAAGGGATTTATCAGACCAAGTAGCTCTCTGTGGGGAGCGCCGATCCTTTTTGTCAAGAAAAAGGATGGTTCACACCGGATGTGCATTGACTACCGGGAGTTGAACAAGTTGACGGTCAAGAACCGTTATCCACTCCCGTGGATCGACGATTTATTCGACCAGTTGTCGGGCGCGTCTTGCTTTTCCAAGATCGATTTTAGGTCTGGATATCATCAGATGAGAGTCTGTGAGGAGGATATCCAGAAGACGACCTTTAGGACTCGTTATGGGCATTACGAGTTCGTGGTGATGCCTTTTGGGCTCACCAACGCACCGACAGCATTCATGGATCTCATGAACCGGGTGTGCAGGCCTATGTTGGATCGATCGGCGATCGTGTTCATCGACGATATCTTGGTGTATTCAAGATCCAGAGACCAGCACGAGGAGCATCTGAGAGAGATTCTTGGAGTTTTGAGATCGGAGAGGCTGTATGCCAAATTCTCTAAGTGTGAATTATGGTTACGAGAGGTCCAGTTCCTAGGACATCTCGTTAATCAGAATGGGATATTGGTCGACCCGGCCAAGATTGAGGCAGTCATGCGATGGGAGGTGCCGAGATCCCCATCCGAGATCAGGAGTTTTCTGGGATTGGCCGGCTATTATCGGAGATTTATCAGAGATTTCTCCAAGATTGTCGTCCCCCTCACTAGGTTGACCAGGAAGGGCGTTACTTTTACTTGGGGTCTCGAGCAACAGACCTCATTCGAGACTCTTCACCAGAGATTGTGCGAAGCCCCAGTGTTAGCCCTTCCCGAGGGAGTGGAGGACTTTGTGGTTTTCTGTGATGCATCTATATCCGGGTTGGATGCGGTACTGATGCAGAGAGGGCACGTGATAGCATACGTATCGAGGCAATTGAAGCCTCATGAGACGAGATATCCCACCCATGATCTGGAGCTGGGGGCGGTGGTGTTCGCCCTCAAGATCTGGTGCCACTATTTGTACGGTGTCCGGTGTACCATATACACGGACCACAATAGACTGAAGTATCTCATGGATCAGCCCAACCCAAACATGAGACCGAGGAGATGGTTGGATGTGGTGAAAGACTATGACTGCGAGATCCTGTATCATCCGGGCAAGGCTAATGTGGTAGCCGACGCCCTGAGCCGCAGAGCAGAGAGTGCTCCGATCCGAGATGTGTGCATGAGGATGACGGTGATGACTCCAGTCTTAGATACCATTAGAGAGGCTCAGGTGGAGGCCGTGAGACCGGAGAACCGCAATAGGGAGCGGGTGATTGGGCAGGTGTCTGAGTTTGCGACGGATGGCCGAGGACTTATGACTTTCCGAGGGCGGATTTGGGTGCCCTTTACGGGAGGAGCTCGGCGTATACTGATGGAGGAGGCGTATAGATCGAGATTCTCGATCCATCCCGGGGCTACTAAGATGTATTTGGACCTGAAGAGAGATTATTGACGGCCCAGAGTCACCAGAAAAGTTATGCGGATAAGCGGCGATCTGAGCTAGAATTCCAGGTAGGATATTTTGTTCTCCTGAAGATATCCCCATGGAAATGGGTGATCTGATTCAGGAAGCAGGGCAAGCTGGGGCCCCGATACATCGGTCCTTTTAGAGTGACCGCCAGAGTAGGCAGAGTAGCCTACCAGTTGGAGCTACCGGCGGAGTTGGGTCAGATTCATAACACCTTCCATGTATCTCAGTTGAGGAAGTGTGTAGCCAATGAGATGGTAGTGGTACCCCTAGAGGACATTCAGGTGGATGCGAGCCTGAATTACATTGAGAAACTGATCGCGATTCTAGATCGAAAGGTGAAGCTTCTGAGAAAAAAGGGCGTGCCCCTGGTTCTGGTCCAGTGGCAACATCGGAAAGGGTCCGAATCGACTTGGGAGCTGGAGTCGGAGATGCGGGAGCAACATCTAGAGTTATTTGTGGAGCATGACTTCGAGGGCGAAGTCTGATTCTAGTGGAGGAGAATTGTAACATCCCAAGTCCAGGTATACCCTGTAAACCTTGATCTTTTGAGCATTTGTCCATTTTGGCCCTTTTAGAAAAAGGTGGTAAATGAGTACGTGGGCCATACTAGAGTGTACGCTCAGCGTACTCATATGCGTGCATTTAACGCGAAGACCACCTAGTACGTTGGGCGTACCAGAGGGTACGCTGGGCGTACTAGGACCATAATGAAAACCCTAATTGTTGGTGAGTCCTCTATATAAAGGATATGATGGCCTCATTCCTGGCCACCATTCCCAGACACCAAACCCTCCTAACCCTAAATCATCGTTCTTATAGCTTGTGAGTGCATTTGAGAGCTTGTGAGTGTAATGTTGTGTTCTTGAAGTGGAGAAGAAGCCTTGGAGAAGGAGGAGTGAGAGTCCAGGCTTTTGGATCTGAGCTTAGTTGTGTGGAAAGCTTCACATAGAGGTATAAAGCTTCAAGCTTTCTCACTCTTTTGGTTTGTGTATTTAAATGGAGTATTTTAGGGTTTTGTCCCAAAAGATGGAGACTTTATGAGATAAGGAGCTCCAGAGACCTTGATCAACCCCCTTTTAGTGTATTTTGTGGAGTAAAGTCATAAAAATCCAATCTTGGACGTTATAAGTAAGCCATGCATGAGTTATGAGCTTTATGAGGAAAGAGGATGAGTGTTTTGAGTGTTTGTGACCTATTTAGCCATGCAAAGGCTTAAAGTCACTGACTTTATGGATTAAGAGATATTAGAGAGTCCAGATCTGTGATATGAGCCAATATCTTAACTGATTAAGACCAAATATGTGAGATGAGTGAAACTGGGACTTACGCTGGCCGTAATCCTAGTACGCGCAGCGTAGGGGTCGAGCATCCCCGATATCTGCATGGCAGCTGAGTTCGCCCAGCGTAGAGAGTTGGTACGCGTAGCGTAGTCTCTGTCGTTGACTTTTAGGGTTTTGGTCAACGTGTGGTCTATTGAGCCATGGAGGGGTAAAATGGTCTTTTACCATTCTGTGAGTCTTTGGAAGGGTTAGTCTAGCTTCATGAGAGCAACTATTAATTAGGGATAATTATTGTCTGTGTTAGGCGGAGGCTAGACTGGTGATTCGAGTTCGAGGTTTTCCAGTTCTTACGAGGCGAGTCTTCTCACTATACTTTACCTAGAGTGGTATTTATGTGTGACCAGAGGGTCGTATGTGCTTACTTGAGTTATGCATTTGTCTGTATGATATATATGCTATATTATGTGTACTGAGACCGGACCGAAGGGTCTAACGAGCTGTGAGACCGGAGGGTCCTCACTTAGACCGGACTAGAGGGTCCAACGAGCCATGAGACTGGAGGGTCCCACTAAGACACATAGACCGGAGGGTCTTACAGAGTTATAGCCTCGAGTGGCTAATATGTTGTATGTGGTATTTTGGGGAAATCACTAAGCTTCGTGCTTACCGTGTTATGTGTTATGTGTTTCAGGTACTTCTCAGGATCACGGGAGGACGTCGGCATGATTGTACACACACATCAGAGTTTGAGTTATGATTTAGAGGATCCTGGAGTTTTGTTTTATATACAGTCTTTGATTATGAGATTTGATGATTGACATTGTGACATTTTGAGATTTTATTACTGTGGTAAATGTTTATTTTAAATTGAAAATTTTGGTTTGAAAATTTACGTCGTTACAGGACTCGGACGTAGAGTCCGAAGTCATAAATCCTCCTTATGTCGTCCGAGTTCCCGCACGTCGTTGGGGCTACCAGGGACCCATGCCCCACTGGGCAGAGGACCTGGAAAGGTGGAGCAGGCAACAACATTAGCGTTCTCCATACGGCATGGAGCGAGGTTTCTATAACCTCAGTCACGGAGGACCGGAAGACTCGGCCCTCCCTGTTTTGGTTCAACGAATCACGAACCTCGAAGACCAGACCAAGGCATCGGCAAATCGGATCATGGAGTTGGGGGCCGCTGCTGAGGCCACTAACGTACGGACTCGACTACTGGAGAGGGACTTGATGGGTTTTGAGCATTCTAACACTTCCTAAGTGTACATGCAACCCTAATAACCTTGAATCTATGTTTTCTCTATATACATGCAAATTTCTTTTTCAAGGTTATTTCCTAACTAGCATGGCATGGGGATTACATAAAACATAAAACTAGTAGAAATACATACCTTGTTGTTGCTTGGATTCCTTCAAGACTTTGTGAGCCTAGCACCCCAAATGTTGTGCCTCAAATGCTTCACACAACACCACAAGACTTGGAATAACTTGAGAGAATACTTCTAGCACTCAAAATCGGTTATGCCCTCTCTAGTAACACTATGTCCACTAGGTCTCCATTTTGCTAGCCATAGGGTTCCTTTTATAGTGTTGTCACAATTAGGGTTTACACATGAATGCCCTTAATTGTCATGACTCTTGATTTCTCATGACCCATGGGTTTGTAACTCCCATGGACTATCCATGGAGCTCCATATGGTTATAACCAAACCCATAAACCATGGATCATTAATCCACCATAAAAGAATTGATGATTGTCATAATCAACCCTATATATTTAATTAGTCTCACTTTGATCACCAAATTAATACTAGATTAATACTTGATCAATACTAATTAAATAATACTATTATCAATATATTAGAACTTATAATATATTAATAATCATAAGTGCCTTATTCTCTCATTTAGTCTATCCAAGTATTGCAATGCCATGCAACCCAAATGGACCATGCCGGGTCGGGTCAAGTACATACCAAATAAAGTTATGGACTTAGACACTATATCCAACAGTCTCCCACTTGGATAAGTCTAATAACTATATTTGCAAATATGACTTCAAAATCCGACTAGCAATCGTAGCTCTTTCAAAGTCTCTCGGAACTGAGATGATGATGATACGCCATTTAAGATAAGTGATCATATAATTCTCTGTTCTCATGATATCAGCCGGACAAACACATGGAACATGGTCTTACTTATTGTCCAGCATTTGTTTCTCGATCTCTGATTTGTTTCGACATAGAACTAAATTGAACACATCAATTAGGTTCTGACCGGGCCCGGTACATAGGTCAAAACCAAATCATCGAGGGGCCCAGATATCGCTTCTATTTCTAGAAGGAACAGATAAACTTCGACTGATATGCTTGTACTAACTACTTGTTGAATTATTCACAAAGACACGTTTTATGACATCGAGTTACCAATGCGTTTTCGTGCAATCAATGAATAACCAACTCATAGTCAACAACTCATATCTCTAGGTTTGAAGATTTATATGATATTACCGTCTCACGATCACTCGAGATAAATTCCATGAAGTGATGCAAGTGAGCGTGGGTTGGATCCAATACTCAGCCCTTATGAGTACTCATGAATGTTGTAGCAACCATTGCATTGTCCAAAGCACTTTTAGACAAATCATACAAGCCAAATTCATGACAGTCTTAAATCAATACTTACTTCCAAAGTTTGACTGACTGTGGATGGTTTGAATAATAACATAATTATTCTGGAAGTAAAAACATGCAAAATTGAAACATAGTAAACAATCAACACAAGATAGTAACACCTTACTCATAAATAAATAACAACTTTTATTTATCATCAAATGTCAATTACATTTTACAAGTTTCAGGAATCTAATTATTGAAACTAATATCATCCTTCAGCCCAATGCGCCTCGCATGCTGTAAATGCTTAACCCTGCTTAGTCCCTTCGTGAGGGGATCTGCCGGGTTCTCATCTGATGATACCCTCTTAGCCACGAGGAGTCCTTCTTCTATTCGATGTCTGATGAAATGGTATTTTCTGTCAATGTGCCTAGATCTCCCGTGATCTCTTGATTCCTTAGCCAAAGCAACCGCACTTTCGCTGTCACAGAAAATTTCCATTGGCTCCTTTATAGCTGGTACAACTCCAAGGTCTCCGATGAAGTTCTTTAGCCATATTGCCTCCTTAGCTGCTTCACTTGCTGCTATGTACTCTGATTCACAAGTAGAATCAGCTACTGTCTCCTGCTTGGAACTTTTCCAAGTAATTGCCCCTCCATTTAGGATAAAGACCCAGCCTGACTGAGAGCGGAAATTATCCCTATCAGTCTGGAAGCTAGCATCGCTATATCCTTCCACTCTCAAGTCATCACTGCCTCCGAGGGTAAGGACCCAATCCTTGGTCCTCCGCAGATACTTGAAAATGTTCTTTACCGCTGTCCAGTGTGCTTTGCCAGGGTTCCCTTGATATCTACTGACCATGCTCAAAGCAAAGGCCACATCAGGGCGAGTACAAGTCATAGCATACATGATCGAGCCCACAGCGGAAGCATATGGTATATGACTCATTTCAGCTATCTCAGCCTCTGTACTCGGACTCTGAGTCTTACTCAGCTTGGCATTACTCTGGATTGGTAATTCTCCTTTCTTGGAATCTTGCATACTGAACCTCTTCAGTACCTTATCCACATAAGTACTTTGACTAAGTCCAATTAGTCTCTTACTCCTATCTCTCAATATCCTTATCCCTAGGATATAGGCAGCTTCCCCAAGGTCCTTCATAGCGAAACACTTCCCAAGCCAGGACTTAACCTCCTGCAAGGTTGGGACGTCGTTTCCTATGAGAAGTATGTCATCCACATACAACACCAAGAAACTAACTATGCTCCCACTAGCCCTGACATACACACAAGACTCATCCTCACTCCTAGAAAAGCCAAACTCTTTGACTTTCTCATCAAAGCAAAGATTCCATCTGCGAGATGCTTGTTTCAATCCATAAATGGATTTATCAAGCTTACACACTCTATTAGGGTATCTTGTATCGACAAAACCCTCAGGTTGAGCCATGTAAACATCCTCAGCCAACTTTCCATTAAAGAAAGCGGTTTTGACATCCATTTGCCATATTTCATAATCATGAAATGCAGCTATGGCTAACAATACTCTAATAGACTTAATCTTAGCTACTGGTGAGAAGGTCTCATCATAGTCAACTCCCGGAGTTTGAGTAAAGCCCTTCGCAACCAGTCGCGCTTTATAAGTGTGTACCTTCCCATCCATGTCGGTCTTCTTATTGAAGATCCATTTGCACCCAACTGTCTTACGACCTGGTACATTGTCAACCAAGTTCCAAACTTGATTGTCATACATGGACTGAATCTCGCTGTCCATAGCCTCCTTCCATTTAGCAGACTCAGGGTCTGCCATGGCTTCCCTGTAATTATTAGGTTCATCCAAATCTATTAGTGTACTATCACTAATAAATGTATCACCTTCAGTGGTGATGTGATAACCATAATAAAAATCAGGTGTGTTCCTCACCCTAGTGGAACGTCTTGGAGGTACAGACTCATCTATCGGATCAACAGGAGTTTCCTCCTCAGGTTGGTCGATAGCATTTGAGGTTCCTTCACCACTTGACTCTTGAAGCTCTTCAAGGTCAATTTGCCTCCCACTGTCCCCTTGGCTTATGAATTCTCTCTCACGAAAGACTCCTCTTCTTGCTACAAAGACCACATTATCACTGGGTATGTAGAAGAGGTAACCAAAGGATCTCTGTGGGTAGCCGATGAAAATACACCTCTCACTTCGATGTTCAAGCTTATCATGAGTCTCACACCTCATGAAAGCTTCACAACCCCAAATCTTGATGTGGTCCAAATTGGGAACTTTCCCAGTCCACATCTCGTGAGGTGTTTTGGCAACCTTTTTAGTAGGGACTAGATTAAGGATATGGGCGGCAGTCTCTAAGGCATACCCCCAGAAAGAGATTGGTAACGAAGCTCGACTCATCATGGAACGAACCATATCCAACAAGGTTCGATTGCGCCTCTCAGCTACATCATTCAACTGTGGTGTTCTGGGAGGTGTCAATTGTGAGACAATCCCACATTCCTTAAGATAGTCAAGGAACTCAATGCTAAGATACTCTCCTCCCCGATCGGATCGGAGCATCTTGATGTTCCTGCCCAATTGATTCTCCACTTCCTGCTTAAACTCTTTGAACTTTTCAAAGGTTTCTGACTTATGCTTGATTAAGTAAATATATCCATATCTAATGTAATCATCAGTAAAAGTCACATAATAGCGATTAGCATCCCTCGTAGCAACTCTGAAGGGCCCACACACATCCGTGTGTACAAGGTCCAACAAACCTTCACCCCTATCACAAGTATCTGTGAAGGGTGACTTTGTCATTTTTCCAAGTAAACAAGACTCGCAACTATCATCTGACTTAAGGTCAAATGATTCCAAGACTCCAGCCTTTTGGAGTTGGCCTATGCGCTTCTTGTTAACATGTCCAAGACGACAGTGCCACAAGGATGCTTTATCCAAGCTATCTGAAGAATCAATATACAACACATTATTTCCTAGATTGTCTACAACATTCACGGCTTCATATACACCATCACAAGGTAATGCTTTAAAGTAAAATACATCATTGTAATAAACGTTAATAGCACCATTTTTATTATCAAATGAAAATGAAAAACCTTGTTTGTACAAGCCATGAAAAGAAATAATATTTCTCGCCATTTCGGGCGAGTAACAACACTTATTCAAATCTAACATTAACCCATTATTAAGCAACAAAGAATAAACTCCTATCTTGGTAACAGGTGATGCTTTCGTGTTGCCCATGACTAAGTTTATCTTCCCGTGCTCCACTTGCTCACTTCTTCTTAGTGCCTGCAAATCAGTACAAATGTGAATACCACACCCTGTATCAAGCACCCAAGAATTAGCATTAGATGAGTTGTTAGACAATATTGTGTAAATACCTGCATGGGTGGGTTTAACCTTCCCATCCTTTAGATCTTGCAGATATTTGGGGCAGCTTCGCTTGAAGTGTCCCTTATCCTGGCAATAGAAGCACTGTGCTTCCTTTGGGTTTGAAGAAGGAGTAATGGGACCTTTCTTTGTCCCACTTGAAGAGGAACCATCAAGAGTCTTACCCTTGGTACCCTTCGAAGGGCTTTTCCTCTTCTTACCTTTTCCCTGCCCAATAGCCAGAACAGGAGCTGTTGAAGGAGTAGAAGTAGCAACCGCTTTACCCTTAAGGCCATTTTCAGCTGTCCGTAAGAGTCCTTGAAGTTTGCTAAGTGTGACTTCCTCCTTGTTCATACGATAAGTCATACGAAACTGATCATAACTTGGAGGTAAGGAATGGAGAATGATGTCAATCGCCATTTCCTCAGGAAAGTCAACATTTAGCTTCAGCAACCGGTCAACGAACCTTTGCATCTTCTGCAAGTGACCGGTGATGGGTTCACCATCCTTCATCCTTGCGGTTATCATGGAGGAGATGATTTCATACCTCTCCTGACGCGCGCTCTGATGGTACCTTTCCATCAGATCCAGGTGCATCTCATAGGGGTAGAAATCTTCATAGGATTTTTGAAGTT
The DNA here is from genome assembly GCF_052849685.1 of Lactuca virosa. Classification (NCBI taxonomy): domain Eukaryota; kingdom Viridiplantae; phylum Streptophyta; class Magnoliopsida; order Asterales; family Asteraceae; genus Lactuca; species Lactuca virosa. Next base: position 221,370,862 of record NC_136434.1, on the reverse strand, counting down.
CAGGAGTCATGGTGGCCATCATGATGCATGCTACTTTAGTAGCATCCTTTTCATGTGCAACAAACTCCGCAAACTCTTCAGGAGTAGCAGTGGCTTCACTCACAACCTTAAGCTCCCTATCGAGGACATATTCTTTGTCCTCATAGCGGGTAATCATTCTGATGTTTCTGATCCACTCATTGAAATTGGATCCATCAAAGATGACCTTACCACACAAGTTCATAAGGGAAAAGGAGCCTGTTGGGTTTGAGCCATAAGCATTGTTGGAAGACATCTGAAAGGGAAGAAAGACAAGTTTCATTAGATTAGGAATCCTTAATAATTCACCCAAATGAAATATTAAGGCTAGGATCCAACAAACTATTTATAGTTGGAAGAGGGATGCCGTAATCCATACTATAAAATATTTGAAGGTAGGTAAATGACGATTTACCAATTTCCACCATAAGAACGAAATATTTTATTATTAGGTTTTATTGGTTTTGAAACTCCTAGATCTTTTGAGATACATTGAACTTTTTCAATGGCATGTTTGAATCTCGATTGTGCCCTCTCAAGTTTGTGACTGGGATGCCGAGGATCACAAACAAGGTGTGAATAACCATACAAATTGACTTGGTACCCTCAACAATATTACCTAATCGATGTGCCGGTTAACCACACACGCTCCACCGATCTATAATAAGGTCAAGTTACCCTTTGCCACTCTTACTAGTCCATGTTAGTGTGCCGGTTAACCACACACGCTCCACTAACGACTTGGTAAGGTACAAAGTGTAATTTTATGGGCTAGCACCAATTTCACATTTTCCTAAAGTAACTAAGATTGGGAATTTATAATGTATAGTTACTTTATAATTCATTATACTTTTAACGAGCATTTAAAGTCGTATCCTACCCGTTCGGCTAACGACCCTCCACCGATCAAGGAAGCGGTGGGTGAGAGTGGACACCCATTAAGTCACCATTTTATAGGCAACAACCTTATACCCCCCTTATAGACCGGCTTCGTGAATGAGGCCTACTAACCGTAAGAATGACATATTCTTATACATATCTATATAATAAAATTATAATAATAGTATAAGTGTTGATTTTTAAACCTTTTAAAAATCTAAGGTTTAATTTGGAATTAAAGTATTAAAGTGTAAGACTTTTCAAATTCCAAAACTTGAGGGAAAGATTTGAAACTATTCCAAGTCTCTTCAATTTGTAACTTATGAGTTTTAATGATTCATAAAAATGAAGACTCTTCATTTTATGAAACCTCTTTAGTTCTTTAATCATAACTAAAAGAAGTGACTTTTGGTTATCCATAACTTGAGGACAAGTTATGGACACCATCATAGCCATTAAGATCATGAATTAAACACACATGGAGGTTACATATAATTCCTATGATCTTCTAAAAACTCATAAGAACACAAATTCATGTCAAGCAATTTCAAGAAATCATATAACTATATACAATACTTGAAAATTGATAAAAGTCATGCAAAAATGGGTTAACATAATCATTATCATTTTGAAAAACAGATTTTACAAGTCCAAAACAGATTGGGATAATGATCTTAATCCATTTCCAACAACAAAACTCGAAAAAACTGCCCAGCACGCTCCTACTCGCCGAGTGCATTATTCTACTCGGCGAGTAGAATGAATTTGTTCATGGACTCGGCGAGTCCTCCCCATGGACTCGGCGAGTCCAGTCGTCAGAATGCAGAATTTTCGATTTTTAAGCAGTTTTGCATCAAGTATACAGAAAACAATCCTAAGCTCTGATACCACTGATGGGTTTTGAGCATTCTAACACTTCCTAAGTGTACATGCAACCCTAATAACCTTGAATCTATGTTTTCTCTATATACATGCAAATTTCTTTTTCAAGGTTATTTCCTAACTAGCATGGCATGGGGATTACATAAAACATAAAACTAGTAGAAATACATACCTTGTTGTTGCTTGGATTCCTTCAAGACTTTGTGAGCCTAGCACCCCAAATGTTGTGCCTCAAATGCTTCACACAACACCACAAGACTTGGAATAACTTGAGAGAATACTTCTAGCACTCAAAATCGGTTATGCCCTCTCTAGTAACACTATGTCCACTAGGTCTCCATTTTGCTAGCCATAGGGTTCCTTTTATAGTGTTGTCACAATTAGGGTTTACACATGAATGCCCTTAATTGTCATGACTCTTGATTTCTCATGACCCATGGGTTTGTAACTCCCATGGACTATCCATGGAGCTCCATATGGTTATAACCAAACCCATAAACCATGGATCATTAATCCACCATAAAAGAATTGATGATTGTCATAATCAACCCTATATATTTAATTAGTCTCACTTTGATCACCAAATTAATACTAGATTAATACTTGATCAATACTAATTAAATAATACTATTATCAATATATTAGAACTTATAATATATTAATAATCATAAGTGCCTTATTCTCTCATTTAGTCCATCCAAGTATTGCAATGCCATGCAACCCAAATGGACCATGCCGGGTCGGGTCAAGTACATACCAAATAAAGTTATGGACTTAGACACTATATCCAACAGGACTATCCCCGTACATGCCATATCATTGACAGTCTCTATGAGGACCTTACCACCGCTTGAGCGGAAGTGAGAGAATGCCAGGAGAGGCACTTAGCTCTCGAAGAGAGAGTGATCGCAGCTGAGCATCGGATAGCGGAGATACATGGCTCCTCGAGTTCATCCCATGGCCCACAGGAGACCACCCACCGTGAGTAGGGCCCATACTACTCGCATTTTGTTACAGTCTAGGTTTACGGGTAGGCTTTGGTGCTACTCTTTTCTGCATGTAGATACGACCCTATGAGTAAGTGAGTACACTATTCAAGGGATCGTTATGCCGCCAAAATTTCTATATTTTTCTTAATGTATTGTAGACGTTCTTAAAGGTCAATTTTCACAAACTATGTACTAAAACTACAATATCAATGAAATTGTATGCATTTTATTTCATTGGGTGTTGTTATTTGTTATGCAATTGTTTACTTCTTGTATAGTAAATTCCATTCATGAATTGCTTGCAAATTACCATAACAATAAGACTTAATACATATATAATCGAGGCCTTTCATTAAGGAAATGCCTCATTCATGACCATTATCAAAGACTTAACATTATCCCACCTCTAAACTTTATGGCAGAAAGATGCCACCGTGAAGAGTTAGAAGACGTGTTGTCAACACCGCAACAACTCCACCACCACCACCACCTCTACCAATGGACTCTGCTGTTTTTCAGGCCGCTGTAACAGCCGATGTGGCTGCTGCCATGGCCCAAATCAACAAGAACGGCACGAATGTGAACGGGAATGGAAACGACAACGGGAGCGGGAACGACATTGGCGGTTACAATCATGGTGACAACCAGGGGCACCAACGGATGTGCTCCTACAAAGAATTCATGAACCGCAAGCCCAAGACCTATCATGGCGACAACGGAGTCGTTACTTTGACAATATGGTTTGAAAAGATTGAGTCCATCTTTGAGATCTGTGCATGCCCGGACAAGTTCAAAGTCAAATATGCAGAATGCACCTTTGCAGACTCGACCTTGTCGTGGTGGAACAACCTTGTTAAAACTTTGACTCTATCCGTGGCCAACGCCATGAGTTGGGAGGACCTGAAAACTATGATGCTCGAGGAATACTGTCCAAGAAGCGAGATGCAGAAGCTTGAATAGGAACTGTGGGAACACTCCATGAAGGGTTCCGATATTGCCACCTATACTTCCTGATTTAATGAATTGGCAACTCTGTGTCCGGGAATGGTCACCCCAGAGGTCAATAAAGTGGAACGTTACATTTGGGGGCTATCCCCTCAGATCCAGGGGATGGTTATATTCGCCAAAACGAGCACCCTCGACAGTGCCAAGCGAGTGGCACAAGCTCTTGGAACCCTTCCAAAATGCGACAAGTGCAACCTCCATCACAACGGAGCCTCCCGAGAGATGCACTGCAGCAATTGCAACAAGAAGGGGCATACCGCCCGTTTCTGTAGGACACCCACCCAACAAACCACCCAAGCTGCTAATGTTGGGGTGAGTCGTGCATGTTACGGTTGTAGTGAGACGGGACATTTCAAGAGGGAGTTCCCGAAGGCACAGAATAAAAATGGCGGAGGCGTGAGAAAGGTTCTAACAATGGGACATGAGGAGGACATGAGGGATCCCACAGTGTTTACTGGTACGTTTCTCATGAATAACTCATACGCATGCATACTTTTCGATAGTGGTACAGAGAAAAGTTTCGTGAGCCACCAGTTTAAACACTTACTCAAACAGAAACCCCAATCACTAAACGAAACATTCACCGTAGAGATGGCTAATGGAAAAATAGAAAGCACTAAAGATATATTCGTAGGATGCACACTAACTCTAAACAATCCTTCCTTCCGAATCAACCTGATGTCGGTCACAATAAGTAGCTTTGACGTTATCATTCGCATGGATTGGTTAAGCCCCCACCATGCCGAAATCCTGTGTTACGAAAAAGCCGTTCGCCTTAACCTACCAAATAGCAAAACCCTCGTCATTTATGGTGACAAACCCGACATGAATCTACAAATCATCTCTTGCATCAAGGCTCAGAAGTATCTACGCAAGGAATACCACGTCTTCTTAGCCCACATGGTGGATGAGAAACAAGAGGTGAAAGACATCAAGGATATTCCCGAGGTCTGTAACTTTCCCGATGTATTTCCAGAAGACCTTCCGGGAATACCATCCGTACGCCAAGTCGAGTTCAGAATCGACTTGACTCCTGGAACCACCCCCGTAGCCAAATCCCCATACCGCTTAGCACCGGCTGAAATGCAGAAACTGTCCAGTCAACTGAATGAGTTGTTGAGCAAAGGATTTATCAGATCGAGTTTCTCACCTTGGGGAGCACCGGTCTTATTCGTGGAAAAGAAGGATGGATATTTCCGCATGTGCATAGACTATCGAGAACCGAACAAGCTCACTATCAAGAACCGTTATCCCCTGTCGCGAATCGATGATCTCTTTGATCAACTGCAATGATCGAACTACTTTTCAAAGATCGATCTAAGGTCGGGGTACTATCAACTGCGAATCCAGGAGGAAGATATTCCTAAGACGACATTCAGAACTCGCTACGGTCACTACGAGTTTGTAGTGATGCCCTTTGGCTTGACTAATGCACATGTGGTGTTCATGGACCTAATGAACCGTGTGTGCCGACCTTACCTGGATAAATTCGTGATAGTATTCATCGACAACATACTAATTTATTCACGAAGTAAGGAGGAACATAGTCAGCACCTACGACAGGTCTTGGAGACGTTAAGGGTAGAAAATCTATACACGAAGTTCTCGAAACGCGAATTCTATATTCGAATACTAGACTTCTTGGGGCACGTAGTCAGAGAGGAAGGGATACACGTGGACCCTTCCAAAGTTAAGGCGATTGAAAACTGGGCAACATCAAGAACACCGACATAGATCCGCCAGTTTTTGGGCCTTGTTGTCTACTACCGAAGGTTCATACAGAACTTCTCTAAGATCGCAAAGCCGCTCACTACCTTGACACAGAAGGGAGTGACTTTCAACTGGGAGAATAAACAAGAAAGTGCCTTCCAAACGCTTAAACAAGCCCTGTGCAGTGCTCCAATCTTGTCTCTCCCAGAAGGGACCGAAAATTTTGTGGTCTACTGTGATGCATCGAAGCAGGGCCTAGGATGTGTGCTCATGCAACGAGGAAAGGTCATCGCCCATGCCTCAAGACAACTTAAGACTCATGAGGTCAACTACACCATACACGACCTCGAACTAGGAGCAGTGGTATTTGCCCTGAAGATCTGGAGACACTACCTTTACGGCACAAAGTGCACCATCTTCAAAGATCATAAGAGTCTACAGCACATCCTCAATCAAAAGGAGCTCAACATGAGACAACGATGTTGGGTTGAGCTGCTAAATGACTATGAATGTGAAATTTGTTATCACCCGGGCAAGGCCAACGTAGTAGCAGACGCCCTAAGTCGGAAAGAATACTCGGGCCGCCGAGTGAAATCATTAACCATGACCATCCATTCATACCTGTCCACACAGATCAAGGAGGCGCAACTAGAAGCCTTGAAACTCGAGAACATCGCAGGTGAGGCATTGCGGGGAACGGATAAAAACTTTGAATTCAAGGGTAACAGAGCTCGTTACTTCATGGATCGAATCTAGAAACTAAGATTCGGCGGGTACAGAGACGTTGTCATGAACGAGGCTCACAAGATAAAATACTCCGTTCATCCCGGTTCAGACAAGATGTATCTGGATCTCAAGAAATGTTATTGGTGGCCAAACATGAAGGCAGAGATCGCTACCTATATGGCAAGTGCCTGATTTGTGCCAAGGTCAAGGTAGAATATCAAAATCCCTCAGGTTTTCTTCAGCAACCAGACATACCCGAGTGGAAATGGGAGCAGATAACCATGGACTTCATAACCAAGTTTCCCAAGACAGCGGGTGGACTTGACATCATCTGGGTGATTGTCGACAAGTTAACCAAATCCGCACACTTCCTACCAATAAAAGAGACCGACAAGATGGAGAAGCTCACAAGGACGTACATTAAAGAAATTGTATGACTACATGGAGTGCAAATATCCATCATCTCCGAAGGAGATAGTAGATTCACCTCACGGTTTTGGCAATCACTCTAAAATTCCTTGGGAACCAAGCTCGATATGAGTATAGCTTATCACCCTCAAACAGACGGTCAAAGTGAAAGGACCATACAGACGCTAGAAGACATGTTAAGAGTTTGTGTGATAGACTTTGGTAAAGCCTGGGATACCCATTTACCACTCATCGAATTCTCATACAATAACAGCTATCCCACTAGCATCAAAGTAGCGCCATTCGAAGCTCTCTATGGGCGTAAGTATAGATCACCTCTGTGGTGGGCTGAGGTGGGTGACACACAGCTAGCAAGAGGACAAGTACCTAATAGCACAATTACTGGCCCAAAGATCATACGGGAAACTACGGAGAAGATTGTGCAGATCCGTGAACGGTTAAAGGCATCGCGGGATCGCTAAAAGAGTTATGCAGATAAGTGATGAAAACCCTTGGAATTCCAGGTTGGTGACTGTGTTCTATTAAAGGTCTCACCCTGGAAGGGAATGATACGTTTTGGAAAATGTGGGAAGTTGAATCCAAGGTACATCGGGCCATTTGATATCCTTGCTAGAATCGGCTCGGTGGCTTATAAACTTCGACTACCACAAGAAATCAGTAACGTACATCCCACATTCCACGTGTCTAACCTGAAGAAGTGTCTGTCCGACGAGACTCTTGTAGTCCCACTCGACGAAATCAAAATAAACGAGAGTCTACACTTCGTAGAGGAGCCTGTGGAAATCATGGACAGGGAGGTCAAGAGGATGAAACAAAGCCGCATACCCATAGTGAAGGTCCGTTGGAACGCCAAACGGGGACCCGAATTTACTTGGGAATGATAGGACCAAATGAAACAGAAATACCCACAACTTTTCCTCTAGATGCAAGAACCCATCCAAGATGCAAATTTCGGGACGAAATTCCTTCTAAGGGGGGGATAATGTGACAACTGGCAAATTTTAGGTCAAGCAAAGTCTAAAATGTATCTGTGTATAAGTAAAACCACATTATAACTTTGTTGCAATAAATCCTTGAAAGCCAAAAGACATCATTTTGTATAAGTAAATACATATATACTTTGAAAACCATGTTCGCAATGAACATTTGAAAGTCAACAAGTTAGAACAAAAATCATAAATTAAACCCTGCCTTAGAGTGTTCGGCCTAGGACCCCAACCATTTAAGTGATTTCGGTTTGCACCAAAACCGAAATCACCCTTTAGTGGGTAATACCAAACCGAAAACTACCATTTGTGGATGGCTTAGGACCGAAATCATGCTAAGGACCCAAATCCCATGCCAAAACCGAAATCACCCTTTAGTGGGTGATGTCATGGCCGAAATCATAGTAGGCCGAAATCACACTTGATCAAATCATGACTAGGACCAAAATCACATGTGATTTCGGTCACGCTAAGGGATTTCGGTGGGAAAGAAAGGAAAGGATAAGTAAGTGTTGTAACATCCTGTTTTAGATCGTCTGAGATTAGGGTTTGTGGGTTGCAACCCGGGCATGAGGAAGTCTCGGGGTTGCGAAGAGTTGCTGGAAGCGTAGAGCATCTCGACACCTTTCCGAATATATGAGATTCATTGGAAACAGAGTTATATCAAGGAAGCAATGGAAGTTTGAAGTTATGGCAGGATAAGTCCTTTAATTGAAAAAGGTGGCAACGGAGTACGTTGGACGTACATGTGTGTACGCTTAGCGTACTCATGTGCGTGACTTTTAAGCGGAGCCACCTAGTACGCTGGGCGTACTAGGCACAGAAGGAAAACCCTAATTGAGAGGAGTGTCTGTATATAAAGAATGAGATGACCTCATTCCTGGCCACCATCCTCAGTCAATAAACCCTCTCAAACCCTAATCCTCGTACTTGAGCTTGTGTGTGACCATTATGAGCTTTTAAGTGTTCTTGTGGGATTTTTGGAGTGAAGAAGGAGCATGGAAGAGAATAGAGTTGGAGTCCAGGCTTTAGATCTGAGCTTTTCTATGGGTGGAGCATCATTTGAAGGTATAAAGCTCAAAGCTTTCCCATCCTTTTGTTTTGTGCATGATATGGTCCATTTTAGGGTTTTTGGTCCCAAAGCTTGAGGCTTTATGAGTTGTTGCACTCCAGAGCTTAATATATGTCCTTTTAAGTGTTTCTAGTGGAGAGGATCCATAAAAATGAGGTCTTGAACGTGAGAATCAGTCCATGCATGAGATATGAGCATTTTGAGTTAAGAGGGTAAGAGTTTTGTGTGTTTGTGACCTTATCAGCCATGCAAAGGCTTAAAGTCACTGAATTTATGGAGTAAGAGCCATAATAGAGTCCAAATCTGGGATTTGAGTTAATGTCTTAACGGGTTAAGACCAAATGAGTAGAAATAGTGAATCTGGGAAGTACGCTGAGCGTAATTCCAATACGCACCGCGTACTGCCCCAGTGTCCCCGATGGCCAATATGGATTCGTGAGTACGCTGAGCGTACCAAGAGAGGTACGCCCCGCGTAACCTCACTGTGGACTTTTGGGCTATGTCTCATTTTGGGCCTTGAGTGTTGGGCCTGGAGTTTGGGCTTGTTGCAATAGAGTTTTGGACCAGAGGAATAATTATATATGTGTTTTGGGCCCTTGAGTTGGGCTTGCCTTTTTGATGTGGGAGTTGGGCCTCGGGAGAGCCCATTTATTATTGGGCCTTGGTGGGCCCAATGGGTTTTAGGTCATTGATGGGCTGGTTAGTGGACTACCTTTAGACCTAATGAGTGAGAGTTTGGACTTAGTTCCTAATTGGGATAATTGTGGGTTTGACACAGAGTTAGTGGCCGGTGCGTAGCAGCAGTGTCTATAGGAGTTGTTCGTCATCCGAGGTGAGTCTTCTCACTATACTTATCATGAGTGGTATCTATGAGTGACCGAAGGGTCTTATGTGTTTACTTGAGTTATGCATATTGTCTGTGTGATATATGTATGCTACATTATATGTTACTGAGACCGGACTGGAGGGTCCAATGAGCCGTGAGACTGGAGGGTCCACACTGAGACCGGGCTGGAGGGTCCAACGAGCCGTGAGACCGGAGGGTCCACACTGAGACCGGACCGGAGGCTCCAACAAGCTATAGCCATGAGAAGCTTATTATTTGTGTATGTGGTATTTTGGGGAACTCACTAAGGCTCGTGCTTATAGTGTTATGTGATATGTGTTTCAGGTTCTTTTCAGGATCGCGGGAAGGCGACGGCTTGATTGTACACACCAGAGAAAGAGTTATGTTTTGAGGATCCTGGATTATTAATTAAATAATTATAGAGTTGTGTGTTGTAAATTAAAAAAATGGGATTTTTGTGAAATGTGTTACGAGAATTATGTGAAATTAAAACTGAAAAATTTGTTTGAAAATCTACGGTGTTACAGAGTCGGTATCAGAGCCTTGGTTTGAGGGATTCGGATGCACCTTTGGGTATATCTGGACTCAAGAAAAAATTTCAAAAGAAATGATTTTTCTAAAACGAGCAAGAGTTTCTAAGAGAAAAACGAGAAGGAGCAGTGTGTACAATCAGCCAGAGCCCGAACGGTGATTTCCCAAAATACCCTTACTTATTTGTGTTATGAGTTATTATTGAGATATTAGTGATGCATGCTAGAAGATAGGCTAGGTACTTCATATCTTAGGGCTAGAGTTGCCTGATTTGTGATACCTTAGCCTTGGAATTTTGCTATCTGTGATGTGCTTTGAGTATGTGCGGAGTAAGAGTATCCAGCAGGAATCTTTTAGAGAGAGAGAGAGAGAGCTTTGAGTAGAGGAGTAATCTAGGAGAGATACCTAGATGAGCAGTGGAGGAGCCTACTGAGAGTAGTTAGATACGCGCGTGGGGTAGAGTTACTGGAGTTCGGTGACACCTTTTGAGTGTGAGTATAGCAAATAGAGTTGTAACCTAAAGTGGTTTTACGTGCTGGTGGAGATTATTCGATGCCCGAATGCTGCTTGCTTCGTGCTTTGTGGAACTCTTGATGGTGGGAGTCAGCTACTAAGTGAATATGACGATATTCAGGAGGTAGATGGTTGGCATCATAAGGAGTTCTTCAGCAGCTGATGGCAGAGAAGTGAGGGAACCTAGGAAGAGCCTAGGGAGTGGCCTTAGTCAGATGAGTACGCTGATAGAGGAGAGTATTCGATGGGTAGCGACCAAGTATATCGGGATTGGTGATTAAGAAGGTTGAGCAGCTACTTAGGAAATCTGGGATGGTCCGTGTGGAAAGTATGGGTAGATGCGGTAGGTCGTATGGGCCCGTACTACTAAAAGCAGAGGACCCATACTCGAAACAGGGAAAATTCCAGAGGTTCTAATTGGCAGATTGAGAGGTGATAACATGGTTCGAGTACCATGATTCGTGGCGGTTAGTGCTTCAGAGTTTATCAGTTATTCTGTTGTGATTGATTAGACTGGGAGCAGAGATGATAGAGTGTGGGGCCAGAGGGCCATGTCGAGCGAGTTTTAATGGAGCATACCTAGAGAGGGAAATCGAGTTAGTTTTGAGAGATTTTAATTGGTGAGATGCCAGTTGGAGTCGCAAGACACAGGGATGAGTAGAAATGAGACTTTATGGAGAATTGCAGCCTGAGTTGAGCAATCGGCCGATAGTTGAGATGTCACTTTCTGTGACAAGAGTTGTGTTGTTTCCGTTTCCTAGGAGAAGCAAAACGAGATATTGAGCTTCCGATTTCAGAGTTGAAGGTAAACCCCATGGGGTAGCATAGGGTTGCAACCTTTTCACTAGAGTATTTGGGCAGTATGTTTGCTGCGAGGTATTCCTTATACCACGAGAGAGCGATTAGTGGAGACTGAGATGACAAAAAAGAGATGTCTTAATCGAGTCAGGCATGCTTTTAGCAGCGGTTTCAAGTGATCAAGAGGAGTATACTGGGGCGGTGGCCCTCGTTGTCTACGTTGTGTATCGACTGTGAGAGTGAGGTCTCTTGCCTCCATGATGATTTCCGCGATGGGAGGCTGGTTGAGGAATCAGAGACGAGGTGCGTGATAGTGCATTATTTCCAGATGGAGAGTCAGGACTAATTCGGAACAGTTGGGGTATCCGGCGGTGTGTCGGTTTGAGCTTCGAGATGACTAGAGGCAGTCACGTCAAGAGGATTCTGAGATGTCTGTGTTACGACATATTTAGAGTTGTTTGGTTTGCATCGGAAGATCATCGAATGTTACATTGTACGAATCCAAGAGTCCAGTGTGATGTACCTGGTGAAACAGTCTGTGGAGTAGACTGTCGGTATGCCAATTGGTGATGGTTCGAACCCTGGGTGGGGGAGAACTGAATATTTTATTAAGAGGATTAGAGATTTGTTCAGGTGCGGCCAGAGAACTGATTATGGAGATCTGCGGTACGGGAATTATGAGACTTGAGTCATTGGTGGATGAGACAAGGTGCAGAGTGAGATAATGCAACCACAGTGAGTAGCCGTTGGCTAGGGATTTTTATCGTGGCTAGTAGCTCTTCAAGTTGTAGTGGTTGAGATTCGAGACGGTTGGCTCGTTGAGATCCAGTTTCGATTGTGGAGAATTTCTAGTTCAATATATGGGTTATTATATGCACTCCAGGATGGGGCAACAGTTGTTTGGCAGTCAATTTCAGAGTTGGTATGAATATTCTCGCATGGGTTGTGAGCCGTAGAGGACGGGGTATCGGATGGTCGTCAACATGTTCTTGACATTGACGATTCCTCCGTGTTTCAAATTGTGAGATGAGAATAACTCGAGGTTTCGAGTTGCATAAGTGGAAGATCAGTGGTTGAGGCAATACCTCGTGAGATGCCGTGATGGTGTACCAAGGTACCCGAGTGATTTTAGTTCCAGTGGGAACCCATCAGTTAATGGTCGTCGGAGTGGGACTGTCTAAGGGTGTATCTGTATTGAGACTAGTGCCTTGTCTACGAGAACTTACATCAGGAGTGGAGGTGCATAAGTTGGGTGGGTGTAAGCACCTATCTATGTTGAACTGTGGAGCATGAGTTGGAGAACTCAGTATAGTGATGACTTGATGATAAGATTATGGGGTGATAAGAGAGCATGTGGATCCGGGTGGTAGTAATCGCTTGGGATTATCAGGAGAAACCATGGAGTGAGCCCATGGTGAATCTACGAGCGAGAGAGTGTTGTAAGACTATGGGGAGCCGTAGCATCCATGAGTCAGTGAGAGAGGGTATCATGGTATTGCGGGGAGCCGTAGTATTCGCTATTCAGTGAGGGAGTGTCGTGATACTGCAGGGAGCCGTGGTATTCACTGGTTAGCGAGAGAGTGATGTGATACTGCGGGGAGCCGTAGCATTCACGAGTCAGTGAGAGGGTGTCGTAAGTCTGCAGGGAGACGTAGCATTCATGAGTCAATAAAGGAGTGTTTTAAGACTACAAGGGGGGGGAACCGTAGCACTCAGTATTTGATAAGAGAGAATACTGTTCAGCAGAGAGTTGTGGCATTCACTAGTCAGAGTATGACGCGGAGGAGTTCTTAGGCTTGGGTGGCCTTACCACTTGAGTCTTCGGGAACCTGGTTGCCGAACCAGGGGCGAGGCAGAGGTCTCCGTGACGGTCGGGAATCGTTATATCCCCGGGTCGAAGAGGGACCATCGTAATCGGAAGGAATTGAAGAGACGGTGTGTGCATAAATTCGCGAATCTTGGGTCATGAGTTAAGTACCAAATTGGAAATGAGTGGTTCCAATTCTGCTGTGGAATCAGACTCTTGAGCTTGAGTCTGGAGCCATTCGTGTATCGAGTAGATGAGATGGATGAGGTTTCAGATTCGTGGATGGGTTTCATTTTGGGGGGTATTGACCCCCATCTGATGTCTTAGCCCGGAGCGGGTCACTTTCGTTGGTATCAGAAAAACCGCGAGACGCATGGAACCAGTAAGTGGTAGACGACAGAGGTCGGAGGTAAGACGACTTCGGAAGGGGTTGTAGTATTCACTTGGGGTAAAGCGAACTTCGTGACTTGTGTGTCTCAATGAGCCGAGATAGTTATTGTGAGAAGGAAGCCGGTAAGTCGTAATTTTGGGTGTGCAATGAGTAACCTTTGGAGATGCATCTTTTGGGTCGGGAGCTGACCTGGTGCTCAGTGTTGAAGGGGATATTTGAAAGGAGGCTGGGGCTTATGTCTATAGATGTCAGAGGATACTTCCAAGCGAGCATGGTCTTTTCCTTATGTTTGAGGACAGAGGTATAGGGTTCATTCTTTCCGATGAGTTCTGATAGTTGTTTAGGCGGTGGGTCCTTAGTGGGTTATGACCTTTCCGTTCGTTTTGAGTTACGACCGGGGTCGATTAGAGAATCAGAGTTGTAGAGTGTTCTTAGAGTCTGTTATTCGATGAGCGGTTAACAAGATGATATTTTGCAAGAGTGGTCTGGCAGGGAGACAGACCACTAGAATTTTCAAATTCTGAAGAGACAGAACGAGTACTGCAGCGGCAGAAGGGTCTGTCTATTTTTGGGATTGGGAATTTTTATTGGGTTCGATCTATGTGTTGAAAAGGAGTGATTTCGAGGGCGAAATCAAATTCAAGTGGGTGAGAGTTGTAACATCCTGTTTCAGATCGTCTGAGATTAGAGTTTGTGGGCTGCAACCCGGGCATGAGGAAGTGTCGGGGTTGCGAAGAGTTGCTGGAAGCGTAGAGCATCTCGACACCTTTCCGAGGATATGAGATTAATTGGAAACGAAGTTATATCGAGGAAGTAATGGAAGTTTGAAGTTATGGCAGGATAAGTCCTTTAATTGAAAAAGGTGGCAGCGGAGTACGCTGGGCGTACATGTGTGTACGCTTAGCGTATTCATGTGCGTGACTTTTAAGCGGAGCCACCTTGTACGTTGGGTGTACAAGGCACAGAAGGAAAACCCTAATTGAGAGGAGTGTCCCTATATAAAGAATGAGATAGCCTCATTCCTGGCCACCATCCTCAATCAATAAACCCTCTCAAACCCTAATCCTCGTTCTTGAGCTTGTGTGTGACCATTATGAGCTTTTAAGTGTTCTTGTGGGATTTTTGGAGTGAAGAAGGAGCATGGAAGAGAATAGAGTTGGAGTCCAGGCTTTGGATCTGAGCTTTTCTGTGGTTGGAGCATCATTTGAAGGTATAAAGCTCAAATCTTTCCCATCCTTTTGTTTTGTGCATGATATGGTCCATTTTAGGGTTTTTGGTCCCAAAGCTTGAGGCTTTATGAGTTGTTGCACTCCAGAGCTTAATATATGTCCTTTTAAGTGTTTCTAGTGGAGAGGATCCATAAAAATGAGGTCTTGAACGTGAGAATCAGCCCATGCATGAGATATGAGCATTTTGAGTTAAGAGGGTAAGAGTTTTGTGTGTTTGTGACCTTATCAGCCATGCAAAGGCTTAAAGTCACTGACTTTATGGAGTAAGAGCCATTATGGAGTCCAAATTTGGGATTTGAGTTAATGTCTTAACGGGTTAAGACCAAATGAGTAGAAATAGTGAATCTGGGAAGTACGCTGAGCGTAATTCCAGTACGCCCCGCGTACTGCCCCAGTGTCCCCGATGGCCAATATGGATTCGTGAGTACGCTGAGCGTACCAAGAGAGGTACGCCCCGCATAACCTCACTGTGTACTTTTGGGCTAAGTCTCATTTTGGACCTTGAGTGTTGGGCCTAGAATTTGGGCTTGTTGCAATAGAGTTTTGGACCAGAGGAATAATTATATATGTGTTTTGGGCCCTTGAGTTGGGCTTGCCTTTTTGATGTGGGAGTTGGGCTTTGGGAGAGCCCATTTATTATTGGGCCTTGGTGGGCCCAATGGGGTTTAGGTCATTGATGGGCTGGTTAGTGGACTACCTTTAGACCTAATGAGTGAGAGTTTGGACTTAGTTCCTAATTGGGATAATTGTGGGTTTGGCACATAGTTAGTGGCCGGTGCGTAGCAGTAGCGTCTATAGGAGTTATTCGTCATTCGAGGTGAGTCTTCTCACTATACTTATCATGAGTGGTATCTATGAGTGACCGGAGGGTCTTATGTGTTTACTTGACTTATGCATCTTCTCTGTGTGATATATGTATGCTACATTATATGTTACTGAGACCGAACTGGAGGGTCCAACGAGCCGTGAGACCGGAGGGTCCACACTGAGACCGGACCGGAGGGTCCAACGAGCTATAGCCATGAAAGGCTTATTATCTGTGTATGTGGTATTTTGGGGAACTCACTAAGCTTCGTGCTTATAATATTATGTGATATGTGTTTCAGGTTCTTTTCAGGATCGCGGGAAGGCGCCGACTTGATTGTACACACCAGAGAAAGAGTTATGTTTTGAGGATCTTGGATTATTAATTAAATAATTATGGAGTTGTGTGTTGTAAATTAAATAAATGGGAATTTTGTGAAATGTGTTACGAGAATTATGTAAAATTAAAAATGAAAATTTTGTTTGAAAATCTACGGTGTTACAAGTGTTGACTTTGTGACTTGATGGATACATCAGTTTCCCATAAGATTTATTACCTAACAAATATCCTGAAACATCCCAAAAATACGGTCCAGAAATTTTATTTTTAAATCATTAATTAAACCAGAATTTTCTAAAAATAATTTATCAAAACATGAACCATAATATCTCAAATGTCAAAATAGTGTATCCATATCAATCACATGCCAAATAAATCAGAGTAAAATATCCCAGGCTAAACATAAACGGTGTGTGCCATGAAGTCATCCCAAGCTCTTCCCCTTGATACCGGAAGTACCTAAAACCAAAGCTGAAAACTGTAAGCACGAAGCTTAGTAAGTCTCCCCAAACTACCACATACCATACATATAATCACATAATAACATACATTGGGCCTTGCCCGCTACATCGGTCCTCGCCCGGCATCGGACCGAAATCCGGTACACATATAACATATCAACAAGCATATAACATAAGCATATAACAATAACATAAAAACATTCCTCGGGCTTGCCCCGACATCGGACCGAAGCTCTGTACATATAAACATAACATATAAGGTTAACATTCCTCGGGCTTACCCCGACATCGGACTGAAGCCCGGAACACATAAACAAACACATGCAAGAATCACGAAGACATCAAGCATACAAACATTCCTCGGGCTTTCCCCGGTGTCCGACCAAAGTCCGGAAACATATAACCTACATCATGCTAAGCCCGGCATCGGACCGAAGTCCGACATACGCTGTCATACATAAACGGGCCGACATCGGTGCCTTAGACCCGTTCCTACTGGAGGAAAACTCACCTCAAATGTCGAGTGAAGTAGTTGAACGTCTCTACTTCTGCAACCGGCTCTACCCACTCCCTATACAAAACAACCCCTTAGATACCATTCCTTATGTCAATACCCCTTCACGGGTCAACCTTGGTCAAATTCAATGTCCCAGTCAAAGTTAATGCTCAGTCAAAGTCAAAGTCAACAATCTGAGTTGACTCAACTCGTCGAGTCATCCCCCTGACTTGACGAGTTCACTTGCTACTCATAGTTGTGAAAATACGAGCCTACTCGTCGAGTCCCTTCGCATACTCGTCGAGTTATAGGTTGTACAGAATCGGGACAAATCGACTCAACTCGTCGAGTCCCTCTCTGGACTCGCCAAGTTCCTCAGTCTGTTTGGGCCATCTTAATAGATTAAGC
Source organism: Lactuca virosa (assembly GCF_052849685.1). Lineage (NCBI taxonomy): Eukaryota > Viridiplantae > Streptophyta > Magnoliopsida > Asterales > Asteraceae > Lactuca > Lactuca virosa. The sequence goes on along the minus strand of NC_136434.1, from coordinate 221,353,541 downwards.
CCCAACTCTTCAGGTCTAAGCTTCATACTTCTCATATACACTGAAAATGTCATTTTAAGGGTAAAGTTTCCAACTTTACCCGTTAATACCTTTACTTAATGAGTTTACATCAAACCCTAACTCCTTAGGACCTAGATCTTGGTCCACAAGCCATCCATTCTCCAAACTAAAGCCTACAAACAGAGATCTAGACCCTAAACACTACATGGACACGTAAAGCTTCCACCTTCCTCTACATGCATGGCCTTTTGGAGCTTAAAATGCCAAAAAGACACCCTATGGCTTGCATGGGGCTTCCATGGTCATAAAGTTTGCACCTTTATGCCATGAGATCCCTCTATAATCCTATATCTGAAGGTATCCTCACTTGGGACGTCCATATCCCAAAAATCAAGCTTCTTGGACCAATAACCCAATAAAATGAAACTAAGGAGATCTAAGAAACTACTGAGAAAATTAGAGACTTGATTACCAGAAAATGATGAGGATGAAAGAAAGTATTTGGATCTACTATCTTCTCCTAAAATCCCCAAGCTCTCCTCTTCTTCACAAGCTTCAAAACACACAAGGTTCACTCAAAAATGGCTCACAAGCTCACAAATGCATTGGGGTTTCTGAACCTAGGGTTTGGGACTTGGAGGCTGGAAATGAGGCCAGCAAGTGGGGATTAGGATGCTTAAATATGGTGCAAAACCCCGAAATTAGGGTTTCACTTTGGCAGCCCTACTCGTCGAGTCGAGGCTCTCAACTCGTCGAGTAGGTGACTTAAAACCCCGCGTCAAATATGGTTCCTACTCGACGAGTTTGGGGCTCCTAACTCGTCGAGTTGCTCTATAAAAGTGAATAATTTATGATTAAAATGCGTACCATGAACAAGGCGTTAAAATTCTTCCCCACTTGTCTTAGACTTCTTCCTCGAAGTCTGCTGCGTCGGGAAACAACTCCGGGTAGTGCTCCCTTATTTCCTCCTCGGGCTCCCAAGTCCACTCTGAACCCTTGCGGTGCTGCCACTGCACCTTCACCACCTGAACAACCTTGTTCCTCAAGGTTTTCGTCTTGCGATCCAGAATCGCCACGAGCCTCTCAGTGTAGTTCATGCTGTTGTCAACCTGAATATCCTCTAAAGGCACAATCATTGAATCATCCACTAAGCACTTCCGCAACAAGGAAACATGAAAAGTGTTGTGGATTTGGCTGAGCTCTGCTGGAAGATCCAATCGATACACTACCTTGCCCACCCGGGCTATAACCCTGAAAGGACCGATGTACCTGGGTCCCAACTTGCCCCGCTTCCTGAACCGGATGACACCTTTCCAAGGTGACACCGTCAGGAGAACCATGTCGCCCACCTAAAACTCCAAGTCGGAACGGCGCTTGTCGACATAGCTTTTCTGCCGACTCTGAGCAGTCTGGAGCTTGCTCCAGACCTGTTGGATCCTCTCATTAGTCTTGAGTACTACTTCAGTACTCTTCATGAACCTCTGACCGACCTCTCCCCAACATATTGGGGTCCTACACTTCCTCCCGTAGAGCATCTCGAAAGAAGTTCGGTCTATGCTGGCGTGGTAACTGTTGTTATACGAAAATTCCGCTAACGGAAGATACGTATCCTAACTGCCACTAAAATCCAAGACACATGTGCGCAGCATGTCCTCAAGAGTCTAAATCGTCCTCTCGCTCCGCCCATCCGTATGAGGATGGAAAGCGGTGCTGAAGTGGAGACGGGTACCCATCTCGTCGTGAAACCGCTTCCAAAATCTGGAAGTAAAACGGACGTCTTGGTCCGACACAACCGAGACTGGCACTCCATGACGTGCCACTACCTTTCGAACGTAGATCTCGGCTAGCTTATCAGACGATATACTCTCCTGGATTGGGATGAAATGAGCACTCTTGGTCAACCGATCCACGATGACCCATATCGAATCCACTCCACGTGCGGTCCTGGGAAGCTTCTTGATGAAATCCATAGTAATATCTTCCCATTTCCGCACGGGAATCTCCAACGGCTGCATCTTGTCGTGAGGTCGTTGGTGCTCGACGTTGACCTTCCTGCAGGTCAAGCACCGCTCTACGTACCATGCTATGTCCCGCTTCATGCAGGGCCACGAATAATCAGGGCAATGATCACGATACATCTTCATCGCCCCGGGATGGATTAAAAACCTCGACTTGTGAACCTCATCCATCAGAACCTGGTGTACCCCGCCATAGTAAGGAACCCAGACCCTCCGATGTAGGGTCAACAACCCACGGATGTCGTAATCAAATGAGGCCACTTGGCTTACGATTCGCTCACACTTTCGGCGCTCCTCCTTCAGGCCCTCGACCTGTGCCTCCTGGATCTGCTCTAGCAACGGGGTAACCACTGTCATCCTCAAACATATGTCTCGAATTGGGGCCGCCACTACCTTGCGGCTCAGAGCATCGGCCACCACATTGGCCTTTCCCGGGTGGTAAAGGATCTCATAGTCATAGTCCTTCACCACATCTTACCACCGACGTTGCCTCATGTTCAGATTCGGCTGACCCATAAGGTGTTGGATTAATGTCTAAGCCCATAACTATTTTGGTATGTACTTGACCCGATGGTGCATGGTACTTTTGGGTTGCCTTCACCAAAACAACTTGATAGGATGAATTATGGAGAGAGAGGATTAATTATGATTTATTAATATATTATGAGAATAATATATTAAAGGAGAAATCATATTGTTTAATTAATATTAGTCAATAATTAATTAAGAATTAATTTTGTGGTTAAAAGAGATTAATTAAACTTAGGGGACTAGAACTATGAATTGTGTGATAGTTGAATATTGGGCTAATGGACTTCTTATTAGAGGGGTGGATGAATTCTATGGGGAAACCCATTAGAAATCGTCCAAGGCCTCTAAAGGAGGAGTCCATGGGTTGCTTAGGGCCTAAGCAGTCAAATTAGGGTTTCCTTGTTAGATAACCCTAATAGCCTCACTATTGAAAAACCCCTAGGGCACCAAAAACGTGGTGAAGAGTTTCCTTAGGGTTTCTAGACGTTTTTTAATGCCTCTCATCTTCTCTTTCTTCATCCTCTTGCCCTTGGTGTTTGTGAGCCATTAGAGGAGTGACATTTGTGACTCTAAGCTTTTAGAAGCCAATTATTAGAAGGAATAAATTGTTATTGCTACATAACAATCAAGGTAAGATCTAAACCCTATTCTTATGTTAATATCGATTATCACATGCTAGATCTAGGGTTTATGGCTTTGGATGATTATTGCATGTTCATTAGACAAACTAGATCCAAAGCTTTAGGGTTTGCATGTACACCATAGGAATGTTGTAGTGCTCATAACCCATCAGTGGTATCAGAGCCTAGGGCTGTTTGTTGATGAATTGATGCTATTTTGATCGTTTATTGCTTAAAAAATCGAATTTTTTTTGGTTCTGACTGCATGACTCACCGACTCACTTGGTGAACTCGCCGAGTCGACTGAACTCGACGAGTGCAGGCCAGACTCGACGAGTCAAAGGGTCTGACAGCACAATTTCGCGATTTGCTTGCTGTTTTGGCTTGAGATACTTACCATAAACGTTTTTAATTAGTAAAATTTGATTTTTATTGATTTTGGGTGAATATCCTTGCTAAAATAGTAGATAATTACCAATTAATCAAATATTTGTTGCCTTATAAGATAATGTTTAATTATTTTAGTTATTTGGTGAATTATCTTGCAAGTAATTGGACTAGGTCAAAATTAGATAACCATAATTAATTGTTAATTGCCTTATTTGAATTGTTGATCTAGAATGTTCTTGATAAAGTTTGGAAAAGTTTCATTTTTCACCATTTAGGTTTTATAGTTTAAATTTGAACTTTAAAAGTTTTTGTTTTGAAATTTAAATAGTTGAACCTTAATATTTTGAAAGGTTTCAAAACTTGCCCTCAAGTTTTGGAATTTAAATTTTTGATTAAAAGTTTAATTTTTGAAATTTTAAATTCTAAAACCCTAGTTTTGAAAAGGTTCAAATTACACCCTTATGGTTTTATTAAGTTAATTAATAGTATAATTAAAAGAAAGTTAATAAATCCATAATGATATGGTTTATATTTAATTAAATTAAAAGTGTAATTTATAAAATTAAACCACCTAGTATTTTAAAAGTGTAAAATACACCCTATACTATATATAACATTAAAAGTCTAATATTATAATTTAAACTGCTAGTCTTACCGTTAGTAGGCCTCATTCACGAAGCTGGTCTATAAGGGGTGTTTAAGGAAATTGCCTATAAAATGGCGATTGAATGAGTATCCACTCTTACCCACCGCACTCTTGACTAGTGGAGGGTCGTTAGCCGAACGGGTAGGATAGGGCAAACCCCTCTCCTCATTAAAAGTATAATGAATAAAGTAACTAAATGTTTTACTAAAATCCTAAATCTTAGTTACTTTAGGAAAAAGTGAAATCGATGCAATTCCATGGAATTACACTTTGTACCCTTGTCGAGACAATTAGTGGAACGTGTGTGGTTAACCGGCACACTAAGTTGGGTTTGGCATTGGTAGCGAAGGGTGACTCGATGTTTGTCATAGATCGATGGAGTGTGTGTGGTTAACCTGCACGTCGATTAGGTGACTGTAACATTCAGGGCACCGCATACATTCGCATGGTTATTCACACTTTATTTGTGATCCTCGGCATCCCAGTCACAAATGAAGGGCATAATCGAGATTAAACATGACATTGAAAAGTTCAATGAATCTCAAAAGATCTAGGAGTTTCAATTCATTTAAAACTTAACATTCTTTTCGTTTTTCATGGTGGAAATTGGTAAATCGTCATTTACCTACCTTCAAATGTTCTGCGAGTTGGATTACGGCATCCCTATTCCAATTTGTAGGATATTGTGTTGGGTCCTAGCCTTAAGGACTCAATCAACTAAACTTGAATTTTCTCCCATTTCATAGATGTCAAAGTCTGACAACTATGGTCTTCCTAAATCCGTTGGAAAAAGTTTTCCACGTGAAGATGATGTTCCACGATTGTATTGTGGAAATGGAAATCATGCTTCATTTCCTCCACCTCCTCCAATAATTCTCCCTGACCCAAGTGTTCGAAGACTTGAAAAGTTCAAGGTCACTCAAGCCCTATTTGCAAAAGACATGAAAATGGAAAGTCTATTTGTGCTCATGTCTTGGATAAAAGGTTACATATTGATAGATTGGGATTGTTAGGTATCGATGTTTAAAGGAAGTTGGTTGGTGACTTGGTTCTTTAGTCACTTCCCGAATCATATGGTAAGTTCGTTAGAGAGTACTATATGATGGAACACGACATGACTCTTATTGATTTGGCTTATTTGCTTATTGCTGCTGAATCAGAAATGATTTGGCGCACTGGTCAGCAAATTTGTCTGGTAAGTCAATATTCTAACCCTCTATGGGCAATAGTAACATTGGAAGTCCAGAAAAGTTTTCTCTACGCAAGAGAAAGGCTGAGTCTGAGATAGTCCCGTGTACCATTCCATAAGAATCCATGTGTTTCTACTGCCAAAAGAAGGGGCATTGGTTATGAAGCTGCCCTGACTACCTGAGAGATCTAAGAGATAGGAGAGTCAAGATGTATGACTTTGCTTCAGGTAAAAATTCACTATCTAACTCTATTAACTTCCTATTTGGAGATTCTTAATACATGATGTGATAAGATTACATTTCGATGTTTTGAAGGATCGAAGAAAGGAAAGGAAGCTTAAAGGAAGGAGCAAGCTGAGTCTGATCGCGAAGAAATGGATTTTGATCGCATGATTCAAGGATCAGATATTTAAGCTACTACTTTAGAGTTAGGATAAATTGCTAAGTAATATTTACATAGTTTCATTTGAAATCGCATTGTAAGGACAATATTTTTCCGCAATAAAATAAATTTTGATTTATCTTATTTATGTTTCCTTGCGATGGATTTTATGAAAATTGGTGTTTGAATGGTTCCATTGTTAGCAATATTGTGAATGGATTTGATTCTTAGTTATATTATTTGTGGTAATGTCAGAAATTTACCAAATGAGGGAAGATTCTCATCACCCAAGTTTCAATTGGACAGAAACTTGGAATCATGCAACTGGTATTGTGTGACGAATGAGAACCTTCGTATTTGGAAAATTGAGACTAATTCCTTGTTCACATAAGTATGTGAGTCAAGTGAAGGATAATGAGATCTGGTACACAATGTTGTGTACTGGTCAAGTCCACCACAAAGAACGATTAGATTATTCGTCATGATTTACTAAAAGTCTAGTAACGTGATTGTGCTTACAAGATTAAGTGTAATTCTGAATCATTGAAAAGTTTCAATGAATGGCAGAACGAATAAGAAGAATAAATTAGGCAAGAAAGATAAAAGTTTCTCCAATCTAAGAAGAAGGGAGAGTACTTTTGTATCATGTTTTATGATTCTCTTAAAGATTATAAGAACCATATTACAATTCATCCTCTAAGGACACCTTGGTGCACTAGTATGGCTAAGAAGAGGAGTCGATAATTGTTGAAATGGTTAAGTCAATAAGATGAATCGTACTTCGTACCAAAATCAATTCTTAGAGTCATACTCCAAGATTGTGAATTGAGTGACATAATCTTAAGTACGAATGTTCTTACATTTGCACATTTTGATAATTTGTGATGTCTTGGATAAGACAAAGACCAGCTAATACCAAATTGTGTGTAGGTTTGTCTTGATAAAGACCTACACTGACTCTTGAATATTTATTTTGTCAAGAAATGTTTCTCGATAAAAGAATCTTATATGTCAAGAGGTCAGTGGGAGTCTAAAAGATCTTGAAAAGTTTCAAGAACAAATTTAAAAGTAAACCTATTAAACACTAGCACACGACTTGAGGATTGTAACCTATCGTGTTGACAAATTTTTATTTATGTGCCAATCTAGTTGAGTGATTATGCATATGAGTTCTACGAGTTCTCAATTGAATGCATAAGGGCAAACACCTTGATCAATGAAAGTACATTGACTGGCATAGGTGAGCTGCTAAATAACTTGGAAGCAATGGTGGGACCCTTGATGGCAAGAAATTAAGAATGAACAAGTTCTGTCCATAAGAGGTTGAATTTGTCACAAACATTTTCTTACGATTATGCTTATGACAAATTTGCATGGATAGGAACACATGCACCATAAAATCTAAGTGTCATAAGGTTTCTCTCCTTCATGAAAATGATTGTGAGGAAACGCTTTCACTAAGAGAGATTTTAAGGAGATAGCGATTATGTAAATTGTATTCTCAAATTCGATTATGATTACAACATCCCTCTTCATAGTTCGAATTGTGAGATTTGGCAATTAGTCTGAACATTTGGGACTTAGTGATATAAGTTCTGAATTAGTTTAGACATACATGTGAGCTATCTAAGGAAGGTGTGTGAATTTGAGAAGCTTAGATAAAGGCTTATCGAAGCACATCGTATTGGAAATATGAACTTAAGAAATTCAATAAGCATTGTTTTCTAGAAGTTCAACTGTTTTCTGAATACGTGTCAAAGCTAGTGGGAGCATAAATGTTATGCTAGTATGGATATAATCATCATTTTAGTGGGAGCATGATTATTATTGCAAGTTAGCAATATTAATTATAGAAAACAAAAGTTTCACTTTGCAAAGTTGCATAGGTTGAATAGATGTTTTGCTATAATTAAGGGAGGGAATATTATACTTCATTTATATCTAAAGGTTTAGATCGATAAATTTTGATAAAATTTAGTCAAAAAGATATATGAATGTTATGTTGAAAGGATTCAACGTAAGAGAATTCTATATATGGAAATAATTGTTGCGTTCTCACACTCGATTATGATTACGGCATCCCTCTTCATAGTTCGAATCGTGAGAACATGGAAAATAGAAATATTATAGAAAAAGACTGGTAAAGTATCATGTCATTGTAATATTCGACCGTTCTAAAATTTTCCAAATGCCTAGGGCATTAAGAGGGAAAAAGGACTAGAATCAGATTTGACTTAATTAGTTAAACAACTGTCAAGGATAATCTAAGGTTCGCCAATGATTGGTCGCTTGTGAACAGTTAGAAGTATAGTAATGGAAGGACCATATTGACTTTATTATTATTAGAAATGATTATATTAATAATGAGTTGTCATATGGCAAATATGGAAATGTTTCCTTATTGGGAGTTGGACGTTAAGAGTTTATGTCCAGATTAGAAAAACTTTTATGCAAGAAGGATGTTCAAAGGAATGTACTTTGAATGTGAGACTTCATGTCTATGGAATTGTCTTTTAACAATCTCCAATAGAGCTTTTTGTAATTTCATTGGCCGAGTCTTGATGACTTTTGTGCCGTGATATTACGAAAGGACCGTTGCATAAAGTGTTAGAATCTAACATATTCTATAAGTGGCAAGAATTTTGTATTCTTGCACTTGTGGTAAGGATTGGGAATTGTAAAATGAGTGTGATTGAAAATGTTATTCAATTATACTATTTCACAAAGTAAGGACCATAAGTAAACATAGTGTGCATGCTAAAAGCATGGGACAATTGTCGTTATAATTCAAGTAAAAAGTTGATTACCCGAAACAACAAATAATGAGTAATCAATATGGTGATTAAATAAAAGTGTTTTATTTATACTCAAAAGTTTGGGGCCATATAAGATTAGTATTATTCTTGTGTTTCAATTTGCATGTTTTGACTTCCTAAATAATTGAGTTATTTGAGAATAATCGAATTATTTGAACGTTCCACAGTCGCTCATACTTTGGGAGTAGGTATGAAAGAAGATTGTCATGAATTGGTGTGTAGATTGTCTAAAGTGTATTACACATAGCAAAAGTTTGCTACAACGTTCATGAGTGCTTACGAATATGACTTGAGCATTGGATTAAACCCACGCTCACTTGGATCGCTTCATGGATTTTATCACGAGTGATTGGTGAGACGATAATATCTTATATTCTTAAAACCGAGATGTGTGAGTTGTATCTTGCGAGTCGGTTATACATTGATAATATGTAAACGCACCAGTAACTTGGTGTTATAAAACGTATTGTTGTGTGTGATTCGGTGAGTGAGTATAAGCGAGCATTGAGTCTAAGTTTATCCATTCCTTTTACCCAAAGTGGGATAAAAGCGATATGTGTGGGCCCCTCGATGATTTAGTGATGACGAAGGAAAGTGCTCGGCCGGGCCAGGACTGATTTGATTTGTTCAATTAGTCAGTTGTCATAAATCAGAAATCGGGAAACGACACATAGACTGAGAGAATGATTTCAATCCATGTCTTATGTCTATACGATATATAGAATGGAGGAATATATGATCCCTTGTCTAAAGGACGCGTTTCTGATAAGATCAGAGTTGACAGCGGCTTTTGAAAGCTACGATTGCTGATCAGGATCTGAAGTCATACGCAGAATAGTTATTAGACTTATCCAAGTGGGAGACTGTTGGATTAGTGTCTAAGCCCATAACTATTTTGGTATGTACTTGACCCGATGGTGCATGGTCCTTTTGGGTTGCCTTCACCAAAGCAACTTGATAGGATGAATTATGGAGAGAGAGGATTAATTATGATTTATTAATATATTATGAGAATAATATATTAAAGGAGAAATCATATTGTTTAATTAATATTAGTCAATAACTAATTAAGAATTAATTTTGTGGCTAAAAGAGATTAATTAAACTTAGGGGACTAGAACTATCAATTGTGTGATAGTTGAATATTAGGCTAATGGACTTCTTATTAGAGGGGTGGATGAATTATATGGGGAAACCCATTAGAAATCGTCCAAGGCCTCTAAAGGAGGAGTCCATGGGCTGCTTAGGGCCTAAGCAGTCAAATTAGGGTTTCCTTGTTAGATAACCCTAATAGCCTCACTATTTAAAAACCCCTAGGGCACCAAAAACGTGGTGAAGAGTTTCCTTAGGGTTTCTAGACGTTTTTGGTGCCTCTCCTCTTCTCTTTCTTCATCCTCTTGCCCTTGGTGTTTGTGAGCCATTAGAGGAGTGACATTTGTGACTCTAAGCTTTTAGAAGCCAATTATTGGAAGGAATAGATTGTTATTGCTACATAACAATCAAGGTAAGATCTAAACCCTATTCTTATGTTAATATCGATTATCACATGCTAGATCTAGGGTTTATGGCTTTGGATGATTATTGCATGTTCACTAGACAAACTAGATCCAAAGCTTTAGGGTTTACATGTACACCATAGGAATGTTGTAGTGTTCATAACCCATCATAAGGTACCTCAAACTCTTGTCAGTCTTGTGGTCTGTGTAAATGGTACAATGGATCCCATAGAGGTAATGCCGCCAAATCTTGAGGGCGAAAACTACGGCCCCCATCTCCAAATCATGCGTCGGATAGTTCGCCTCGTGAGGCTTCAACTGCCTCGAAGCCTAAGCTATCACGTGACCCCGCTGCATCAACACCGCACCCATGCCCGTGATCGAAGCGTCACAATAAACCACGAAGTTGTCGACACCCTCTAGCAAAGTCAGAATCGATGCCTCGCATAACCGCTGCCTGAGAGTCTCGAAGGCTGCCTGCTGCTCAGGCCCCTAGCGGTATGTCATCGACTTCTTGGTCAGTCGGGTCAAAGGAACCATGATCTTGGAGAAATCCTGGATGAATCTCCAGTAATAACCCGCTAGACCAAGAAAACTCTGAATCTCAGTTGGAGACCTCGGAACCTCCCACTGCATCACGACCTCTATCTAGGCCGGATCGACCAGAATACCCTTCTGGTTGACAAGGTGCCCCAGAAACGGCACCTCGCGCAACCATAACTCACACTTGGAGAACTTTGCGAAAAGTCTCTCCCTCCTCAGAGTCTCCAGCACCTCCCTCAGGTGCTCCTCATGCTGCTCATGAGTCTTGGAGTAAACCAAGATGTCATCGATGCAAACTATCACAAACCGGTCCAACATCGGTCTGCACACGCGGTTCATGAGGTCCATGAACACGGCTGGAGCATTGGTGAGCCCGAACGGCATCACCAAAAACTCATAGTGACCATAGCGAGTCCCAAAAGTTGTCTTCTGCACATCCTCGTCTCTGACTCGCATCTGGTGATAACCCGATCGCGGATCAATATTGGAGAACCACGATGCACCCTGTAGCTGGTCAAACAAATCATCAATCCTTGAGAGGGGATAACGGTTCTTCACCGTTACCTTATTTAGCTCTCGGTAGTCTATGCACATCCGATGTGACCCGTCCTTTTTCTTCACAAACAGGATCGGGGCTGCCCATGGCGAACTACTCGGCCTGATAAATCCCTTGTCTTGCAGCTCTTGCAGCTGCATGGACAACTCCTGCATCTCGGGAAGATCCAACCGATATGTTGCCTTGGCTATCCGATCCGCACCAGGGACTAGGTCAATCCTGAACTCAACCTGCCTCCCCGGAGGTATCCCAAGTAAATCCTCTAGGAATACGATGGGTACTCTCGCACGATCGACACGTCATCCACTGTCGACTTACCCTTATCCCGGGTATCCATGATATAAGCGACATAACCTGCGCAACCCTGCTGAAGGTAGCGCCTCGCTCTCGCTGCCGAACATAGGGTTGGTCCACCCTCTGGCCTCTTGCCCTGAATCACTAACCCTCCCCCACAAGGAGTTTGAACCCTCACTAGTTGCTGCTCGCAGTCGATCACTGCTCCATTGGGACTTAACCAATCCATACCAATAATAACCTTATTCCCTCGTAGCAGAATAGGGACTAAGTCCACAGAAAACTGCTCATCAAACAACTGCAGTGTACAACCCCGATGAACCCTCGTAACCTGAACGGTCCTATCGTCTGCTATCTCTACATCTAGTGGATAATCCAGCTCCCATGGAGCTCATACGAATCGCTTGCTGAGTTCAAGTGACACAAAAGATCGGGTAGCTCCCGAATCAAACAATACTAGAGCAGATATGTCGTTCACAAGGAACGATCCTATAATAAAACATACAAACATCAACAATAATCATCATCAATAAAAAGATAAGGAGAAGATACATACCCGTCACCACGTCCGGAGTTGCACGTGCCTCCTCTGCTGTCAACTGAAAGGCCCTACTCTTCATCACAGGCGCCTCCGTCCGGACCTGACGACCTTCTATAATCCTCAACGTAGCAGGGGCGGGTGCTGCCATCCATCCTGCTGCTGGTAAACTTGGGCACTGGGACCGCTTGTGTTCCCTATGATTGAACTGGAAGCAAATCAGATGGGATATTGTTGTGGTGATGGTAGTAGTTGTATAATCTCTGCTCACATGACACGTCCGACGACACTTGAAGCAGCCTGAACTCCCTGCCTTGCACGTTCCCTCGTTCAACTTGTCGTATTTGCCACAACGGTTGTTGCCCTGCTGGCTCCTAGGACTATGATTTGACACCTTGGGATTCTTGCCCAAACTCCCGGACTAACCCTCCTCTGGTTTCCTCTTCTTCTCCATTTCCAAATCAAACTCCCTCTCCCAAGCCCTAACAATCATATCCTCCAACGTCTTGTATTTGGATCGGCTCACAAACTGGCGGATGTCACTCCGAAGCATCTCATGATATCAGGCCTTTTTCATCTCCTCGTCCGCCTCGTACTGCGGAACGAGAAGGGCCCTCTCCCTGAACATAGTGGTGATCTCGGTCACTTTCTCAGTCATCTGCTGGAGATCCTGGAACTCCCTAGCAAGCTGCTGCACCTCAATCATAGGTTCGGACTTGGCCCTGAACCTGGCCGAAAAATCACTACAGGTCATCGCATCTAGAACTACATAATCTTCAATGGCTCGTCCGACCTCCTCCCACCAGTCACGTGTCATGTCCTTTAGAAGACAATATGCAAGTCGGACCTTGTCCCCCCTCGGGACATCGGCTCGTACGGAAAGCGTTGGCGACATCAGCCAACCATCTGCTGCTAGCAATGGGGTCCCGAGCCCCATGGTAGTCTGGAGCTCCGCAAGCTCGGAACTCCCTAAACGTCAGCGTGCGCGACCCCATCATGGTCGCTACCTCGGTGCGTAATGCACTCAGTCTCTCATCCAAAAGCTCCATGATGCCCTCCTTGATCATACCGAATATCACAAGTGTCTGATCTAATATATTGTGCGTAATCTCAGACGAAATGAACTCTCTTGTCTGCTCATCGAGCTACCCGGCTCCAGAGCCCGAGCCTGATCCCTCTCCGGCTCCCGAAGTGCCGAATGGTCTAGTGCGTAGCGTCACCATACTGAAAATACACCATAACAATCATCAGTATACACATCATAACTCGAGGGATATTACATACTATAAGTTTCCTGGGTTCATCTCAGCCTTCCTTGATTCGAATACGGATCCTCTTCTTTCAGTAGTACAGGCCCATATTACCTTCCACATCTATCCGTACTTTCCTCAAGAATGGCCTTGACTCCACCAAGTCCCTTCTACTGCTACTTTTTTTCTCACACTAATCTTATCCTAGGCTTGCCCTAGGGTAATCACCAACCCACTCTCCGCCATCAGTTGCATAAGAAGTTCCTGCTATCTCCCCCAAACTAGCTCGCGAATATCATTACGTATCACTAAGACCAGATAATTCTTCGAGTGACAGGTCCTACCCTACAACGATTAGACTCAAACGAGAGTTGAAAAATAAGGCTAAACCTAACCTTCTAAAATTATTTAGTCATCGCAATATGTAACTTAACATATTCGTTTACTAGTTAGTTGAAGATAACTATAACTCCTAAAAGCACAAAGCAAGCAAGATTCGAGCATTGAGTAAACATAATCAAGCATATCCTAATAAGGCCATCATATCACTGACTAATCAGTACTAGCATGCAGTTCATAAAGCTCATGCACATATAACATGCACATAAGGCATCCTTCCTAGATCCTTAGCCCTAATCTAGCATGCAATTCTCATAAACATATTATAACATAAACTTGTATGGGTAATTTGGGAGTACTTACTTGATCTCGGCTGATTGCATGCACCACACCCTTTTCTCTTTTCAAAGTTCTTTTCTCTTTTCAAAATTCTTTTCTCTTTTCAAAATTCTTTTCTCTTTTTAAAATTCTTCTTATAAAAATGATTTTCTCTTGAAAATTTTCATACCAACTCATCAGTTTGAGTTCAGACACACCCGAGAGTGTGCCCGAATCCCTCAAACCAAGGCTCTAATACCAAAAATATGGTCCAAAAATTTCATTTTAATTAAGTTATTACAAAACCAACAGTATAAGAAAACATCCATAATAATATCCCATGTCAAAACCAAAGTGTCAATAATCAAAACATGTTATCATAAAACAATATCAGAGTGTAATCCCAAAGATCCCATGTGTGGAAAACATAGTGTGATGCGATGCGTTCGAGCCGACTCCTTTCCTTTGAAAACGAAGTACCTGAAACCAAAACTGAAAACTGTAAGCACGAAGCTTAGTGAGTTCCCCCATCATACCACATACCATACAAATCATGTACTGCCAGGCATATTTAGGTGCCCGGCCTACCCTGTCAGGCAGATCTGGGTGCCTGACCTGCCCTGTCAAGCATATCTGGGTGCTCGACCTACCCTGCTGAGCATACCGGGGTGCTCAACCTACCCCACTGTCAGGCATACCGGGTTGCCCGACCTACCCCATGTTAGGCATATATGGGTGCCCGACCTACCCTCCGGTGTATCTCAACCGGTTACGGGGACTATTTCACCCATACCACTACCACATAATAACATAACATAACATAAATATACTGTCAGGCATACCGGGGTACCCGACCTACCCCTTTGGTCCTTTCGACCTGATGCGGGGACTATTCCCCCTACCACCACTATCACATAACATCATACCATACTAGCACATAAGACATAACAGATAGTGGCATACCAGACAATTATCACAAAGACAATCATCTAACAAACAACTCCTATTAGTGGGTCGGCATTGTGGCCTTAGACCCACTTTTTGTGGAAGGTAACTCACCTCGTACTGCTGAAGTCCTGCAGACAAACTCTAGTTGCTGGATGACAGGTTCCCGAACTGTCAATCATCAAAATAACACCCAATCAGTAATTGGGTTCCAACGTATATCCATAAGTCCTTGTTTGGGGTAAAAGAATACTTTACCCCCATTTTAGCTTGATATAAACTCAAGGCCCAATCCAAAGGCCCAAAAGTCAAACTATGAGTCAAGGCCTAACATATGGCCCAATTTTCCAAATTGGGCCCAAACCTTTACATGGTCTTACCCTAAGGCCCAACTATTCATTCTAGTCCAAACATTTGGCATTTCGAATGACCTAATATCTCATAATCATAAAGGCCCAATTATGGCCCATCTATGGCCCAATTTTCCAAATTGGGCCCAAACCCTCACATGGGCTGTGACATCCCCAAATTCACGGCCAGAAAAGACCGGTTTAATTTATGCTTTTAAAATAATTTAAGAGTAATCATTTGATTAAAAGTGTTGCGGAATTTGTTCCCAGAAAAACATGATAAATATGTTATCAAATCATTTCCGAAGAAATGTATTTTATTCACTTAGACCATTGGGATGTCATTGTCAATACAAAAACATAAGCATAAACAAAACTTACATTCATTTACACTAGTGATCTACTTCTCTTTTAATCTCTCAGTGTAAAGCAACTTCGTATCGATACTTGTGATACAATTAAACTGAGTAGGTCAGGCTTGGGAGCCTGGTGAGCATATAGGGTTTTCAACCCACAATAAATAATAAACTTATTAAGTTCTCAATCAACCATAAATTTATTAATTTCATCAACCAAAATAACCCTAATTACCCATTCCCATTATCCTCACTATACGTCCCTAAAACAACTATCACAAGGGACCTAGCCTAAGGATTATCACTAGGGGTGACAACATTGCTTTCCTCAGCAATTTATGTCAAACAAGACATCCTAACATAAAACAACCAATAAGGTGACAACATTGCTCCCCTCTGCAATATATGTCAAATAAGACAAACATCGGGGTGACAACATTGCTTTCCTTCAACAATTTATGTCAAATAGGCACGAAGTCACATCGTCGCCATGTGCTAAGTCCATAGCTCTTA
This sequence comes from Lactuca virosa, assembly GCF_052849685.1. NCBI lineage: Eukaryota > Viridiplantae > Streptophyta > Magnoliopsida > Asterales > Asteraceae > Lactuca > Lactuca virosa. Next base: position 221,337,450 of record NC_136434.1, on the reverse strand, counting down.
TTTATCGACAATATTTCCCACGGGAGTCCCCCCCGCAATACATGTCAATGGGTTTTCCATGTGCTAAGTCCATAGCTCTTATTCATCGACGGTATTTCCCACGAGAGTTCCCCCCCGCAATACATGTCAATGGGTTTTCCATGTGCTAAGTCCATAGCTCTTATTCATCGACGGTATTTCCCACGGGAGTTACCCCCCGCAATACATGTCAATGGGTTTTTAGAGTAGGTAATCGACAGTATTTCCCACGGGAGTCCCCCCCGCAATACATGTCAATGGGTTTTTAGAGTACAGCTGATGAACATATAGTTCATCCACTTACAGGTTGCAAGCCTGCTAGTGTTCCACAGACCGTCTAGAATAGTCCGTGGTTGTCATCCATACTCTGCTGAATGACGGGGGTCAACGTTTGGGTAAGGGCTTTTCTCATATTGCACCACTTACGCCAACGTTTGGGTAAGGCTTTTCTCATATTTCACCACTCACTCTCAACTCATGATCTATATCACTGATCATCTCATCTATCCAACTCACCTTTCATCACACACTCACTATTTAACTCATGATCTATATCACTGACTCATAAAGCTCGTCCGATCACTTCATAAAAGAAACAAAGACTCCAAAGCTATTCAAAATAAAAGTATAGGGAAAATACTAATAAAGTACTCGCGTACGCTCCCGTACCCCGACACGTAATAGTGTCAAAAAGAAGAACTAACGGATGAACACATAGTTCAAAAACACCTAATGACAATATAATTCGAGCATACCTTATGAACATATAATTCAAACATACCTACCGATTACAAGTCTGCTAATGTTCCACTGGACTATCTAAAATAGTCTGTGGCCGTTGTTTATACTCTGCTAGATGACTAGATCATCTTAAACATCGATACCTCTCATCACTTTTATTTCATCACACATCATCTAATTCATCTACCCATGATTTACCCAACATATTTGTAGATAAAAATACATATACAGTTTAAAACTTGTATAAAACATCTATTCAACAGTCACCTTAATTAAACAATTAATATAATTACACATAGCACGTATTTTAAAGAAAATACTTCATATATATGTGTAAGGTGAAAGTGACTATACACTCACTTGATTTAACGATAACCGGGCAGCACTTCGTTGCCTAAAACGATCGTTTCTAATAAAACCGGGAGTTTTATTGAGAAACCAGGTTCTGCGAGGGTCGGGATTCGAAACCGAAAAAATAAATTTCCCGGGCTTCTCGGGCACTCCGGGACGTGTTCCTGTTAGGAACCGGACCGGGTACACGCAGCGGAAACACTATCACACACACAAACACACGAATGAAATAAAGCAAGAAGGAACACAAGGATTTTACGTGGTTCGGATTCGGTGTAAATCCTACGTCCACGGGCTGCAACTAGAGAATTTTATTAAAACTCACAAGATTACAATTGGCTTGACACTCTACACTTGATGTTCTCTCAAGTTTTTTCACACAAAATATGCAAAACATACATGCATATATATAGGTATATTTGTGAGCCGCAATATGCACAAGATTGCCGCAAAGATTTAAAAATGCGTAGAGTTTTCTTTAGCCGTCCATTGATTATTCCACCGAAAGTTCGCGTCCAATTCAAATGTTCAATTGTTGCGTTCACATTAGAGATAGTGACAATAAATATTAAACAATTGATTCCACCGTCCATTCAACAATTCAATTGTTTTAATTTCCAAGTTTCATTTATGGCCCTTGAACTCTTAGGAACTTGTCAATTTGTTCATGACTCCATAAATCTTAACAATCTCCCACTTGGAGACTTGAACAAATTAGTCTTTCTCCGCCATCCAACTCTCAATTACTCCAGTAATCTTAAAAAACAACCAAGTCCTTCAAGCTTCCAGTTCCAAAGAACAAGCTAAAACTTAGTCTGATTTCTCTAGTTGCAGCCGCCCCTCATCATCAATTACTAGAAAGGGCCAGTTGAAGCTCCCACTAGCTCCAACTCAGCCATGGCTAATCCCGCCACCGACTCATCCTCTGTCTCAACCGGTTTGGACACTCCACCAGATCCAGAGATACACCGAGGACCACTAACACTCTCCAATCTTTGCAAACTTCCAACAGGAGAGAATTTTTCAGTCTTAGTCTTCAAAACCCAACGGCTCTTTGTAACTGTACCCGAAACACGTCCCGTGCTCCCACTGTCACAGAATCCCCTGAATGGTTTAGACTTTCGAACTCGTTCAGCTAACATCTCTTTGGCTCCAGAATTCATGTTTGCAAAATGAACTCTCTTAGCCGTAGATTTAGCGAACCAGATTTTGTCTTGTTTAACAGGGACGGTCATACTTCCCTCAGCAGGTACCTCAACCATATATAATGACCCACGCTTCAAACCTTGAGCAATCACCGAATTACCATTGACCACCATCCATTTACCACTACCAAACCTTACTTCCAGTCCTTGTTTATCCAGCTGACCAACAGAAATCAATTTCTTCTTCAACTCCGGAATCACCTTGACATTTTTCAGGTTCCATGTAGTTCCTAATGAAGTAACCAGATCAATATCTCCCATGCCCGTTACCTGAAGCATCTCGTCATTTGCTAACCGTACCTTTCCAAAATCTCCTTTTTTTAGATTCACCATCGTTTCCCCGTTGTCCATGGCGTGAAACGAAGCCCCTGAATCCATGACCCAAGAGTCCACAGAACTTTCCATATTGAGTATCAGTGCATCATCCTCAGACACACTCTCAGCACCAGCAATGTTTAATTCTTTCTTTGGACATTGACTCTTAACATGTCCCACCTCTTGGCAGTTCCAGCATTTCACATTCTTCAAAGTTCTAGAAGTACTTTTTCCCTGACTCCCACTGCTCCTGCTATTCCCTCTACCTCTTCCGACATTTAATAAATCAGAAGAAGAAGATCCACCTTGATTCTTGCGTCTGATATCTTCGCCAAGAACCAAATCTCTAACCCCTTCAAAAGTCATACCACTGGTCCCCACGGAACTCGTAACAGCAGTAACTGTTCCGGACCAGCTATCAGGTAGAGAAGCTAGTAGCAGCGAAGCTTGAGTCTCATTATCAAATTTAATTCCCACAGATGATAATCTGGACAGAATTGAATTTAGATTATTAATGTGAACCGTAACTGAGCCTTCCTCATTCATCCTTGTAGTGAACAACTCCTTCATCAAGAACACCTTGTTAGCTGCCGATGGTTTCTCATACATATTTGACAGTGCCTCCATCATACCACGTGCCGTGGTTTCATTCATGATGTTGAAAGCAACGCTCTTCGTCAATGACAATGTAATAACCGCCTTGGCTTTCTTGTCCTTTGAGTTCCACGCATCTTCAGCAGCTTTTTCCATTTTCTCCGGTTTGTCTCCGAGTACCATGTCCAAGTCTTTCTGACATAGCAATGCTTCTAATTGCATTTTCCACCAGCTAAAATCAGAACCATTGAACCTTTCGATTATAATCTTGTCTTCAGCCATTACGACAAACAAGATACAAATCAGGTACACTCGTGCGTGATAAAAAAAACAATCGTACCCTCCAAAACCTCGTTAAACAGGCTCTGATACCAGTTGTTAGGAACCGGACCGGGTACACGCAGCGGAAACACTATCACACACACAAACACACGAATGAAATAAAGCAAGAAGGAACACAAGGATTTTACGTGGTTCGGATTCGGTGTAAATCCTACGTCCACAGGCTGCAACTAGAGAATTTTATTAAAACTCACAAGATTACAATTGGCTTGACACTCTACACTTGATGTTCTCTCAAGTTTTTGCACACAAAATATGCAAAACATACATGCATATATATAGGTATATTTGTGAGCCGCAATATGCAAAAGATTGCCGCAAAGATTTAAAAATGCGTAGATTTTTCTTTAGCCGTCCATTGATTATTCCACCGAAAGTTCGCGTCCAATTCAAATGTTCAATTGTTGCGTTCACATTAGAGATAGTGACAATAAATATTAAACAATTGATTCCACCGTCCATTCAACAATTCAATTGTTTTAATTTCCAAGTTTCATTTATGGCCCTTGAACTCTTAGGAACTTGTCAATTTGTTCATGACTCCATAAATCTTAACAGTTCCGGGCGTTGGAAATGATCTCGGGGCATTGGGGGAAGTCAAAATAGCTAAAATATTGAAAAAGGGGCCAAAATTGCCAATTTTCCAACTTTAGCCGGGAGGGTTCGCACCCTCCTATTTATAGTGTCCGAAGCTGCTGATCCAAGGGCCGAGAAGGAGACACGCGGCAGTAGATCCGAAGAAGGCAGCACCTGCTCGCACGTGGGCTGCGCATGCGAGGGCCTCCCTGGAGGCTTCTGATTGGACCGAAGTTCGGGTCCGAGGTGGGTGGCTCGTGGCTCCTGCGAAGGCTCGGACACGAGGAAAGGGGCACGTGTCGGATTTCCAGTGGACCGCTTCGGATGACTCAGCGGTTTCAGACACGTAGCTTGCATGACTCACCGACTTCGGACACGTGGCACTCATACAGCGAAGGTGACGTGGCCTATGCGAAATTCCTCGGATTTTGAAATAATTTCTCGATTTTTGCGCCAAAACTTCTAAAATTCATAACTTTCGCATACGAGCTCCGTTTTTGACGTTCTTTATATGCACGCGTAGGTAAAATTACGCTCTACAACTTTCATTTAAACTTTGTCGGCTAATTTTGACTTTAATTCTTATATTATTATTTTTAATACACCAGGACAGGAAATCCGTTAAAAATTCATAACTTCTTCATCCGACGTCCGTTTTCGTCTGTCTTTTTACCGTTGTGCTACTATTGACGAGACCTTTGATTCTCGTTTAGGTCGTGTCGGCTAAAAATCACTCGATCTAAAATTCGATTTTTTAGTTGTCTACTGTTAAGCCGAAACTTAGAAAAATCATAACTTCCTCATACGGAGTCAGATTTGGGCCTTCTTTTTATACATACTCTCGGTTTAACGAGCACTACGAATTTCGTTTAGATCACCAAGGCTAAAAAGTAGTTTATCAAAAACTCACTTTTTACGACATTCGGCACCGTGCCGGTTTTGTCGCGAAACTTCGACAGGTCATAACTTCTTCGTTATAACTCGGATTTCGGCATTGTTTATATATCTGTAATCCTTGTCACACCCACTACAAGTTTCTTAATAGATATCAGCTTTATCTAATATTTATTTTTGACGCTCATTTTTATTCTTAATTAATTAAACCCTAATAATTAAGCATAAAACACATAATTCACATAATATTCACATAATTCCTTTTCATTTCTTCTAAATGAGTTACAAAGGTTAACCTAGACTATTATGTCAATATTAATGCCTAGCCTAGAAATACGGGCGTTACAATTCTCTCCCCCTTAGAATGATTCCGTCCCCGGAATCACACATCAGCAAATAAATACGGGTAGCGACTCATCATGTCACTCTCCGTTTTTTCCCAGGTGAGATTTGGCCCATTCGTATGTTTCCAACGCACAAGTACTAAATCGACCATTTTTGCGTCACAACTTCTTAGTCTTACGGTCAACGATTGCCTCAGGTTCTTCAATAAACCTCTTGTTTTCATCCAACCTTAATTTAGAAATGGGAATTATGTCGGGCACATCTCCCGTAAATTTTCCCAAATAACACACATGAAAGGTATTATGAATACCCTCCAGTTCTTCTAGTAATTCTAGCTTGTAAGCTTGATTCCCGATCCTCTGAAGAACTTTAAATGGTCCAATAAACCTTGGACTCAACTTTCCCCTTCTACCAAATCTTATAAGTCCCTTCCACGACGAGACTTTAAGTAAAACTGAATCTCCAACTTCGAATGATATCGGTTGTCTTTTATTGTCAGCATAGCTTTCTTGAGCAACTAACATCTTTTCCCTAATCACTTTCAACTTTTCAGCAGTCTGATGGACTATTTCAGGTCCCACAAACTGCTTTTCCCCAGCTTCCAGTCAATATGACGGCGTTCGACACTTTTCTCCATACAAAGCGTGATAAGGTGCCATCTAGATGTTCGAGTGGAAACTATCATTATAGGAAAATTCTACCAGAGGTAAGTGTTTACCCCAGTTACCTTGGAATTCCAGGGTACATGCTCTCAGCATATCCTCCAATGTTTGAATTGTTCGTTCGCTCTGACCATCGGTTTGTGGATGGTAAGCTGTATTCAAACACAACTTGGTACCCAATTCCTCTTATAAACTCCTCCAAAACCTTGAGGTAAAACGGTTGTCACGATCGGATACAATCGTTAACGGAACACCGTGAAGCCTCACACTTTCCTTCACGTAAGAATTCACAAGTTTATCCATAGACCATTTCTCGTTGGCTGCTATGAAATGCGCACTCTTAGTGAAGCGATCAACGACCACCCAAATCATGTCATGATTGTTCCTTGTTCTGGACAGTTTAGTCACAAAATCCATAGTGATATCTTCCCATTTACCCATGGGTACAGGTAAAGGCTCTTAACTGCCATACGGTTTTTGATGTTGTGCCTTAACCCTAGCACATGTTACACACTCGGCCACATACTTTATCAACATCGAGCTTCATCGCCGGCTACCGGTAATAGGGTTTTAGATCCCTATACATTATTGTACTCCCGGGATGAATCGAGTACATGGTCTTGTGAGCTTCTTCCATCAGAAGACCTCTTACTCCTCCCGTCTTAGGTACCCAAATCCTATCTTTGAATACCTTCAGTCTTTGACCGTTTGTATCAAACACCAACGTTTTGCCCAAACGTTCTTCCTTTCGGTCATTTTTCTCTAAAGCTTCCTCTTGAGCTTTCTTTATACTTTTCACCATGGTCGAGACAACTTCAATCCTCAACGCTCTTGGCCGTTTCTTTTCAAGGTTTACCTTCCGACTGAGAGCATCAGCAACAACATTTGCTTTACCAGGGTGGTAAAGTATCTCACAGTCGTAGTCCTTGAGTAACTCTAGCCAGCGTCGTTGCCTCATGTTCAATTCCTTCTGATTAAAGAGATATTGAAGACTCTTATGATCAGTGAAAAGTTTGCATTTAGTACCATAAAGATAGTGCCTCCCTATCTTTAAGGCGAATACTACCACTGCCAACTCCAGATCATGAGTGGGGTAGTTCTTTTCATGCTCCTTCAATTGGCTCAATGCATATGCTATCACTTTATCCCTTTGGGTCAGAACACAACCTAACCCAACTTCTTTAACAACGAACGCGATACTTCTATTGATCGCTTTGATCATCCTTTACTTCAATTCGGCTTAAGTCAACTACTACATCGAACTTGGTTCTCTGAACCACGTAACAAACTCATCGTAGTCGGACTCAATTTGATATGACCACTAGGGTCGGAATAACAATCATCTTCTTAGTCATTACCGAAACGATGGTAACGAGATACTAGAATAAGACGAAATCAATTACTAGTTCCTTGGTAACCTTGTGACTTTCCCTGATCCAAGTGTGAGTCCTGTGCTTCCAGTAATATAGATCTCTACTACTATTCACACCTACTCATACTCGTCCCAAGTACTGTCTCGCAGTCCCCAAATCCTAAAATCACAAAAAAAATTAACACATACGAATGTGTCCAATTAATCATAAAATTTTCCTAGACTCTACTAGGACTTCTTCCATGCGTATCTTCAATCGTCAATTCTACTTCAACTTGGTTGGTGATGGAAATTCCAGACGATGGGACAACTTCAAAAATTACACCAATCATTCCATCATCCTGCCAATCGAAGGTGTACTTCAGACGTACCGTACCCCTCTAAACGTTCTGTTATTTTATTAGACATATTCTAAAGGCAAGGTACCACTCTTATGATATCTTTTGATAAGTATCATTCACTATCATAAGCTTTTCATTTCCTCCATCTACTCAATTCTCTACGAGTCTTCACCATAATGTTTTGTACACCCAAACAAACGTTCAGTGTACTGGGCGAGAATTTAAGATAAAAAAGCTTTATTTACGATAGACGTATAAATCTCCTTATCACTTCGAAACGCTTACATGCTAGTTCTAATATCGTAGTCATACGCTTAGAATCCTAAACAGATAAAGTTTCCTGATCCGGTCGGCAACAGACCATAGATCCGAATAAATAATGGCATATATGACAAACATATAGCATTTAGCACATAAAAGCATTTTAGGCATCTTTCCTAAAATAAACTAGTGCTCGTGTCTAAAATATGGTAGACACTTATCTCACAATCATCACTTAGCATTCTAAGTTTAATTCTAGAAATCCTACAATTTCTTAGTTCGCTTAAACTAATGCTCTGATACCAACTGTGACATCCCCAAATTCATGGCCAGAAAAGACCGGTTTTATTTATGCTTTTAAAATAATTTCAGAGTAATCATTTGATTAAAAGTGTTGCGGAATTTGTTCCCAGAAAAACATGATAAATATGTTATCAAATCATTTCCGAAGAAATGTATTTTATTCACTTAGACCATTGGGATGTCATTGTCAATACAAAAACATAAGCATAAACAAAACTTACATTCATTTACACTAGTGATATACTTCTCTTTTAATCTCTCAGTGTAAAGCAACTTCGTATCGATACCTGTGATACAATTAAACTGAGTGGGTCAGGCTTGGGAGCCTGGTGAGCATATAGGGTTTTCAACCCACAATAAATAATAAACTTATTAAGTTCTCAATCAACCATAAATTTATTAATTTCATAAACCAAAATAACCCTAATTACCCATTCCCATTATCCTCACTATACGTCCCTAAAACAACTATCACAAGGGACCTAGCCTAAGGATTATCACTAGGGGTGACAACATTGCTTTCCTCAACAATTTATGTCAAACAAGACATCATAACATAAAACAACCAATAAGGTGACAACATTGCTTCCTTCTCCAATATATGTCAAATAAGACAAACATCGGGGTGACAACATTGCTTTCCTTCAACAATTTATGTCAAATAGGCACGAAGTCACATCGTCGCCATGTGCTAAGTCCATAGCTCTTATTTATCGACAGTATTTCCCATGGGAGTCCCCCCCGCAATACATGTCAATGGGTTTTCCATGTGCTAAGTCCATAACTCTTATTCATCGACGGTATTTCCCACGGGAGTTCCCCCCGCAATACATGTCAATGGGTTTTCCATGTGCTAAGTCCATAGCTCTTATTCATCGACGGTATTTCCCACGAGAGTTCCCCCCCCCCCCCCCGCAATACATGTCAATGGGTTTTTATAGTACATCTGATGAACATATAGTTCATCCACTTACAGGTTGCAAGCCTGCTAGTGTTCCACAGACCGTCTAGAATAGTCCATGATTGTCATCCATACTCTGCTGAATGACGGGGGTCAACGTTTGGGTAAGGGCTTTTCTCATATTGCACCACTTACGCCAACGTTTGGGTAAGGCTTTTCTCATATTTCACCACTCACTCTCAACTCATGATCTATATCACTGATCATCTCATCTATCCAACTCACCTTTCATCACACACCCACTATTTAACTCATGATCTATATCACTGACTCATGAAGCTCGTCCGATCACTTCATAAAAGAAACAAAGACTCCAACGCTCTTCAAAATAAAAGTATAGGGAAAATACTAATAAAGTACTCGCGTACGCTCCCGTACCCCGACACGTAATAGTGTCAAAAAGAAGAACTAACGGATGAACACATAGTTCAAAAACACCTAATGAATATATAATTCGAGAACACCTTATGAACATATAGTTCAAACATACCTACCGATTACAAGTCTGCTAACGTTCCACTGGACTATCTAAAATAGTCTGTGGCTGTTGTTTATACTCTGCTAGATGACTAGATCATCTTAAACATCGATACCTCTCATCACTTTTATTTCATCACACATCATCTAATTCATCTACCCATGTTTTACCCAACATATTTGTAGATAAGAATACATATACAGTTTAAAACTTGTATAAAACATCTATTCAACAGTCACCTTAATTAAACAATTAATATAATTACACATAGCACGTATTTTAAAGAAAATACTTCATATATATGTGTAAGGTGAAAGTGACCATACACTCACTTGATTTAACGATAACCGGGCAGCACTTCGTTGCCTAAAACGATCGTTTCTAATAAAACCGGGAGTTTTATTGAGAAACCGGGCTCTGCGAGGGTCGGGCTACGAAACCGAAAAAATAAATTTCCCGGGCTTCTCGGGCACTCCGGGACGTGTTCCGGGCGTTGGAAATGATCTCGGGGCATCGGGGGAAGTCAAAATAGCTAAAATATTGAAAAAGGGGCCAAAATTGCCAATTTTCCAACTTTAGCCGGGAGGGTTCGCACCCTCCTATTTATAGTGTCCGAAGCTGCTGATCCAAGGGCTGAGAAGGAGACACGCGGCAGTAGATCCGAAGAAGGCAGCACCTGCTCGTACGTGGGCTGCGCATGCGAGGGCCTCCCTGGAGGCTTCTGATTGGACCGAAGTTCGGGTCCGAGGTGGGTGGCTCGTGGCTCCTGCGAAGGCTCGGACACGAGGAAAGGGGCACGTGTCGGATTTCCAGTGGACCGCTTCGGATGACTCAGCGGTTTCAGACACGTAGCTTGCATGACTCACCGACTTCGGACACGTGGCACTCATACAGCGAAGGTGACGTGGCCTATGCGAAATTCCTCGGATTTTGAAATAATTTCTCGATTTTTGCGCCAAAACTTCTAAAATTCATAACTTTCGCATACGAGCTCCGTTTTTGACGTTCTTTATATGCACGCGTAGGTAAAATTACGCTCTACAACTTTCATTTAAACTTTGTCGGCTAATTTTGACTTTAATTCTTATATTATTATTTTTAATACACCAGGACAGGAAATCCGTTAAAAATTCATAACTTCTTCATCCGACGTCCGTTTTCGTCTGTCTTTTTACCGTTGTGCTACTATTGACGAGACCTTTGATTCTCGTTTAGGTCGTGTCGGCTAAAAATCACTCGATCTAAAATTCGATTTTTTAGCTGTCTACTGTTAAGCCGAAACTTAGAAAAATCATAACTTCCTCATACGGAGTCAGATTTGGGCCTTCTTTTTATACATACTCTCGGTTTAACGAGCACTACGAATTTCGTTTAGATCACCAAGGCTAAAAAGTAGTTTATCAAAAACTCACTTTTTACGACATTCGGCACCGTGCCGGTTTTGTCGCGAAACTTCGACAGGTCATAACTTCTTCGTTATAACTCGGATTTCGGCATTGTTTATATATCTGTAATCCTTGTCACACCCACTACAAGTTTCTTAATAGATATCAGCTTTATCTAATATTTATTTTTGACGCTCATTTTTATTCTTAATTAATTAAACCCTAATAATTAAGCATAAAACACATAATTCACATAATATTCACATAATTCCTTTTCATTTCTTCTAAATGAGTTACAAATGTTAACCTAGACTATTATGTCAATATTAATGCCTAGCCTAGAAACACGGGTGTTACATGGGCCTTACCCTAAAGCGCATCCATATATTCTTAGTCCATATGATTGATCTTGGATGGACCATCAATAGCCCAGTTACCAAAGCCCAATAGAAAGGCCCAACTCAAAGCCCAAGTAAAATTAGGGTTTTCACATAAAATGACGATTAGGGTTAAGTGTTTCTCACTTAACCCATTAAGGACTTAATCCATTACGTCCATCACTCTACTAGATAGATCATATGGTGTGATCGGGTGTAATTCATGATTCAATTCCAATGGCCCAAAATGCGGGTCCTGATAAGTCCAAACCAATAATTCCTAAATTAGGGTTTCCAACTCAATCGCGATCCAATTAGCCCATTTGATAAGTTTTTAGGTTAATTAATTATTAATTAAGTTGGGCACCACCCACTACCACCTCGGGTAGTGGTGGTCAATGGCGGCTCCCGGTGGTGGTGACGGGTTTTCCAGCCATATATTACGCAAACAACTCCAAAAACACACTCATCCAAGGATATACTCACACAGCCACCATCTCACGGTGGCTTGTGGTGGCAGAAAGCGGTTTCAGGGCAATAACCACCATGGTCGGCTGCTATGGTGGGTTTTTCTCTCGATCTTCGGCCAAGCGATCACGCACACACAACAAACAAAATCAGCAACAACATCACACGCTAAATTCGAACACACCACCCACGTGGTGGCGTGCAACGGTCGGAGGTCGGCAATGGAAAGGAATAGCCGTTGGGGCGGCGGTGGTGACGCAACAGCACGATTGGTGGAAACAACAGCCTACAATTGGCGTTATCAGCGGCGGATGGAGCTGGAAGGTGGAACCGGTGAAGCAAGGACAGAATGCAGTGGAGGGAAGAAAGCCATTTATGGCGCTGCACACAGTGGAACAGTGTGCGTCTTCAACCGATGGCGGCGGCTCCTCCACGGTTCGCTTATGTCTCCGACAACCACGTCGCGATGGCGTTCATCAGCGAGGCAGCAGGCGGCGGTCTTGTCATCGTCAGAAAAGGAAGATACGGCAGTGAACAGTCTCGCCGGCAGCAACAGTTTGCGGTGGTGGCTTCGGTGGTCGGAGAAGCAAGAGAGTATGGTGATGGCCGGTGGACTTCTGGCGATGACGGCTGCACTCATCCGTTAGGGTTAGGGTTTACTGGGGTAACGGGTTTATATACCCCGAGCCCCATAATCTTCCTTTCATAATACCATCTTTGGTCCCTCCCTTCCCATTTTCTTTCAAAGTGAGCCCATAATTTACCCTTTTAGCCCCCAGCATTAAAATCCATTTCAATTCAGGTACAATACTTACCAAACAGCTCTCCATTTTCGAAATTCTTTGCAAAGCCAGTCCAAAAATTACCCTTTTACCCTACAAGATCTCAGTTATGACATATTCAGCCCTTCCTTCTTTTTTCTTTCAAATTAACTTCAACTTTACCCAAATAGCCCCTCCTCAACAAAATATTTTCAATATAAGTCCACGAACTACCAAAACGAGCCCGATTGATTATCCTTTAGCCATATGTTCAAATATTCTTTCCACTACGAACCCCGAAAGCACTCTTTAGTCCTCCAAAACAAAATATAATGCCAATTACACACTTTTTTACTAACTCTTTATTTAAATATATTCATATATCGGAATAAAATAATACTAAAAACACATCTTCAGATTTTAGGGTTTGACTTGGAAACGGGGTGTTACATTAAATATAAGACATTGTTTGCATGAGATATGGTTATCACTAGCTTTTACACAACTATTTGTGTAACACCCATAAAATTCAAGCCAATTTAAAAGTTTTCAAAACATTTAAAGCCAACAGTTATTACAAATTTGTTTTCAAAATAGTCTAATATCATAGTTTTTCCCAGAAACATAAATAAAACATGAGGAGCTGTACGATCATGCCTTCGCCTTGCCGCTATCCCCTGATGTACCTGAAACAATAAACTGAAACTATAAGCCCGAAAGCTTAGTGAGTTCCCCCAAAATACCCATACCCACAACAATACACATATGATCATAAACAACATACTATGGGTCCAATCATCCTCGGGATGGAATACCCCAGGCCCACAACCAACAAGTTGGAATGCCCATATACTATGAGTCCAATCATCCTCGGGATGGAATACTCACGGCCCACAACCAACAGGTTGGAATGCCCAGGTCTATTGGCTTTCGCACAAAGCAGATAAGCCTCAACCGCCAAACAAACATGTGCACATATAACAGATAATCACATAACAGTCTATAGACAACAACTGATCTAACGGATCATACCACATACCATATAATATTATCCTACCCTCTAGGATACCGAACTAACAGGTCATACCACATATCACATAATATCATCCTACCCTCTAGGATACCGATCTAACAGATCATACTAGCATAACACAACCAAATAACAATTCAAAGCGCCGACCTTGGTGCCTTAGACGCTTGGGTATAGTGAGGATAAATCACCTCGCAACTGCCGACTGGAAATAGAAAGCTCAACTCCCGGATCACCGCCACCAACTCCACCACCTATATCCAACACATCCCAAAGTTCATAAATTCCCGAGATACCCCTAGAAGTCAACTGGTCAACCTTTGGTCAAAGTTAAAGTCAACTGGCAAGGTCAACAATCCATGTTAACCTCAACTCGTCGAGCACCCTCAACTACTCGTCGAGTTCTTGCCTAATTTTACCAACTCGCCGAGTCACTCACCGAATTGCCGAGTCCAAGGCAATCTTCAACGGACCCGCCGAGTCACTCTTCTGGATCGCCGAGTCTACGACAATCTTCATCGGACTCGCCGAGTCGTTCATACGACTCGTCGAGTCCCTTCAGTCCTTCATCCATACAAATGTTTTTTAAGCCATGAAAAGGCTCCAGATTGCAGATCCAACCTTACAAGGCCTGCTTATCACGTAAAGTTGCAAACTTTACGTGCATGCAAAGCTTTAAGGCCCTAAAATGGCAAAACTAAGCTTGCAATGAAGTCCAACACTTGAGGGAAGGCTCCTACTTGCCAAAGCTGCTACCTTTATGGATCTAGAGACCAAAGGGAGTCCAGATCTAAAGTTGCAACTTCAGATCTTGGCTCAAATATGACAACCCGATATTCCAAGTCAATGTAATGTTCAAAAAGTCAAATATTATAATCTATTTTTGGAATCAATAAAAATAGCGTCAAAAATGAAATGACCAGAAGTCTCAATTGGGATACATAAAATGGTAGATATCGTGTCTAGGTTTTCAAAAATATATAGAACACTCAAATCCGAGTTATAACAAAGAAGTTATGACCAATCAAAGATTCGCGACAAAATCGGTAAAACATTGTTAAGCGTAAAAAGTGAAATTTCAATAAAAGACTTTTTAGCCTTAAGTATCTAAACGAAAGCCGTAGATAATAACAAACCATGAACGTACATAAAAAGAACGTCCAAATCTGACTTCGTATGAGGAAGTTATGATTTTTCTAAGTTTCAGAACAGCAGTAGGCAGCTAAAAACTCGAAATAAAGATCGAACGATTTTTAGCCGACGCAACCTAAACGAGAATTGAAGATCTCGACAATAGTAGTACAACAGTAAAAAGACAGACGAAAACGGACATCGGATGAAGAAGTTATGAATTTCTAACGGATTTTTCCTGTCCCGGCCTATTAAAATTATATAATTAAAAATAAATTCAAAATTTGCCAACGAAGTCTAAACGAGAATTGTTGAGTATGTTCTCACCTACGCATGGATATAAAGAACGTGAAAAACGGAGCTCTTATGCGAAAGTTACGGATTTTCAAAGATTTGGGCACACACTTCGAGGCTTATCCGAAGGATTACGCCTCGCGTACGAGGGTATGCCCAGCGTACGCAAATGCAAGGCCTCGGATCGGCCACATCTCCCCTATTCCCTCTACTCCCGTCCCATCCGAAGACCGGAGACCGCTGATGTCGTCATCGCTGACGTACGCGCAACGTACGCGAAGTACGCCTAGCGTACGAGGAACGCCCCGCGTTCTTCGGAGTACGCCCAGCGTACGAGACCAGCTTCCACCCTTATAAATAAGATGCGAGGGTTCCAGCTTCTTTTGCTAAATTACACCATTCCTCTCCCATTTTCTCACTTTCGAGTCTTTCGAAGATACCCTGACGCCCCGGTTCTGTATCCAAGTTCCGACGAAGGTCCGAAGCTCCGAGATTCCCGAAAACTTTACCACTTTCCGGTCGAAGTGCTGCCGAGAAAAATCTCGTCTTCTTCAAATCACCACCCTTTCCCGGTGAGTTCATACCCCTTTATTTTCACGTTTTTACTATACTTTAGGGGGGGGGGGAATACAAGTGAAACACCAGAAAAACTTATGTAAAAATACAAATCATTACATAGGATTTCAAATGCTTCGTCTACATTTTTGTTTATAAATGTTAAACAATATTACTACTAATGTCACGCTTTACATGCGAAGTTAGTAATACACCAAGTTTTATCATTTTAATGGAACACATTTTCGAAAAACTATAATGGGTATAGTTTACGAGTTATTCATGACATTTTACATACTATAAACACTATAAAGAGGAAATATTTACATTTACAAGGAAAACGGACTTTTCATTTCGTAAATCTATTGATACTAAATTTTGTGAGACATTTGGCTTCACCGTACTTTCAAGTACGCATTTCAAGTCCTGTATTATAAACCATAATCTCTTGTAGGGAGAGCGTGATACTTGTGTATAGATCTATACGGGATTGACAATCCCGCACCTAAACTGTTAGCTACAGTTAGACCGGCAGGTCTGGGGTGACAAATGTCATAACACTGCAACGCATGAAGAACGTTGCTACACGCAGTCTGGGTCAATAACATGGTTATAAAACTCACATGGAGTATCAAAACACTTTGATTTACGGGGCTATTAAACGCATTAGTGATTATATATACATATATAAAACTACATACACTATTTTAGGTATGAAAAATACTTATGCATTCCAGTCTTTGGAACTTTTCAAACTACCACACATACATGGAAAATATTGGATTTTCTAGAAACAAGCTCAGTTATTTTATACATAAAGACATACAATTCTAGTACAAAAACGCTTATGAACTCACCAACTTAATTGTTTACACTTTTTCAAAACTACTTGTATTTATCAGGGATTCAGTAATACAGGTAAAACATCAGCTTTTGGAGAAGGGACGCTAAGGCGTCAGTTTTCAAACTTATTAAATCATCATATTGTAATTTATTTTGAGACATGTATCACATGCAACAATGTAACTTTTAAATTATATTTATGATGGTTGTGTATACTTTCTTTACAAATATTCAACTGTTATGATACTACGTGAAGTCATCCACCCCTGAATGTTTCCGCCATTCTGGTTTGGGGGTGTGACATCAAACACAAAAGCCTTTCCTAAAACCCACCCAAAAAGAGGTTAAAGATGAGATGAGCCAAAGAGACAGCTTAATACCTTCCAGAGAGTGTCAACTGATGTATATCTTTGCTTCCCACAAGTTCCCAGCTTTGATTTTACTTGTTTCCCCCAAGTGTTCCTCACCAAGATCTCTCTTCCAAGCTCTATCACACCAAAGAAACACGCACACACGATTTAGGGTTTACGGGTGCCAAGGAACTGTAAAGGGGAGGCTGGGGAAGGCCAATGATCCTTTAAATAGGGTGCAATACCCCGGGATTTAGGGTTTCATCTGCCAGCTCCTACTCGTCGAGTCCCTTCTTGGACTCGGCGAGTAGGTCACTAAAACAGGCGGACCAACCTGCTGCTACTCGACAAGTGGGGCAGCCAACTCGTCGAGTAGACCTTGAAACCAAGAAAATTCTTACATGAACCAATACCTGAAAATCGGGGAGTTACAATTCTCCCCCACTTGAACTAGACTTCGTCCTCGAAGTCTTCCGCGGCGAACAACTCCGGATAGTGCTCCCGCATCTCTGCCTCTGGCTCCCACGTCCACTCAGACCCCCTACGATGCTCCCATTGTACCTTCTTCAAAGGTATCTCCTTGTTCCTCAGAACTTTCATCTTCCTTTACAGTATGGCTACAGGCCGCTCCACGTAATTCAGGCGCTCATCGACCTGAATATCATCCAACGACACCACTGCCTCTTGATCCATAATGCACTTTCGCAACTATGAAACGTGGAAAGTGTTGTGAATCCGGCTAAGCTCCTCTGGTAGCTCTAGCCTATATGCCACCTTGCCAACCCTGGCAATGATCCTGAAAGGCCCAATGTAACGGGGACCCAATTTCCCCCTCTTCCTGAAGCGGATCACACCCTTCCAGGGTGAGACCTTCAGGAGTACCATATCACCCACCTGAAATTCTAGCTCAGATCGATGTCTGTCGGCGCAACTCTTCTGCCGACTCTGAGCGGTCTGCAGTCGCTGCCTAATCTGCTAAATCTTTTCGGTAGTCTGCAAGACTACTTCCATCCGTCCCATCACCCTGTGTCCGACCTCACCCCAACAAACAGGGGTGCGACATCTCCGCCCATACAACAGCTCGAAAGGCAGGGCGCCAATGCTGGAATGATAGCTGTCGTTGTAGGCGAACTCTACGAGCGGTAGGTGGGAATCCCAGCTCCCACCGAAATCAATGACACATGCCCTCAACATATCCTCAAGGGTCTGAATGGTCTGCTCGCTCTGACCGTCAGTCTGCGGATGGAATGCTGTGCTGAAGTGCAACCGCGTGCCCAGCTCCTCGTGCAACTTCTGCCAGAATCGGGAGATAAACCTAACATCCCGGTCGGAGACAATGGAGACCGGAACCCCATGGCGAGCCACGATCTCGCGGACGTACACGTCGGCCGATGAACTCTCCCGTATGGCCAATAAATGGGCACTCTTGGTCAATCGATCCACGATGACCCATACAGCATCAAACCCTTTCTTCGTCCTTGGCAACTTGGTAATAAAGTCCATCGTGATCTGTTCCCATTTCCACATGGGAATCTCCAGGGGCTGCAGCTTGCCATGCGGCCTCTGATGCTCGGCCTTGACCATCCTACAGGTCAAGCACCTCTTCACGTACCAAGCGATTTCTCGCTTCATGCACGGCCACCAGTAGCTCAAACTCAAATCCCAGTACATCTTGGTGGCCCCCAGGTGAATAGAGAAGTGAGACTTATGAGCCTCCTCCATGACTGTCTGTCTGACTCCACCAGCCATCGGAACCCATACCTGACCGCTTCGGGTTAATAATTCCCGGCTATCCTGCACAAACCGGGTGTTCTCACCCCTGATCCTCTCCAGTTTCTAGTTCTCTGGCCGCATGCCCTCGACCTGAGTATCTCTGATCCAACTCACAAGCGAAGAATCCACCGCTATCCTCATACATATTGCTGGGGTGGAAGACCCAACTGACTTGCGGCTCAAAGCATCCGCAACCACATTTGCTTTACCAGGGTGGTAAAGGATCTCGCAATCGTAGTCCTTGACTACGTCCAGCCACCTGCGCTGCCTCATATTCAGGTTCGGCTGATCCATGATGTGTCTCAAGCTCTTGTGGTCCGTATATATGGTACAACGGACCCCATACAGGTAATGTCTCCATATCTTGAGAGCGAACACCACCGCTCCCAACTCTAAATCATGAGTAGGATATCTCATCTCATGCGGCTTCAGCTGCTGCGATGCGTAGGCTATCACTCGTCCCCTCTACATGAGGACCGCCCCTAAACCTATGATGGATGCATCACAGAACACTACAAAATCCTCAACTCCCTCCGGGAGTGTCAAAACTGGAGCCTCACACAAACGTTGACGGAGGGTCTCAAACGCCCTCTGCTGCTCAGGTCCCCACCGCAAATCCACCCCCTTCCTCGTCAGACGAGTGAGGGGTACTGCAATATTGGAGAAATCATGTATAAATCTCCGGTAGTACCCTGCCAATCCCAGAAAATCCTGATATCTGAGGGAGATTTCGGAACCTCCCACTGCATGACTGCCTCGATTTTGGATGGGCCGACCAAAATCCCATCCTGGTTAACGAGGTGCCCTAGGATCTGGACCTCCCGTAACCAAAAATCGCACTTCGAGAACTTGGCATATAGCCGCTCTCGTCTCAGAACTCCCAATAACTCTCTGAGATGCTCCTCGTATTGCTCTCGAGTCTTGGAATACACCAAGATATCATCTATAAACACAATGACTGAGCGATCCAACATCGGTCTGCAGACCCGATTCATCAGGTCCATAAATACCGTCGGCGCGTTGGTCAGCGCAAACGGCATCACCACGAACTCGTAATGACTATAACGAGTCTGAAACGCGGTCTTCTCCACGTCCTCCTCTCTGACCCGGACCTGATGATACTCCGACCTCAAATCTATCTTGGAGAACCAAGATGCCCCCTGTAACTTATCAAAGAGATCATCTATTCTCGGGAGTGGATAAAGGTTCTTCACCGTCAACTTCTTAAACTCCCTATAATCAATGCACATCCGGTGTGAGCCGTCTTTCTTCCTGATGAAGAGGATTGGTGCTCCCCATGGAGAACTGCTACGTCGAATGAACTGCTTGCCCAGCAGTTCCTACAGCTGTGATGACAGCTCATGCATCTCGGGTGGCGCCAATCGGTACGACGCCTTGGCGATAGGAGCCGCACCCGGCACCAGGTCGATCCGGAACTCGACCTGCCTCTCCGGAGGTACTCCTAGTAACTCCTCCGGGAACACATCAGCAAACTCTCTAACCACTGGAACCTCTAAAACTGGAGTCGGATCCCTAACCTGCGTATCCACCACATACGCTAGATAATCCGCACACCCGTGCTGAATATACTGTCGAGCCCTGGCAGCTGAACAGAACCCTAATCCCACTCTGGTGCCCTCGCCATATATAATCAGTTCTCCCCCACTTGGGGTGAGAACTACCTCCCGCTGGCCCTCACAATCTATCATGGCACCGAACCAACTAAGCCAATCCATCCCTACAATCACACACACCTCCCCCATGGGAATCGGTATCAAGTCTATTGGAAAGGACACTCCGAAAATCTCCAACTCACATCCTCGGTAGACCGAAGAAGCAGAAATCCCGTGTTCGTTGGCGATGGAGACTCGCAACGGACACTCTAGCTCACCTACTGGAATACAGAACTCCCTACTGAAAGTATGAGATACAAATGACCGACTCGCCCCCGAGTCAAATAACACCAATGCAGGTAAGGAGTTTACTAAAAACGTACCTAATCACAGGTACAACAGATAAGCATATAACAGATATAACAAATGAGAGTAAGGATAGAAACATACCGGCAACCACATCTGGTGTTGCCTTGGCATCCTCGGCTGTAAGCTGGAAGGCATGACCGTGAGACTTCGGGGGTTCTGCCCTGACTGGTCTCCCATCCGTGATCCTCAAAGTAGCCGGCGCTGGAGCCTGCGCTGACTTGGCGGCTATTAGAGGACACTGTGCCTTCATATGACCCACCTTCTCACAATGATAGCAAAGCCTGACTCCGGAAGTCGGAGTCGGCTGCCTGCAATCCCTGGACAGATGGCCCTGTTTTCCACATCGGTGGCACCCACTCCCTGCTTGGCACGTCCCTAAATGGGCCTTTCTGCACTTCCCACAAGTGCGACCTGGCTGTCCCCCAGTCCTGGTATCAGCGGTCTTGGACTGCTTCGGCGCCGGCTGCGACTGCGTCGGCGCCTGCCGCTGCTCCCTCAACTGTAGCTCAATCTCTAACTCACGCCGCTTGGCGGCCTCCTGTAAGTCCAGCAGAGTATCGCATCTCTGAGTGGAAACAAACTAACGGATGTCAGTCTTGAGCATGCTCAGATAGCGTGTCATCTGAGCCTGCTCTGAGGCAAACTCTGGGAAAAGCATCGCCCTCTCAGTAAACATATGGGTGATCTCCGTCACCGACTCAGTACCCTGTCTCAGCTCCAAAAACTCCTGATATAACCGCTCAGGCTCGACCCTCGGAATGTAGCGAGCACGGAACATGTCCCTGAACTGTTCCTAAGTAACAAAAGCTCTCTGGTCGTCCGTATACGAACTCGTCATCAATCTCCACCAGTCCTTTGCCCCGAACCTAAGCAGGTTCAGGGCACATCTGACCTTCTGGTCAGTAGGACATGAACATGTAAAGAAATACCCCTCCACATCCGACAGCCACCTCATGGCTACAATGGGTGAGTACCATCAAAAGTCGGGGGCTTCGTGTTATCGAAGTCCCGGTACTGAAAAACTCGGCCCGCTCCCCCTCCTGCCGCTGTTACAGCCGTGGTGGCTGCAGCGGCAGCCGTCTCAGTAAGGGATGCATATCTGTCATCAAAGTACTCCATCATAGCGGACTTGATAGTCCCAAATAACTCCGCAATCTGACCCCGGATAATCTCGACCACCTCCTCACGGACGATCTCCCTGACTCGATCCTCTATCAACGATGGTCCTTCCTTGCCGATAACCTCAGGTGCTACTGGGGCCTCCTGATCACCCTGTCCTGATCCTGATCCGGATCCTGTCACGAAACGCCTCGTAACCACCATACTTAAAATATAACAGGAAGATATCAGCAAATCCGCATAAATGACCGGGAACCAACTCCGACTAAACCCTAGGGGTTCTGAATTCCTTGCTATGCGTATGGGTCCTGTGCTTTCAGTAGTATGAGCCCCTACTACCTTCCACACCTACCCATATTTGTCTCAAGTATCACCACAACACCCTAACACTATACATACACCTGGTGGTCGCTCAACCTCACTCCTAGAGGAAGGCTAACTGTCTCACAACTGACCTATTGGTCTCACACAACCCACTCACCTATGAAACTTTCACCAACCCTGCAACACTAGTGTATGCTAGCCATACATAACGCTGGACCCTATAGACTTTCGAATACTTGATCCTACCCTAAGCCCTTCATCAAACAAGAACAGGAAATAAGGCCAAACCAAACATTCTCAGGCTATAAGATCTTAGTTATGTACGATCATGATGCATACACTAAGCAACTAGAGTAATGTTGTCAATCTCATATAAGGAAAACCCTAGGCTACCTAGCATCATGTAATCAGGAAATTCTATCATGCAATTCCTGAAGATCCCTAGCCTAGCACTAGCATGTTTTTCTAACATATCACATATCACATAATCAAATAACTGTATGGTATTTTGGGGTCAACTTACTGGCTTCGGCTGATCGTACACCCTGCATCCTCCTTTACTTATTTTGAAAACCATTTTGAAAATCTTTTCCGTTGATTTGGGACTCGAATCACACGAGTGTTCCGCCAATTCACTCAAACCAAGGCTCTGATACCAACTTGTAACACCCATAAATTCAAGCCAATTTAAAACTTTTCAAAACATTTAAAGCCAACAGTTATTACAAATTTGTTTTCAAAATAGTCTAATATACGAGTTTTTCCCAGAAACATAAATAAAACATGAGGAGCTGTACGATCACGCCTTCTCCTTGCCGCTATCCCCTGGTGTACCTGAAACAATAAACTGAAACTATAAGCCCGAAAGCTTAGTGAGTTCCCCCAAAATACCCATACCCACAACAATACACATATGATCATAAACAACATACTATGGGTCCAATCATCCTCAGGATGGAATACCCCAGGCCCACAACCAATAGGTTGGAATGCCCACATACTATGAGTCCAATCATCATCGGGATGGAATACTCACGACCCACAACCAAAAAGTTGGAATGCCCAGGTCTATTGGCTTTCGCACAAAGCAGATAAGCCTCAACCGCCAAACAAACATGTGCACATATAACAGATAATCACATAACAGTCTATAGACAACAACTGATCTAACGGATCATACCACATACCACATAATATTATCCTACCCTCTAGGATACCGAACTAACAGGTCATACCACATATCACATAATATCATCCTACCCTCTAGGATACCGATCTAACAGATCATACTAGCATAACACAACCAAATAACAATTCAAAGGGCCGACCTTGGTGCCTTAGACCCTTGGGTATAGTCAGGATAACTCACCTCGCAACTGCCGACTGGAAATAGAAAGCTCAACTCCCGGATCACCGCCACCAACTCCACCACCTATATCCAACACATCCCAAAGTTCATAAATTCCCGAGATACCCCTAGAAGTCAACTGGTCAACTTTTGGTCAAAGTCAAAGTCAACTGGCAAGCTTAACAATCCATGTTAACCTCAACTCGTCGAGCACCCTCAACTACTCGTCGAGTTCTTGCCTAATTTTACCAACTCGCCGAGTCACTCACCGACTTGCCGAGTCCAAGGCAATCTTCAACAGACCCACTGAGTCACTCTTCTGGATCGCCGAGTCTACGACAATCTTCATCGGACTCGCCGAGTCGTTCATACGACTCGTCGAGTCCCTTCAGTCCTTCATCCATACAAATGTTTTTTAAGCCATGCAAAGGCTCCAGATTGCAGATCCAACCATACAAGGCCTGCTTATCACGTAAAGTTGCAAACTTTACGTGCATGCAAAGCTTTAAGGCCCTAAAATGACAAAACTAAGCTTGAAATGAAGTCCAACACTTTAGGGAAGGCTCCTACTTGCCAAAGCTGCTACCTTTATGGATCTAGAGACCAAAGGGAGTCCAAATCTGAAGTTGCAACTTCAGATCTTGGCTCAAATACAAAAGCCTTTCCTAAAACCTACCCAAAAAGAGGTTAAAGATGAGATGAGCCAAAGAGACAGCTTAATACCTTCCAGAGAGTGTCAACTGATGTATATCTTTGCTTCCCACAAGTTCCCAGCTTCGATTTTACTTGTTTCCCCCAAGTGTTCCTCACCAAGATCTCTCTTCCAAGCTCTATCACACCAAAGAAACACACACACACACACACGATTTAGGGTTTAAGGGTGCCAAGGAACTGTAAAGGGGAGGTTGGGGAAGGCCAATGATCCTTTAAATAGGGTGCAATTCCCCGGGATTTAGGGTTTCATCTGCCAGCTCCGACTCGTCGAGTCCCTTCTTGGACTCGGCGAGTAGGTCACTAAAACACGCGGACCAACCCAAATCGTTGTAATGCTTTGATCGCTACTATTCAATTGTTATGATACTGTACATGAAAGTCATCCACTCTCAGACGTTTCCGCCGTTCTGGTTTGGGGATGTGACATTTTGTGACTTTCAGTGAATTATTTTATTGCTTCATCACTTTGAAGTGATGTAGATCTACCAAGAGCAGGGGGGTCGTTCAAAGCTCCAACATCGCTTTGAGCTAATCTGTCCTTCATATCCTGGGGCATCCAAGATAGTTGACGTACTGGTCCATGAGCAGACGAGCTAGACGTGTGGAATGAGCGACTGCCAGACGTGTGGAACGAGCGCTTGTCATCCGAGCCAGACAACATATTATGTTCACATATAGAAGAAAGAAAGGATAATTTGTGAGAGAGAATTGATAGAGATGAGGGATGTATACAAGTACCTTATATTCTTTCACAAATGGTAGATACACAATGCCATAAATAGATACACAGTGCATAGTGATATACTGTAGATACACATTGCCATAAACAGTAGGGGAGTTGTTATTCATAAGAGAAAGAGACGGGGCTAACAGGTTGTTGTACTTTTGTGATATATTCAACCCTCTCTATCCATTTAATTAACTCCCATATTTTCTTTATGCCTTTTTACTCTCTTTCTCATCATTATTTTTCAAAAAAAAAACCTAAAATTTTAAAAAGAAAAAACCCAACAAAATTAAAAAAGAAACACCTATTTAATGTTAACATTGTTAATTACTCTTAAAATTTAAAATTTAAAATTTAAAATTATAAAAAAACCAACAAAACTTTTAAAAGAAGTTAAAAAACACTATTTGGTAAAAATGATAGCAAAAAGTAAAATTTATATATATATATATATATATATATATATATATATATATATATATATATATATATATATATATATATATATATATATCGCTCAAGGATTTCTTTGACTCCACCAAGTCACTACCACTAATATCGCTCCTGTTGTGACATGCTCTTCAAGGGGTTTGGATGCTTGATGAAGTAACTGCTTTGGAAGCTTTCCTGAGCACACAATCACAGAAGAACCGTTAGAGGACGACCGAGTGCTCTCCCGGGATGCCGCTCCGATGATCAAGTTAGTTTTCTGAGAGAGAGAATTAGGGTAAATTCCGTGAGAGAGAAGATAGATCCCTTCCTTGAGCCGGAAGAGATCCTTTTACACTTGTTGCTAACGGATCATGGGGACCATCTCACGTGAGCCTGATACGTGGCCTCCTCTTACTGGGAGAGCTATTCACGCTAAATAACCGCCACTTCTGGGCGTCACCCGGGCTATTTGTTGCTTTCTCATTGGTTGTGAGTGAATGAGGAGATCAAATGGGTTGTTCTTCCCTTGTGATGAGGAATGAGCTGTCGCCGCGGCCTTGGCTCTCTGAGGCCAAGATCGGGTCTCAGTCAAGGCAGTAACGTATCTGTTACATTTAACGTGGTCGTTAGGTAACATTAACAAGTCCCTTAGACCAGTAGACTCCTGCGTTCGTGACGTAGCAGAGTTGTTCTGATCTACTTACATACACGTGGTGGGCTGCTACTGGCAGCTTGTGCAGTTGGCAGGGCGAAATCGCCGTTGTTTGACGGTTTCATCATGAGGATAGTTCGTTGCCTCGTTTATGGCATTAAACCCCCAGTTCCTCCTGGAATTTCCTCTTTGCCTTCTACTTCTTTCTCTTTGCCCTCTTGTTCTTGAGAAAACCCTTCCAACTTTTCCTTCGTATTCTCCATGGCTATTGCTCGTGCTTTAGGAAGAGATCATACCCTTGAGGAATGGGAGTCTTTTGAGTTTCGGTTCGGGTTCGTTCCCAAACACAACGTGGAAATTCCCCTGTCCGACGCGTCACTGTACAGCCCGCCAGAGGGCAAAGTCGGGATTCCGATCGCCCTATTCGAGGCAGGTCTTCGTTTGCCTACTACTGACTTCTTTAACCAGATTATTCGTTAGTACGGGTTTTCAGTGAGGTAGTTGATGCCCATTGTTATAAACAAGATAGTAGGCTTCGAGCTCCTTTGCCGTGCTCTGGGTTGTCAACCAACTGTTCTGGTATTCAAGCACTTCTTCAACGCTTCTACCCAGTCTGGGACTCGAACCCTTTCTCGCCGGTGGGGATTCCCTATTCTTATTCACGACCAAAAGACCAAGAAGAACTGGTAAGAAAAGTTCTTGTGGGTAAATAATGATCTTGTGGTGCTTGGCTACCCAAGGGTTAAGGCGTATGTGGACCGTGCCTCCTGTGCTTTTTGGTGCTGACAAGGAGTTAGATGACAACTTGGAGAAGATCAGCATCGACGACAAGGATTGGCCTGATTGCATTTTGGCCGCCGGTGGAATGAGCGTCGCTTGGAGGGCTCGTGGGAAGATGCCTGAGCTCTTTGTCGAGAAGGAAGGTATAACACTCTTTTTTCCCTTGTCCTCCCCCCTTTTTTTAGGGAAAACACGTTGAAATCAGGGTTTTGGCAAACCATCGTTGCTTTCGTTCTGATTCCAGGTGAGGAGGAAATTATATCCTTGGAGAGGGCTCTTCTAGGTTTGTTTGAGGGTGAAATTCAATGCCGCGAAGTCGACCTTGTGGAAGCCCTGCCACCTCCTGTTTCTGGTCAAGGAATTGAGGCTTCACACGAATCTCCCGCTGATACAGGCGGTGCCGCTGGTGATAGTGCTGGTGGTGACGATGAGTTGGATTTCCAAGATGTTGTTGTCACTGGTACTTCCCAAAAGGATCCTACCCCTTCTGGGTCTCCAAGAAGTCTTCGTCGTGTCAAGAGGCGCTTCGTTGTTCTGGAAGCCTCTGACGGCGGTCTTGCTAAGACCGCTAGCTCTGAGCCCCCTCTTTGCAAGAAACGCAATCTGAGTTTCTTGCTAGAGGGCTCCAAGAGTTCCACCCGTGCCCCCGATGAGGGTCCTTCGAAACTGGCGGGGGAAAATAATCGGACAACTGAATCGCCCGGTCGTATAGTAGAAGAGAACACCGACAAGGCCAAACCCGTTACCACCGCTGGAAGTGCCGAGGTGAAGACTGGGTCTTCACCTTCCTATGATCCCGCATCAACTTATTTTGACAAAACCAAATCTGCCCCCCTTTTTGCAGGTTCTCATCCGGATGCCTATAAGCCGGCTTGGAAGCTGACAGCCCAGGATCTTGTCTCCGATCATGACACCGCTCTAGAGTGATGTCAGCATGCTTTTCCTCCTACCACCACTGAGGCCTTAAGTGTCCTATCTGATGAGCACATGGCTGACGGCTTGCGCTATGCCGCCGCTCAGGTGTCATCTTACTTGGTTGCGGCCGCAGGACGCATCTCTGACATGGAGACCCTTCAGTCTGATGCTGACCTGAAGAGTATTGAGTGTGAGGAACTAAGAATCCAATTGGCAAAGATAGATACTGACAAGCACCGTTGGGCGGCTGAGCGGGAGGTGGTGTTGCTTGAGAAGGCAAACTCAGCAGATCAAGTGGCAAAGCTAGAGGAGGAGGCAAGGCGCCTGGATGATCGTGTGGGGAATATGAGCTTGGAGAATGTTGGGCTAACTGAGTAGACAACAAAATTGGAGGCTGATATGGTTACTGAGAGTACTGCGAAAGGGGCGCTGGAAAAGGATGTATCGTGGATCCTCAGCGACGGGCTTAGTAGGGTGGTGGACAGGGTGGTTGAGAGCCCGCAATTTCTCCAGGGCCTGGTGCATGTGCAGAAGGCTTGTGTTGCTGCTGGTGTGGAACATGGTTAAAGGATTTTCTGGGAGCAGGTATCCGCCGGGGAGGTTGACCCAAAGTCTGAGGAGAATGTTGACGCCAGGACTCAAAAGATGGAGGATGTCCTGGTGTCTTTCACTAAAACGGACTTTGCTAGCCACCTTCTCCTGGGTAGTTTGGATATGGTTGGACTTTACAATCTCTGCCAAGAAGCCCAGGGCGAAGAATCGGACCCTGGCCCAAGCTCTGCTCCTGGTAAAAAGTAGCCCTACTTTGTGACTTGCTTTGATGTAATCCCTTGAACAATATTTTCTTTTTCTTTGTTCGTTTTTTTTTGTCTATTTTGCCCTTTGTGGCCATTTGAAAGTCCAGGAGTCCGGCAATCATGACAATGTTTCTTTTATATTCATGGGTATGAATGTTTGGTATTACCCCACATATTTTTTGATTGCATCATGTATGGTTTATGTTGGCCATTACATGGTATTCACGCAGGGTTTGCTTGCACCCCTGTTTTGAGTTCGGTTATTGGTGAACTCTTTACGTTTTAGCAAAATTGGTCTTTGAGAAATTTGTTCTAATTTGTTGCTTAAAGACCATAGGTGTAGCTAAGATCATCATCTTGGGGCTCACCCGATTATGCTTTTCTCTTTTATTGGTGGAAGGTTATGATCCTTCTATACTCATGTCACATGTTCGTTTGTATGTTTGCTATGATGTAAATGGTGAACATGTTTTAGGAGGAAGGTTATGAGCATTCTATATGAAAACCTTGGCTGCCTCCTTGTAACAATTTCGCTCGTGTGACGTTGGATGATCAGTCCTTGTTGTCACACGGTAAATGTACACAGCCTCTTTGTTTTGTAAAAGAAGGTGCATCTTAATTGCCCTTTCTGTTGACTCTAGTTTTGCTTAGAGTGTAATAAAATTGAAAGTAGTAAAGTAATTCTTGCTGATTACATTTACATGTTAAAATTAATACACAATGCGTTAGCTAGCACTGGTTCTACCTTTAACACTTGTTTTAAGAGTAGAAGTGGCGCAGGCTCTACGCATTCCACGTTCTTGGAATGGCGCGCCCGTATTGAGCTTCTAGGACATAGGCACCATTCTGATGTGCTTCTATGATTTTGTATGGTCCTTCCCATGTGACACTGAGTTTCCCCAATGGTTCAGCGTGGCTAGAGTCATTCTTTCTTAGTACCCATTCTCCAACTTTGAAGTTATTGGCCCGGACCTGGCGGTTGTAATAGTTTTTGGTCCATGATTTATACAGTGCTTGGCGCATCTGTGCTGCCTTACATTTTTCGTCGAGCATGTCCAGGTCTTGGCGTCGCCCTTATTCGTTGGCCACCTCCCCGAAACTCTCTGTTCGCAAGGAGCCAGCGACTATTTCCAATGGGAGGACCGCCTCCTTCCCTTAGGTTAGACTGAAGGGTGTTTCTCCTGTGCTTGACCTTGCCGTGGTGCGATAGGACCATAGCACTGTCGCGAGCTCATCCACCCAGGCAGACTTTGATCTGAGTAGTCGTTTATTCAAACCATTGACTATGGTTTTGTTGGATATCTCTGTCTGTCCGTTAGCCTGAGGATGTGCTACTGATGTGAGCCGGCGGTGGATTTTCTTGTCTTCACACCATTCCTTGAATGTACTTCCTTCAAACTGAGTTTCGTTATCACTTATGAGGATCCTAGGGGTTCCAAAGCGGGCCAAGATGTTCTTTGTCATGAAATTTATCATTTGTTTTCCAGTGAAAGTGGCCAGTAGTTCTGCCTCTATCCACTTGGTGAAATAGTCCACAGCTACCAGTAAAAACTTTACGCCTCCTGGCGTCGGTGGAAATGGTCCCACTATACCGATCCACCATTGGTGGAAGAGCCAGGGGCTGGTGATACTGGTCAACGACATGGTTGATTTTTGAAAGGAGTGAATGCCTGACATTCCTTGCATTTCTTGGTTAGGGTTGCAGCGTCGTTGTACACGTCTGGCCAATGTAATCCTGGGCAGAGTATTTTGCCTGTGAGTGCTCGAGCGCCTTCATGTGCCGCCGCACCCCCCGAACGACTTTCTTCTAGGAATGTATGTCCCTCTTCCTTGGAGATGCACTTTATCCATGGACTGAGATACCCTCTTTGATATATTTGGCGATTGCAAAATGTGACACCATGATGTTGACTTTTCTTGCCTCCACAGGGTCATCTGATTGCACGCCATGACGCAAGTATTCGACATACGCTTTTGAACGTGCTAGCTAAATTACGGAGCGCGTCAAGATATTTCTACATCCTAGGATCCTTTGCCTCGTATACTCCGTTTATTTGGTTTTTGATAAGCAACGAGTCACTAAGAGTTGCTAGTTGTTTTTTCGCCAACCTCCTTGGCCAGCCTTAGTCTTACCGCGAGCGCCTCATACTCTGCCTCGTTGTTAGATACTTGGAAGTCGAACCGTAGCGCGTAGGTGATCTCTTCGCCTTTGGGGTTTTGGAGGAACAGGCCTGCGCCTGAGCCTTCTTTGGTTGCTGCGCCATCGGTATACAACTTCCAAAGTTCCTTGTCGGCCTTAGGCTCTAATGGGTCGACAGAGATTATCGTCGGTACTCCCTTTATGGTATCTGGGATTTCAACAAGGAAGTCAGCAAGGGCCTGGGCTTTGATGTTGGTTCTGGGGTGGTACTGGATTTCATGCTCACCCAATTCTATGGCCCACTTGGCTAGGCGTCCGTACTTTTCCGGCCTTAGCAGCACTTGTTTTATTGGGTAACTAGTCGAAACCTCCACCTTGTGGGCTTGGAAATACCTTCGTAAACGTCTCGCTGCGTAGACCAAGGCGAGGACCAGTTTTTCCAAGGCCAGATAATTTACTTCTGGCCCTTGCAGGGCCCTGCTGACAAAGTGAATGGGGATTTGCTTGCCTTCCCTTTCCACCGCTAACACAGAGGAGATAGCCTCTTTAGACACTGCTAAGTACATCTGTAGAGACTCCCCTGGAAGTGGGCAGGCGAGAGTCGGGAGTTACTACAGTGCATCTTTCTATTTTTGCAAGGCCACGTCCGCTTCCTCTGTCCATTTGAAGTGCGTTCTCTGCGGATTTGGTACAGAGGAAGCGCGTTCTCTGCGGATTTGGAAATGAACCTTCCAAGAGCCGTTAACCTGCCGTTAATCTCCTGCACTCCCTTAAGGTTGTGGGGGATTTTTGACTCGAGGAACTCTTGTATTTTAGTGGAATTGGGGAGAATCCCTTCTTTGGATACCTGATACCCAAGGAATTGCCCTTCCTCGACTCCAAAGGCGCACTTAGTTGGGCTTAACTTCATCTGCGCTTTAGCTAGCGTTCTGAAGGTCTCTTCCACATCTTAGAGTAATGTTTCCTCATCGCGGCTCTTGACTACCATATCGTCAACGTAGACTTTGATATTCCTACCAATTTGGTCGTCGAATACCTTGTCTATCAGCCTTTGATAAATTTAATTATGCCATGGACCGTTGATGGTACGAGGTGTAGTGAGGAGATTGCCAATCGTCCGAGCAGGATGTTGTGTTCTAGCCGGATAGCAGATCACATAGAATTCGATTGTTCTTGTGATTCGATACCTCTTGTCGCGATTGTCCATCATTAAGGGCAGTCGAATTGTGCCCGATGGCCACAAACTATGACCGGTAACCCCTATCAACGACCCCCCGGTTGGGGGGCTGTAGCCCCTCCTTCCATGCGTTTGGTAGTTGTCTAAAATAGTGCTCGTAGAGTATATCATAGCAACTATCTTTGTCGATATATGTTCGATGGATTTTCGTGTTACGAATAAATCCAAATATGAGGAATGAATCTCTCGAATCCCAGTTCAATGGCTGGGATCGCTTCTTGAAAAATTGATATTGGGTATATTTCTCGAGAGTACCTCTATTTCATCCCCTGCTTGATGAGTCATGTTTCTCTTATGAGGATGGGGGATAGTAAGTACTTCCATACCGTCATGCGGAGGTTTCTGAAGCAGATCAGGATGCGATATTGCCGTCTGAGACGATGAACCATTCGATTACGGTTGTCGGAAACTACTCTGGAGTAATTGCCCCGTAATCGGTAAGATCTGCGCCATGAGCGCCTGTATTGGAGTCTGGGTTCTATACTCACCACCGGTATTCGAAACAGATCGGGTATCGTAAGCGTAGGTGTTGTTGGGCATAGATCGTTGTTTTAAGAAGAACCGGTGTCGTTAATTGGTTGTATCACCTTGAGCATACGTCCGGATGGCACCAAATATTCTTACATGCTCTTCATGGGGTTTGGATGCTTGATGAATTAATTGCTTTGGGAGCTTTCCTGATCACACAATCACAGAAGAACCGTTAGAGGACGACCGGGTGCTCTCCCGGGACGCCGCTCCGGCGATCAAGTTAGTTTTCTGAGAGAGAGTATTAGGGTAAATTCCATGAGAGAGAAGATGGATTACTTCCTTGAGCCGGAAGAGATCCTTTTATACTTGTTGCTAACGGATCGTGGGGGCCGTCTCTCATGAGCGTGATACGTGGCCTCCTCTTACTGGGAGAGCTATTAACGCTAACTAACCGCCAGGTGACGTCAGTTCTGGGCGTCACCCAGGCTATTTGTTGCTTTCTCATTGGTTGTGAGTGAATGAGGAGATCACATGGAATGTTCTTCCCTTGTGACGAGGAATGATTTGTCGCTCCGGCCTTGGCTCTCTGAGGCCAAGATCGGGTCTCAGTCAAGGCAGTAACGTCTTTGTTACATTTAACGTGGCCGTTAGGTAACGTTAACAGCTCCCAACACTAATCTCATCCTAGGCTTTCCTATGGCAATCTCCACACCTCTCTCCGTCATCAGCTGCAGAAGAAGTTCATGCTAACTCCCCTAACTAGCTCGTGAATACCATTACATATTACTAAAACCAGATAATTCTTCGAATGAGAGATCTCACACTACAACGACTAGGACTCAAACAAGAGCTGCGCAATAACTTTAAAACCTAACATTCTAAAATTATTTAGTTCGCATAATTTGTAACTTAGCATATTTGTTTACTAGTTAGTTGAAGGTAGTTAGAACTCCTCAAAGCACAAAGCAAGCAGTATTCGAGCATCGATTAATCAGAATCAAGCATAACCTAATCAGACCATCCTCTTACTGACTTATCAATACTAGCATGCAATTCTATAAGCTCATACAGCAGGCATACAATGCATATCCCATAGATCCTTAGCCCTAATCTAACATGCGATTCACAGATTCACAATTCAAAACATAACATAAACATGTATGGGTAATTTGGGAAAACTTACTTGAGCTCGACTGATTGCATGCACCACACCCTTTTTCTCTTTTTAGAAATCCTTTTTATATATATAAAAAAATGCTTTTTCTTTTGAAAATTTCTACCAAATCCTTAGTTTGAGTTCAGACATACCCGGGAGTATGCCCGAATCCCTCAAACCAAGGCTCTGATACCAACTTGTAACATCCAAAAATATGGTCCCAAAAAGTTCATTTTTCTTATAATAAATAAAGTAGTATTTCCAAATATCAAATATTCATCACAACAAAATCCACATATCAAGTTTATCAAAAATCAGAGTGAAAGTCAAATGCGAAACTTCAGTGGTGTGTGCGGTGCAGTCAGCTCGAGCCCTTCCCCTTGGAATCGGAAGTACTTGAAACAAAATTAGAAATCGTAAGCACAAAGCTTAGTGAGTTCCCCTAATCTACCACATACCATACATACAATAATCATATAGTCGGCCCCGCCATGTCATCGGGTGCCGCCCGGCATCGGACTTTGTCCGACATCGGACCGTGATCCGGCATCGGGCCCTGCCCGGCATCGGTCCCCGCTCGGTATACGTATAACATATTTCAAATAAACACACAAACACATGGAATAATCACATAAATACAAAGTATACAAACAGTCATCGGGCCCTGTCCGGCATCGGACCGTAAACCGGAAAGCACACAAACACATACACATGCAAGAGTCATGAAGACAGCTAGCATACTATCATATCATAAACATGGCCGACATTGGTGCCTTCGACCCGCTAAACCCGGTAAGGAAACTCGCCTCGTAAACGGAATGATAGCTGAAAAGATCCTGGCTCCGAAGATCAGCTCTACTCAACCCCTAAACAAAACAATTCCATAGATACAACTCAAAATGCCCGAAAACCCCTTATAAAACAAAACTGGTTAAAGGCTAAAGTCAAAGTCAAAGTCAACGGCCTGAGTTGACTCAACTCGTCGAGTTGTCCTTTAACTCGCTGAGTTTCCCCAATCAACATGTAACATTTCGTTTTAAATAAATAACTAAATCAATAAAATAAGTAAATAAATAATAATCCCTAAACCCCGAGATGTATTTTTTTTATTTATTTTATTTTAGCCCTAAGCCGTATTAATTAGCGGGCTGTACACCTTGGGGGTGTTAAAAGTTATATTTTTTGATATTAAAGGTTAAATTGAATCATTTAGACTTGGATTGAAAGAATTCTTGGAAGCAAGGGGCTATAGTGTAAATTAGGGAGTTAGTTTGAAAAAGAATGAGGAAGGAGGGACTGAAGGCGTTATATGTTCAATTGTTTGAAATGGGACAGGGGCTTTAAACCCGTCAGCCTCCTTTCCTCGTCTCTAACACATCGTAACCCTAACCCTAAGCTTATCCACCAGCCGCCACCTTTGTTTCTCCAACCTTCTCGTCATTGCCTTGCACCACCGGACAACCACCACTGCACCCACTACCGTAGAAGATGAAAAGCCACGGACCCGATGTCGTAGACGGGGAAGATTGGGTGAACGAGGCTCACGAGTTCTGCTGCTTCGCCGACCGTCATTCACAGCGGAGCTCGACCGCCATATCCCTGCTGTTGTTATTCCCACCGGTGTTTTCGTCGCCGGCGAAGACGTGGACGACGTAGCGACCGTCGGGAGGGTCGGAGGAACCAAAATTCGTAGTCGCTGCTGTCAAGTTCTGGTGGAGGCGCAACCTCCGTTCCCCGATGCAACTGCCCTTCTCCTCCTACTTCCGTTCTGTCCCGCAGCAGCTAACTCGCATCCGACCACCGCACCCGTCGCTCCCCTGCAACTGTTTCTTTTTCAGGTTGTCTCCGGTCGTGGTTGCCGCCAAGAAGGTGTTGTGGGTGTGTTTTGTAGTGATATTCCATATTTGTGAAGTGTGGGTGTGTGTGCGCGCGTTATATGGTGTTGGTGTGTGTGTTTTATTGGTTTGGACCTGTACGAGTGTTTCTCAGCCGGAAAACTCGAAGAAACCCCGTCACCACCACCTCATGCCGCCGTTTGCTGCCACCAGTCGCCACTTTCGATGGCTGTGTGTATATGTGTGTGTGTTTGGACGGATGTTTGAAATGTTTTTCACTGTTTTGTCCTAAAAATCATAACCACCACCACCACGAAGTGGTAGCTGCCGCCGTGAACCACCGTTGACCACCACCGCCTGGGGTGTTAGTGGGTGGTGCCCAGCTCATTAAACTCTAATTAATCTAATTGGGTAGTATTTGGGTCGGAAACCCTAATGTCATGAAACCCTAATTTTGGAATTTGTCTGGACCCACATTGAAATTACTTATTAGACTTGAAATATTAATTAATAATCTTTTGCAATTAACTTAATGCAATATTGGAATTAATGGATTAAGTCCTCAATGGATTAAGTGTTATTACTTAACCCTAATCGTTATTTTATGTGAAAATCCTAATTTCGTTAGGCTTTGAGATTGGGCCTTCCTTTTGGGCTTAGGTGTTTAGGTTTTTGTTAGTCCATATGAGAACATGTCTATGGACTAGGATATGTGGATGAGATTTAGGGTAAGACTTATGTAAGGGGTTTGGGCCTAATCTGAAAAATTGGGCCATATATTGGGCCTTGATTTATTATTTGGTTTTTGGGCCTCCAGAGTTTAAGTTTAGGCCTCGGTTTTGGACCAAGCTAGGTTAGAGGGAAAAATAGTCTCTTTACCCCAAGCATGGAGTTGTGGTTATGTATTGGAACCCAATTATTAATTGGGTGTTGTTTTGATGTTGACAGTTTGAGGATCTATCAGCCATCAGCCATAGTTTTATCTGTGGGACGTCAGCAGTGCGATGTGAGTCTCCTCACTGTTTGTATGGGTCGAAGGCACCAATGCTGGCCCATTTGGTTTATGTATTGTAGGAAGACCCGGGGGTTAGCCCTAGGCGTTATGTATGAAAGACCAGGAGGTGGCTCCTGGCACACTGTATGCTAATTAGCTAAGTAGAGTAGTATGTATGCTAGTTGTCTTTGTGATGCTTGCATGGAATACCAGGAGGTGCCTCTTGGAACTTATCTGTAAGACCCAGGGGGTGGCCCCCGGCTTAGCAAGAAAGACCACGCGGCGGCCCGTGACATAATGACAAGACTATGTGCGGCACATAACACCTTTATTCATTATAATATATGAATGATATGTATGGCTCACGGTTATGTATGGCATGTATGGATCAGTTAATATGTATGGTATGTGGTATTTGGGGAACTCACTAAGCTTCGTGCTTACGGTTTTCAATTTTGGTTTCAGGTATTCTTCTTCAGAAGGAAAGGAGTGGGCATGATCGCAGCGCATCACACTATGATTTTCCGTATTATGAGATCTTTGGGGATTGTACTCTGATATTGTTTTCCTATGACATGTTGTGGTTTTGACACTTGGGTTTGATTATGATTTGGATGACACTGTTGATGTTTTCAGACTACCGTTTTCATAATTTACTTAATTAAAAATGAAATTTTTGGTTCTGAATTTTGGGATGTTACAAGTTGGTATCAGAGCCTTGGTTTGAGGGATTCGGGCATACTCTCGGGTGTGCCTGAACTCAAACTGAGGGTTTGGTGATTTTTTTAAAAAATAAACATGTAATTAAAAAGAAATTTCTAATCAGAGAAAAGGGGTGTGATGCATGAAATCGACCGAGCTCAAGTAAGTGGTTCCCAAAATACCAATACATGTTTGTTATGTGATATCATATGATTATGTGATTCACATGCTAGATTAGAGCTAAGGATCTTGGAGAGATTCCTTTGTATGCTTATATGAGCTTGTAGATTTACATGCTAGAACCGATCAGCCAATGGTAGGATGGCCTTTTTAGGTTATGCCTGATTGTATGGGCCTTCGAATTGCATGCTAGTATAAATTTCTGATTAGAGGATAGAATGGTTTGATTGGAGTATGTTGGTTAGTCTTTCCATTGTCCGAATGCTGCTTGGTTTTTGCTTTGTGGTACTCTTAGCAATGTGAGCTAGCTACTAAGTGAATATGCTAAGTCACATGTGGCATAGGCTAGATAATCTCAAAATGATGGATTTGACCCTATTACGCAGCTCTTGTTTGATTCCAACCATTCTAGGGTTGAGTCTTTTACTCGAAGGATTATCTGATCTCTGTTGCATGTGGCTATATTCATGGGGTATCTAGTTGACATTAATGGGAATCCTTCGTTGAGGACTGGGTGGGTTCGGGAACCTAGGAAAGCCTAGGATATGCTGCAGTGGGTTAGTAGTATGGTTTAGTGAGTTTTGGGTGCATCAGTTGAGGAAGTGACTTAGAGGATTCGAGAGGATTGTTGAGGAAAGTATGGATAGGCGTGGAAGGTAGTATTGGGCCCGTACTACTGAAAGCAAAGGATCAATACTCAAATCGGTGAGAGTATTGGAGAATCTAAGAAGCTTATGAGAGGTGGATTATTGGGTGAGTTCTGATTATTGGCTTGATTGTATTTCAGTTTGGAGATGAGCTCTCAGGGAGATGGTTCAGGTTCGAGTTCCGGCTCAGGTGCAGGTGCGGAGTCGATTAGCGAGCAGTTGCGGGAGTTCATTTCATCGGAGATCTCTCGCTGTGTTTCGGAGATAGTAGACGAGTGCTTGGGCGCGTTCCGTGCGAAGATTTTGGCTATCATTGGAGCTCGCACACTGACTTTCCAGGAGTTCCGTGCTTGTGGAGCTCCTGCGTTCCATGGGGAGAGGCACCCCATTGTTAGTAGGAAGTGGTTAGCAGATATAGCTAATGCATTCAGGACGAGCTTCTGCCCCGAGGAGGCGAAGGTCGTATATGCTTCCTGCCTGTTGAAGGATCGGGCACATGACTGGTGGGAGGAGATCG
Source organism: Lactuca virosa (assembly GCF_052849685.1). NCBI lineage: Eukaryota > Viridiplantae > Streptophyta > Magnoliopsida > Asterales > Asteraceae > Lactuca > Lactuca virosa. The sequence goes on along the minus strand of NC_136434.1, from coordinate 221,299,055 downwards.
GTAGTGAGTTGGGTGATGATGCGATCGATGCTATGTCATGGGATGGCTTCTCGACCGGTTCCGAGCTGAGTTTGCGCCGGCGATTGACGTGCAACAGTTAGCACGAGAGTTTCTGGATCTCCACCAAACTACTGAGACTGTAGCAGAGATCACTGCCAAGTTCCGGGAGAGGGCTTTATTGGTACCGAAATATGTAGCAGACGAGGAGATGAAGAAAGTGAGGTATCATGATATGATGCGGCATGACATCAGGAAATTTGAGAGAATTTCAAAGTGCAAGACCCTGAATGATATGATATCTAGAGCCCAAGAGCGGGAGATTGATTTGGAGCACATTGAGAAGAGGAGTTCAAATCAGGTGCATATTTTGGAGGGTCCCGGGAAGAGACCCTAGACTTCCGACCAGCTGTTGAGAGGCCAGCTATAACGCCTGGTTCCTGGTACGTATTTATTTTATTAATCATTCAAATTATAAGAGCAACTCGACGAGTTGGAAGCCCCAAACTCGTCGAGTAGAGATCGTATGGGCCGCATAAATTAAGTAACCTACTCGACGAGTTGGTAGGCCTCAACTCGACGAGTAGGCTGGCTGGGATGAAACCCTAATTTCCAGGGTTTTGTACCCTGTTTAAAGGACATAAACTCCTCTAACCAGCCCCTCAATAGCCTCCCTAAACCCTAAATCGTATTGTGAGCTCCTTGTTGAGAAACTAGAGGTTTTGAGTGGATTTTTGTATGTTCTTGTGCTTGGTGAAGGACTTGGAAGAACTAGAAGGTCATTGAGCTTGAGGAGAAGCACTAGATCTGGGATCTCCTTCGTCTTTGGCAACTTTCTGAGGTAAAAAGTCTCAAACTTGATGCTTAATAGCTGAGATCTCTCTTAGTTTTGTTTTATGGATCTTTTTGACCCCATTGTTGGAGCATGATAAACCTTCATAGTCCTGATGCTAAAAACTTCCATTCTCAGTGTTATTTGGTCCTTAGATTCATAAAAAGGGTCCTAAACCTATTCATGCTCAAGAAAAGACCATATCCATAGAAGTAGGTTGCTATATCTCGAGATTAGGTCCATTTGAGGCATGCAAAGCCATCAAGTTGTCGACTTTACAGATGTATACCATGGAAACAATGTAGATCAATATTTTGGAACCTTAGATCTGAGTAAAGGGATTAATAGACTAAGAAATATGAGGAACTCGACGTGTTCATGAAGGAACTCGACGAGTTGGGTCGAACAATCCCGATTCTGTTAAAGGAAAGAAATCGGCGAGTTGGAGGAAAACTCGACGAGTTGCATCGCGATTATGTGATTCATGGGAACTCGACGAGTTGAAGGTTAAACTCGACGAGTTGAGTCAACTCGGAGCGTTGACTTTGACTTTGACTTTAATTTAACTTTGACGTTGGTCATAGCTGACCCTAAAGGGGTTATGAGTATGAAATGGTATCTAAGTGGTTGTTTTGGTTCAGGAAGTGAGTAGAGCTGATTGCCGGGCAGAGACGTTTCAATTATCATCTGACATTAAGGTGAGTTTCCACCTGTTTTGTACGGGTCTAAGGCACCAATGCCTGCCCGTGTATAGTATGTGTGATGATTAACAGCTAAGTGTGGGCAGGGCCCGTATCTTAGAATTATTTAAGTGTGGATATGAATTGGTAGATTTTGATTATACTTGTTGTCTGTGTGATACGTGTATGTATGTCTAGATAACGGAGTGTGGGCGAGGCCCGTATCTCCTAGATAGCGGAGTGTGGGCGAGGCCTGTATCTCCCAGTTAGAGGAGTGTGGGCGGGGCCCGTACCTCCTAGTTAGCTGAGTGTGGGCGAGACCCGTATCTCATAGTTAGCCGAGTGTGGTCGGGGGCCTGTATCTCCTTGAGTGTGGGCGAGGCCCGTATCTCCTAGCTGCATGTTATGTGTATGGTATGTGGTAGTTTGGGGAGACTCACTAAGCCTCGTGTCACACCCCCAAACCAGGACGGCGGAAACGTTTGGGGGCGGTTGGAGTGAATTCATGTACAGTATCATAACAATTGAATAGTAATGAAACATAGCAACAGAAACATTCATACATTGAGATTTCAAGTATTACATTGTTTACAAAACTCAGTTGTTCAAAAGTTGAATACAAATAACTGAAAAGTAGGAAAAACATGAGATGACGACGTCGGCCCTCAAGAAGGGTTGAGTACCTGTCTGCTGGTTTCCTGAGAATACTAGTGATTTTGAAAAGTTTAAACAATTAAGTTGGTGAGTTTATAAGCATTTTTGCATAAAAAGGGTTTGTAACTGTTTCGCGAAAGATGGTTTCGTATATTTCCAGAAAATCCGATATTTTCTTTAATATGAACTGAAACTAAAAGTAATTCCTTTGTATCTTTTCATTGTAAAGTAATAATGTATATTTCCAAAAAAATGCAGTATTTTCTTAAAGGTGAACTGTGGTCTTAAACTCTAAGACCACGATGGAAGTGAATATCGTACAGAAAATAGTATATAGTTTCATTTCTTTCAATAAAACTAATGAAGTGTAAGCTTCCCGTAAACCAAATAGTTTCGCTAATCTTTATGTGAGTTCTTATAACGATGCTTGATATGACTATTATGCCTGAACAACGTTCTTCAGACGTCGGAGTTGGTAGACTTTTGTCACCCTAGACTTGCCGGTCTAACTGTAGCTAACAACTGAGGTGTGGGGCTGTCAATCCCGTATAGATCTATACAAAACGGTCTCGCTCTCCCTCCAGGCGACTCTGGTTATAACGCAAGACTTAAGGTGTACGCTAGGTAGGTATGGTGAAGGAAAGTCTCACAAGAGCATTAACACATTTACGTGAACTATGACTCCCCTTTTACTTGCAAACTAAGATAATTATACCTTTAAATAATTATATGTATCTTTGAAAAGTGTGGTTTGTGACTTCCAAACTATACCAATTATAGTTTATTATGAATGTTTTGTTAAGTACATTTATATAATCAAATATATAAACACATGTAAGTTATCATGTCTAGATGTTTTAAAAGATTATAACACATAAACTTACATCTAAACACAAGTATAAAACATTTAGTATGATGAGGAGAATTTCTAGTTTTTGACTTTTCTGTCCCTGTTTTTAGAAAAATCATCGTAAGCAGAAATTTGGATCCGTAAAATCTCAGAGCTTAGAAAATGAGTCTACTTTGTTCATAATTTTTAGTGGTCTCAAACCAGTGTGAAAATGTTCATCTTCACAGACTGGTTCGAAATCATTTCTGAAATGATAGGCAGTTTTGTAAAAATCACCATAAATTGTAGAAAAATCGTATGAATGCGTGCGAGTAGTCCTTAGAAAGGTATAGACCTGAACTATTTTCCTATTTAAAAAGTTTTGACATATATTAAGTTTAAGAACAGTAAAACAAACCGTGAACAGATCACAACTTTTCTGTACAAAGCTGATTTTTTTAAGCTTAGATATGTTTTAGTGACCTAACTTGTATTTTTAGTTTAAAAAGCCTTTAGATCATCCAAATAGGATTTTTTTTACTTGTATACCCCCCCTAAAACTTGGAAAAACTTGAAAATTAAGGGGTATGAACTCACATTCAGTGGATTTCTTAGTGGATAAAGAGATAAAGATGAAGATCCTCAAGCTTAGAACACTTGAAGATGGTTGAAGAACACTTGAAGATGGTATTACCCCATGTATAATAACACATATAAATGTGTGTAAATGTAACAAAACTAGTATGAATGTGTATAAAAACACTAGATTAACAAGGAATATTTACCAAAAATCGTAGGAACCAACTTGGAGGGATAGATCTTTGGAAGACTTGAACTTGTTCTTGAGAGTATTATGGAGGAATGAAGAAGATGAAGTATGTGACAACCGTCAATTTCTGGTCAAGTCAAAGTCAAATAAAGTCAACAAGTCAAAAACCGGTCAACTCAACTAACCCTTGTATATTGGGGTTTACATTATGTTTACTATTGTACAACTCACTATCTTAATGCAAAGTATCACTTAGGGTTTTCACGTGTTTGGAAAATCTAAACCCTAATCAGGGTAAATGATGTAGCTATTCGATAAAATACTATTACATACCCTACGGGGGCATATAACACTCATAACAAGGTTTAACGGGGCTTACGAACCTCGCATTTCGAGGCTAAACACTCACAAAGGTCACAAACAAAGTCTCTCTAAATCTCTCTCACTCTATCTCTCTCTCTCTCTCCCAAATCTCTCTCAAAATCTCTTTCAACTTTTTATAATCATTCGGGGCATCCCGACCCATAACTTAGTCAAACACCACTCGAAACGGGAAGATTTCTTGAAAAACAGCCATGTAGGGCCGGAACCACTATATGAACTGAAGCCTCCCTATAAGAACCGAAACTAGCTATAAGAACCGAACCTTCCAAGACTGAAACCTCTTAAAAACCGAACCTGCTTAAGGACCGAACTCACCCTTCGGTTCGGATCAGACCCTTCGGACCGAAGCTTCATCTGCTCTCGGTTCATTTCTCATTTGCCTTCGATGTGACACTTTCGCCTGTGAGCTTCTCGGACCGAACCTACTTTCGGTCCTCAGCATCATGAACCGAACCCTTGCAGGTTTGCTCCTCATTTCCCGGTTTTCGACCATCTTCGAGTTTTGAGCCCGTTTTTCATGTTTTTAACGTGGGATACTCACCCAAACCCATATTTTATCATTTTCAACCCTCTAACATCAGGATTTATCCATATCTTGGAGTTTTCTAAGATATAATCCATAAAATTGAGTAGGATAAACGTGCAAAGTACAAGAAGGTACTTTGACTTTTCCCATAAAGCTATGACAACAAGCCATCTACCATACCTACTCTATGACAACCTCCAGTCACTATTCACACCTTACCTTATCAAATCACTGTCCTTTATGCACCTTCTAACACTCCATATGTTTCTCTAACCAAATCTTAGACAAACACTACCTTCTCTTCTAAGACTTCACACTTCTCACCAAAATACAAACCCATTTCTCTCTCACATTCTTTCTCTAAACTCGAGATTTCAAGGCCGTTCTTGAGCATTCTCCTTCACTCTTGGTAAGTATCTTCATCCTACACTTGAATAATCTACACTCCTTCACTCAAATCATGGTTCTCTTATACAAATATCGTCATATTTGTTCTTAGGATCTTCGAATCTTCAAGCATCTCCCAAGTGTTCTTGACTTGGAAACTCATTTTCTTCATCATCCATCCCAGAAAATCACTCAAGGTGAGTTCATACCCCTACATTTTCATGTTTTCTTCAAATTTGTGGGGGGAGGGGGGGGGGGGGAATACAAGTTAATACTCCAAAAAAAACTTAGCTAAACTCAAACATCAGCTTTCATCAGAAAAGTTTAGTTCCATTCACGGACTGTTTTGAACATCTTAAACTTTTTAGTTTTCAAAACTGTACAAGGGGAAAATAGTTCAGGTTTATACCTTTCTAATGACTACTTGCACATGTTCATACGATATTTCTACAATTTATGGCGATTTTTATAAAACTGCCTATCATTTCAGAAACAACTTCGGACCAGTCTGTGAAGTTGAACATTTTCACACAAGTTAGAGACTTCTAAAACTCATAATAAAAATTATGAAAAACCTAGATACATTTTCTAAACTCTCAGAATTTACGGATTCAGTTTTTGACTTCATATGATTTTTCTGTGATTTTACTAAAACAGTGCAGAAAAGTTAAAAGGTAGTTAAACAGCTTACAATATTAACAACACTTTGTAACATGCTGAGCAAAGTGTATAACAATAAGTTTCTAAATGTTGGATGCATTTATTGTTAGTTTATCATCATAAACATAAATTAGTCATTCATGATAAGGTTTTTCATTCACTTCGAATACATACAATAAACTATAATAGACATAGTTTATGGATTTTACATTACAAACATACTACATAAAGGGGATTTACTTCCACCACAGAAAAGGTTTTACATTCAAACCACACGTAAACTCGTTAACGTAAGTTGTGAGACAATTCTTCATTGTACTTTTAGAGTACGGGTTAAAATTCCTGTAAGTTATAACCAGAGTCTCTTGTAGGGAGAGCGTGATAATTGTGTATAGATCTATATTGGGATTGACACCCCACACCTTCCTGCTAGCTACAGCTGGACCTGCAGGTCTACGGGTGACAAAAGTCATAACATTTCTAACGTCTGAAAAACATTGTAGCAGGTCATCTAGTTGTAGTATGGTTATAGCGACTCACATAGGGAGTTAACAAGACTTGAAGTTTACGGGAAATTCTACTTTAAAAAGGGGTTTTATCTATTTAAAACTGCATACTTCGTTACAATTACGAAACACACTCATACATTCGGTCTTGGGATTTAAGACTACATAATATTTTATAAGGAAAATATTTGATTTTTCTTGTGTATACATTACATTTATAAACAAAGGTTTTCCAACACTACATCCAAAAGCTTATGAACTCACCAACTTAATTGTTGACACTCTTTCAAAACTATTTGTATTCTCAGGAAACCAGTGAAACAGGTAACCAAATGCTTTTGAGGATGGGACGCAAGACGTCAATTTAATACATTTTTGTCATCGTAATGTAATTGATTTTGAAACATGTAATTCATACTATAGTGTAACTTTTTCAATTATATTTATGATGGTTGTGTTTGCTTTGGTCACTATTATAGTCATTGTTATGATACTGTACATGAAGTTATTCCCACCCCCGGACGTTTCCGCCATCCTTGGTTTGGGGGTGTGATAGATTGGTATCAGAGCATTGTTTATAGTCAACTAAGTATATCGAACCACATAAGATATACAACTATAAATGCATTGGGACTAAAAGTCTCTGATTAAACATTTGCATACAACTATACTTTTAGAAATAATAAAGCATTATTTTTTTAAAGTATAAGAACATGCATACATACTAGTATAGTGTCGTAACTAGGACAAATACAAAGTAAAAATAGATGAGTTGTACACCATGATTGTGCCTTGGGATATGTAATCAAGTCTGGGAGGAATATAGCCTGATCAACTATATTCGTCCGAGAAGTGACTAGCATATACCAGGGGATAGTCGTAGTGGGCGACAAGTCTATCAACTTACCAACACCTATACAAGAAACACGTTAAGAATCAAACACAACCGTTAAAAATACTATAAGAGTATTTTATGTTGCTTTAGCGCCATATTTCTAGATTCATTATGTGCCTCTTACACCCCTATTCTCGCACAGACGTCATGGCAGGATTCCACTTACCCGGAGACCCCTACTTCCCGAACCAGGGGAACGGTGGTTGGTTAGAAGAAGAACCAGAAAAAGATCCCAAGGAAGTGTTCGAGGAGGAACCAGAAGAAGACCCCGAAGAAGTTGAAGAAGAAGAACCCGAAGAAGACGAAATTAAAGAGGAAATGGAGGAAGATGAAGACGAAGAGGAGTCGGAAGAGGAGCTGGAGGTCATCAATCCTCCTTACATAGCCAGGGTGCCCACGAACCGTTTTGGATACAACGGGCTTGGGCCCCCTTGGGCAACAATGATCGAGAGATGGAGTCGTCAACAGCGACAATGATCACCATTTGGCGATCAACGTGGTTACTATGACCTCAATCATGGAGGACCGGCTGACAGGGCCCTCCCAGTCGTGATCTAGCAAATCACGAACCTATGGGACCAGAATAGGGAAATGACAGATCGAGTTCGGGATCTCAACGCTGTTGCAGAAGCCACCAATGCACGTACTAGGGATTTGGAAAGAGACTTCTATCCCATGGACCAACTCATCGAGGACCTTACCACCGCTCGGGCGGAGGTAAGGGAGTACCAGGAAAGGCAGGGGGTCTCGAGGAGATAGTGATCGCGGCCGAACGCCAGATTGCGGAGCTACAGGGAGCCTCGACATTGTCTAAAGGCCCGCAAGGGACCAACTGATACCACCCACCTCAAGTAGTGCTTGCACTACTCACATTTTGTTATAAACTAGGTTTACGATTATGTGTTGGGGCTACTCTTTCCTGTTAGTAGGTTTAACCCTGCGTCTAAGTGACTACACTAGTCGAAGGGTCTATGTGCTGTCAAAATTTTCCGTTACATTGATATAATGTAGACCTTCTGTAAGGTCAATTTTTCCTAAAAACATATACTAAATTGTATCAATGAAAATTGGCATGCATTCTATTTCATTAGGAGTTTACCTCGGATTTCATAACATAGTATTAAAAACGATTTGCTTATGGTAACTCTGAGATTATTCAATATATACCTCGAGGTTATATGTAATTAAGAGGCGATCGACTTAGAAATGGTGAGTCCGCCTTGGATCCTGTTCCTTGTAGTGTGTATGATCCCTCAAGTTATGATGAGTATTCTAATGATTGTTATGGTGTCTTTTCGGTATAGTGACGCTACACACTAGACCAGTTGGCAGTTCAAGTGCCGGTGAGGGATCAGGCTCGGGCTGTGGAGCCGGGCAGCTCGATGACCAGATGAGGGAGTTCATTTCATCTGAGGTCACACACAGTATTCTTTACCAGACTCCAGTGATCTTCGGTACGATCAATGAGGGTATCTTGGAGATTCTTGACGAGAGGTTGGGTGCATTTTGCACCGAGATGGCGGCCATGATAGGGGCATGCACGATGACATTCAGGGAGTTCCGAGCTTGTGGAGTTCCAGACTATCGTGGGGCTCGGGACCCCATTGCTAGCAGCAGGTGGTTGGCTGATGTCACCAACGCCTTTCACACCAGCCGTTGTCCCGAGGGGGATAAGGTCCGACTTGCTTCCTGCCTTCTGAAGGATAGGGCGCGTGATTGGTGGGAGGAGTTCGGGCATGCCATTGGAGATGATGTCGCCATTGATGTGATGACTTGTAGTAACTTTTCAGCCAGGTTCAGGGCCGAGTTTGCACCAGTGATTGAGGTGCAACAGATTGCGAGGGAGTTCCAGGATCTCCAACAGACGGATGAGATGGTGACTGAGATCACCGCCAGGTTCAGGGAGAGGGCCCTTCTTATTCTGCAATACGTGGCGGATGAGGAGATGAAAAAGGCCCGGTGCCATGAGATGCTGAGGAGCGACATCCGGCAGTTTGTGAGCCGATACAACTGCAATACGTTGGAGGATATGATAGCGAGGGCTCGGGAGAGGGAGATTGATTTAGAGATGGAGAGGAAAAGGAAACCAGATGTTGCGTCTGGTGTGAAGGGTTCGGGTAAGAAGCCCAAGGTGGATTCACGAGGGAAGTGCCAGCGGGGCAGAGGCCGCTGTGGCAAGTGTGGTAGGACGCACGAGGGGACGTGGAGGGCGGGTAGTTCAGGCTGCTTTAAGTGCGGCCGAACCGGTCATGTCAGCAGGGATTGTACTGCTACCACCACTACCACAATATTTGATCTTATTTGCTTCCAGTGCAATCATAGGGGCCACAAGAGGTCCCAGTGACCGCGTTTAGCAGTAGCAGGACAGGTGGCAGTACCCGCTCCTGCTACATTTAGGATTACCGATGGCCATCAGGGCTGGAAAAGGCACCTGTGGCGAAGAGTAGAGCCTTCCAGCTGACATCAGATGTGGAACGTGCAACTCCCGATGTTGTGACGGGTATGTATATTCTCCTTATCTCTTTATTTATATTTAATTGTCGCTTATGTTTATGTGTTTTGTTATAGCATCGTTCTTAGTGAACCGTATATACGCTCTGGTATTATTCGATTCGGGGGTACCCGATCTTTTGTATCGCTCGCGCTTAGCAAGCGATTTGTTGGAGCTCCGGGGGAGCTGGACTGTCCTCTTGATGTAGAGATCGCGGATGATAGGACAGTACGGGTTGCGACGGTTCATCGGGGATGTACACTGCAGTTGTTTGATGAACAGTTTTTCGTGGATTTAGTCCCCATTCCCCTGCGAGGGAATAAGGTTATCATGGGTATGGACTGGTTGAGCCCCAATGGGGCAGTGATCGATTGCGAGCAGCAGTTAGGACGAGTTCGGACCCCAAGTGGGGGAGGGTTGATGATTCAGGGCGAGAAGCCGCAGTGTAGACTGACCTTGTGTTCAGCAGCGAGGGCTAGGCGCTACCTTCAGCATGGTTGCACAGGTTATGTCGCCTATGTTATGGATTCCGGGAATAAGGGTAAGGCGATAGTGCATGATGTACCGATCGTACGGGAGTACCCGAACGTATTCCCATAGGATTTGCCTGGAGTGCCTTCGGAGAGGCAGGTAGAGTTCAGGATTGACCTGGTTCCTGGTTCAGCTTCGATAGCCAAAGTACCATACCGGTTTGCTCCTCCCGAGATGCAGGAGTTGTCTACACAGCTGCAGGAGCTGTTAGACAAAGGATTTATCATGCTGAGCAGTTCGCCATGGGGAGCCCTGATCCTGTTTGTGAAGAAGAAGCATGGGTCACATCGGATGTGTATAGACTACTGGGAGTTGAATATGGTAACGGTGAAGAACCGTTATCCCCTCCCGAGGATTAATGACCTATTTAACCAGCTTCAGGGTGCATCTTGGTTCTCCAAGATTGATCTGTGATCGGGTTATCACCAGATGTGAGTCACGGACGATGATGTGCAGAAGACAGCCTTTCACACTCGTTATGGTCACTATGAGTTCGTGGTGATGCAATTTGGGCTCCCCAATGCTCCTGCCGCGTTCATGGATCTCATGAACCGCGTGTGCAGACCGATGATGGACCGGTCTATGATAGTCTTCATCGATGATATCTTGGTTTACTCCAAGACTCAGGAGCAGCACGAGGAGCACCTGAAAGAGGTGATGGAGACACCGAGGAGGGAGAGACTTTTCGCAAAGTTCTCCAAGTGAGAAATCTGGTTGCGCGAGGTGAAGTTTCTGGGGCACCTTGTCAACCATAAGGGTATTCTGGTCGATCCGGCCAAGGTAGAGGCCGTGATGCAGTGGGAGGTTCCGAGGTCTTCATCTGAGATTCAGAGTTTTCTTGGTCTGGCGGGTTACAATCAGAGATTCATCCAGGATTTCTCCAAGATTGTTGTTCCATTGACCCGACTGACCAAGAAGTCGGTGACATTCTGCTGGGGGCCTGTGACGCTTTCGTGGTTTACTGTGACGCTTCGATCATGGGTATGGGTGCAGTGCTGATGGAGCGGGGTCACGTGATTACGTACGCGTCGAGATAGTTGAAGCCTCATGAGGCAAACTATCCAACACATGATTTGGAGTTGGGGGTTGTGGTTTTCGCCCTCAATATTTGGCGGTACTACCTCTATGGGGTTCGTTGTACCATTTACACGGATCAAAAGAGCCTGAGGTATCTGATGGATGATCCGAATTTGAACATGAGGCAGTGTCATTGGTTGGATGTGGTGAAGGATTACGATTGTGAGATCCTCTGCCACCCGGGGAAGGCCAATGTGGTGGCCGATGCTCTCAGCCGCAAGGCGGTCGCGACTCTAATTCGAGATATATGCTTGAGGATGACAGTGATTACTCAATTGTTGGGCAGATCCGCGAGGCACAGGTAGAGGCTATGAAGGAAGAGCACCGGAAGAGCGAGCACATTGTGGGTCAGGTGGCTTCCTTCGATTATGATAGTCGAGGATTATGTAACGCCCTATTCCGAATAGCTTTCCTAATTCGGGATTGTGGCTTGAAGATGGGTTATCATAAGGCTTAGGGCCTTTGGAAAAGAGATATCTAGACCCATTTAGGTACAGACGATATAATTGGGGTAATCCGGGAGATTGGGTTGTGCCTTGGAGCCTAAGGGTATATCGGTAAAGTGGCAGTTCGATCTCTTTATGAATTTTGGATTTTAGTTCGGAAGGTTTTGAGGTGAAGATAAGTTTATAGTGTGTAGAGCTTATCGCCACCTTTTCGTTGATATAAATAACGTCAAAAACGGAGTTGAAACAAAGAAGTTATGGCCGTTTGAAGTTGGAGTAGTTCGGGTGAGTGATCGTTGACTAGTTGACCAAGCTTATTTAAGGCTCACGACGTGAGGAGCGTCTGATGCCCTAAAACCCTAATTTTCGGGTATTTAAAGGTATGAGATGATTAGGGTTGCTCCTCCTCAGCCTCTTTCACTCCCAAGACCTCTGGAAACCCTAATCTCAGCCCCCATTGAAGTTCTTGGTCATTTTGGTGTTATTCAAGAGATTTTGGAGGCTTTGAAGCTCATTAAGGAGAAGAAGATCATTGGTGGTGCATTGGTTAGCTTCGTGGCTTCATCATCAGCTAGTTGTGGAGCTTTTGGACCTTTGTAAGTCCTCAAGCTCATACCTTTCCTTTCCTTGCTTGCTAGATCTAAGTTTCCATGCATTTTATGGCTTGTAATGTTGGTTAGCATGCATGGAATCCATAAAGTTGGCAACTTTATGGATCATGGTGGTACCTTAAGCCTTATAATTCTCAGATCTGGATTTTGGTCATCGTTTTGGACTCCAAGTTTGAGTCCTGGACCTTTTTACTTCATTTTGACCCAAGTTGGTGTTTAAGTCATGTATTGGACATATGTGAGTGAAAAAGGTTCAATTTTTATGGTCCTTGGGGTCAAGGAAGACCCTATAGACTGTCCCATGTTAAGGCTTAATGGATTAGGAGCTTAATGCTCATTTTTGGTCAGATCTGGACTCACGACGTGAGAATGAATTTCGAGGAAGTTTCTGGGCCAAAGTCACGACCTCACGACGTGAGCATGAAGTGCTCACGACGTGAGCAACTCCTGTGCAAGTTTTGGACTCTTTGATTATGGGCTAGCTTGGTATTGGACTTATCTTTTGGTTTGGGCTCATAATGGACTAAGGATTTTAGAGTAATGGACTTCAGGTTGGGCTTGCCTTGCTGGGCTTTCCCTAATGGGCCTTGGATGATGAATTGGGTCTTAGTGGGCCTAATATAGTTCGACCTTGATTGGGCCCAATGGGCTCTTACTTTTGGGCAATCGAAAACTTATTGGTTCAGAAAAGTAATTGGCCTTTGGGGAAAGGCCCATGTAAGGATTTGGGCCCAATTTGGAAAATTGGGCCATTGATGGATTTTTATGGATTTGATAGTTTTAGGCCTTGGTTGTGAATCTTGTTGGGTCAGGGGTGAAACGGTAATTTCACCCCAAGTAAGGATTATTGGGTTTTGAATAAGTGTTATTTTGGTATTGATAGCTCGGGGAGCTGAAGGATAAGCAGTTTGGGGAATTGCCAGTTAGCAGTCAGAGGATTATCCGCGAGACTGCAGCAGTGCGAGGTGAGTCTCCTCACTGTTTGTATGGGTCTACGGCCACAATACCGGTCCATTTAGTTTATGTATGGTAGGAAGACCCGGGGGTTAGCCCTTGTCATTAGTAATGTTATATGTTCCGGATTACGATCCGATGCCGGGATAAGCCCGAGGAATGTTTGTATGCTTGGTGTCTTTGTGATTCTTGCATGTGTCTGTTTGTATGTTTCCAGAATTCAGTCTGATGCTGAGGTAAGCCCGAGGAATGTTTATATGCTTCTGGACTTCGGTCTGATGCTGGGCGGGCCCCGAGGAAGGTTCATATGTATGTTATTCCGGACTAAGGTCCGATGTCGGGGCAAGTTCGAGGAATGTTTGCATGATAGATTATACTTGTTGTCTGTTTGATACCTGTATGTGCTTGGTAGGGAGGTGAGTGTGGGCGAGGTCTCGTATCTCATCACTAGCTGAGTATGGACGGGGTTCCATGAGTCATCGGTAGCAGGACAGCGACGTGGCCCAAGTTAAGCGAGGCCTTAGGACAGGAAATGCATTTAGAGTATGTTTTCTTTATGTGCTAGTATGATTATATGATATTGTTGCATGTGTGTAGCTGGCGGAGCCCAGAGACAGGTGGGGCCTAAGAGAAACAGTTCTGTATACCGAGCGGGGCTTGATGCCAGGTGGGGCCTGGTGCCGGATAGAGTCTGATGTCGGGCGAGGCCTGATGTAGCGAGCGGGGCCCCAATATATGTGCTTGTATGTATGGTATTTGGTATTATGGGGAACTCACTAAGCTTCGTGCTTACAGTTTTCAGTTTTGGTTTCAGGTACTTGCAGCTGTAAAGAGAAGAGCTCAGGATGATTGTATTGCACACACCAAGATGTTTTAGTCTGGGATGTTTACGGTGATGTTTTGAAACTCTGTTAATAATGTTTGAGATATTATAACTTATGTTTTGATGAAATGATTTGATAACTACGGTTTAATTAATGATTTAAAACGAAATTTTTGGACTGTATTTTTGGGATGTTTCAGATTATTGACCCTGCATCAGGGGGGTCTGGGTGCCACATCTGGGTGGTGTACGTCAGGTTCTGATGGAGGAGGCCCACAAGTCCAAGTTCTCCATCCATCCTGGGGCGAAAAAGATGTATAGGGATCTTCGTCCTGATTTCTGGTGGCCCTGCATGAAACGGGATGTGGCCTAGTATGTGGAGCAGTGCTTGACTTGCAGAAAAGTCAAGGCCGAACACCAATGACCTCACGGCAAGATGCAACCATTGGAGATTCCCGTATGGAAATGGGAAGACATCGCTATGGATTTCATCACAATGCTTCCCCGGACTGCACGTGGAGTGGATGATTTGGGTAATCGTGGATCGGTTGACCAAGAGTGCTCATTTCATTCCGATCCAGGAGAGTATATCGGCTGAGAAGCTAGCCGAGATCTATGTACGTGAGGTGGTGGCACGTCATGGGGTGCCGGTGTTGGTTGTGTCAGACCGAGATGTTCGCTTCACTTCCAGGTTCTGGAAGCGGTTTCACGACGAGATGGATACTCATCTTCACTTCAGTACAACTTTTCACCCTCAGACGGATGGGCAGAGTGAGAGGAAGATTCAGACTCTGGAGGATATGCTATGCGCATGTGTACTGGATTTTGGTGGGAGTTGGGATACATATCTTCCGTTAGCAGAATTTTCGTATAACAACAGTTATCACGCTAGCATAGATCGACTCCCTTCGAGATGCTCTACGGGAGGAAGTGTAGGACCCTAATTTGTTGGGGTGAGGTCGGTCAGCGAGTCATAGGGAGTACCGAAGTGGTACTCAAGACTACTGAGATGATCCAGCAGGTCCAGAGCAGGCTCCAGATTGCTCAGAGCCGGCAGAAAAGTTATGCCGACAAGCGCCGATCGGATTTAGAGTTTTAGGTAGGATATATGGTTCTCCTGAGGGTGTCACCTTGGAAAAGTGTCATCAGGTTCAGGAAGCGGGGCAAGCTGGGTCCCAGGTACATCGGTCCGTTCAAGGTTTTGGCTTGGGTGGGATGGGTTGCGTATCGACTGGATCTTCCAGCTGAGCTTAGTCAGATCCACAACACTTTTCATGTCTCCCAGCTACCGAAGTGCTTAATGGACAATTCCGCAGTTGTGCCTTTAGAGGATATTCAAGTGGATGACCGCCTGAATTACATCAAGAGACCAGTAGCCATCCCCGACAGGAAGACAAAAACTTTAAGGAACAAGGTTGTACAGTTGGTGAAGGTGCATTAGCAGCACTGTAAGGGCTCAGAATGGAATTGGGAGCCAGAAGAGGAGATGAGGGGACATTACCTAAAGTTATTTGAGGCAGCAGACTTCAAGGACGAAGTCTGAGACAAATGGGAGAGAATTTTAACGCCTAGTTCCTGGTACGTATTTAATTTATTAATCATTCAAATTATAAGAGCAACTCGACGAGTTGGAAGCCCCAAACTCGTCGAGTAGAGATCGTATGGGCCGCATAATTTAAGTAACCTACTCGACGAGTTGGTAGGCCTCAACTCGACGAGTAGGCTGGCTGGGATGAAACCCTAATTTCCAGGGTTTTGTACCCTGTTTAAAGGACATAAACTCCTCTAACCAGCCCCTCAATAGCCTCCCTAAACCCTAAATCGTATTGTGAGCTCCTTGTTGAGAAACTAGAGGTTTTGAGTGGATTTTTATGTGTTCTTGTGCTTGGTGAAGGACTTGGAAGAACTAGAAGGTCATTGAGCTTAAGGAGAAGCACTAGATTTGGGATCTCGTTCGTCTTTGGCAACTTTCTGAGGTAAAAAGTCTTAAACTTGATGCTTAATAGCTTAGATCTCTCTTAGTTTTGTTTTATGGATCTTTTTGACCCCATTGTTGGAGCATGATAAACCTTCATAGTCCTGATGCTAAAAACTTCCATTCTCAGTGTTATTTGGTCCATAGATTCATAAAAAGGGTCCTAAACCCGTTCATGCTCAAGAAAAGACCATATCCATAGAAGTAGGTTGCTATATCTCAAGATTAGG
Organism: Lactuca virosa; assembly: GCF_052849685.1. NCBI lineage: Eukaryota > Viridiplantae > Streptophyta > Magnoliopsida > Asterales > Asteraceae > Lactuca > Lactuca virosa. Next base: position 221,282,798 of record NC_136434.1, on the reverse strand, counting down.
TTCATTTGAGGCATGCAAAGCCATCAAGTTGTCGACTTTACAGATGTATACCATGGAAACAATGTAGATCTATATTCTGGAACCTTAGATCTGAGTAAAGGGATTAATAGACTAAGAAATATGAGGAACTCGACGTGTTCATGAAGGAACTCGACGAGTTGGGTCGAACAATCCCGATTCTGTTAAAGGAAAGAAATCGGCGAGTTGGAGGAAAACTCGACGAGTTGCATCGCGATTATGTGATTCATGGGAACTCGACGAGTTGAAGGTTAAACTCGACGAGTTGAGTCAACTCGGAGCGTTGACTTTGACTTTGACTTTAATTTAACTTTGACGTTGGTCATAGCTGACCCTAAAGGGGTTTTGAGTATGAAATGGTATCTAAGTGGTTGTTTTGGTTCAGGAAGTGAGTAGAGCTGATTGCCGGGCAGAGACGTTTCAATTATCATCTGACATTAAGGTGAGTTTCCACCTGTTTTGTACGGGTCTAAGGCACCAATGCCTGCCCGTGTATAGTATGTGTGATGATTAGCAGCTAAGTGTGGGCAGGGCCCGTATCTTAGAATTATTTAAGTGTGGATATGAATTGGTAGATTTTGATTATCCTTGTTGTCTGTGTGATACGTGTATGTATGTCTAGATAACGGAGTGTGGGCGAGGCCCGTATCTCCTAGATAGCGGAGTGTGGGCGAGGCCTGTATCTCCCAGTTAGAGGAGTGTGGGCGGGGCCCGTACCTCCTAGTTAGCTGAGTGTGGGCGAGACCCGTATCTCATAGTTAGCCGAGTGTGGTCGGGGGCCTGTATCTCCTTGAGTGTGGGCGAGGCCCGTATCTCCTAGCTGCATGTTATGTGTATGGTATGTGGTAGTTTGGGGAGACTCACTAAGCCTCGTGTCACACCCCCAAACCAGGACGGCGGAAACGTTTGGGGGCGGTTGGAGTGAATTCATGTACAGTATCATAACAATTGAATAGTAATGAAACATAGCAACAGAAACATTCATACATTGAGATTTCAAGTATTACATTGTTTACAAAACTCAGTTGTTCAAAAGTTGAATACAAATAACTGAAAAGTAGGAAAAACATGAGATGACGACGTCGGCCCTCAAGAAGGGTTGAGTACCTGTCTGCTGGTTTCCTGAGAATACTAGTGATTTTGAAAAGTTTAAACAATTAAGTTGGTGAGTTTATAAGCATTTTTGCATAAAAAGGGTTTGTAACTGTTTCGCGAAAGATGGTTTCGTATATTTCCAGAAAATCCGATATTTTCTTTAATATGAACTGAAACTAAAAGTAATTCCTTTGTATCTTTTCATTGTAAAGTAATAATGTATATTTCCAAAAAAATGCAGTATTTTCTTAAAGGTGAACTGTGGTCTTAAACTCTAAGACCACGATGGAAGTGAATATCGTACAGAAAATAGTATATAGTTTCATTTCTTTCAATAAAACTAATGAAGTGTAAGCTTCCCGTAAACCAAATAGTTTCGCTAATCTTTATGTGAGTTCTTATAACGATGCTTGATATGACTATTATGCCTGAACAACGTTCTTCAGACGTCGGAGTTGGTAGACTTTTGTCACCCTAGACTTGCCGGTCTAACTGTAGCTAACAACTGAGGTGTGGGGCTGTCAATCCCGTATAGATCTATACAAAACGGTCTCGCTCTCCCTCCAGGCGACTCTGGTTATAACGCAAGACTTAAGGTGTACGCTAGGTAGGTATGGTGAAGGAAAGTCTCACAAGAGCATTAACACATTTACGTGAACTATGACTCCCCTTTTACTTGCAAACTAAGATAATTATACCTTTAAATAATTATATGTATCTTTGAAAAGTGTGGTTTGTGACTTCCAAACTATACCAATTATAGTTTATTATGAATGTTTTGTTAAGTACATTTATATAATCAAATATATAAACACATGTAAGTTATCATGTCTAGATGTTTTAAAAGATTATAACACATAAACTTACATCTAAACACAAGTATAAAACATTTAGTATGATGAGGAGAATTTCTAGTTTTTGACTTTTCTGTCCCTGTTTTTAGAAAAATCATCGTAAGCAGAAATTTGGATCCGTAAAATCTCAGAGCTTAGAAAATGAGTCTACTTTGTTCATAATTTTTAGTGGTCTCAAACCAGTGTGAAAATGTTCATCTTCACAGACTGGTTCGAAATCATTTCTGAAATGATAGGCAGTTTTGTAAAAATCACCATAAATTGTAGAAAAATCGTATGAATGCGTGCGAGTAGTCCTTAGAAAGGTATAGACCTGAACTATTTTCCTATTTAAAAAGTTTTGACATATATTAAGTTTAAGAACAGTAAAACAAACCGTGAACAGATCACAACTTTTCTGTACAAAGCTGATTTTTTTAAGCTTAGATATGTTTTAGTGACCTAACTTGTATTTTTAGTTTAAAAAGCCTTTAGATCATCCAAATAGGATTTTTTTTACTTGTATACCCCCCCTAAAACTTGGAAAAACTTGAAAATTAAGGGGTATGAACTCACATTCAGTGGATTTCTTAGTGGATAAAGAGATAAAGATGAAGATCCTCAAGCTTAGAACACTTGAAGATGGTTGAAGAACACTTGAAGATGGTATTACCCCATGTATAATAACACATATAAATGTGTGTAAATGTAACAAAACTAGTATGAATGTGTATAAAAACACTAGATTAACAAGGAATATTTACCAAAAATCGTAGGAACCAACTTGGAGGGATAGATCTTTGGAAGACTTGAACTTGTTCTTGAGAGTATTATGGAGGAATGAAGAAGATGAAGTATGTGACAACCGTCAATTTCTGGTCAAGTCAAAGTCAAATAAAGTCAACAAGTCAAAAACCGGTCAACTCAACTAACCCTTGTATATTGGGGTTTACATTATGTTTACTATTGTACAACTCACTATCTTAATGCAAAGTATCACTTAGGGTTTTCACGTGTTTGGAAAATCTAAACCCTAATCAGGGTAAATGATGTAGCTATTCGATAAAATACTATTACATACCCTACGGGGGCATATAACACTCATAACAAGGTTTAACGGGGCTTACGAACCTCGCATTTCGAGGCTAAACACTCACAAAGGTCACAAACAAAGTCTCTCTAAATCTCTCTCACTCTATCTCTCTCTCTCTCTCCCAAATCTCTCTCAAAATCTCTTTCAACTTTTTATAATCATTCGGGGCATCCCGACCCATAACTTAGTCAAACACCACTCGAAACGGGAAGATTTCTTGAAAAACAGCCATGTAGGGCCGGAACCACTATATGAACTGAAGCCTCCCTATAAGAACCGAAACTAGCTATAAGAACCGAACCTTCCAAGACTGAAACCTCTTAAAAACCGAACCTGCTTAAGGACCGAACTCACCCTTCGGTTCGGATCAGACCCTTCGGACCGAAGCTTCATCTGCTCTCGGTTCATTTCTCATTTGCCTTCGATGTGACACTTTCGCCTGTGAGCTTCTCGGACCGAACCTACTTTCGGTCCTCAGCATCATGAACCGAACCCTTGCAGGTTCGCTCCTCATTTCCCGGTTTTCGACCATCTTCGAGTTTTGAGCCCGTTTTTCATGTTTTTAACGTGGGATACTCACCCAAACCCATATTTTATCATTTTCAACCCTCTAACATCAGGATTTATCCATATCTTGGAGTTTTCTAAGATATAATCCATAAAATTGAGTAGGATAAACGTGCAAAGTACAAGAAGGTACTTTGACTTTTCCCATAAAGCTATGACAACAAGCCATCTACCATACCTACTCTATGACAACCTCCAGTCACTATTCACACCTTACCTTATCAAATCACTGTCCTTTATGCACCTTCTAACACTCCATATGTTTCTCTAACCAAATCTTAGACAAACACTACCTTCTCTTCTAAGACTTCACACTTCTCACCAAAATACAAACCCATTTCTCTCTCACATTCTTTCTCTAAACTCGAGATTTCAAGGCCGTTCTTGAGCATTCTCCTTCACTCTTGGTAAGTATCTTCATCCTACACTTGAATAATCTACACTCCTTCACTCAAATCATGGTTCTCTTATACAAATATCGTCATATTTGTTCTTAGGATCTTCGAATCTTCAAGCATCTCCCAAGTGTTCTTGACTTGGAAACTCATTTTCTTCATCATCCATCCCAGAAAATCACTCAAGGTGAGTTCATACCCCTACATTTTCATGTTTTCTTCAAATTTGTGGGGGGAGGGGGGGGGGAATACAAGTTAATACTCCAAAAAAAACTTAGCTAAACTCAAACATCAGCTTTCATCAGAAAAGTTTAGTTCCATTCACGGACTGTTTTGAACATCTTAAACTTTTTAGTTTTCAAAACTGTACAAGGGGAAAATAGTTCAGGTTTATACCTTTCTAATGACTACTTGCACATGTTCATACGATATTTCTACAATTTATGGCGATTTTTATAAAACTGCCTATCATTTCAGAAACAACTTCGGACCAGTCTGTGAAGTTGAACATTTTCACACAAGTTAGAGACTTCTAAAACTCATAATAAAAATTATGAAAAACCTAGATACATTTTCTAAACTCTCAGAATTTACGGATTCAGTTTTTGACTTCATATGATTTTTCTGTGATTTTACTAAAACAGTGCAGAAAAGTTAAAAGGTAGTTAAACAGCTTACAATATTAACAACACTTTGTAACATGCTGAGCAAAGTGTATAACAATAAGTTTCTAAATGTTGGATGCATTTATTGTTAGTTTATCATCATAAACATAAATTAGTCATTCATGATAAGGTTTTTCATTCACTTCGAATACATACAATAAACTATAATAGACATAGTTTATGGATTTTACATTACAAACATACTACATAAAGGGGATTTACTTCCACCACAGAAAAGGTTTTACATTCAAACCACACGTAAACTCGTTAACGTAAGTTGTGAGACAATTCTTCATTGTACTTTTAGAGTACGGGTTAAAATTCCTGTAAGTTATAACCAGAGTCTCTTGTAGGGAGAGCGTGATAATTGTGTATAGATCTATATTGGGATTGACACCCCACACCTTCCTGCTAGCTACAGCTGGACCTGCAGGTCTACGGGTGACAAAAGTCATAACATTTCTAACGTCTGAAAAACATTGTAGCAGGTCATCTAGTTGTAGTATGGTTATAGCGACTCACATAGGGAGTTAACAAGACTTGAAGTTTACGGGAAATTCTACTTTAAAAAGGGGTTTTATCTATTTAAAACTGCATACTTCGTTACAATTACGAAACACACTCATACATTCGGTCTTGGGATTTAAGACTACATAATATTTTATAAGGAAAATATTTGATTTTTCTTGTGTATACATTACATTTATAAACAAAGGTTTTCCAACACTACATCCAAAAGCTTATGAACTCACCAACTTAATTGTTGACACTCTTTCAAAACTATTTGTATTCTCAGGAAACCAGTGAAACAGGTAACCAAATGCTTTTGAGGATGGGACGCAAGACGTCAATTTAATACATTTTTGTCATCGTAATGTAATTGATTTTGAAACATGTAATTCATACTATAGTGTAACTTTTTCAATTATATTTATGATGGTTGTGTTTGCTTTGGTCACTATTATAGTCATTGTTATGATACTGTACATGAAGTCATTCCCACCCCCGGACGTTTCCTCCATCCTTGGTTTGGGGGTGTGATAGATTGGTATCAGAGCATTGTTTATAGTCAACTAAGTATATCGAACCACATAAGATATACAACTATAAATGCATTGGGACTAAAAGTCTCTGATTAAACATTTGCATACAACTATACTTTTAGAAATAATAAAGCATTATTTTTTTAAAGTATAAGAACATGCATACATACTAGTATAGTGTCGTAACTAGGACAAATACAAAGTAAAAATAGATGAGTTGTACACCATGATTGTGCCTTGGGATATGTAATCAAGTCTGGGAGGAATATAGCCTGATCAACTATATTCATCCGAGAAGTGACTAGCATATACCAGGGGATAGTCGTAGTGGGCGACAAGTCTATCAACTTACCAACACCCATACAAGAAACACGTTAAGAATCAAACACAACCGTTAAAACTACTATAAGAGTATTTTATGTTGCTTTAGCGCCATATTTCTAGATTCATTATGTGCCTCTTACACCCCTATTCTCGCACAGACGTCATGGCAGGATTCCACTTACCCGGAGACCCCTACTTCCCGAACCAGGGGAACGGTGGTTGGTTAGAAGAAGAACCAGAAAAAGATCCCAAGGAAGTGTTCGAGGAGGAACCAGAAGAAGACCCCGAAGAAGTTGAAGAAGAAGAACCCGAAGAAGACGAAATTAAAGAGGAGATGGAGGAAGATGAAGACGAAGAGGAGTCGAAAGAGGAGCTGGAGGTCATCAATCCTCCTTACATAGCCAGGGTGCCCACGAACCGTTTTGGATACAACGGGCTTGGGCCCCGTTGGGCAACAGTGATCGAGAGATGGAGTCGTCAACAGCGACAACGATCACCATTTGGCGATCAACGTGGTTACTATGACCTCAATCATGGAGGACCGGCTGACAGGGCCCTCCCAGTCGTGATCTAGCAAATCACGAACCTATGGGACCAGAATAGGGAAATGACAGATCGAGTTCGGGATCTCAACGCTGTTGCAGAAGCCACCAATGCACGTACTAGGGATTTGGAAAGAGACTTCTATCCCATGGACCAACTCATCGAGGACCTTACCACCGCTCGGGCGGAGGTAAGGGAGTACCAGGAAAGGCAGGGGGTCTCGAGGAGATAGTGATCGCGGCCGAACGCCGGATTGCGGAGCTACAGGGAGCCTCGACATTGTCTAAAGGCCCGCAAGGGACCAACTGATACCACCCACCTCAAGTAGTGCTTGCACTACTCACATTTTGTTATAAACTAGGTTTACGATTATGTGTTGGGGCTACTCTTTCCTGTTAGTAGGTTTAACCCTGCGTCTAAGTGACTACACTAGTCGAAGGGTCTATGTGCTGTCAAAATTTTCCGTTACATTGATATAATGTAGACCTTCTGTAAGGTCAAATTTTCCTAAAAACATATACTAAATTGTATCAATGAAAATTGGCATGCATTCTATTTCATTAGGAGTTTACCTCGGATTTCATAACATAGTATTAAAAACGATTTGCTTATGGTAACTCTGAGATTATTCAATATATACCTCGAGGTTATATGTAATTAAGAGGCGATCGACTTAGAAATGGTGAGTCCGCCTTGGATCCTGTTCCTTGTAGTGTGTATGATCCCTCGAGTTATGATGAGTATTCTAATGATTATTATGGTGTCTTTTCGGTATAGTGACGCTACACACTAGACCAGTTGGCAGTTCAAGTGCCGGTGAGGGATCAGGCTCGGGCTGTGGAGTAATTCTGGGAATGACGAGCAGACTCGTCGAGTTCCATGAGTGCACTCGACGAGTAGGGTCAACATGGACTGTTGACTCGAGTTTGACTTCTGTTGGCTTAGGATTGGTCAACCCTGTCTTTGGGAAACCATGGAGGGGTAAAATGGTCCTTTCCCACTTCAAGAGAGAGATAAAGAGAGATAACTTAGCGAAATGTGCAATATTAAGAGTTAATTAGATAAACTTATCTTATGTGATTTGGAGGAGGCTAGACTGGAGATTTGTGTGCGAGAGTATTCATTCACTCAACTTACTTACGAGGTGAGTCTTCTCACTATACTTGCCTCGAGTGGTATATTGTGTGATTGAGCTGTTATTGTGTTTATTTATGTCTTTGACATTATGCGTTATGTCTTTGTGGTTTATGCTGAATATTGTTACTATGAGTTTACTGAGCTGGGACCGGAGGGTCCCACTGAGGCACACTGACCGGAGGGTCTTATCGAGTTATAGCCTAGAGTGGCTAATGAGTTATATGTGGTATTTTGGGGAACTCACTAAGCTTTATGCTTACCGTGTTATGTGTTTCAGGTACTTCCGATGATCGCGGGAAGGCCCGGCTTGATTGTACACACACTCGCTTTGGGGGATATATTTTGGAGGATCCTGGTTTATGTGATAAACATCTTTTGATAAATAAATTGTACTAATGTTGATACTTGAGATTTCGGGAAAAATGATATGTGATTTTTATGTTAAAAATGAAAATTTTGGTTTGAAAATTTCGGTGTTACAAGTTGGTATCAGAGCCTTGGTTTGAGGGATTCGGATGCACCTCCGGGTGTGCTTGGACTCAAACTGAGGATTGGAGAATTTTTTTCTAAAGAAATGATTTTTCTAAAAACGAGAAGGAGCTTAAAGAGAAAACGAGTTGGAGCGGTGTGTACAATCAGCCAGAGCCCGAACAGTGATTTCCCAAGATACCCTTAGTTTGTGTTATGAGATATTTATGAAATGTTCTGTTAGGGTTGCATGATAGAAATTAGGCTAGGTATTTCATATTCTAGGGCTAGAGCTGCCTGATTTATGATGCCTTAGTCTAGGAGATGTTCTTGAACAGTGTTACCTGCTATTCGCTCTGAGTATGTTCTGAGTTTTGAGTCGAGAGATAATCTAGGAAGAGATACCTAGGTGAGCTTGAGAGGAGTCTTCCGAGAGAGTAGTCGGTGGATCGTGGGATGTATAGTATTTGTGAATTAGAATCCTAGGAGGAGGACTTCGGGTGACGGCGGACTTGGTGTGGAAGGTAGTATTGGGCCCGTACTACTGAAAGCACCAGATCGGCAGGCAACTTAAGTACAAATCCTTAGGGTTCTAAGGAGCGAGTGAGCGAGTGCGAGTATACTCGAGCGAGACTCTGATTATTTTGTGTTGTGTTTCAGAGACATCATGGTGGGTACACGCCACAACCCCGGGAGCAGTGAGACTAGTGATGATGAGCTTCGTAGGATGATTCACGAGGAGGTGGCCGCAGCTATTCGAGCGGAGATTCCGGAGATGTTTGGGTCTATTAAGACCACTTTCATTGAGACTTTAGATGAGCGGTATGCTGCTGTTACTGAGGCCGCCGCTTCTGCAGCCACCGCAGCTCTCGCTGCTGCCAGACCACAGGGAGGTGACTCGTTGCTGTACCGGGAATTCAACAACACGAAGCCACCAGAGTTTGATGGGGTTAGGATCCGATTGCGGCGATGAGGTGGATCTCGGATATCGAGGGATGTTTCTATACTTGTTCATGCCCAGAGCATTTGAGGGTACGGTTCGCGCTGAACCAACTTCGTTTGGGAGCGAAGGACTTGTGGAAATTTGCGACAACCAACTTTACTCCTGCAGAGCATACTGCAGTGACTTGGGAGAGATTTGTGATGATGTTCCGTGATGAGTATGTTCCCCCGGTGGAGAGGGAACAATTGGCCCAGGAGTTTATGTCCCTCAGACAGAAGACAAAGTCGGTGACTGAGATTACTCGGATGTTCCACGAGAGGGCGTTGTTCTGCCCTGAGCATGTGTCGACTGAGCAGTCACCCATGAGTCGTTATTTGAGAATTTTGAGGAGGGACATTCGAGAGTTCATGGAGAACTCGTCTTACCGTATATTCGCTGAGCTGCAGGCGAATGCCAGGAGGAGAGAGATCGAGCTGGAGACTCAGGCGAGGGAGGACGCAGAGTCTCAGGGGAGAGACCGGCGACCGGCGCAATCGCAGCCGGAAGCCAAGCGGGCTAAACCCGCTGATCTGAGACCAGGAGGCCAGAAGGGCCGCACTTGTGGCAAGTGCAGCAAGAGTCACGAGGGATCTTGCCGGACAGGGATTTGCTACAAATGTGGCAAGGAGGGGCATATCGCGAAGGATTGCCCCAAGGGTTTTGCAGTCTGTTTCCACTGCAATTAGACCGGCCATCGGAAGGCCGAGTGTCCTCAGCTTATTCAGGGATCAGCACAGGGTTCCACTCCTGTTGCATTGCGTGTTACTAATGCTAGGCCGGTGAAGGCCGAGGTTCCGAAGGCTCGTGGAAGAGCTTTCCAGCTGACAGCGGAGGAGGTCCGCGCAGCACCAGATGTTGTGGCTGGTATGTATTCCTCTATTTATCCATTTATTTGCTCTGTGCTTCTTTTATGATTATCATGTGCTATATTTAGGTACATTTCTTGTGAGTTATGTACCTGCTTTAGTGTTATTTGATTCAGGTGCGAGTCGATCCTTCGTATCCATAGCCTTTAGTCGTCACATTGGCATCCAGTGTGAGGCGTTGAGTCGACCTCTAAGGGTTTCTATAGCTGATGAGCATGCGGTTTTTGCTACTGAGGTGTTCCGAGGATATGTGCTGGAAATTTTTGGCGTCAAGTTTCCGATCGACCTGATACCGATCGCGATGGGAGATGTCTGTGTCATTGTGGGTATGGATTGGTTGAGCCATTTTGGAGCAGTGATCGACTGCGAGCGTCAGTTGGTGACTATACGAGACCCTAGTGGGGGAGTACTTACAGTGTATGGCGAGGGTACCAGATCTGGGTAAGCTTTCTGCTCTGCCGCCAGGGCAAGGCAGAGTTTGCAGCAGGGTTTTATGGGTTTCTTGGCGTACGTGATGGATACGTAAATTGTGTCACAGAGACCGAGATCTGTATCCGAGGTTCCGATAGTATGCGAGTTTCCTGATGTGTTCCCCGAAGAGTTACCGGGTGTGCCTCCCGAGAGGCAGGTGGAGTTCCGGATTGATTTGATTTCGGGTGCGGCACATATTGCCAAGGCACCCTATCGCCTTGCGCCACCAGAGATGTAGGAGTTATCCTCTCAGCTCCAGGAGCTGCTGGGGAAAGGGTTCATTAGACCGAGTAGCTCACCGTGGGGAGCTACGATCCTTTTTGTCAAGAAAAAGGATGGTTCGCACCGAATGTGCATTGATTACCGGGAATTGAACAAGTTGACGGTCAAAAACCATTATCCACTTCCGAAGATCGATGATTTGTTCGATCAGTTTCAGGGGGCATCTTGGTTCTCCAAGATTGATCTGAGGTCTGGATATCATCAGATGAGAGTTTGCGAGGAGGATATTCCGAAGACGGACTTTAGGACTCGTTATGGGCACTATGAGTTTGTGGTGATGCCCTTCGGGCTCACCAACGCACCAGCGGCATTCATGGACCTCATGAACCAGGTGTGTAGGCCCATGTTGGATCGATCGGTGATCGTGTTCATCGACGATATTGTTGTGTACTCGAGATCCAGAGAACAGCACAAGGAGCACCTTAGAGAGGTTTTGGGAGTTTTGAGATCGGAGAGGCTATATGCCAAATTCTCCAAGTGTGATTTCTGGTTATGAGAGGTTCAGCTCCTAGGGCATCTCGTTAATTAGAATGGGATATTGGTCGACCCGGCCAAGATTGAGGCAGTCATGTGATGGGAGGTGTCGAGATCCCCATCCGAGATCAGGATTTTTCTAGGATTGGCCGGTTACTATCGGAGATTTATCAGGGATTTCTCCAAGATTACAGTTCCTCTCACCAAATTGACCTGAAAGGGTGTTACTTTTGTTTGGGGGCCTGAGCAGCAGGCATCATTTGAGACCCTTCGCCAGAGATTATGCGAAGCTCCAGTGTTAGCCCTTCCGGAGGGAGTGGAGGACTTTGTGGTTTATTGCGATGCGTCTATCTCAGGGATGGGTGCAGTGTTGATGCAAAGGGGTCACGTCATAGCATATGCGTCGAGGGAGCTGAAACCTCATGAGACGAGGTATCCCACCCATGATTTGGAGTTAGGAGTGGTGGTGTTCGCCCTCAAGATTTGGCGCCACTATCTTTATGGCGTGCAGTGTACCATATACACGGACCACAAGAGCCTGAAGTACCTCATGGATCAGCCCAACTTGAATATGAGACAGAGGAGGTGGTTGGATGTGGTGAAAGATTATGACTGTGAGATCTTGTATCATCCGGGAAAGGCTAATGTGGTAGCCGACGCCCTGAGCCGTAGAGCCGAGAGCGCTCCGATCCGAGATGTGTGTATGAGGATGACGGTGATGACTCCAGTTTTAGATACCATTCGAGAGGACCAGGTGGAGGCCGTGAGACCGAAGAACCGCAAGAGGGAGCGGGTGATTGGGCAGGTGTCTGAGTTTGTGACAAACAGTCGTGGGCTTATGACTTTCCAAGGGCGGATTTGGGTGCCCTATACTGGCGGAGCTCGCCGTGTTCTGATGGAGGAGGTGCATAGATCGAGATTCTCGTTCCACCCAGGAGCCACCTGTTGGGTTTTGAGCATTCTAACACTCCTAAGTGTACATGCAACCCTAAATACCTTGGATCTATGTTTTCTCTATTATACATGCAAATATGAATATCCAAGGTATTATCCTAACTAGCATACCAAAACATTGATACATATGAAATAGAACAAGTTAGAATACATACCTCTTTGATGTAGAATGACTCCATGAAGCTCGAGAGCCTAGTGCCCCAAGTGTGACACCTCAAATGGTTCATACAACATCATATGCTTTTGGAATAACTTAGAGAGAAATACACACTTCATGAAAATCGGCTAGCCCTCATGTTCATACTCTAGTGGCTAATTTTCCCAATGATATGATCTTTATATAGTGTCACAATTAGGGTAAACCCTAATTGTCATGGCTTTCCATTTCCTTGGATCCATGGGTTCAAATACACCATGGAGCACCCATGGACCATCCTATGGGTTTTAGCCCAACTTGATAATCCATGAAGCATTAGCCCACTATACAAGTATGGATGATTTACACAATCAACCTATATATTTAATTAGTCTTCTTTTGATCACTTAATTAATTCCAAACTAATTCTTGATCAATACTAATTAAATAATCTTATTAATATATTAGAACTTATAATATATTAATAAACCTTAAGTATTATTTCTCTCATTTTAGTCTATCCAAATGCATGATGCCATGCAACCCAAATGGACCATGCCGAGTCGGGTTAAGTACATACCAAATATAGTTATGGACTTAGACACTAATCCAACAGTCTCCCACTTGGATAAGTCTAAAACTATTATTGAGTATGACTTCAAAACCTAACTGGCAATCGTAGCTCTCAAAAGCTGCTGTCGAACTCAGACCTCGTCGATGCACTCTGACCTTTGTCAATGACTTGTCCATTAGATAAGGGATCATATATTCCTCCATTCTAGATATCGTATGGACTGAGACATGGATTATCAATCATTCTCTCAGTCCATTTGTTGTTTCCCGATTTCTGATTTATGATGACTGACTGATTGAACAAATCAAATCAGTCCTGGCTTGGCCAAGCACTCACATGTGTCATCGCTAAATCATCGAGGGGCCCATAGATATCGCTTTTATCCCGAAGGTAAAAGGAATGGATAAACTTTGACTCATATGGCTTGTTCTACTACTTGTTGAATCATACACAAAGGCACGTTTTATAACATTGAGTTACCAATGCGGTTTCATGCAATCAATGTATAACCAACTCATAGTAACAACTCATATCTCTAGGTTTTAAGAATATAAGATATTATTGTCTCATGATCACTCGTGATAAAATCCATGAAGTGATTCAAATGAGCGTGGGTTGAATCCAATACTCAGAACTTATGAGCAATCATGAGTGTTGTAGCATCGCTTTGTCCAACATCTTAGACCTCTACAAGCCAACCCATGACAGTCTTGATTCATATCTACTTCCAACATATGACCGACTGTGGATAGTTTGAATAACTTAGTCATTCGGGAAGAATAACCTAGTTTATTCTGGAAGTCAAAACATGCAAAATGAAACGCAAGAATAATTGAATCCAATATGGTATCAAAACCTATGAATATAAATAAGACACTTTTATTTATCACCATACTGATTACTCATTATTCATTGTTTCGGTTTTATCAACTTTATACTTGAATTAAAAAACACTAGTTGTCCCATGCTCCAAGAAAGTACACTATGTTTTTCAAAACAATAGCTTTGCCATACACCAAGTATGCACTCTATGTTTTCTATGATCCTTACTTTGTGAAATAAACCAATTGAACATAATTTCAATGATTCTAATTTCACACTCCCAAATCCTTATCGAAAAATGTGAGAATTTCAAATTCCTATCATTTATCGAAATCTGTTTAGATTTTAAACTTATATGCACTGACCCTCCTGTAATGAATATGTACAAAGTCACAAAGACTTGTCAACAGTCATTATAAGGTATTCCAATGGAGATCAACTCCATGGAAACTAAGTCTCATATTCAAAGTACATTGCTTTGAACATGCTTCTTGCATTAAGTTTTCTAATCATACACAGATAACTTCCACCTATGGAGACAACTCCATATTCTCATTTTGACTATCACTTCTGAACAAGAGATGCCTCTTTTTAGAATATGTCAATATGGTCCTTCCAAAATTAGCACTATACTTCCAACTGTCCCTGAGCAACCAATCTTTGTTAAACCTTAGATTGTCCTCGACAATTGCTTAATCCTTTTAGTCATATCCAATTCTAGACCTTTTCCCTTCTTAATGCCCCAGACATTTGGAAAATTTTAGAAAGGATGAATATTATAGCACATGCAATCGATGCTATATCCGAAGCATATGGGACACGATTCAAGATGTCTCACATAAAGACATGATACTAGACCAGTCCTTTTGCTACAATATTTCTATTTGACAAGTTCTTATAATTCAGATTATGAAAAGGGATGCCGTAATCATAATTAAATTTTAGAACACAAATAATAGACCCATATATAGAATTTCCTTATGTTGAGTCATTCCAACACAAAATTCATATATATCCTTGACTAAAGATGATTAAAACCTCAATCTAAGATTTTAGAATTGAAATGAAGTATAATTTCCTCTCCCTTAATTATAGCAAAACAACTTTTCAACCCCTGCAACTCCACGAATTGAAACTTTTGTTTTCTATAATTAACATTGCTAACTTGCAACCTTTATCATAATTATCATGCTCCCACTAACATGATGATTATTAGCATAACACTTATGCTCCCACTAGCTTTGACATGTACTCAGAAATCAGCCGGACTTCTAGAAATCAATACTTTATTGACTTTCTTACCAAAGTTCAGACTTCTGATACGAGATGCTTTGATAAAACTTTATCAAAATCATACACCTTTCCTTAGATAGCATGCATGTGTGTCTAAACAATTTTAGAACTATGAAAAGGGATGCCGTAATCATAGTCTCAATTGTTTAGACCTTTTGCCATCTGCTTCAAATCTACTTGGTGGAAGTGTTTCCTCACCATCATTTTCATGAATCGGAGAGAAACCTTATGACCCTTAGATTTTATGGTGTATGTGTTCTTATCCATGTGAATCGTCAAAACCATAGTCACAAGACAAGGATAATGACAAATCTAAACACATATGGACAGAACTTATGCAATCTTAACTTCTTGCCACCTGGCAGTACAGGGCCTGTCATTGCTTCCAAGTTGTTATGCAACCAATTGAGAACTTTCTGAACTCCTATGCAAAGCCAACTTTAACTGGAATGGGCACAGAATATCTCAACACGATAGGTTATAAACCTCAAGTCGTGTGCTAGTGAAGAACCTCAGGTTTTATTCTTGATTAGTTCTTGAGACTTTCAAGACCTTTAAGACTCCCACTGTCCTCTTGACATATAAGACTATCTTGCCAAATATTCAAGAGATAGTGCGGATTCTTTATCAAGATAAACACTTCACACAAATGGTCTTAGTCGATCTTTGTTTTATCCAAAACATCACAACTTACCAACTTCAAATGTACAAGAGTAGAAACCATTTTACTCTTACATTTGACAACTGTTATATACCTTCTTTAAGATGTGTCACTCAAGTTACAATCTTGGAGCATGACTCTAAGAATTGTTTTTGGAACAAAGTATGACTCATCTTAAGTGAAAACCCCTTTTTGGGGTGTGTTTTGGCATTTTAAGCTCAAAATGCCATGCATGAACGTAAAGCCTATGACTTTACGTGATAGATGAGCCTTAGGAGTGTAGATCCAGAGTTTGGGGAAATTTCCTGCCTTGAAAACGACTGAATGAGAGATGAGTCTGAATGGACTCGCCGAGTCAAGAAGCCGACTCGACGAGTCAGATGGGGTTGTCCTGATGGATTAGATCGTACAACAACTCGGCGAGTTGACGGGTCAACTCGGCGAGTTAAGTCAGACTTTTGAGTAATTCTGGGAATGACGAGCAAACTTGTCGAGTTCCATGAGTGTACTCGACGAGTAGGGTCAACATGGACTGTTGACTTGAGTTTGACTTCTGTTGGCTTAGGATTGGTCAACCCTGTCTTTGGGAAAACATGGAGGGGTAAAATGGTCCTTTCCCACTTCAAGAGAGAGAGAAAGAGAGATAACTTAGCGAAATGTGCAATATTAAGAGTTAATTAGATAAACTTATCTTATGTGATTTGGAGGAGGCTAGACTGGTGATTTGTGTGCGAGAGTATTCTTTTACTCAGCTTACTTACGAGGTGAGTCTTCTCACTATACTTGCCTCGAGTGGTATATTGTGTGATTGAGCTGTTATTGTGTTTATCTGTGTCTTTGACATTATGCGTTATGTCTTTGTGGTTTATGTTGAATATTCTTACTATGAGTTTACTGAGCTGGGACCGGAGGGTCCCACTGAGACACACTGACCGGAGGGTCTTATCGAGTTATAGCCTAGAGTGGCTAATGAGTTATATGTGGTATTTTGGGGAACTCACTAAGCTTTATGCTTACCGTGTTATGTGTTTCAGGTACTTCCGATGATCGCGGGAAGGCCCCGGCTTGATTGTACACACACTCGCTTTGGGGGATATATTTTGGAGGATCCTGGGTTATGTGATAAACATATTTTGATAAATAAATTGTACTAATGTTGATACTTAAGATTTCGGGAAAAATGATATGTGATTTTTATGTTAAAAATGAAAATTTTGGTTCGAAAATTTCGGTGTTACAACAATAAAGAGTAAACTCCAATCTTGGTGATAGGTGAAACTTTCCTATTCCCCATGATCAAGTTTATCTTCCCGTGCTCCACATCCTCACTTCTTTTTAGGCCCTGCAAATCATAACAAATGTGAATTCCACACCCTATATCAAGGACCCAAGAATTAGTATGTGGTGAGGTATTAGACAATATAGTGTAAATACCTTCATGGGTGGGTTTCACTTTCCCATCCTTAAGATCCTGCAAGTACTTGGGGTAGCTTCACTTCCAGTGCCCTTTTTCCTGACAGTAGAAGCATTGTGCATCCTTCGGGGTTGGAAGAGGGAGTGGCAGAACCACCTTTTGTTCCACTCGATTAGGAGCCATCAAGAGACTTTCCCTTGGTACCCTTCGAAGGGGTCTTCCTCTTTTTCCCTTTACCTTGCCCGATTGCCAGAACAGGGGAGGTGGTAGGAGTGGTAACAACATTCTTACCTTTGAGACTACTTTCAGCAGTCCTCAAAAGTCCTTGAAGTTTGCTAAGTGTGACCTCCTCCTTGTTCATATGATAGGTCATGCGGAACTGATCATAACAGGAGGGTAGGGAGTGTAGAATAATATCTATTTCTAACTCCTCATCAAGGTTCACATTTAACTTTAGCAAACGGTCCACGAATCTTTACATTTTCTGCAGGTGGCCCGTGATGGATTCTCCATCCTTCATTTTCGTTGTTATCATAGAGGTGATGATTTCATACCTTTCCTGACGAGCACTCTGATGGTATCTTTCCATCAGGTCCTGGTGCATCTCATAAGGGTAGAAATCTTCATAGGATTTCTGGAGTTCTGCTGTCATGGTAGTCAACATGATACAAGACACATTAGTGGCATCCTTCTCATGGGTAGTGTACTTAGCAATCTCCTCTGGAGTAGAAAAAGACTCATCAATAACCTTTAGCTCCTTATGAAGGACATACTCCTTGTCTTCATAGTGAGTGACCATCCTCTTGTTTCTAATCCAATCATTGAAATTACTCCCATAAAAAATGACTCTCCCACAAAGATTCATGAGAGAAAAGGAGCCAATAGGGTTTGAGCCAGAAGCATTGTTGGAAGACATCTGGAAAGGAAGAAAGACAAGTTTAGATTAGATAAAGAGTCCTTAATAAGACACCCAAAATGAAATATTAAGGCTAGGACCCAACACAATATTTTATAACTTGGAAGATGGATGCCGTAATCCAAGCTACAAAATATTTGAAGGTAGGTAAATGACGATTTACCAATTTCCACCATGAAAAACGAAACAAATTATTAGGTTTTAATTGGATTGAAACTCCTAGATCATTTGAGATTCATTGAACGATTCAATGGCATGTTTAAATCTCGATTATGCCCTTCAAGTTTGTGACTGGGATACCGAGGATCACAAACAATGTGTGCATAACCATGCAAATTAACTTGGTACTATTAATTTTATCACCTAACCGATGTGTCGGTTAACAACACACGCTCCACCGATCTATGATAAACCTTAAGCCACCCTTTGCCACCCTTGTTAAGTCCAAGTTAGTGTGTCGGTTAACCACACACGCTCCACTAACGACTTTAGCAAGGTGAAAAGTGTAATTTCATGGGTTAGCATCAATTTCACATTTTCCTAAAGTAACTAAGATTGAGAATTTATAAAATGTTTAGTTACTTTATATTTATCATTATACTTTTAATGAGAATTATAGTCTTTGTCCTACCCGTTCGGCTAACAACCCTCCACCAGTCAAAGAAGCGGTGGGTGAGAGTGGACACCCATTAAGCTGCCATTTTATAGGCAATAACCTTATACCCCCCCTCCCCCTCCTTATAGACCGGCTTCGTGAATGAGGCCTACTAACGGTAAGACTGACTTGTTCTTATACATATATATATATATATATATATATATATATTATTAACTTATAATACTATAAAGTATAAGGGTTGAATTTTAAACTTTTAAAATTCTAGGGTTTGGAATTAAAGTATTAGTGTGTGACTTTACAAATTCCAAAACTTGAGGGCAAGTTTTGAAACTATTCAAAACCTTTCATTAACTTATGAGTTTTAATGATTTTAATGAAAAGACTTTTGGAATTCCATAACTTGAGGACAAGTTATGGAGTCCATTAAAATTATTTAGATCAATAATTAAACTAACAAATATGTCAAATAATTTCTATGATCTAACAAAACTCATAAGCATGCATAATTCATATCAAGAATTTTCAAGAATCATATGAACTTAATATAAAACTTGAAACTTTGACAATTATCATTGAAATTGGATAAGCACAATCATTACCACATCAAAAACATGTTTAACAATCTAAAAACAGTTTAGGGTAATGACCCTAGTCCAATTCCAGCAACAAAACTCGAAATTCTGAACTCAGGGCCTCCTACTCGCCGAGTGCAAGAACCTACTCGGCGAGTAGGATGAGTTTTCACATGGACTCGTCGGGTCCCCCATGGACTTGCCGAGTTCACTGAACAGTGAGCAGAAAAATTGATTTTTTAAGCAATTTGCATCAAGTATAATTGAAAACTAGCCTAGTCTCTGATACCACTGATGAGTTTTGAGCATTCTAATACTCCTATGGTGTACATGCAACCCTAGAAACATTGGATCTACGTTTTGTCTATTATACATGCAAACTTTCGTTTTTCCAAGGTTTCATCCTAACTAGCATATGATTGGGGTATATGTAATATAAAAACTAGTAGAATGACATACCTTTCTTGTTGCTTGGATTCCTTAAGACCTTGTGATCCTAGCACCCCAAATTTGATGCCTCAAATGCTTCACACAACACCACCAACAACTTGGAATAACTTGAGAGAAGATTGATATGCACCAAAATCGGCTAGCCCTCACTAGAATCACTTAAGTGCCGATTTTACAAGGATGAGGCTTCTTTATATAGTGTGCATATTAGGGTTACACCATGTAACTCATGCCTTCCCACATTCCTCATGATCTATGGGTTTTAGACTCCATGGAGCATCCATGGGTCACCACATGGGTTTAGCCCATCATGAAGAATTATGGATCATAAGCCCACTATATAAGAATGAATGATTTACCAAATCAATCCCCATTTATTTAATTAGTCTCTTTAGATCACAAAATTAATTCCAAACTAATTCTTGATCAATACTAATTAAATAATTCATATTAATATATTAGAACTTATAATATATTAATAAACCATAAATATCCTCTTCTCACAAAAGTCTATCCAAATTGTTCCAATGCCATGCAACCCAAATGGACCATGCCAAATCGGGTCAAGTACATACCAAATATAGTTATGGACTTAGACACCTTATCCAACAGAAATATCATATGCCAATTGCATACCGTGAATTATTAGTGGTTAGTAAAATGTTTTTTCCCCTTTTAGCGGGTTGGGAGTATTCGGTGTTATCTTGGTTTATGGTCGAGATCGGTTCAGAGGCATTATGTGGAAGGTCTGGGGTCAAGGTTCGGCAGGGTGGTTATCCACCCTCGTTAGGTTTCAGAGGGTTCAATCATTATGCTCAGACTGACTCATGGGGCCGCCAAGGGAAGTGGTTGATTACCGAAGTTTTTCTCTAAGCATCGGTTAATTAGACTTCAAGATTTGAGTACGGTATCATTTCAAGGCATATGGAGTTATCAGTATTGATGGGATTCAGAAAGTGTTCATCTAGTCTTTAGGGGTTGTATGGTCTTTTAAGTCAGGCTAGTAATGGGTTGCTAGCATTGGTAAGCGTCGGTTGTCAGCAGATTGATCATTAGAAGGTAGGAAGGATCGGGAATCCTTCCATTTCTCGTATGCTGTAGAGACTTAGTTGGATCGAAGTGGGGGAGAACCGTTCAGGTACCAAAGACAGAAGCAAGTGTGAAATTAGGATGAGCTCGTATCCCCACCAGGAAAGTAAAGGTGGCCCAAGTGGCTACCTGAATGGAGGATAGTATGAATTGGAAGTTCGGGAAACTTCCCAACTTTGGGACCACATCTGATTGATGTGTAGCAGACTGTGGGGAACCAGGTTGAGGATCCCAGTTAGGATATGAGTTCAGTGTGGGATGTTAGACCGTATGTGTGCTCGACTTTGGGTGTGTTCTGATTGGTAATCAGCAGTAAGACCATGGTCAGCGGTTGAGTCGGCGTGGAAAGTGTTGTAAGACTGCGAGATAGTCATAACATTTACCAGTGGCCAGATAGCGTGGGAAATGTGGTAAGACTGCGGGGTGGCCCGTAGCATTAGTCAGCGGATAGTGTAGAAGTGTTGTAAGACTGCGGGGTGGCCCGTAGCATTCACTGGTTATCAGGTATAGTAGAAGTGTTGTAAGACTGTGGGGTGGCCCGTAACATTCACTAGTTGGCAGATAGAGTAGAAACATTGTAAGACTGCGGGGGTGACCCGTAGAATCCGTTAGTTAGTCTTTAGTATAGTGGTATAGTAAGACTGTGGGGTGGCCCGTAGCATTCACTAGTGGTCAGTTAGTTTGGGAGTGTTGTAAGACTGCGGGGTGGCCCATAGCATTCATCGGTCCCTATTCGACAGTGAAAATGTGAAAGATCGGTGATTCACTCACGGATTCCTTCATATGGTTTAGGCCAGGGTGGGTCAGCCTGCACAAATGTGAGTAGGCCACAATATGATCAGATTCGGGAAATGGTGGGTCGTTGGAGACCAGGCATGATGTAAGACTACAATAGTTCTGGTAGCATTCACTTTTCATATTACATTCGGTGGTGACAGGTAGTCGGACTGTTATGATCGGGAGAGATCAAAAGGAATAATGGAGCCATGAGTGGCAATATGGTTTGGGCAGATTTCGATAGCCGAAGTTTTTTTTCAGAAGTCGTGTGGGGCGATTGTGAGGTTGTTCTTTGGCTCTGCAACCGGGCGGGAATCCGGTATTCCAGATAGTTGGCAAATAAGTTGGGACCAGGGAGGTCTCGGTTACCTTTGGAAAGCAGATAGAAGGCAGCGTGATGCTTCAGGTAGTAGTAGTGATCTGGGTATTCATGTGTGTGGAGTAGCTAGTGGATCTAAAGTGCTAAGTCACTTGCAGTTTGGATTGAATAATCTCAGAGCAATTGATTTGACCCTATTGTGCAGCTCTCGTTTGAGTCTAATCGCTGCAGGGATGAACCTTCCACTCAAAGGATTATCTGCGCCATCTGTCAAGTATAAGGTGTTAGGAACTCAGGTTGAGGGTTTGCTTGTCTGCTATCGTTTGATCGGAGTGAGCCCCAATGTTGATAGTGCATAACTCAGTTGGACTGTCGGAGCAGAGTAAGAGTGTGGTTCAGTTCAATATGAGATCAGTTAGTTTTCATTGCGGTGATGCCCTTTTGGAGCGGGATTATAGTGTCGACGTTTGGCCGAGAAGCTTAGAGACTGTTGGATTATGCGGATTTTCGTTCATCTTGGTCCTTGTGAGGGAGTGCATCGTGAAGTAGAAACGATAGCTGATTTCGGGGACTAAATCTAATTTAAGTGGGGGAGAATTGTAACATTCCGTTTTAAATAAATAAATAAATAAATAAATAAAATAAGTAAATAAATAATAATCCCTAAACCCCGAGATGTATTTTTTTATATATTTTATTTTAGCCCTAAGTCGTATTAATTTGCGGGATGTACACCTTGGGGGTGTTAAAAGTTATATTTTTGGATATTAAAGGTTAAAATGAAACATTTGGACTTGGATTGAAAGGATTCTTGGAAGCAAGGGGCTATAGTGTAAATTAGGGACTTAGTTTGAAAAAGAATGAGGAAGGAGGGATTGAAGACGTTATATGGTCAATTGTTTGAAATGGGACGGGGGCTTTAAACCCGTCAGCCTCCTTCCCTAGTCTCTATAACACATCGTAACCCTAACCCTAAGCTTATCCACCAACCGCCGCCTTTGTTTCTCCAACCTTCTCGTCACTGCCATGCACCACCGGACAACCACCATTGCACCCACTGCCGTAGAAGACGAAAAGCCACAAACCCGATGTCGTAGTCTGGGAAGATTGGGTGAATGAGGCTCACGGGTGCTTCTGCTTCGCCGACCCTCATTCACAGCGGAGCTCGACCGCCATCTCCCTGCTGTTGCTTGACCCACCGGTGTTTCCATCGCCGGCGAAGACGTGGACGACGTAGCGACAGTCGGGAGGGTCGGAGGAACCAAAATTCGTAGCCGCTGCTGTTGAGTTCCGGTGGAGGCGCAACCTCAGTTCCCCGCTGCAACTACCCTTTCTCCTTCTACTTTTGTTCCGTCCCGCAGCAGCTAACTCGCATCCGACCACCGCAACCGTCGCTCCCCTGCAACTGTTTCTTTTTCAGGTTGACTCCGGTCGTGGTTGCCGCCAAGAAGGTGCTTGTGGGTGTGTTTTGTAGTGATATTCCGTGTTGTGAAGTGTGCATGTGCATGATTTGGTGTTGGTGTGTGTGTTTTATTGGTTTGGAGTTGTATGGGTGTTTCTCAGCCGGAAAACTCGAAGAAAACCCGTCACCACCACCGTGAGGTGGTAGCTGCCACCTCATGCCGCCGTTTGCCACTACTTTGGGTGGCTGTGTGTATATGTGTGTGTGTTTGGACGAATGTTTGAAATGTTTTTCACTGTTTTGGCCTAAAAATCATAACCACCACCACCACGAGGTGGTGGCTGCCGCCGTGAACCACCGTTAACCATCACCACCTGGGGTGTTAGTGGGTGGTGCCCAACTCATTAAACTCTAATTAACATAATTGGCTAGTATTTGGGTTGGAACCCCTAATTAGGGTTTAGAAAACCCTATTGTCATGAAACCCTAATTTTAGGATTGGTCTGGACCCGCATTGAAATTACTTATTAGACTTAAAATATTAATTAATAATCATTTGCAATTAGCTTAATGCAATATTAGAATTAATGGATTAAGTCCTTAATGGGTTAAGTGTTCTTACTTAACCCTAATCGTTTTTTTATGTGAAAACCCTAATTTCGTTGGGCTTTGAGATTGGGCCTTCCTTTTGGGCTTAGGTGTTTGGGTTTTTGTTAGGCCATCTGAGAACAGGTGTATGGACTAGGATATGTGGATGGGCTTTAGGGTAAGGCCCATGTAAGGGGTTTGGGCCTAATTTGGAAAATTGGGCCATATATTGGGCCTTGATTTATTATTTGGTTTTTGGGCCTCCAGAGTTTGAGTTTGGGCCTCGGTTTTGGACCAAGCTAGGTTAGGGGAAAAATAGTCTCTTTACCCTAAGTATGGAGTTATGGTTATGTATTGGAACCCAATTATTAATTGGGTGTTGTTTTGATGTTGACGGTTCGGGGATCTGTCAGCCATCAGCCATAGTTTTATCCGCGGGACGTCAGCAACGCGAGGTGAGTCTCCTCACTGTTTTTATGGGTCGAAGGCACCAATGTCGGCCCATTTGGTTTATGTATTGTAAGAAGATCTGGGGGTTAGCCCTAGGCATTATGTATGAAAGACTAGGAGGTGGCTCCTGGCACACTGTATGCTAATTAGCTAAGTAGAGTAATATGTATGCTAGTTGTCTTTGTGATGCATGCATGGAAGACCAGGAGGTGGCTCTTGGCACTTGTCTGTAAGACCCAAGGGTGGCCCCCGGCTTGGCAAGAAAGACCACGAGGCGCCCCGTGACATAATGGGAAGACTATGTGCGACACATATCACCTTTATTGATTATGATATATGAATGATATGCATGGCTCACGGTTATGTATGGCATGTATGGATCAGTTGATATGTATGGTATGTGGTATTTGGGGAACTCACTAAGCTTCGTGCTTACGGTTTTCAGTTTTGGTTTCAGGTACTTCTTCTTCAAAAGAAAAGGAGTCGGCATGATCGCAATGCATCACACTATGATTATCCGTATTATGAGATCTTCGGGGATTGTACTCTGATATTGTTTTCCTATGACATGTTGTGGTTTTGACACTTGGGTTTGATTATGATTTGGATGACACTGTTGATGCTTTTAGACTACCGTTTTTATAATTTACTTAATTAAAAATGTATTTTTATGTTCTGAATTTTAGGATGTTACACAACAGAATCGCGAAAAGTTGATCCAACTTGCCGAGTTCACCCATGAACTCGCCGAGTTCACCCATGAACTCGCCGAGTTTCCCCTTTAGCCAACATAATCGGGAAAAATTGATCCAACTCGCCGAGTTCACCCATGAACTCGCCAAGTTCATCAGGAAACACACCTCTTAATCTATTAAGTTACTATTCTCGAAACTAACAGGTCCACCACTTAGATCTTAACTGAAATAACGCCTAGAAGGGTAAAGTTTCCAACTTTACCCTTAGGAACCATCCTAATGGGTTTAGAACCAAAACCCTAAGCTTAAAAGGTTAAGGCTTAATCAATAATCACTTATTCATGAAGAAAAAGCCCCAAAATACAGATCTGGTCCTTAAAGGCTGCAAGGTCACGTAAAGTTTCCAACTTTACTCTCATGCATAGCTAGGAGAAGTTCAAATTATAAAAAGAAGTCATAATAAGGACTCAATGGATGCAAGGAGCTTTTAAGACCATACAGTTGGCACCTTTATGCCAAAAGAGCTCGTTAAGATTATGGATCTGAAAGAATAACCCCTTTGGGATGTCCTACACTCCATCAATCATTGAACTTGGCTAAATCATGCAAACTAGCCCCAAAAAGAGATCTAAATAAATATTAAGCAAGGTTAGGACTTTATACCCGAAATAGGCTGGAAATGGAGCAAAGAATCAAGATCTGAAGGCTCCTACTTGAATCACCACCTTGCACCAAGCTTCTCCTTCTTCCAAAAGCAGGAACTAGGCATTACATTGTATATAGGCGAATAAAATTTTCTTTGTTGGCGGTGGTTGATCACAGGTTTGGTCCCAGGGCTATTGATTATGGGGTTGTGTGCTGCCTGGCCGGAGCTCTCCCCTCTGAGTATTATTGGGAGGCAGAAGAAGTGGCCCATTCGTCTATATGGGGATCAGATTCTGGTAAACTCTTCACTTATGGGTTATTTATTATTTCGAATTGATATATCTATTTAAAAATTAAGGTTTAAAAACTATGATTAACAAATTTTGGGTGCCTATCGAATCAGCTGTCAAAAGTCAACCTGACAACCAACATGTCTGAGCACTTCCTGGTCATCTAATATTACTGGGAATGCTAACATTGTTAAAAAAACTTTTGGATCATCGCTCATTTGACATACAACAAGGTTATAACTTTACTTTCATTTTGGTCAGTATTTTTATGAGCAAATGAGTTGATTTCACAATTGGGTAAAATTTGAAAACAAAAACATTTAGTGAATGGGTTCAATGGTTTACAAGCTAAAACTTACTCTAATGATGTGTTTTGAAATCTAATTAAGACTTGTGTAGTATTAAAGAGGATTGGTGTATTGTGAATTTTCATTTCCGTATTACAATGGTGATGAACTTTATCTTATTTCATTTTGAAAGGTTTATATGTCGTTGACAGGTATGTTATATTATTGATAAAAAAATGGTTTTTATTTCTTGATTTATAGTACTTTTACTTATTAATTCTTTCATTTTTAGGATCACAAGTGCCCTACAACAGGAGTTATCAGAAGCTAATATAATGTGCAAGAGTATGCCAATAAGAGGATTGGTATCATCAAAAAAGAGTAGGATGGAGCTTTATTTGGTGTCATGGAACCAAAATGAAAAATTGTTTCGTCAAAAGTTACATGATGAGAAATGATAATTTTATTTGTGTCAAAACTGAGACAACGGTAGCCTTTGTGATTGGTAGGGTAGCCAAGAAATATGTAGGGGTGGATCGAGGAGAGAGTTTGTGTGGGGCATCGATGTGAGGAAAACATAGGCAACCGAAGACACGAAGATGGTCATAGGAAGGGAATTTTTTTATAAATTCATTTGGGGGCAATATTCTCATTTTACATGTTATTACTTGATGACAAAATTTACCCCAGGCGAAAAGGCCGAAAAAATGCCAGAACTTGAAAAGATGGTTAGCAAGTAGCCTTCGGAGGTCATAAAGATTCGGAAAGAAGAGGAGAAAATGGTAATTTAATGTGTTATTATTCAGCTTGAGATGATAAGGACAATATTTTATATTTAGGTATCAAATACACTAAATAGCAATGTACTTTTCATAATTTCTTTTGATTTTTTTCCAAAAAGTTAACTTCAATGCCCTTAGTTACATTCTCCATTTTTAGGAGTAAAATGTGCTAAATAGCAATGTACTTTGCATTTGTATGTATTTTTTTTTTCAATTTCTTTTAATTTCTTTAACAAAAAACCAACATACATTTACATTCAGTTCATTTTCTATTTTTTGGTTATAAATGCAGTAAATAGCACTATACTTTCAATTTATAGTTTTTTTCCTATTTTTTTAAAATTTGTTTTGATTTTTTTTTTCCAAAAAAGAAACACTAACTACCAATGTACTTTGATTTTACACCTGCTGATTTTTGTTTTCAACAATTTATTTGATTTTTTTACTAAAAACCGAAGCACATTGTTATTTGTTTTATTCCATCAATTGTATGTTTCTTGTTCAATCATGATGCCTATTTTTTTGTAGATCTTGAAGAAGTGAAAGCATCAGAATATTATTCAGATGTTGGATTCGGTTGAAACCACACAAGAGTTATATGTTGTCACTTGAGGGGATTTTCTCGACTAATTTGGAACTTCATCGTTAGTTTTGACTTGGATTACCAACCCCCGCAAAGCTGGGAAATCTTCACTACTAGATCAACCAATTACGAAATGGATTGGACGATTCTTGAAGAAGTGTGATTTCTTTCATGTTATTAGTTTCCGTTCCTTACGGAGGTGGTGTTTTTTTTTCATCTCATCATGGAATTGAATGAAAGTTTGCGATATGACCTATTTTTATTTATGAATATTTGACATCACAGGTCTATTAAATATACCGATTTATTTATTATAGTAATATTAATTAACATAATAAGATGTTACTCGATCTCCTTTCAATACCCTAGCGGAACTTCTCTAGTCTTGGAAAAAGAAGTTTTATATAAAAGTAGTAAAAAGACTTTTCTACCATTAAGGATTCAAGGCCAAGGGTAAGAATTGACCTATTTATTGAACAAACGGTCTATCAATCTTCCAACACATGATCAAAATCAGAATATATACACACGTCACAAACAAATCAACAAAATCATTTTCGTTAACCCCCTAAACTTGAGACCCATCGATACATATCTCGAATGGACTATCAAGATCTGTATCAGGCGTCTTACAAGCTCTATCCTGCATCTCACATGGCGTTTTACTTCTATCAGGCGTCTTACAACCACCGCCACCACCATCTTCTTCTTCTTCTTCTTCCTCCTCTTGTTCTTCTTCTTCTTCTTCTTCGACTTCATCTCCGTCCAAACTAGACACAATATCATCAAGACTCATCGGTAGACTATTTGAAAAACTCAACTTAGGTTTGAATTTGGGGATCACCATCTCATCAACTTCATGGTTCAGTATCTGCAACACCCGCCTCATGGACGGCCTCATTTCACTAACAGGGTTCGCACAGCTCAACCCCACCATCAAAAGCCTCTTACCTTCTTCTTCATCAAACTGCCCAATAAGCCGCTTATCAATGGCTTCCAAGATCTGATTTTTCGTGTACATCTCCCACACCCAATCCACCAAATTCACCATATCATCACCATCACTTTCCTTCTCAATCGGCCTCCGCCCACAGCAAACCTCCAGCACCACCACGCCGTAGCTGTAAACGTCTGTTTTATCAGTAGCTTTTCCATAATGAAGATACTCAGGAGCCAAATAGCCGACAGTTCCAGCTGTAAGAGTCGAAATAGGGCTTTTATCGTGCTCAATCAACCGAGCTAACCCGAAATCGCCTAATCGGGCATTGAAGTTAGCATCCAACATGACATTACTCGATTTTATGTCTCTGTGGATCACCAGTTTATCACATTCTTGATGAAGATAAGCTAAGGCTGAGGCTAACCCGATTGCGATATTGTATCGTTGGTGCCATTTTAAGAAACCCCAGTGGTGGGTGTCTTGATACAACACATTGTCGATGCTTCCGTAAGGCATGAGCTCGTAAACGAGTAACAATTCGCCCTTTTCGATGCAATATCCTTGTAGAGGAACAAGATTTTTGTGTCTTAAGCAAGCGATTACTGATAATTCAGCGAAGAATTCCGTTTTGGCGTCGCAGGAACTTGTAGATCTTTTCACAGCTGCGGTGGTTCCCGACGATAGCATAAACGCTTTGTAAACTGTGCCGAATGAGCCACTTCCGATGATGCGACTTGGATGGAAGTCATTAGTGGCGATCTTGAGCTCTCTGTAACTAAATTGCCTTGGGTTTCGTGTTACCTCTGATTTTATGTTAATCTCTGTTTTAATTTCCCTCCATTTCTTCACCGAAATGTACCCGAAGAGAGCAAGAATCGCGAATACGAAGACCGTGCCGGAAACTTCAAGACCTAATTGGATCAATTTACGATACTGTTTGATGTGAGAATCAACCCGGAACCCAATCAGAGGGCTCGTGAAGATGGTGTTATCTGTAACATTGTGTGGGTTGTTGATTCTTGGATTGAAGTATTCGACCCCATACGATTTGAACTTCCAGTGTTTGATCAAATGGGTCTCTGTGCTTCCTTCGGTTGATGCTGAAAACCCCAAATACATATGTTCTTGAAAATAGCTGGAAAGATCGATATCCATGTTTAAAAGCGGGTTATTGGGTTTGAAACGTGAACGCGTCAAGAACACCTTGAGATTCTTTTGACCGTGATCGTAATCAATCCATGAAGTGAAGGAAATCCCAGTTCTTAAATCGATTCCAGCATCCATGCAATCTGCTGTTTTGATCGAATTCAAGCTATCGATATCTAACCCGACATGGTTATTATTTGGGTCATTGAAGTGTGGGTCAAGCCGGGTGTCGTATTCGATTGCGATGAATTTGTTTTTAGTTAATCGTGACGAATCCACAAGACCCAAGTAGCCGCCGGGGGACCCGAGAGTGCGGTTTTCCGGCGAGATGAAGAAGGTGAGTCCGTCGCCGACTGGGGATAAAGGGTTGAGGTTTACAATGGAGAAGGAGAATCTTGTGGAGAATGAAGCGGAGGAGTTGGTGCGGTTGCTGGAGAAACGGACTGGTGTGGTGTACATGATAGTGCCGGAGGAGGATGCGAGTAAGTTGGACTCGAGAGTGAGTCCGGCGACGCCATGACGGAGGTAGGACTCACCGAGGAGGGTGAAGTTTTGGGGAGGGAAAGATTGGAATTCGATGGTGGTGTTGTGTGAAGACGCCATTGATGGGTCAACTGCGAGATTGAAGGTGAAAATGATCAAGAAAACAAGGTGTTTTCTTGGGTTCATGATGAAGATTATCCAAAGTTCAGACGGGGCTGAGTGGAGACGGTGGCGGTGGCGATGGTGGTCGCGGCGGAGGAATAGGTTTTAAACGGTTAGAAAGAGAGGGTTAGAATGGATGGGTTTGTCAACAGGATTATATTGCAAAGGTTTATATATGATGAAATGATAATGAAATGTAATTGTGTATAGTGCAAAACGGCATCATATTGAGACATTTTGCTCGAAACTAAAATTTGATAGTGTTATTAGTTATTAACAAAATTTCCAAAATATGACGTATTCTATCACAAGGGAGTCACCCATTTCATGAAAATGGTTTTTAGACCCTTTCCAATTCATCTTCATTTTTCCCGGTAAATGAAGTAAAAAATAGAGTAAATAGTGTTTCATATCCAACCCTACTCCATTTTCTATCTTATTTTTTACCCAAAAAATATATTCCTAGAATATTCCATTTTTATAACTTATATATATTGTCAAATATACCCATCTACTAATTAAACTCTATATTTATGATTAATTAATATAAATTAGTATGTAACATGATATTATAAATATTAAATATTGCATTTAAATTATAATTAGTAGATAAAATAAACTAGAAATGTATAAAATAAAAATGAAAGAGACTAAAATTGGCAACCAAACTTCACCTCAATTTTTTGGAGATATGAATAGTATTCCCCCATATATGGGGACTATTCATATCTCCAAAAATGAGATAGGGTTGGAGAAGAATGGATGAAGAAATGAGGGAAAAATAGAGTTTGAGGTGGGTTGGAGATGCCCTTACAAAATCATTATAATTAGCGAAATAATTTTTTCACAAAAAATTATTCTGCTAACAATTTGCAAAATTGTTGAACAGGTTTTCATGATGTCATCGACTATTTAATTTTATGATGTTAGGTCTAGTAAACACCTACAATGTTAACTATTTTCAATCTTGTTTTCTTATTATCACACAATTTTTTTCAATCTTAATTGCTAGTCACAAAATGAAACATTTAAAATATTTTCTTGTAGTGGAGGAACATGAAAGAAAGCTCATAGTGTCTTGAAGTATATTTTTCATGAATCGGTTTTTGGATACATTTTCTAGTAACCCCATTTTGGGTTTGTTAATTTGGTGGTGGTAAAATTACGTTTAGCATATAGCATATCAGGTTGTCTTTCAAATAATATGAACTAAGTAATGTTTGGAGCTACTTGACGAAGATAATGTGAAAACATTAATAGATTTTGTTCATTATATGTTGCCATATATGATAACATAGTTTGTTGTCGAGGATTGTAACAATGGAAATCGATTGGGTACATGAATCAATTAAATAGTTTTTCACTGTTATGATAAGGCTTTATAAAATAGTTACTATGGTCATTACTATTCTTCCATCTCAGCAAATAACAAAACCACACCCCATCAAAATCATGTTGGTATTGGCGGACAAAAAGATCCTAATAAGCATATGAAATCCCAACATACGCCTTTCGAACGTTGCCTGACGTGCTCGAAATTACCTGACTTCAGCTTGGGTTGCAGTAAGTTCTCTCTGCAGGACCTCATTATGGTCCAGAGTTCTTCCATAAGCAGCTTGTAGATGGCGAATGCGGACTGTATTGACTCCCGCATCGGCATCAACTTCCATGACTCGGTTGATGGCTGCCCTACCCTGCTCGTCATTTCGAGCAACCTTGCGAACCAGAATAGGCAGGATTCTGTCTGCTGAGCCTACCTCGCTCAAATTGTAGAAGCTTCGGTCTCCGTTGTAGGGTAAGGGTTGACCATGTTCTTGACTCCATCTGCCCAAGTTCTCCGCCCACAAAGGCGTCGGGCCTTGAAAAGCCGGACGAGGGTTAGGATTTGGGAATGGGGCCACTAGGGGTAAATCATTTACTTCTGGCTCTGAGTCAGAATCCTCCGGGAAGTTTTCTGCGAAGTCATCATTTAAAGGAATTGCATGATTCTCTTCTGGCTCTGCATCGAGCCAACCACCATTTCCTTGGTTGGGGAAGTACGGGTCGCCGGGGAGATGGAATCCAACCATGTTATCTACGCGAGAATAGGAGTAAAAGAAATAGTTAATAGACGTACTATTTAAGATAATTATAGGATGATCCTTACCAGATACTCCAATATTTGCGTAGTTCATACCAATCACATGTAACCAAGATAGAATAGACATTCGAATAAGTGACCCTAACTCTAAGTCCACAACCAAACAAGGAACAAGAAGTAAAGCAAAGATCACAGATTCTAAGTCTATGACACCTTAGTCACATATAACCTTAGCGTATCCACTCAACAACTATTGACATACTAGTAAAGACCTTTTAGTTTGCACATAAGTAATTATAGTAACACAAAATACTCCTATAATATTTTAATTTTATGTTTTGTTCTAAAGTTTTCATTGTAGTAGTGTTGGTAAGTTTTTAGACTTGCTGCAACACCACAACCATTCCTAGGCACATGCTAATCATTTCTCGGAAAGATATAGTTGATCAGGCTATATCACTCCCAGATCTGATTATATGTCCCCAAGCCTAATTATGTTGTCCAACAATCGCAATACTTTTGTTTTGTTCTAGTATGGCACTGATCCTAGTATGAATGCCTGTATGTATACTTTAGTTAAATATTTTATTATTTAAAAGTATAAAGTCTTGGTCAGAGTATTTTAATCCCGATGTGTTTATAGTTGTATATCTTTTATGGGTTGATATACTCAATTCACTATAAACAAAGCTCTGATACCAATCAGTCACACGCCCAAACCAGAACGACAGAAACATTCGGGGGCGGAGGACGTCATGTACAGTATCATAACAATGCATAATAGTAAAACAAGCAACAACATCATCCATTACATTAATAATATAATTTAATACAAGTGTGTTCTGTGTATAGTTTGAAAGATACCAAAATATGAATCAAAATAAAAGACGAGTCTCGAATGTGCTCCGTCTTCTCAAAACCTGGTCTAGTGTACCTGTCTACTGGTGACTTGAGAATACAAGTTATTTTGAAAGAGTAGATCAGCATTAAAGCTGGTGAGTTCATAAGTATTTTAGTGTCAATTGTTTGTATAAGTTTGATGAAAGTGTTTGTAAGTGTTTGATGTAAATGTTTGTATCTCCTAGAAAATCCTATATTTTCTACTTAATGAAATGTAGTCTTCTACTAAGACCCGACTGGTCTGTATGTTTGTTCTTTTGTAAAAGTGAGTGTTTTCCCAAGTATGACTATCATTACCAGAAAATAGTTTACATTACCGTTTATGTGAGAAGATCACAATATGAATGTAATGGGAAAATGACGATGTACAGTAGTATTGTATATAGTAACTATAGATGTACTAACTACCTTAAACCAATTGTTTAATTAAGGTGAAATGTGACGAGATTATAACCATACTTGATTGACTAGTAAAACACGACGATCAAAAACGTTGAAATTGTATGACATTCGTCACCCGTAGACCTGCAGGTCCCACTGTAGCTAACAACAAGGTGTAGGATGGTCAATCCCGTATACATCTATACACAAATTCATGCTCTCCCTCCAGGAGACCCTGGTTACAAAACATGACACAGCATTACATTTTTGTGCCATGAAGTAGTGGTTCACATTAATGTTATATTTTTCTTGTATTTGTATAGTATGTTCTCTCTATTCTAGTGTATAGTATGTTCTCTATGTTCTAGTGTATAATATGTTCTTTCTGTTTCTCGTTATAGTATGTTCTTTCTGTTTGTCGTTATAGTATGTTTGAACTGACTCATGTATGAACTGACTCTTGTATGTTTCATTGTTCTAGAAATAGTAAGTACTAATCCTCTAAACTATACCTATTATAGTTTACTAGTACTGTTGTTTGAATGACTGATCATGTTTGTACACCTTTGCTACCCAAAGGTATTGGAGTGATGGAAGAACTTTTATATCTATACACATATACATAATATATAACTAAGATTTAAATGACACTCGGACAAACAACCGATACCCTAAGTCCACAACCAAACAAGGAACAGGAAATAAAGCGAGTTATCAGTCCTAAGCCCTTTCAACCTTATTTATATAACTATATCTATATAGACATGATTTTTACATTATATAAGTTTAAAAGAGTTTGATAAGGAGTTTAGCATATAAAAGAGTTTTTACCATTTGAATGGTTATAGATGACTTGATGTCAGTTTATAAAATGTTTTGAAATAGTTTGTTTGATAACACAGTTTTGAAGTATAAGGAAATCCACTTGTTTGATAGTTATTAATCACATGTGATTGATACAATAACTATAATGTTTTGTACTTGTATTCCCCCCCCCATAAAAGCATTTAAAATCATTTAAAAGATAAGTTAGGGGTATGAACTCACCTGTAGTGAGTGATTCGAATGAAAGATCGATATAGGATGCTAAGTATGCCAAGTGAAATCCCGAGCACAAACAGATCCTAATAAGCATATAATAACACATATATGTATATAATTAGTGTATATAACAACTAATCATGTATTGGAAACATCCCTAGGAACTAGGAATCACTCACAATGGAGTGTATCAATCACATATGATTGGTTTAAAGGAGTTCACTGCCACACCTTAAGTGTTTACAGCCAAAGGTGTGTTTACGGCCAAAGTACTTAATCGTAAGAAAGGTTTGCAGCCCTAACTTGCATCTATGAAGTGTTTGTGGTCCTAATCTTGGTCTTAAGAAGGTTCACGGCCAACATCATGATCATAAGAAGGGTTTACGGCCAAAGGGAGAGTTTACGGCCGTAAAATCTTGATGTTCATGCTAAAATGGTTGATTCTTGGTTATAATTCAAGAGCTTCTAATGGATAACTAGTATATGGAAAGGATACTTACGTTTTGGAAGCTTGAAGGGGTGTTTACGGCCCAAAGAACTAGTGTGTGTTCTTGGTGTTCTTGATGATTTGAAGATCTAACCCAAAAGAGATGAATTCGCGGATGAAATCATAGGGTTTTACTAGATCAAGAAGGATATCAACTAATAAAGAAAGAATCACTTACAACTTTGTCGAGAATTGGAAGTGATCTTGATGATACTTGAGAGAGAAATGAGAGTTCTTGACTTGGAGATGTGAGAAGCCAAGAAAAATGAAGGAAAATCATACTTAAAGAGAAGAGTTCACGACCAAAAAGAGTTTACGGCCGTAAATTCTAATTTGTGGCCGTAAACTCCTTGTGATGGAGTTTTCCGGCTTAAATGCAACACAATGAACTTTAGTAGATACTTCCTAACACCCAATCCTTGAATGTACTAGGCTTAGAACACTCAAACAGACCCCTAACAATGCTAAAAGATAGCAGAAACAAGTATGAATTTTGATTGAATTGAATGGCTTTACAAGATAAAAATTTCGGGTTGTCACATCATCCCCCCGTTAGAGAGAATTTCGTCCCGAAATTAGAGTTTAAGCAATTACAGATAACTAAGTAAAAAGATTAGGATATTTCAGTTTGATTTGATCCTCGCGCTCCCAAGTGAATTCAGGTCCCCGCTTGGCATTCCAACGAACCTTCACTATCAGGATACGGCTTTGCTTCTTTTGCTTGACCTCTCGGTCCATTATCTCTACTAGTTCTTCCACGAAGTTGAGGCTCTCGTTGATATCGATCTCGTCGAGTGGGATTACAAGAGTCTCATCGGATAGACACTTTTTCAAGTTCGAAACGTGGAAAGTAGGGTGTACGTTACTAAGTTCTTGAGGTAGTTTGAGTTTGTAAGCTATAGGGCCGATTCTAGCGATGATCTCAAAAGGCCCTACGTATCTTGGATTTAGATTTCCACGCTTTCCGAAGCGTATCAAGCCCTTCCAGGGTGAGACCTTCAAAAGAACACGGTCACCAACCTGGAATTCCAAAGGTTTCCTTCTCTTGTCTGCGTAGCTTTTCTGTCGGTCTCTAGAGGCTTTCAATCGTTCACGAATCTGAACGATCTTCTCTGTCGTTTCCCGTATGATCTCCGGACCTGTGAGAGTGCTGTCAGGAACACGTCCTTTAGCTAACTGTGTGTCACCCACCTCAGCCCAGCACAGAGGGAATCTGCACTTTCGGCCATAGTGGGCTTCAAATGGAGCAGCCTTTATGCTCGTGTGATAACTGTTATTGTAGGAGAACTCGAAAAGGGGTAAATGAGTATCCCATGCCTTCCCAAAGTCTATCACACAGGCTCGCAACATATCTTCCAAGGTTTGAATAGTCCTCTCTCTTTGTCCGTCGGTTTGCGGATGGTAGGTTGTACTCATGTCCAGCCTAGTTACTAGGGAACCTTGTAGCGACTGCCAGAATGTTGAAGTGAATCTACTATCTCTATCAGAGATAATGGATATGGGAACACCATGCAGTCGTACAATCTGCCTAATCTAGGTTCTTGTTAGTTTCTCCAACTTGTTAGTTTCTTTGATAGGCAGGAAGTGTGCGGACTTTGTTAACCTGTCTACGATCACCCATATGGTATCGATACCACCAGATGTCTTGGGCAACTTGGTTATGAAGTCCATTGTGATCCGCTCCCACTTCCATTCCGGTATCTCCAGTTATTGAAGTGAACCTGAGGGTTTCTGGTATTCGACCTTAACCTTGGCGCAAGTAAGGAACTTGCTCACAAAGGTAGCAATCTCTGCTTTCATGTTAGGCCACCAGTATAACTTTTTGAGATCCAGATACATCTTATCTGAACCTGGGTGGACGAAATATCGAGTGTTGTGCGCTTCAGTCATGACCAAGTCTCTGAAACCACCGTGCCTCGGTGTCCAGATCCGATCCATGAGATATAAGGCTCCGCCACCCTTGACTTCCAAGTTTTTATCCATCCCTCTTACGGATTCACTCGCCACATTTTCAGGTTTCAAGGCTTCTAGCTGAGCCTCCTAAATCTATTTGGACAGATGCGAATGGATAGTCATAGTCAATGATTTGACTCTATGACCAGAGTATTCTTTCCGACTTAGGGCGTCAGCTACTATGTTGGCTTTGCCGGGATGATAACAAATTTCGCATTCGTAGTCACCGAGTAGCTCGACCCACCGTCGTTGTCTCATGTTGAGCTCTTTCTGGTCGAATATATGTTGAAGGCTCTTGTGGCCTGTAAAGATAGTGCTTTTAGTACCATACAAGTAGTGTCTCCAGATCTTCAGAGCAAATACCACTGCTCCTAACTCAAGATCGTGTGTGGTGTAGTTGACTTCGTGTATCTTTAGCTGTCTTGAGGCATAGGCGATGACCTTACGTCGTTGCATAAGAACACAACCAAGCCCTTGGTTGGATGCATCACAATAAACCACGAAGTCTTCTATCCCTTCTAGGAGGGATAGTATCGGTGCGCTGCATAAGGCTCGCCTCAGCGTTTGGAACGCTTTTTCTTGTTTCTCTTCCTAGTCAATGGCCACACCTTTATGGGTCAATGAAGTAAGCGGTTTCGCGATCCTAGAGAAGTTCTTAATGAACCTGCGATGGTAGCCAGCGAGGCCTAGAAATTAACGAATTTCTGTTGGCGTCTTCGGTGCTGACCAGTTCGCAATTGCCTTTATTTTGGAAGGGTCCACTTGAATTCCCTCTTCGCTAACAACGTGACCCAAGAATTCGACTCTTCGAATCCAAAATTCGCACTTAGAGAACTTCATGTAGAGATTCTCTGATCGTAATGTTTCTAAGACATGTGGTAGATGTTGACTATGCTCCTCCTTACTTTGAGAGTAGGTAAGTATGTCATCGATGAATACAATGACGAACTGATCCAAGTAAGGATGACACACCCTATTCATTAAGTCTATGAATACTGCGGGTGCATTGGTCAATCCAAAAGGCATCACTACAAACTCGTAGTGTCCATAACGAGTTTGGAAGGATGTCTTGGGAACATCCTCCTCTAGCACTCGTAACTGGTGATACCCGGATCTCAGATCAATCTTTGAGAAGTAATTCGCCCCTTGCAGTTGGTCGAACAAATCGTCTATGCTAGGTAGAGGGTAACGATTCTTGACGGTAAGCTTGTTTAGTTCTCTGTAGTCGATGCACATACGGAACGATCCGTCTTTCTTCTTCACGAACAAGACCGGTGCTCCCCAGGGTGAGAAGCTTGGCCTAATAAAGCCCTTGCTGAGCAGTTCGTTAAGTTGACTGGATAGCTTCTGCATCTCAGCTGGTGCTAGACGATAGGGCGATTTGGCTACTAGGGTAGGCCCTGGAACTAAGTCGATTCTGAACTCGACTTGACGCTGTGGTGGTAATCCTGGTAGTTCTTCTGGAAAGATGTCGGGAAAGTCGCGTACTTCTGGGATGTTCTTTATGTCTTTCGTCTCTTGGCTCATATCGACAACATGAGCAATGAATGCAATGACATTCCTTTCGTAAGTACTTATGGGCTTGTATGATCGAGATGATACAAAGGTTCGTGCCTGGTTTGTCGCTGTAGATGACTAGGGTTTCGTTAGACGGTAGATTAAGACGAACGACCTTCTCAAAACACATGATGTCGGCACGATGCAAACTCAACCAATCCATGCCGATAATGACGTCGAAACTTTTAATGGAGACCGGCATGAGGTCGATTGAAAATGAATGGATATCTAGAGTTAGGTTACATCCTATGTATATGAAGCTAGTGCTCTCAGTCTTTCCGTTAGCCATTTCTACAGTGAACGGTTCTTTAAGTGTGCATGATTGTTGTTTAAGTGTTCAAATTTCTGGTTCACGCAACTCCTCTCCGCTCCACTATCAAACAGTATGCATACATATGAGTTATCGAGGAGAAACGTACTGGTGACCACTGTAGGGTATGTTACCGCTTCCTCGTGGCCTATAGCCAAAATTCTTCCCACTCCACCCGCGTTCCCTGCCTTCGGGCAGTTCCTCTTGTAGTGACCCACCTCGCCACATCCGTAGCAAGCCTGGCCCACACCAACGCCGGGGACTTGGGTGATTGGCCTAGCCGGAGCTTTGCAGAAACGGGCAGTGTGCCCTTTCCTGTTGCAGTTTACACATTGCATTTCCCGGCAGGGTCCATTGTGGTGGAAGCTGCACTTGTTGCACTTGGGCAAGCTTCCCGCATACTGCTTCATCGGCACAGTGGTAGTAGGTGCTATCGCGGCATGAACAGCCACGACCTGCTGCTTTTTGGCAGAGTTCTGCGCCGCTTTGTTCTTCTTGTTATCCCAAAACTTCCGCTTGTTGTCAGCGGCCTTGGATGGTTCTGGGATGGCCAGGGTTGTTGTCGTCGTTGGGGTTCGGACTCCATGATCAATGAGTCGCTGTGCCAATCGCTTGACACTGTCGAAGGTAGTGGGGTTTGAAGCTAAGACATTCCCCTAGAATGGAGGCACCAGCCCCCAGATGTACCTCTCAACTTTCTTCCCCTCAGTAGGGACCATTCCCGGACATAGTGCCACCAGATCGCTGAATCTGGCCGTGTAGGCAACTATGTCGGAGCCCTTCATGGTTAGGCTCCAGAGTTCCTGTTCAAGTTTCTGAGCCTCGCCCCTCGGGCAGTACTCTTCAATCATGAGCTCCTTCAGAGCTTCCCAACCCATAGCATTAGCCACTATCAGGGTTAGTGACTTGACATGACTATTCCACCACGTCAGGGCTCTGTCCGCGAAGGTGCATGCAGCAAATTTAACTTTGCTCCCTTCCGGACAGGAGCAGATCTCGAAAATCGACTCCGTTTTCTCGAACCATTCCGAGAGGGAAATGATTCCACCAGTCCCATTAAAGGTCCTGGGCTTGCAGTTGGTGAAGTCCTTATACGAGCACTCTCTAGAGCGCACTGGAGCATCACCTTGAGTGGAATGCACAGTTGTTCCACTCCCGATAGTACCACTAGCACTGAATTGAGCTAGGGCTGCCGTAACAGCCACATTCACTGCAGCTTGGATAGCTGCTGGATCGAATTGTGGAAGAGGTAGTGGAGTTTGAGCTGGAGTTATTGGAGTAGTGCGCCTGTTTGATCTACGAGGAGGCATCTTGTAGCTATAAGTTCACAAAGATGAAGATATTGATAAGCATTCAATAGTGAGAAAATGAGAGTGATCCATGGACTAAGTCACCATAGCCCAACAAAACAGATGAGAGTATGATTGTAATAGAGATCTAACAATAGAAGGATGAAAGCATTTGGATAAATATTTCCTATGAGATTAGATATCTGTCAATAATATTGGCATTAAAGATGTAACAAGTTCGGGAAAAATGACCTTGAAGTAGGTCTTACATTACACCAGAATTTAGAAAATTTTAACAACACTAAGACCTAACAGACTGAAAGTTCAAGGTTTTTAAAATAAGCGGGAAATTAACACTAGGGTCTATACATAGACCTAATTATATCCAAAAGACAAAGTAGAGTAGACTTTACTTGCGACGGGAACCGCTCGGATGAGCCTTCGATTCTGCCTGATGACGCTCCATTTCCAACATACGCCTTTCGAACGTTGCCTGACATGCTCGAAGTTCCCTGACTTCATCTTGGGTTGCAGTAAGTTCTCTCTGCAGGACCTCATTATGGTCCAGAGTTCTTCCATAAGCAGCTTGTAGATGGCGAATGCGGACTGTATTGACTCCCGAATCGGCATCAACTTCCATGACTCGGTTGATGGCTGCCCTACCATGCTCGTCATTTCGAGCAACCCTGCGAACCAGAATAGGCAGGATTCTGTTTGCTGAGCCTCCCTCGCTCAAATTGTAGAAGCTTCGGTCTCCGTTGTAGGGTAAGGATTGACCTTGTTCTTGACTCCATCTGCCCAAGTTCTCCGCCCACAAAGGCGTCGGGCCTTGAAAAGCCGGACGAGGGTTATGATTTGGGATTGGGGCCACTAGGGGTAAATCATTGACTTCTGGCTCTGAGTTAGAATCCTCCGGGAAGTTTTCTGCGAAGTCATCATCCAAAGGAATTGCATGATTCTCTTCTGGCTCTGCATCGAGCCAGCCACCATTTCCTTGGTTGGGGAAGTACGGGTCGCCGGGGAGATGGAATCCAGCCATGTTATCTACGCGAGAATAGGAGTAGAAGAAATAGTTAATAGACGTACTATTTAAGATAATTATAGGATGATCCTTACCAGTTACTCCAATATTTGCGTAGTTCATACCAATCACATGTAACCAAGATAGAATAGACCTTCAAATAAGTGACCCTAACTCTAAGTACACAACCAAACAAGGAACATGAAGTAAAGCAAAGATCACAAATTCTAAGTCTATGACACCTTAGTCACATATAACCTTAACGTATCCACTCAACAACTATTGACATACTAGTAAAGACCTTTTAGTTTGCACATAAGTAATTATAGTAACACAAAATACTCCTATAGTATTTTAAGTTTATGTTTTGTTCTAAAGTTTTCATTGTAGTAGTGTTGGTAAGTTTTTAAACTTGCTGCAACACCACAACCATTCCTAGGAACATGCTAATTGATGGGTTTTGAGTATTCTAACACTCCTATGGTGTACATGCAACCCTAGAAACCTTGGATCTATGTTTTACTAAGATACATGCAAATTTGCTATTCCAAGGTTCTTAACCTAACTAGCATGGCATGGGGAACTTTGAAACTTAACAAGCTAGTAGAGTTACATACCTTTTAGTAGTGGTTGATTGCTTGGAGTTTGAGAGCCTAACACCAATAATGTGGATGCCTCAAATGGAAGTCACAAATCACCACAAACCTTGGAAAGTTGAGAGAATAGTAGAACACTTCTAGAAATCGACCACCCTTAGTTCTCACACAAAAACTAGTGCAATTTCAAGTGCCAAGGACTCATTTATATAGTATGGTGGATTAGGGTTACATCCATGTAAACCCTAATACCCATGACCTTTCATTTCCATGAGATCCATGGGTTAAAGCTCCATGGACTATCCATGGACTTACCATGCAAGCCTAGCCCATTCTAAATAAGCATTAGCCCAAACTATATAAATACAAGAGTCCATATTTAATTAGTCACACTTTTGATCTCCAAATTAATTCTAAATTAATTTTAGATCAATACTAATTATATAATATGATTTCATATTAATATATTAGAACTTTTAATATATTAATAAATCATAACTTATACTATTCTCAAAAGATTATCCATATAAATTGTTCGGGTGAAGTGCAACCCAAATGGACCATGCCGGGTCGGGTCAAGTACATCTCAAATATACTTATGGACTTAGACACCTTATCCAACACTAATAACTTCTCGGAAAGATATAGTTGATCAGACTATATCACTCCTAGATCTGATTATATGTCCCCAAGCCTAATTGTGCTGTCCAACAATCACAATACTTTTGTTCTGTTCTAGTATGACACTGATCCTAGTCTGAATGCTTGTATGTATACTTTCGTTAAATATTTTATTATTTAAAAGTATAAACTCTTGTTGAGAGTATTTTAATCCCGATGTGTTTATAGTTGTATATCTTTTATGGGTTGATATACTCAATTCACTATAAACAAAGCTCTGATACCAATCTATCACACCCCCAAACCAGAACGGCAGAAAAGTTCAGGGGCGGAGGACGTCATGTACAGTATCATAACAATGCATAATAGTAAAACAAGCAACAACATCATCAATTGCATTAATAATATAATTTAATACAAGTGTGTTCTGTGTATAGTTTGAAAGATACCAAAATATGAATCAAAATAAAAGACGAGTCTCGAATGTGCTCCGTCTTCTCAAAACCTAGTCCAGTGTAGCTCTCTACTGGTGACCTGAAAATACAAGTTATTTTGAAAGAGTAGATCAGCATTAAAGCTGGTGAGTTCATAAGTATTTTAGTGTCAATTGTTTGTATAAGTTTGATGAAAGTGTTTGTAAGTGTTTGATGTAAATGTTTGTATCTCCTAGAAAATCCTATATTTTCTACTTAATGAAATGTAGTCTTCTACCAAGACCCGACTGTTCTGTATGTTTGTTCTTTTGTAAAAGTGAGTGTTTTTTCCAAGTATGACTATCATTACCAGAAAATAGTTTACATTACCGTTTATGTGAGAAGATCATAATATGAATGTAATGGGAAAATGACGATGTATAGTAGTATTGTATATAGTAACTACAGATGTACTAACTACCTTAAACTAATTGTTTAATTAAGGTAAAATGTGATGAGATTATGACCATACTTGATTGACTAGTAAAACACGACGATCAAAGACATCGAAATGATATGACATTCGTCACCCGTAGACCTGCAGGTCCCACTGTAGCTAACATCAAGGTGTAGGATGGTCAATCCCGTATACATCTATACACAAATTCATGCTCTCCCTCCAGGAGACTCTGGTTACAAAACGTGACACAACAGTACGTTGTCGTGCCATGAAGTAGTGGCTCACATTAATGTTATATTTTTCTTGTATTTGTATAGTATGTTCTCTCTGTTCTAGTGTATAGTATGGTCTCTATGTTCTAGTGTATAATATGTTCTTTCTGTTTCTCGTTATAGTATGTTTGAACTGAATCATGTATGAACTGACTCTTGTATGTTTCATTGTTCTAGAAATAGTGAGTAGTAATCCTCTAAACTATACCTATTATAGTTTACTAGTACTGTTGTTTGAGTGACTGATCATGTTTGTACACCTTTGCTACCCAAAGGTATTGAAGTGATGGAAGAACTTTTATATCTATACACATATACATAATATATAACTAAGATTTAAATGACACTCAGACAAACAACCGATACCCTAAGTCCACAACCAAACAAGGAACAGGAAATAAAGCGAGTTATCAGTCCTAAGCCCTTTCAACCTTATTTATATAACTATATCTATATAGACATGATTTTTACAATATATAAGTTTAAAAGAGTTTGATAAGGAGTTTAGCATATAAAAGAGTTTTTACCATTTGAATGGTTATAGATGACTTGATGTCAGTTTATAAAATGTTTTGAAATAGTTTGTTTGATAACACAGTTTTGAAGTATAAGGAAATCCACTTGTTTGATAGTTATTAATCACATGTGATTGATACAATAACTATAATGTTTTGTACTTGTATTCCCCCCCCCATAAAAGCATTTAAAATCATTTAAAATATAAGTTAGGGGTATGAACTCACCTGTAGTGAGTGATTCGAATGAAAGATCGATATAGGATGCTAAGTATGCCAAGTGAAATCCCGAGCACAAACAGATCCTAATAAGCATATAATAACACATATATGTATATAATTAGTGTATATAACAACTAATCATGTATTGGAAAC
This sequence comes from Lactuca virosa, assembly GCF_052849685.1. Lineage (NCBI taxonomy): Eukaryota > Viridiplantae > Streptophyta > Magnoliopsida > Asterales > Asteraceae > Lactuca > Lactuca virosa. The sequence goes on along the minus strand of NC_136434.1, from coordinate 221,238,222 downwards.
ATCCCTAGGAACTAGGAATCACTCACAATGGAGTGTATCAATCACATATGATTGGTTTAAGGGAGTTCACTGCCACACCTTAAGTGTTTACAGCCAAAGGTGTGTTTACGGCCAAAGTACTTAATCGTAAGAAAGGTTTGCAGCCCTAACTTGCATCTATGAAGTGTTTGCGGTCCTAATCTTGGTCTTAAGAAGGTTCACGGCCAACATCATGGTCATAAGAAGGGTTTACGGCCAAAGGGAGAGTTTACGGCCGTAAACTCTTGATGTTCATGCTAAAATGGTTGATTCTTGGTTATAATTCAAGAGCTTCTAATGGATAACTAGTATATGGAAAGGATACTTACGTTTTGGAAGCTTGAAGGGGTGTTTACGGCCCAAAGAACTAGTGTGTGTTCTTGGTGTTCTTGATGATTTGAAGATCTAACCCAAAAGAGATGAATTCGCGGATGAAATCATAGGGTTTTACTAGATCAAGAAGGATATCAACTAATAAAGAAAGAATCACTTACAACTTTGTCGAGAATTGGAAGTGATCTTGATGATACTTGAGAGAGAAATGAGAGTTCTTGACTTGGAGATGTGAGAAGCCAAGAAAAATGAAGGAAAATCATACTAACGGAGAAGTGTTCACGGCCAAAAAGAGTTTATGACCGTAAACTCTAATTTGCGGCCGTAAACTCCTTGTGATGGAGTTTTCCGGGTTGAATGCAACACAATGAACTTTAGTAGATACTTCCTAACACCCAATCCTTGAATGTACTAGGCTTAGAACACTCAAACAGACCCCTAACAATGCTAAAAGATAGCAGAAACACGTATGACTTTTGATTGAATTGAATGGCTTTACAAGATAAAAATTTCGGGTTGTCACATCATCCCCTCGTTAGAGAGAATTTCGTCCCGAAATTAGAGTTTAAGCAATTACAGATAACTAAGTAAAAAGATGTGGATATTTCAGTTTCATTTGATCCTCGCGCTCCCAAGTGAACTCAAGTCCCTGCTTGGCATTCCAACGAACATTCACTATCGGGATACGGCTTTGCTTCGTTTGCTTGACCTCTCGGTCCATGATCTCTAATGGTTCTTCCATGAAGTTGAGGCTGTCGTTGATCTCGATCTCGTCGAGTGGGATTACAAGAGTCTCATCGGATAGACACTTTTTCAAGTTCGAAACGTGGAAAGTAGGGTGTACGTTACTAAGTTGTTAAGGTAGTTTGAGTTTGTAAGCTACAGGGCCGATTCTAGCGATGATCTTGAAAGGCCCTACGTATCTTGGATTTAGATTTCCACGCTTTCCGAAGCATATCAAGCCCTTCCAGGGTGAGACCTTCAAAAGAACACGGTCACCAACCTGGAATTCCAAAGGTTTCCTTCTCTTGTCTGCGTAGCTTTTCTGTCGGTCTCTAGAGGCTTTCAATCGTTCACGAATCTGAACGATCTTCTCTGTCATTTACCGTATGATCTCCGGACCTATGAGAGTGCTGTCAGGAATGCGCCCTTTAGCTAACTGTGTGTCACCCACCTCAGCCCAGCACAGAGGGAATCTGCACTTTTGGCCATAGAGGGCTTCAAATGGAGCAGCCTTTATGCTCGTGTGATAACTGTTATCGTAGGAGAATTTGACAAGGGGTAAATGTGTATCCCATGCCGTCCCAAAGTCTATCACACAGGCTCACAACATATCTTCCAAGGTTTGAATAGTCCTCTCTCTTTGTCCGTCGGTTTGCGGATGGTAGGTTGTACTCATGTCCAGCCTAGTTCCTAGGGAACCTTGTAGCGACTGCCAGAATGTTGAAGTGAATCTACTATCTCTATCAGAGATAATGGATATGGGAACACCATGCAGTCGTACAATCTCCCTAATGTAGGTTCTTGTTAGTTTCTCCATCTTATTAGTTTCTTTGATAGGCAGGAAGTGTGTGGACTTTGTTAACCTGTCTACGATCACCCATATGGTATCGAGACCACCAGATGTCTTGGGAAACTTGGTTATGAAGTCCATTGTGATCCGCTCCCACTTCCATTCCGGTATCTCCGGTTGTTGAAGTGAACCTGAGGGTTTCTGGTATTCGACCTTAACCTTGGCGTAAGTAAGGCACTTCCTCTTGTAGTGTGGCGTACTCCAATACCTGCCTATCTTCAGTCTCAGATAAGATAGGTAGGATTCTGTCAGCTTAGCCTCCCTCGTTCAGGTTGTAGAAGCTTCAGTCTCCATTATAAGGAGGTGGTTGTCCCTCTTCGTGGCTCCACCTTCCCAAGTTTACTGCCCACAGGGGCCTCGTGTAACACCCCGAATTCAGGAGGTCTAGAAAGGAAAGAAAACCTCAAATTAAGGAAGGGACTCGCCGAGTAAGAGTGCGGATAGGGTCGCGAGTTAAGTGACCTACTCGACGAGTTGGCCAGGTTTGGGGAAAACCCTAAATGCGGGTCTTGTACCCTATTTAAAGAACATTATAACCCTTCATCAGCCTCCTTGATGCTCTCTTAAGTCCATAACGAAAACCCTAGAGCCTCCCTTGAGTTGTGAGTCATTTTGAGAGTTTTGGAGCATTCTTGAAGCTTGGAGGAACAATAAGAAGGTTGAAGGTTCAAGGAGGAAGAAGTAGATCCAGAAGATTCACTCCATTAGCTGCTCATTTTGGTAATCAAGTTCCCTCCTTGACTTCTAGTTTGATAGATCTCTTTATAACCATATTTATGAAGCTTATGGACCAAGAATGATTTCTTGTGGGATTTGGACGTCCCCAAGATAGATCCTTTCAGATCTGGGAGTATTTAGAGTAGTAAAGGCATAAAGGTGGAAGCTTTATGCCAATAGAACTCCCTATGCAAAGTTTAAGTGGTTAATATGGCCTTTTGAGCAAAAAGGTCCATGCAAGGGTGCAAAGGTAGAAGCTTTGTGTGATATCCCGACCCTAGGAGGCCAGATCTGGGTCTTGGATGCCTTGAGCTTGTCTGAAATCGTCTGAATAGTGTTGGACATAGAGAGAGTCGGCGAGTCAGTTGTGACACTCGGCGAGTCAGGCTAGTTCTTGCCCCAAAACCCTTCTGTTAAGGGTATGAGTTGAGATTGGAAAGGGACTCAACCAGTCTGAGTCCATAATGGTCATGAAGTTCATCGTACTCGACGAGTTCAAGGAAGAACTCGGCGAGTCTAAGGCAATCTCCTTAGTTTATGAAGATGGACTCGACGAGTTGTTCATACAACTCGGCGAGTCACAGACTGGACACATTCATATGTGGATGATGAACTCGACGAGTTCGGTGAACTCGACGAGTCAGTTGAAGATGGTCCCAGTGGAATGGTTGAAGGAGAACCTGTCGAGTTCTTGCAAGGCTCGACGAGTAGAGTCGGGGTGGTTTTGGGATGGGAGGAGTATGGACTCGACGAGTGGGTAGACCAACTCGGCGAGTCAGGTCAACTGGATGTTAACTTTGACCGTTGACTTTGACCAAGTTTGACCAGGGTTGACTTTTGGTTTATTATGGTCTAAATGTTATTTTGGGTATTGATAGTTCGGGAAGCCGAAGGGTCAGCGGTTCAGAAGGTACCAGTTAGCAGTCAAAAGTGTTCAGCGAGTTTTCAGCAGTGCGAGGTGAGTCTCCTCACTGTGTGCATGGGTCTACGACCACAATGCCGACCCATTATGTTCATGTTCATGTTTATGCTTATGTATAGAAGGAAGACCCGGGGGTTAGCCCTAGGCACTTATTGATATATGTTCCGGGTTACGACCTGATGCCGGGCGAGGCCCGAGGAATGTTAGGATGCTAGAGGTCTTTGTGATTCTTGCATGTGTCGGTATGATAGGATCCGGACCGAGGGTCGGATGTCGGGGTAAGCCCGAAGTACGTTAGATAATAGTATGTTTCTGGGCCGGGGGTCTGATGCCGGGGTATTCCCGAGAAATATTCTTATGTAGCGCGTTAGATTATACTTGTTGTCTTCGTGATACTTGTATGTGTCTGGTAGGGAGGTGAGTGTGGGCGAGGTCCCGTATCTCATCACTAGCTGAGTATGGATGGGGTTCCATATCTCAATATTAGCAGAGCAGGGGCGAGGCCCGTGATAGGAAGGATGTATCTCACTACTAGTAGGAGTGTGGATGGGGTTCCACTACTTCGATAGCAGACCAGGGGCGGGGCCCAAGGTAGGGGAGGCCTTAGATCAGGGTATGGTTAGGGAATGTTCATGTATGTTTCAGTATGTTATTTGATCGTATGTATGTGTATGGCGGGCGAGGCCCAGAGACAGGCGGGGCTCAAGGAAAACAGATCTGTATACCGAGCGGGGCTCGATGCCAGGTGGGACCTGATGCCAGGCGGGGCCTGATGACGGACAGGGTCCGATGGTGGGCGAGGCCCAATAGAGCGGGCGGGGGCCCAGTATGTGGTTATGTGCTCAGAATTATGTATGACATGTATGGATCAGTAGATATGTATGGTATGTGGTAGGTTGGAGAACTCACTAAGCTTCGTGCTTACGGTTTTCAGTTTTGGTTTCAGGTACTCAGTTTTCAAAAGAGGAGCTTGGGAGGGTTGCAGTGCACACACCATGATAAGTTAGCCTGGGATGTTTACTCTGATAATTGAACAAGTGTTTTGGAAATGAAACTCTGATTTGTACTAATGACAAATGTTTTGGATGGATGAATTATAATTATGACTTGATTAATGATCTAAAAATGAAATTTTTGGACCTGATTTTTGGGATGTTACACCTCGGGCCTTGAAAATCCTGTCGAGGGTTAGGATTTTGGGTAACTTGAGGTGGATTATAGACATCAAGTTCTGAGTCAGAGTATTCTTGAGCTTCCTCTTCGTTCTCTTCCTCAGAACTCTCCTCGGGGTCTTCCTCTACTGGGACCACAGGGTTTTCTTCTTCAGGTTCAACTTCAAGCCATCCACCGTTCCCTTGATTGGGAAAGTACGGGTCACCAGGTAGATGAAATCCACCGATGTTATCTAAGCGAGAAAAGAGGTATAAGAGACATATAATAGATGTATTACTAAAGATATTTATGGGATGATCCTTACCAGTTACTTCAATACTTACGTAGTGCATACCAGCTATATATAACCAAGATAGAATAGACCTTCGAATAAGTGATCCAACTCTAAGACCACAACCAAACAAGGAACATGAAGTAAAGCGAAGATCACAGATTCTACGTCTATAACATCTTAGTCACATATAACCTTAGCGCATCCACTCAACAACTATTGACCTACTAGTAAGGGTCTTTTTAGTTTTCACATAAGTAATTATAGTACAACAAAATACTCCTATAGTATTTTAAGTTTATGTTATGATCTAGTGTTTCATTGTAGTAGAGTTGGTAAGTTTTTAGACTTGTTGCAACACCATAACCATTCCTATGCACATGCTAATCACTTCTCGGATAGATATAGTTGATCAGGCTAGATTAATCCCAGACCTGATTATATGTCCCCAAGCCTACTTGTGTTGTTCAACAATTGCAATACTTTTGTTCTGTTCTAGTATGACACTGTTCTTAGTATGAATGCATGTATGTATACTTTAGTAAAATATTTTATTATTTAAAAAGTATAATCTCTTGGTCAGAGTGTTTTAATCCCGTTGTGTTTATAGTTGTATATCTTTTATGGGTTGATATACTTCGTTCACTATAAACAATGCTTTGATACCAATCTGTCACACCCCCAAACCGAGATGGCGAAAACATTCGAGGGCGGAGGACGTCATGTACAATATCATAACAATGCACAATAGTATAACAAACAACAACATCCATTGCATTAATAGAATAGTTAATACATGTGTGTTCTTTGTATAGTTGTACGACACCAAAAATGTATAACAAAATAAAAGACGAGTCTTGAACATGCTCCGTCTTCTCAAAATTTGATCCAGTGTACCTGTCTACTGGTTCCCTGAGAATACAAGTTATTTTCAAAGAGAGTATCAACATTTAAGTTGGTGAGTACATAAGAATTTAGTGTCAAATGTTTGTAGTTGTATCATGAAAATTTTTGTATTTGTTTAGTGAAAATGCTTGTATACTTCCCATAAAATCCTATATTTTCTTCTAATAATGAAAAGTAGTCTTCTACTCAAGACCTGACTATTTTGTATGTTTATTCTCTTGTAATAGCGTAAAAATGTATGTTTGTACTTGAAATAGTATAAAATGTATGTTTGTACTTCAAATAGTATAAAATGTATGTTTGTACTTGAAATAGTATAAAATGTATGTTTTCCATATTTGTAAACCATCTTTACTAGAAAAATAGTATGCATTTATCATGTGAGAATATCACTATATGAATGTAATGGAAAATGAAGGTTTATAGTAGAATTGTGTAAAATACACTACAGATGCATTAACTGCCTTGTAACGAAACTGGTTAATTATGGTTAAATGTGATTAGGTTATAACGATGCTTGATTGACTAGTATAAAACACGACATTCTTAAGGCGTCGAAAAAGGTATGACATTTGTCACTCGTGGACCTGCAGGTCCCACTGTAGCTAGCAGCAAGGTGTGGGATGGTGAATCCTGTATAGATCTATACACAAACTCACGCTCTCCCTCCAGGAGACTCTGGTTACAAAACATGATATAGCAAGAATATTGTTATGCCATGAAGTAGTATCTCACATTTTGGTTAACTTGTTCTTGTTAATCGTATGTAAGTTCCTTTTTGTTCTCGTAAATGACTAGTATACTTTGTAATGAATAGTAATAGTATGTATGTATTAATTCATGTATTGTTTCTCCGTTTTAGAAAATAGTATGTATTGATCCTCTAAACTATACCTATTATAGTTTACTAGTATGTTTGTTTGAACTGTAAATGATTTGGAGAAAAAGCTCAACTGCCCAACATATGCAACCGAGTTAAGTATGTTGTTTTAAAATGGGGTTTAATATTCATGTATATATTTAGCATGTATAATTATGAGTTAACCGACAGTCGGACTAGCGATCCTACCCTAAGCCCACAACCAAACAAGGAACAGGAGTCAAGGTATTTAGCAATAGTCCTAAGTCCGTTAAAGCATACTTATACATAAATATATAAATGCATACGATTTTGATAATAAACAACAATCTAAAATAGTTTAAAAGAGTAATAAAATGATTTTGATAGTATTTAAGCATAAGAAATTCTTTTGTTTGTTTTCACATGTAAATGTTCAACAAAATTAAATTGTGTTCTACTTGTATTCCTCCCCTAAAAACATTGAAAAAGGTAAATTACAGGGGTATAAACTTACCTTATGTGAGTGATTCGTTAGAAGGTTCGATATAGGATGTTAGTTTCCACGAGTGAAGTCCCGTAGCAAAACCGAGTCCTAATTAGCATTTTATGTCATATATATGTATACAATTAGTGTATATAATCATAAGAATGATAAGGAATCGGACAAATTTGTAAGTTTAACTTACAAATTAGAGTGTTAGAAGCAAAAATGGAAGGCTGCAAGGAGTTCACGGCCAGCCTTGGAGTTTATGGCCCAAGAAGATCTTGGTGTTCTTGGGTTTGCGGTTGAATGTTCTTGATGAAATGAAGGAGATTCAAGGGTTTAAAGTTGAGTGTTCTTGAAGATATGAAGGAGATGCAAGGGTTTACGACCCAATTATCTTGATGAATGAAGAACACTTGAAGATCCAAGAAAGATCCTAAGAAGATTCAAAGGATGAAGGATGATAGTTGAGAGAGAAAAGGTGTTTTCGGTTGGTGTTCTTGAGAGTGGGAGGGCGTGTTTTTGGCTGGACATGAAGAAGTGAAGAGGGGTTCATGGTCCAACCCCTATATAGGGTAAAATCTTGATGGGACACCTTCGTTGGTTACCACAGCGAATGGATAAGACCGAAGTTTACGGCCGTGAACCTCGTTTGCGACTGCAAACCGTTTGCGGCTGTGAACCGTTTGCGGTCTGAAGTCTCAAGCTATGCGAGGGCTTGCGGCTTGGATGAGGGTTCTCGGTTCCAAGTGTTTTCCCTCCACAACACACAACACCTTTTGAATACAAGCAACACTTCTAATTAAAGGTTTTTAACCAATATAGAATTTAAATATACTTTAAATAAGATAGATCAAAATAAGAAGTTGGACTTTAGTTCGACTTTTACAATAATGAAAATAACGGGTTGTCACAAAATCATTCCCTTCCAGGGTGAGACCTTCAACAGAACGCGGTCACCAACCTGGAACTCCAAGGGTTTTCGTCGCTTATCAGCATAGCTCTTTTGTCGATCCCGAGATGCCTTTAATCGTTCACGGACCTGAACGATATTCTCCGTAGTTTCCCGTATGATCTCCAGGCCGGTGAGAGTGCTATTAGGCACTTTTCCTCTTGCTAGCTACGTGTCACCCACTTCAGCCCAGCAGAGAGGTGATCTGCACTTGTGCCCATTGAGGGCTTCGAATGGCATGACTTTGATGTTAGTGTGATAGCTGTTATTGTAGGAGAATTCGATGAGCGGTAAATGGGTGTCCCAAGATTTACCAAAGTCTATAACACAAGCTCTCAACATGTGTTCTAGCGTTTGTATGATTCTCTCGCTTTGGCCGTCAGTTTGAGGGTGATAGGTTGTACTCATGTCGATTTTAGTCCCCAAGGACTTCTGTAGTGACTGTCAGAACCGTGAGGTGAATCTACTATCCCGGTTGGAGATGATGGATATTGGTACCCCATGTAGTCGCATGATTTCTTTAATGTACGTCCTTGTTAGCTTCTCCATCTTGTCGGTCTTGGGTAACTAGGTAGGAAGTGTGCGGATTTGGTTAACCTATCAATGATCACCCAGATGGTGTCAAGTCCACCCGTCGTCTTGGGTAACTTGGTTATGAAGTCCATGGTTATCCGCTCCTACTTCCACTCGGGTATGTCCGGTTGCTGAAGCAAACCTGAGGGCTTTTGATATTCTACCTTGACCTTGGCACAAGTCAGGCACTTTCCCATATAGGTAGCAATCTCTACCTTCATTTTTGGCCACCAATAAAGTTTCTTGAGGTCCAGATACATCTTGTCTGAACCGGGATGAATTGAGTATTTTGTCTTGTGGGCCTCGTTCATGACAACGTCTCTGTACCCACCGAATTTCGGTGTCCAGATTCGATTCGTGAGATAATAAGCTCCGTCATCCTTAACTTTAATGTTTTTATCCATTCCCCGTAAGGCCTCACCTGCGATGTTCTCAGGTTTCAAGGCTTCTAGTTGTGGCTCCTTGATCTGTGTGGATAAGTGTGAATGGATGGTCATGGTCAATGATTTTACTCGGCGGCCCGAGTATTCTTTCCGAATTAGGGCGTCTGCTACTACGTTGGCCTTGCCCGAATGATAACAAATTTCGTATTCATAGTCATTTAGCAGTTCAACCCATTGTCGCTGTCTCATGTTGAGCTCCTTTTGATTGAGGATGTGTTGAAGGCTCTTATGGTCTGTAAAGATAATGCATTTGGTACCGTACATGTAGTGCCTCCAAATTTTCAGGGCGAATACCACTGCTCCTAGTTCGAGGTCGTGCGTGGTGTAGTTGACCTCATGAGTCTTGAGTTGTCTTGAGGCATAGGCGATGACCTTCCCTCGTTGCATGAGCACACATCCTAGGCCCTGATTGGATGCATCGCAGTAGACCACAAAGTCTTCGGTCCCTTCTGCGAGGAACAAGATTGGAGCACTGCACATGGCTTGTTTAAGCATTTGGAAGGTGACTTCTTGTTTATTCCCCCAGCTGAAAGTCACTCCCTTCTGAGTCAAGGTAGTGAGTGGCTTTGCAATCTTAGAGAAGTTTTGTATGAATCTTCGGTAGTAGCCAGCAAGGCCCAAAAACTGGTGTATCACCGTCGGTGTTCGTGGTGTTGCCCAGTTTTCAATCGCCTTGACTTTGGAGGGGTCCACATGTATTCCTTCCTCGCTGACTACGTGTCCCAATAAGTCTACCCTTCGAATCCAGAATTCGCATTTTGAGAACTTTGCGTATAGCTTTTTTGCACTTAACGTTTCCAAGACTTGTCATAGATGCTAACTTTGTTCTTCCTTACTTTGTGAATAGATTAGTATGTCATCGATGAATACTATCACAAATTTATCTAGGTAAGGTCGGCACACACGGTTCATTAAGTCCATTAACACCGCAGGCGCATTAGTCAAACCAAAGGGCATCACTATTGGATTAGGTGTCTAAGCCTATAACTATTATTGGTATGTATTTAACCCGATAGTAGCATGGTCCATTTAGGTTGCATATCACCAGGACAATTTGATAGGATGGACTTTTCAGAAGAGGTTATTTATGATTTGTTAATATATTATAATTTCAAATATATTAATACGAAATCATATTATTTAATTGGTATTGATCAAGAATTAAATTGAAATTAATTTTGTGATCAAAAGAGACTAATTAAATATAAGGGGTTGATTGGTAAATCATTCATTCTTATGGTGTGGGCCAATGATCCATGATTCATTAGGTTGGGCTAAACCCATGTGACAACCCATGGATGATCCATGGAGGTTTAAACCCATGGATCCTAAGGAATATGGAAGGTCATGGCCATTAAGGCTTACATGGTGTAACCCTAATCTTGCCACACTATATAAGAAGCCTCATGGCTACCAAAATGGCACTTAAGTGGAATTTTAGAGGGCTGGCCGATTTTGGTGCAAGAAGATACTCTCTCAAAAGTCTCCTTTGTCCAAAAGTGTGTTGTGATTCCATTTGAGGTGCAACACTTGGGGAACTAAGTTCTTAAAGGTCTAAGGTTTCCAACTACAACAAAAGGTATGTCATCTAACTATAATTTGTAGTAAAGATACTCCATTGTACGCTAGTCAGGATGATGCTTTGGAAAAACAAAGTTTGCATGTATATTAGAGAAAACATAGATCCAAAGCATCTAGGGTTGCATGTACACCAAAGGAGTGTTAGAATGCTCAAAACCCTTCAGTGGTATCAGATCCTAGGGTTGTTTTCTTATATACTTGATGCTACTTGTTTTCAAAGCTTGAAAAATTGATTTTTTGCTGTCTGGATAGTGGACTCGTCGAGTCCATTGGGGAACTCGACGAGTCCACCCTATAATCTGACCAACTCGCCGAGTCAGTTCATGCACTCGACGAGTTGGTGCTCCAGAATGCAGATTTTCGAGTTCTAGGCTGGAATTGGACTAGGATTATTATCCTAAATTGTTTTTGAACTTATAAACCTGTTTTTGATGTGGTAATGATCATGCTTATCCAATTTAAAAGATAATTATCAAAGTTTCATGTTTTGTATTAGTTTATATGGTTAGGCTAATTATGTAACATCCAAAAATTTCACGCCAAATTTAAACTTTTTCAATCACAAATAAAACCAGATAGTATTTGTTTACAAAAATGTTTTCAATCATTATTCATCAGAGTGTCCCAATAACCAGATCATAAGGGTGAGGAGCGGTAGGGTCACGCCTTCACCTTGCCATGATCTCCTGAAGTACCTGAAACAATAAACTGAAAACTGTAAGCCCGAGGGCTTAGTGAGCTACCCCCAAAATACCAATACCACACCGATAATACCATATCAGTAACAGACAATCAACAACATGCATACTGGGCCATCGGCCTGACTGGACCGCCCTGCAGGGCCTACAGTCTATCTGAATTTGTCCCGAGCCTTCGGCATAACTGGACCACAACGTGGGCCTACAGTCTCCGCGGACCGCTCATAGGGTATGTTGGCCTTCAACACAAAGCAAGACCGCCTCAACCCAAGCAACAAGCAAATAACCATGTGCGTATAACTAACATATACTGGTGTATACAAGCATCAACCATATCTATCTCACTGATCACCAATCATAGCAATCTCTCATAACTAGAGCACCGACCTAGCAGGTCACTAACATATCAATCCCTACGGATAATTAGAGCATAACATACTGTCTATCCTGATTCCGATCTAACAGGTCATAACCACATGTAGCATACCATAACAATAACAACGAAAGGGCTGGCCTTGGTGCCTTAGACCCTATCAATATAGTGAGGATAACTCACCTTGCAGATGTTGACTCGGTCGATAAACTTCAACCCTCGGATCACTGCCACCAACTCCACCACCTATTACCATAGTATAACCATACTGTAAGTTCTCAACCTCTCAAGGTACCCCATCAGTCAACTAGTTAACCTTTGGTCAAAGTCAAAGTCATCAGTCAAGATCAACAGTCCATGTTGACCCTAACTCGCTGAGTACCCTTAGCTACTCGCCGAGTTCCATGAAATACCTGACCACTCGCCGAGTCACCGGAGTGACTCGTCGAGTTCTAAGGCTCGCGATTGGAAATCTAAGGCTACTCGTCGAGTTTTCCTTCTTGCGACTCGACGGTTGCACACGTATACATAAATTGGGGAAACCTCAACCGACTTGCCGAGTTGTTCATCCACTCGTCGAGTCTACGACAATCTTCATCGGACTCGCCGAGTTGTTCATCCAATTCATCGAGTTCAATGCCTATCTTTATATGACTCGCCGAGTCGACTATGCGACTCGCCGAGTCTCTTCAGCCCTTTAACCATGTAGACACTTTCTAAGCCATGCCCAGGCCCCAAATTACAGATCCAACTTCCTTAGGCATGCTTATCACGTAAAGTTGCAAACTTTACATGCATGCAAGGCTTTAAGACCCTAAAATGGCACAACTAAGATTGCAATGAAGTCATATCCTTGAGAGAAGGCTCATACCAGACAAGGCTGATGGCTTTATGAATCTAGAAGCCAAGGGGAGTCCAGATCTGAAGTTACAACTTCAGATCTTGGCTTAGACACAAGAATCCTTTCCTAAACGTATGCACAAAAGGGTTTATGAGAAAATGAGCCAAGGGAAAAACGATTTAATACCTTCAACAGAGACCTTTCTGATGCAGAACTTGAAACCCACAAGCTCTTGCTTCAACTAGCTTGCTTCCCAAGAGATTCCCTAACCAAAAATCTTCCTCCAAGCTTAAATTTCCAAAGAATACACACACACTCGAGTTAGGGTTCTTCTAGACTCTCAGTGGACTGCAAAGAGGCCAAAGGAAGCTTATGCTTCTTTAAATAGGGTGCAAAACCCAGGGATTTAGGGTTTCATCTGCCAGCTCCTACTCGTCGAGTCCTTTCTTGGACTCGGCGAGTAGGCCACTAAATACGCGAACCATCCCGCTGCTACTCGAAGAGTAGGGAAACCAACTCGTCGAGTAGGCCTTGAAACCAATTAAATTCTTATTTAAACAATACCTGAGAATCAGGGTGTTACAATTCTCCCCCACTTGAACTAGACTTCGCCCTCGAAGTCTACTGGAATAAACAACGTCGGGTAATGCTCTCGCATTTCCGCCTCCGGCTCCCATGTCCACTCGGATCCCCTCCGATGCTCCCACTGCACTTTCACCAAATGTATTTCTTTGTTCCGCAAAATCTTCTTCTTCCTTTCCAAGATGGCCACATGCCTCTCTACGTAATTCAAGCGCTCATCGACCTGAATATCATCCAGCAATACTACTGCCTCCTGATCCATAATACACTTTCGCAATTGCGAAATATGGAACGTGCTATGAATTCGGCTGAGCTCCTCCGGTAGTTCTAGCCTATAAGCCACTTTGCCCACCTTGGCATTGATCCTGAGTGGCCCAATATAACGGGGACCCAATTTTCCCCTCTTCCTGAAGCGGATCACACCCTTCCAGGGCGATACCTTCAGAAGTACCATGTCACCAACCTGAAACTCTAAATCCGATCGGCGTCTATCAGCGTAACTCTTTTGCCGACTCTGAGCGGTCTGCAGCCGCTGTCTGATCAGCTGGATCTTTTCGGTAGTCTGCAAGACTACCTCCGTCCGACCCATCACTCTGTGTCCAACCTCACCCCAACAGACCGGGGTTCTACATCTCCGACCATACAACAACTCAAAAGGCGGGGTGCCAATACTGGAATGATAGCTGTTGTTGTAGGCGAACTCTGCAAGCGATAGGTGGGAATCCCAACTCCCACCGAAGTCAATGACGCACGCCCTAAACATATCTTCGAGGGTCTGAATGGTTCACTCACTCTGTCCATCGGTATGCGGATGGAACGCTGTACTAAAGTGCAGCCGCGTACCCAGTTCCTCATGGAACTTCTGCCAAAAACGAGAAGTAAACCTGACATCCCGATCAGAAACGATGGAGACTGGAACTCCATGGCGAGAGACAATCTCGCTGACGTACATGTCGGCCAATTTCTCGGCCGACGAACTCTCCCGTATGGCCAAGAAATGGGCACTCTTGGTCAACCGATCCATGATGGCCCATATAGCATCGAACCCCTTCGCCGTCCTCGGCAACTTCGTAATGAAGTCCATCGTGATCTGTTCCCATTTCCACATGGGAATCTCCAGAGGCTGCAGCTTACCATGCGGCCTCTGATGCTCGGCCTTGACCATCCTACAGGTCAGGCACCTCTCAACATACCAAGCGATTTCTTGCTTCATACCGGGCCACCAGTAACTCAAACTCAGATCGCGGTACATCTTGGTGGCCCCCGGGTGTATAGAAAAGTGAGACTTATGAGCCTCCTCCATCACTGTCTGCCGGACCCCTCCGGACATCGGAACCCAAACCCGACCGTGTCGGGTCATTAATCCGCGACTACCTTGAACAAACCGGGCGCTCTCGCCCTTAATCCGCTCCAAATTCTAGTTCTCTGGTCTCATGCCCTCAACCTGAGCATCCCTAATCAAGCTCACAAGAGGGGAATCCAACGCTATCCTCATACACCTTGCTGGGGTAGAAGACCCAGCTGACTTGCGGCTCAAAGCGTCCGCAACCACATTCGCTTTACCAGGATGGTAAAGGATCTCACAATCATAATCCTTGACTACATCCAGCCACCTGCGCTGCCTCATATTCAGGTTCGACTGATCCATGATGTGCCTCAAACTCTTGTGATCCGTGTATATAGTACAACGGACCCCGTACAGATAATGCCTCCAAATCTTGAGAGCGAATACCACCGCTCCCAACTCAAGATCGTGCGTAGGGTATCTCGTCTCATGCGGCTTCAGCTTCCGCGATGCATAGGCTGTAACACCCTATTTATTTATTAAATAAATAAACAAATTAATGAATGAATAGAAGCCCTAAAATAAATAACTATATATCAAATGATGGTCTCGTAGAGCTAATTGTCACACTCTAAGAGATTGGGGGTTAAAAGTGTGAATTTCGGACTTAAATTGTAAGGTTTTCTGAAGAATGGGTTTAAAGGGTAAATATGGGGTTTATTTCAAAAATATTTCTGAAGGGAGGGACTATATATGTCGTTATGGGAGAAAGTTTGTAAATCCGGGTATATAACCCCAACGTCACCGGGAATCAACCCTAACCCTAAATATTGGAGCAGCCGCCACTTTTCCTTCTCTCTATGGTCGGCCACCACCCTCTTGCTTCTTCTACCAGCGAGTCGCCGCTGTGCCACCGCATTGAAGACGGAAACCTCCATCAGACGTCATGGCAGCGGGAGATCGGAATAAACTCACCCCGGAGCGTCGTCGTTGCTATTTCCGGTGGAACCGTACCCCCCCCCTTCGCGTCTCTTCTGTTCCACCACCTCCCTGCCGTTTCATTGACCACCATCGCTCGGGACCAGTCGCCGCCGTCCTTATTCTTCTTCCTTTTCGTTTTGTCGTCGATAGCCACCATTGTGGTTGCTTCAACTGATGCTGCCGTCGTTACGCACCAACTGGTGGTTGCGTCCAGATTCCGAGCAAGGTCTCGTCGGGGTGTGCTGCTGCTTGACTTTGAACAAAAGGAGATCACCGCCACCACCGTGAGGTGGTGGTTGTCATTCCAAATCGGTTGCTGTCGCCGTCGTGGGCCACCGGGAGGGTGGCTGGGGTACACCTCGCAGATCAGAAACAAGTTTGGATGGGTGTGTTTCTGTTTTTCTTTAGAGTGTTTGTGGGTATAATGTAGATTGGCTGGAAAACCGAGAACCACCACCACTGTGAGGTGGTGGCTGCCGCCATGAACCACCATTGTGTGTGTTTAATGTAGTTAGTGTGCGTTTATTTTTGGTTAAGGCATTGTAAAGTGTAATTAGCTAAAGTATAATGAAATGAATTGAAAACCACCACCTTAGGGTGGTGGCTGCCGCCTCCTGCCGCCACCGGCCGCCGTATCGGGTGGCGGTGTGCTTAGTTGTGTTGGGATTGCTAGTTTGGGGATGTTTGGTCAAGGGACTAAAACCCTAATGGGCCTTGAAACCCTAATGGGCCCAATGAGGCTTAATGGGTATAAAAGCCCAAACATGTGTCTAATGGGCTTAATGGACCCTAATGGATCCAAGGACTTAACTAATGGGCCTATTGGGCTAAGATGGGTTGGAAACCCTAATTAGGGTTTAGAAAACCCTAATATTGGATTTATGGGCTTGGACTTATTGAGACCCACTTGTGAGCCATTGGAACAATGGAATTGTGTGATTAAGCCCAATCACACCATGTGACTTATTTAGAAGAATGATGGGCTTAATGGATTAAGTCCTTAATGGGTTAAGTGAGAAACACTTAACCCTAATCATCATTTTATGTGAAACCCTAATTTCACATGGGTGTATTGTTGGGCCTTCTATTGGGCCTTGATGATTGCGTTATTATTGGGCCATCCAAAGTCAAGCAAATGGACTAGAATATTTAATGGGCCTAGGGTAAGGCCCATGTAAGGGGTTTGGGCCCAATTTGGAAAATTGGGCCATAGATGGGCCATAGTTGGGCCTTAAGGATTATATGATATTGCGCCATTAGAAGGTCAAATGTTGGACTGGACTTTTGGATTGGGCCTTGGGCTTGAATAAAGCCGACCTTGGGGTAATGTAGTAATTATCCAAGTATGTATTTATGGTTATGCGTTGGGACCCAATTATTAATTGGGTGTTATTTTGGTATTGACAGTTCGGGAATCTGTCATCCAGCAGCTGGGGTTGAGTCTGCGGGACTTCAGCAGTGTGGGATTGTGTCTATGGGACTTCAGCAGTGTGAGGTGAGTTACCTTCCAGTAGGGGTGGGTCTAAGGCACCAATGCCGGCCCACCAGTAGGTGATTATGTTTGAGATGATTGACTTTGTGATAATTATCTGGTTGCCATTATTTGATATGCTTATTGTGCTGGGATGCTATGAGATATGTGTTAGTAGTAGTAGTAGGGGTTCAATAGTCCCCAGTTACCGGTTGAAAGATACCGACGACGGTTACCGGTTGAAAGATACCGAAGGGGTGGGCAGAACCCATGCATGCCTAGCAGTATGGTTATGATATGTTATTATGTGACCTGTATGGTTATGATATGCCATTATGTGAGCAGTATGTTTATGATATGATATTATGTGACTAGTATGGTTATGATATACCATTATGTGATTCAGTATGTTTATGTTATGTTATCATGGAACCAATATGTTTATGACTTGTTGATAGGGGGTGAAATAGTCCCCGATTACCGGTTGAAAGATACCGATGTCGGATACCGGTTGAAAGATACCGATGGCAGTTACCGGTTGAAAGATACCGATGTCGGATACCGGTTGAAAGATACCGATGGCAGTTACCGGTTGAAAGATACCGATGGCAGTTACCGGTTGAAAGATACCGAAGGGGTATACAGAACCCATGCAATGCTTATCTGTTTGTTTATGATATGTTGGTATGTGATCATTATGTTATGATGTTAGTATGTGATCATTATGTTATGATGTTAGTATGTGATCAGTATGTTATGATGTTAGTATGTGATCAGTATGTTTATGATATATTATTATGTGATGGTGGTAGGGATGAAATAGTCCCCGGTTACCGGTTGAAAGATACCGATGGCAGATACTCGTTGAAAGATACCGATGGCAGTTACCGGTTGAAAGATACCGATGATATTATGTGGTATGTGGTATGATGGGGGAACTCACTAAGCTTCGTGCTTACGGTTTATAGTTTTGGTTTCAGGTGCTTTGTTTGCAAAGGAAAGGAGCCGACTCGATCGCAGCACATCACACTATGTTTTCCGCACACAAGATCCTTGGGATTATACTCTGATATGGTTTTACGATAAAATGCTTTGATTATGGACACTTTGGTTTTGACATGAGATATGAATATGAATGTTTTATTACTGATGGTTTTATATTATAACGTAATCAAAACGAAATTTTTGGCCTTGAATTTTGGGATGTTACAAGTTGGTATCAGAGCCTTGGTTTGAGGGATTCGGGCACACTCTTGGGTGTATCTGAACTCAAACTAAGGGCTTGGTATGAAAATTTTCAAAGGTGAAAATCATTTTATAAAAAGAATTTGAAAAGAATTTGGAAGGAGAAAAGAACTTTGAAAAGAACAAGGTGTGTGATGCGTGCAATCAGCCGAGCTCAAGTAAGTTTTCCCCAAGATACCCATACATGTTATATTGTGATATGATATGATTATGATAACTGCATGCTAGATTAGGGCTAAGGATCTAGGAAGATGCCTTATATGCCTGCTGTATGTGCTTGCTGAGCTGCATGATAATACTGATCAGTTAGTGATAGGATAGCCTGTTTAGGTTATGCCTAATTGTGTGAGCCTTAGAATCGCATGCTAGTATAGATCCCTGACAAGAGGATAGATTGATTCGATTGGGATATGTTGGTTAGATTTTTCCATTGTCCGAATGCTGCTTGCTTTGTGCTTTGTGGAACTATTAAGTGATGGGAGTCAGCTACTAATTGGATGTGACGACATCCAGGAGATAGATGACTGACATCATGGAGAGTTCTTCAGCAGCTGATGGCAGGACGATATCGAGAACCTAGGGAAGCCTAGGATATGATTCAGTGGGTTAGTAGTGAGGCTCAGTGAGACTTGGGTGTACCAGTTAAGGAAGTGACTTGGAGGATCCAGGAGGATTGTTGAGGAAAGTATGGATAGGTGTGGAAGGTAGTATTGGGCCCGTACTACTGAAAGCACAGGATCCATACTCGAATCAGTGAGAGTCTTGGAGAATCTAAGAAGCTTCAGGGAAGAGTTTGTGACCCAGTTTGGGGACAGAGGATGTTCCAGTTGTTGCAGCTTTGCCATTGGCAAGCGAGCTAGTGAGCGTGACAGGGTGTCAGACCCTGAAGGATATGATTTCCATGAAGTTGCAGATACGGTATCGATTTGGAGCACCCTGGAAAGAGAAGGTTCGTGCCAGGTGCGTATAGTAGAGGATCTCGGGAAGAGACCCATGACTTCTGATCATCGGGTGAGAGGCCAGCAGGGCCTGAGTCAGTCTAACGCGTACGAGGAAGTACACGAGGGAGTTTGTCACTCCAAGGGTTTAGACTGCTACAGGGTAGCGGGGTTGGTCATGTCAGCAGAAGGGGATCGGATTTCAAGAGTACTTATCGAGATTTCTAAGGATGGGAGATCTCAAGGTTTAATCGGTGATTAAACGCTAGCATGGGCAGGCACATGTTGTCATCAATGGGATATTATAAAGCGAGGAGGATTGGAAATCCTTCAATTCTCATGTAATGTGAAGACTTAGTCGAATCTAAGTGGGGGAGAGACTTTTTATAAAGTTCTCCAACTGTGAGTTCTAGTTGCGTGAGGTGCAATCTCTTGGGCACCTTGTCAACCAGAAGGGCATTCTCGTTGATCCGGCCAAGATAGAGGCAGTGATGCAGTGGGAGATTCGAGGTCTCCAACCGAGATTCGGAATTCCCTGGGTATAGCGGGTTATTACCGGAGATTTATACGGGACTTCTCCGAGATTGAGGTTCCTTTGACCCGACTGACCAAGAAGTCGGTGGCTATTCGTTGGGGGCCCGAGCAGCAGGCAGCCTTCGAGGCTCTCAGACAGCGGTTGTGCGAGGCACCGATTCTCACCCTGTCAGAGGGTGTAGATGATTTCGTGGTTTACCGTGACGCTTTGATCACGGGCATGGGTACGATATTGATGCAATGGGGTCACGTGATAGCAGGTTTCGGGAACTAGGTTAGAGTTTCGGTTAGGACTCAAGTTCAGTTGAGGGTTAGTTCGAGTGCGTGTTCGACCCGGTTTGGAAGTGTTGCAAGACTACGGGGGTAGCCGTAGCATTCACTAGCGGTCAGATAGTATGGAAAGTGTTGTAAGAGTACGGGGGTAGCCGTAGCATTCACTATCGGTCAGTTAGCACGGAAAGTGTTGTAAGTCTGCGGGTGTAGCCGTAGCATTCACTAGCAGCAGATAGTGTGAGGGGTGTTGTAAGTCTGCGGGTGTAGCCGTAGCATTCACCAGGTTGGCAGATAGTGTTAGAGTGTTGTAAGTCTGCGGGTGTAGCCGTAGCATTCACTAGCAGCTAGATAGTGATAGAGTGTTGTAAGTCTGCGGGTGTAGCCGTAACATTCACTAGGTTGATAAATGGCATGAGCGTGTTGTTAGAACGCGGAAGGAATAGTAGTACCCACCAGTTCGGGTGCAGCAGTGAGGATATGGAAATCCAGATATTGGATTTCGGTATTACCCAGATGGATTAGATATGGCTGAGCCAGTGATAAGACTGTAGAAACGCCACTACAGTTATAAGAGCAGGGAAGTAATGGACTGCTTAAGGGCATTTGTGATGTAAGGCTACCATTGGTTAGGTAGCAATCACTTTTAGTCTTGGATTTAAGTATGTCAAGATTTGACGCATGGACCTGACCAGTTGGATCGGAAGGTTATTAGAGCCATAGTGGCATGATAGCTGGTGGCAACCAGTTCCAGAGAAGGATTTCGTTCAGAAGTCGTGTGAGACGACTAAGTGGGAGTCCATTGGCTCCGCAGCCGGGTCAAAACCCGATATTTCAGATGATTGGCGAGCGAATTGAGACCCAGGAGGTCTCGGTAGCTTTTGGGAAGCAACAGTGTGGCAGCATACTGCTTCAGGCAGTTTCAGTGTCTGGGCAGTATTAGTATTTGCGTTTGGGGTTGCGAGTTCGGACGGAATAACAGGTTGTTTGGGGTATGCCAAGTCACTCGCAGCGGAATTAGTTGAGCTTTGGCCGAGTCTAAGTGTTATTGAAGGATAGTTGGGTCTGTGACCCTGGTTTATAGTGGGAACTGCAAGTGATCAGAAGTTGAGTAGTTAGTTGTGAGATAAACAGATTGGATTCAACGATAATGATTCTGTATGAGTGGTCTGTCAGGGAATCAGACTATCTCAAGGCAGCAGATTTCAGACGAAGTGGATGTGATCTTATGGTGAGGAATTCGTTCACCTGCGGATTTTATGGCTTTACAAGGATGGGTCATGGCTACCCTGGGAAGGCTAGGGCGTGCCCAGGTTGGTGACCATGCTACTGGAGTGGTTGGGCGAGTAAGGAATGATAAGAAATGATTTCGAGGATGAAATTTAATTTAAGTGGGGGAGAGTTGTAACACCCTGTTTATTTATTAAATAAATAAACAAATTAATGAACGAATAGAAGCCCTAAAATAAATAACTATATATCAAATGATGGTCTCGTAGAGCTAATTGTCACACTCTAAGAGATTGGGGGTTAAAAGTGTGAATTTCGGACTTAAATTGTAAGGTTTTCTGAAGAATGGGTTTAAAGGGTAAATATGGGGTTTATTTCAAAAATATTTCTGAAGGGAGGGACTATATATGTCGTTATGGGAGAAAGTTTGTAAATCCGGGTATATAACCCCAGCGTCACCGGGAATCAACCCTAACCCTAAATATTGGAGCAGCCGCCACTTTTCCTTCTCTCTATGGTCGGCCGCCACCCTCTTGCTTCTTCTACCACCGAGTCGCCGCTGTGCCACCGCATTGAAGACGGAAACGTCCATCAGACGTCATGGCAGCGGGAGATCGGAAGAAACTCACCCCGGAGCGTCGTCGTTGCTATTTCCGGTGGAACCGCACCCCCCCTTCACGTCTCTTCTGTTCCACCACCTCCCTGCCGTTTCATTGACCACCATCGCTCGGGACCAGTCGCCGCCGTCCTTATTCTTCTTCCTTTTTGTTTTGTCGTCGATAGCCACCATTGTGGTTGCTTCAACTGATGCTGCCGTCGTTACGCACCAACTGGTGGTTGCGTCCAGATTCCGAGCAAGGTCTCGTCGGGGTGTGCTGCTGCTTGACTGAGAACAAAAGGAGATCACCGCCACCACCGTGAGGTGGTGGCTGTCATTCCAAATCGGTTGCTGTCGCCGTCGTGGGCCACCGGGAGGGTGGCTGGGGTACACCTCGCAGATCAGAAACAAGTTTGGATGGGTGTGTTTCTGTTTTTCTTTAGAGTGTTTGTGGGTATAATGTAGATTGGCTGGAAAACCGAGAACCACCACCACTGTGAGGTGGTGGCTGCCGCCATGAACCACCATTGTGTGTGTTTAATGTAGTTAGTGTGCGTTTATTTTTGGTTAAGGCATTGTAAAGTGTAATTAGCTAAAGTATAATGAAATGAATTGAAAACCACCACCTTAGGGTGGTGGCTGCCGCCTCCTGCCGCCACCGGCCGCCGTGTCGGGTGGCGGTGTGCTTAGTTGTGTTGGGATTGCTAGTTTGGGGATGTTTGGTCAAGGGACTAAAACCCTAATGGGCCTTGAAACCCTAATGGGCCCAATGAGGCTTAATGGGTATAAAAGCCCAAACATGTGTCTAATGGGCTTAATGGACCCTGATGGATCCAAGGACTTAACTAATGGGCCTATTGGGCTAAGATGGGTTGGAAACCCTAATTAGGGTTTAGAAAACCCTAATATTGGATTTATGGGCTTGGACTTATTGAGACCCACTTGTGAGCCATTGGAACAATGGAATTGTGTGATTAAGCCCAATCACACCATGTGACTTATTTAGAAGAATGATGGGCTTAATGGATTAAGTCCTTAATGGGTTAAGTGAGAAACACTTAACCCTAATCGTCATTTTATGTGAAACCCTAATTTCACATGGGTGTATTGTTGGGCCTTCTATTGGGCCTTGATGATTGCGTTATTATTGGGCCATCCAAAGTCAAGCAAATGGACTAGAATATTTAATGGGCCTAGGGTAAGGCCCATGTAAGGGGTTTGGGCCCAATTTTGATGGGCCATAGTTGGGCCTTAAGGATTATATGATATTGGGCCATTAGAAGGTCAAATGTTGGACTGGACTTTTGGATTGGGCCTTGGGCTTGTATAAAGCCGACCTTGGGGTAATGTAGTAATTATCCAAGTATGTATTTATGGTTATGCGTTGGGACCCAATTATTAATTGGGTGTTATTTTGGTATTGACAGTTCGGGAATCTGTCATCCAGCAGCTGGGGTTGAGTCTGCGGGACTTCAACAGTGTAGGATTGTGTCTATGGGACTTCAGCAGTGTGAGGTGAGTTACCTTCCAGTAGGGGTGGGTCTAAGGCACCAATGCCGGCCCACCAGTAGGTGATTATGTTTGAGATGATTGACTTTGTGATAATTATCTGGTTGCCATTATTTGATATGGTTATTGTGATGGGATGCTATGAGATATGTGTTAGTAGTAGTAGTAGGGGTTCAATAGTCCCCAGTTACCGGTTGAAAGATACCGACGACGGTTACCGGTTGAAAGATACCGAAGGGGTGGGCAGAACCCATGCATGACTAGCAGTATGGTTATGATATGTTATTATGTGACCTGTATGGTTATGATATGCCATTATGTGAGCAATATGTTTATGATATGATATTATGTGACTAGTATGGTTATGATATACCATTATGTGATTCAGTATGTTTATGTTATGTTATCATGGAACCAATATGTTTATGACTTGTTGATAGGGGGTGAAATAGTCCCCGATTACCGGTTGAAAGATACCGATGTCGGATACCGGTTGAAAGATACCGATGGCAGTTACCGGTTGAAAGATACCGATGTCGGATACCGGTTGAAAGATACCGATGGCAGTTACCGGTTGAAAGATACCGATGGCAGTTACCGGTTGAAAGATACCGAAGGGGTATACAGAACCCATGCAATGCTTATCTGTTTGTTTATGATATGTTGGTATGTGATCATTATGTTATGATGTTAGTATGTGATCATTATGTTATGATGTTAGTATGTGATCAGTATGTTATGATGTTAGTATGTGATCAGTATGTTTATGATATATTATTATGTGATGGTGGTAGGGGTGAAATAGTCCCCGGTTACCGGTTGAAAGATACCGATGGCAGATACTCGTTGAAAGATACCGATGGCAGTTACCGGTTGAAAGATACCGATGATATTATGTGGTATGTGGTATGATGGGGGAACTCACTAAGCTTCGTGCTTACGGTTTACAGTTTTGGTTTCAGGTGCTTTGTTTGCAAAGGAAAGGAGCCGGCTCGATCGCAGCGCATCACACTATGTTTTCCGCACACGAGATCCTTGGGATTATACTCTGATATGGTTTTACGATAAAATGCTTTGATTATGGACACTTTGGTTTTGACATGAGATATGAATATGAATGTTTTATTACTGATGGTTTTATATTATAACGTAATCAAAACGAAATTTTTGGCCTTGAATTTTGGGATGTTACAAGTTGGTATCAGAGCCTTGGTTTGAGGGATTCGGGCACACTCTTGGGTGTATCTGAACTCAAACTAAGGGCTTGGTATGAAAATTTTCAAAGGTGAAAATCATTTTATAAAAAGAATTTGAAAAGAATTTGGAAGGAGAAAAGAACTTTGAAAAGAACAAGGTGTGTGATGCGTGCAATCAGCCGAGCTCAAGTAAGTTTTCCCCAAGATACCCATACATGTTATATTGTGATATGATATGATTATGATAACTGCATGCTAGATTAGGGCTAAGGATCTAGGAAGATGCCTTATATGCCTGCTGTATGCGCTTGCTGAGCTGCATGATAATACTGATCAGTTAGTGATAGGATAGCCTGTTTAGGTTATGCCTGATTGTGTGAGCCTTAGAATCGCATGCTAGTGTAGATCCCTGGCAAGAGGATAGATTGATTCGATTGGGATATGTTGGTTAGATTTTTCCATTGTCCGAATGCTGCTTGCTTTGTGCTTTGTGGAACTCTTAAGTGATGGGAGTCAGCTACTAAGTGGATGTGACGACATCCAGGAGGTAGATGACTGGCATCGTGGAGAGTTCTTCAGCAGCTGATGGCAGGACGAGATCGAGAACCTAGGGAAGACTAGGATATGATTTAGTGGGTTAGTAGTGAGGCTCAGTGAGACTTGGGTGTACCAGTTAAGGAAGTGACTTGGAGGATCCAGGAGGATTGTTGAGGAAAGTATGGATAGGTGTGGAAGGTAGTATTGGGCCCGTACTACTGAAAGCACAGGATCCATACTCGAATCAGTGAGAGTCTTGGAGAATCTAAGAAGCTTCAGGGAAGAGTTTGTGACCCAGTTTGGGGACAGAGGATGTTCCAGTTGTTGCAGCTTTGACATTGGCAAGCGAGCTAGTGAGCGTGATAGGGTGTCAGACCCTGAAGGATATGATTTCCATGAAGTTGCAGATACGGTATCGATTTGGAGCACCCTGGAAAGAGAAGGTTCGTGCCAGGTGCGTATAGTAGAGGATCTCGGGAAGAGACCCATGACTTCTGATCATCGGGTGAGAGGCCAGCAGGGCCTGAGTCAGTGCAACGCGTACGAGGAAGTACACGAGGGAGTTTGTCACTCCAAGGGTTTAGACTGCTACAGGGTAGCGGGGTTGGTCATGTCAGCAGAAGGGGATCGGATTTTGAAGAGTACTTATCGAGATTTCCGAGGATGGGAGATCTCAAGGTTTAATCGGTGATTAAACGCTAGCATGGGCAGGCACAGGTTGTCATCAGTGGGATATTATAAAGCGAGGAGGATTGGAAATCCTTCAATTCTCATGTAATGTGAAGAATTAGTCGAATCTAAGTGGGGGAGAGACTTTTTATAAAGTTCTCCAAATGTGAGTTCTGGTTGCGTGAGGTGCAATCTCTTGGGCACCTTGTCAACCAGAAGGGCATTCTCGTTGATCCGGCCAAGATAGAGGCAGTGATGCAGTGGGAGATTCCGAGGTCTCCAACCGAGATTCGGAATTCCCTGGGTATAGCGGGTTATTACCGGAGATTTATACGGGACTTCTCCGAGATTGAGGTTCCTTTGACCCGACTGACCAAGAAGTCGGTTGCTATTCGTTGGGGGCCCGAGCAGCAGGCAGCCTTCGAGGCTCTCAGACAGCGGTTGTGCGAGGCACCGATTCTCACCCTATCAGAGGGTGTAGATGATTTCGTGGTTTACCGTGACACTTTGATCACGGGCATGGGTACGGTATTGATGCAATGGGGTCACGTGATAGCAGGTTTCGGGAACCAGGTTAGAGTTCCGGTTAGGACTCAAGTTCAGTTGAGGGTTAGGTCGAGTGCATGTTCGACCCGGTTTGGAAGTGTTGCAAGACTACGGGGGTAGCCGTAGCATTCACTAGCGGTCAGATAGTATGGAAAGTGTTGTAAGAGTACGGGGGTAGCCGTAGCATTCACTATCGGTCAGTTAGCACGGAAAGTGTTGTAAGTCTGCGGGTGTAGCCGTAGCATTCACTAGCAGCAGATAGTGTGAGGGGTGTTGTAAGTCTGCGGGTGTAGCCGTAGCATTCACCAGGTTGGCAGATAGTGTTAGAGTGTTGTAAGTCTGCGGGTGTAGCCGTAGCATTCACTAGCAGCTAGATAGTGATAGAGTGTTGTAAGTCTGCGGGTGTAGCCGTAGCATTCACTAGGTTGATAAATGGCATGCGCGTGTTGTTAGAACGCGGAAGGAACAGTAGTACCCACCAGTTCGGGATGCTATGAGATATGTGTTAGTAGTAGTAGTAGTAGGGGTGCAATAGTCCCCAGTTACCGGTTGAAAGATACCGACGACGGTTACCGGTTGAAAGATACCGAAGGGGTGGGCAGAACCCATGCATGCCTAGCAGTATGGTTATGATATGTTATTATGTGACCTGTATGGTTATGATATGCCATTATGTGAGCAGTATGTTTATGATATGATATTATGTGACTAGTATGGTTATGATATACCATTATGTGATTCAGTATGTTTATGTTATGTTATCATGGAACCAATATGTTTATGACTTGTTGATAAAGGGTGAAATAGTCCCCGATTACCGGTTGAAAGATACCGATGTCGGATACCGGTTGAAAGATACCGATGTCGGATACCGGTTGAAAGATACCGATGTCGGATACCGGTTGAAAGATACCGATGGCAGTTACCGGTTTAAAGATACCGATGGCAGTTACCGGTTGAAAGATACCGAAGGGGTATACAGAACCCATGCAATGCTTATCTGTTTGTTTATGATATGTTGGTATGTGATCATTATGTTATGATGTTAGTATGTGATCATTATGTTATGATGTTAGTATGTGATCAGTATGTTATGATGTTAGTATGTGATCAGTATGTTTATGATATATTATTATGTGATGGTGGTAGGGGTGAAATAGTCCCCGGTTACCGGTTGAAAGATACCGATGGCAGATACTCGTTGAAAGATACCGATGGCAGTTACCGGTTGAAAGATACCGATGATATTATGTGGTATGTGGTATGATGGGGGAACTCACTAAGCTTCGTGCTTACAGTTTACAGTTTTGGTTTCAGGTGCTTTGTTTGCAAAGGAAAGGAGCCGGCTCGATCGCAGCGCATCACACTATGTTTTCCGCACACAAGATCCTTGGGATTATACTCTTATATGGTTTTACGATAAAATGCTTTGATTATGGACACTTTGGTTTTGACATGAGATATGAATATGAATGTTTTATTACTGATGGTTTTATATTATAACGTAATCAAAACGAAATTTTTGGCCTTGAATTTTGGGATGTTACATAGGCTATCACTCATCCTCTCTGCATGAGGACTGCCCCCAAGCCTATGATGGATGCATCACAAAATACTACAAAATCCTCAACTCCCTCGGGGAGCGTCAACACTGGCGCCTCACATAAACACCGCTGGAGGGTCTCAAATGCCCTCTGCTGCTCAGGGCCCCACCGAAAATCCACCCGTTTCCTCGTTAGACGAGTGAGGGATACTGCAATCTTGGAGAAATCTCGAATGAATCTCCAGTAGTACCCTGCTAATCCCAAGAAACTCCTGATGTCTGAGGGAGATTTCAGAATCTCCCACTGCATAACCGCCTCGACTTTGGCCGGGTCGACCAAAATCCCCTCCTGGTTAACGAGATGTCCGAGGAATTGGACCTCTCGTAACCAAAACTCACACTTCGAGAACTTGGCATACAACAGTTCTCATCGCAGAACCTCCACCAGCTCCCTGAGGTGCTCCTCGTGCTGCTCTCGGGTCTTTGAATACACCAAGATATCATCTATGAACACAATGACCGAGCGATCGAGCATCGGTCTGCAGACCCGATTCATCAAATCCATAAACACTGCCGGCGCGTTGGTGAGCCCAAACGGCATCACCACGAACTCATAACGACCATAACGAGTTTGAAAAGCGGTCTTCTCCACGTCTTCCTCCCTCACCCTGACCTGGTGATACCCGGATCTCAAATCGATCTTGGAAAACCAAGATGCACCCTGCAGCTGCTCGAAAAGATCATCTATCCTTGGGAGTGGATAACGGTTCTTCACCGTCAACTTGTTCAACTCCCTATAGTCAATGCACATCCTGTGCGAACCGTCATTCTTCCTGACGAAGAGGATCGGTGCTCCCCAGGGTGAACTACTTGGACGAATAAACTGCTTACCCAACAGCTCCTGCAACTGAGATGACAACTCCTGCATCTCTGGCGGTGCCAAACGGTACGTCGCCTTAGCGATAGGGGCCGCACCCGACATTAGATCAATCCTAAACTCGACCTGCCTCTCCGGAGGTATCCCCGACAACTCCTCCGTAAATACGTCGGAAAATTCCTTAACCACTGGAACCTCTGAAACTGAAGTCTGGTCTCTAACCCGTGTATCCACCACGTACGCCAAATAACTGGCACACCCATGCTGAATATACTGCCGAGCCCTGGCTGCCGAACAAAACCCTGATCCTACTCTGGTGCCCTCACCATATACCACCAGTTCTCCCCCACTTGGGGTTCGAACTACTACTCGCTGTCCCTCACAATCGATCATGGCGCCAAATCGACTGAGCCAATCCATCCCCACAATCACACATACTTCCCCCATGGGAATAGGAATCAAATCTATCAGGAAGGATACCCCGAAAGTCTCCAACTCACACCCCCGGTAGACCGAAGAAGCAGAAATCCCGTGTTCGTTGGTGATCGAAACTCGCAACGGACACTCAAGCTCATCTACCGACACACTGAACTCTCTACTGAAGGTCTGAGATACAAACGACCGACTCGCCCCCGAGTCGAATAAAACCAAAGTCAGGCAAAGAGTTTACTAAAAACGTACCTAAACACAGGTACCACTGATAAGCATAACACAGATACAATAACTGAAACAGAAAATAGAAACATACCAGCAACCACATCCGGTGCTGCCTTGGCCTCCTCGGCCGTGAGCTGGAAGGCGCGCCCCTGAGCCTTCGGAGGCTCCACCTTGACTGGCCTCCCATCGCCCATCCTCAAAGTAGCCGGTGCAGATCCCTGTGCGGGCTTGGCGGCGAGCTGCGGGCAGTTGGTCTTCACGTGACCAACCTGATGACAATGGTAACAAATCCTCATATCTGCTGGAGGGGCGGACTGGCGACAGTCCCTGGCATAGTGCCCCTCCTTGCCACATTTATGGAAACCACCTCCTGCTCGACAAACCCCAGAATGACCCCTGCCACACTGTCCACAAGTGCGGCTCTGCTGACCCCCGGTCCGAGTATCAGCGGTCTTGGACCGCTTAGGTGCCGGCTGAGACTGTGTCGGAACCTGACGCTGCTCCTTCAACTGCAGCTCTAACTCCAACTCACGCCACCTCGCGGCTTCCTGAAGATCCAAAAGAGTCTCACAACGTTGCGTAGCAACAAACTGTCGAATATCAGTCTTGAGCATACTCAGATAACAATTCATCTGAGACTGCTCTGAAGCAAACTCTGGGCAAAACATAGCCCTCTCCGTGAACATACGAGTGATCTCCATCACTGACTCCCCATCCTGCCTCAATGTCAAAAACTCCTGAGCAAGCCGCTCCCGCTCAACGCGTGGAACGTAGCGGGTGTGGAACATATCCCGAAACTGCTCCCAAGTAACAGCAGCTCGCTGATCATCACTGTACGACCCTGTCGTCAATATCCACCAGTCCTTTGCCCCAAGCCTCATCAGGTTCAGGGCACACCTGACCTTCTGGTCAGCAGGACATGAACACGTGAAGAAACAGCCCTCCACGTCAGATAACCACCTCATAGCCCTGATCGCATCCTGTGTACCATCAAATGTCGGGGGCTTCATGTTATCGAAGTCCCAGTACTGGTAAGCCCTGCCGGCTCCTCCTCCAACCCCTACCGCGGTTACAGCCGATGTGGCTGCAGCGACAGCTGTCCCTGCTAGAGCTGCATATCGCTCATCAAAGTACTCAACCATCGCGGTCTTAATCGACCCAAACATCTCTGGCAGCTGAGCTCGGAACGCTGCAGCAATCTCGTCGTGTAGAATCTCCCGGATCCTGGCATCCAACTCCTCTGTCCCTATCTGTACCACGGGCTTAGGTGCTACCGGCACCTCCGACCCTCCGTCTCCCGATCCTGATCCTGACCCAGATCCAGTAGTAAAACGTCTCATCACCACCATACTGAAAATATAACCAAGACGTCAGATAAGCAACATATATCGGGAGACCAATTCCCACCACCCTAGGGGTTGTGACGTCCTTGCTACGCGTATGGGTCCTGTGATTTTAGTAGTACGGGCCCATACTACCTTCCGCACCTATCCATATTTTTCTCAAGTATCACCACAACGCCCTAATACTATCATCAACATAATATGTGCTCAACCCTCACTCCTAGGGGAATATCGACTATCTCGCCACTGGTCTCGCAGCTTCCACAACTCACACATCCATGAAACTTTCACCAACCCTGCAGCACTAGTGTATGCTAGCCACACATAACGCTGGACTCGATAGACTTTCGAATATCCAATCCTACACTAAGGTCGAATCAGACATTCTCAGGCTATAAGATCTTGGTTATATACAGCCGTGATGTATACACTAAACACCTACAGTTATGATGTCAATTCCATATACACGAAACCCTAGGCTAGTAGGTATCATATAATCAGGCAAGTCTATCATGCGATTCCTGAAGATTCCTAGCCTAACACTAGCATGTTGTTCTATCATATCATAATATCAAATAACTATATGGTATTTTGGGGTTTACTTACAGGTTCCGGCTGATCGTACCCTCTGCATCCTCCATCCTTTATTTTGAAAACCATTTTAGAATTTATTCCGAAAATTCCCTTGATTTGAGACTGGGTTCACACGAGTGTTTCCCCCAATTCACTCAAACCAAGGCTCTGATACCAACTTGTAACATCCAAAAATTTCATGTCAAATTTAAACTTTTTCAATCACAAATAAAACCAGATAGTATTTGTTTACAAATATGTTTTCAATCATTATTCATCAGAGTGTCCCAATAACCAGATCATAAGGATGAGGAGCGGTACGGTCACGCCTTCGCCTTGCCATGATCTCCTGAAGTACCTGAAACAATAAACTGAAAACTGTAAGCCCGAGGGCTTAGTGAGCTACCCCGAAAATACGAATACCACACCGATAATACCATATCAGTAACAGACAATCAACAACATGCATACTGGGCCATCGGCCTGACTGGACCGCCCTGCAGGGCCTACAGTCTATCTGAATCTGTCCCGAGCCTTCGGCATAACTGGACCGCCACGTGGGCCTACAGTCTCCCCGGACCGCTCATAGGGTATGTTGGCCTTCAGCACAAAGCAGGACCGCCTCAACCCAAGCAACAAGCAAATAACCATGTGCGCATAACTAACATATACTGGCATATACAAGCATCAAACATATCTATCTCATTGATCACCAATCATAGCAATCTCTCGTAACTAGAGCACCGACCTAGCAGGTCACTAACATATCAATCCCTACAGATCATAAGAGCATAACATACTGTCTATCCTGATTCCGATCTAACAGGTCATAACCACATGTAGCATACCATAACAATAACAACTAAAGGGCTGGCCTTGGTGCCTTAGACCATATCGATATAGTGAGGATAACTCACTTTGCAGATGTCGACTCGGTCGATAAACTTCAACCCTCGGATCACTGCCACCAACTCCACCACCTATTACCATAGTATAACCATACTGTAAGTTCTCAACCTTTCAAGGTACCCCATCAGTCAACTAGTCAACCGTTGGTCAAAGTCAAAGTCATCAGTTAAGGTCAACAGTCCATGTTGACCCTAACTCGCCGAGTACCCTTAGCTACTCGCCGAGTTCCATGAAATACCTGACCACTCGCCGAGTCACCGGAGTGACTCGTCGAGTTCTAAGGCTCGCGATTGGAACTCTAAGGCCACTCATCGAGTTTTCCTTCTTGCGACTCGACAGTTGCATACACATACATATATTGGGGAACCTCAACCGACTCGTCGAGTTGTTCATCCACTCGTCGAGTCTACGGCAATCTTCATCGGACTCGCCGAGTTGTTCATCCAACTCGTCGAGTTCAATGCCTATCTTTATATGACTCGCCAAGTCGACTATACGACTCGCCGAGTCTCTTAAGCCCTTTAACCATGCAGACACTTTCTAAGCCATGCCCAGGCCTCAAATTGCAGATCCAACTTCCTTAGGCATGCTTATCACGTAAAGTTGCAAACTTTATGTGCATGCAAGGCTTTAAGACCCTAAAATGGCACAACTAAGCTTGCAATGAAGTCACATCCTTGAGAGAAGGCTCATACCAGACAAGGCTGATGGCTTTATGAATCTAGAAGCCAAGGGGAGTCCAGATCTGAAGTTACAACTTCAGATCTTGGCTTAAACACAATAATCCTTTCCTAAACTTATGCACAAAAGGGTCTAGGAGAAAATGAGCCAAGGGAAAAACGATTTAATACCTTCAAGAGAGCCATTTCTGATGCAGAACTTGAAACCCACAAGCTCTTGCTTCAACTAGCTTGCTTCCCAAGAGATTCCCTCACCAAAAATCTTCATCCAAGCTTAAATTTCCAAAGAATACACACACACTCGAGTTAGGGTTCTTCTGGACTCTCAGTGGACTGCAAAGAGGCCAAAGGAAGCTTATGCTTCTTTAAATAGGGTGCAAAACCCCGGGATTTAGGGTTTCATCTGCCAGCTCCTACTCGTCGAGTCCTTTCTTGGACTCGACGAGTAGGCCACTAAATACGTGAACCAACCCGCTGCTACTTGACGAGTAGGGCAACCGACTCGTCGAGTAGGCCTTGAAACCAATTAAATTCTTATTTAAACAATACCTGAGAATCGGGGCGTTACAAATTACATGAAATTTGTTTGATATGAATTGTCTTGTTCTCATGAGTTTAATTTAGATGATTGACAAATTTTTGATTTTCTTGTTAGAATTTTTTGATCTAAATGGTTTTGATGAATTCCATAACTCGTCCTCAAGTTATGGAAAATGAAAAGTTTTTCCTTATCATGAAAATCATATGTTATGAACTTGAAGAGTTTTTTTTCCCATAAAATGTTTTTATGAACTCCATAACTTTTCCTCAAGTTATGGATTTTCAAGAGTCTTTTCATTAAAACCTATATTAAACTCATAAGTTATGGATTCCAAAAGTTTTTGAATAGTTCAAAAACTTGCCCTCAAGTTTTGGAATTTGTAAATGTAAAAGTCTAACTTTTGAAACATTTAATTCCAAACCCTAGAATTTTAAAGTTTAAAATTCTACCCTTATAGTATTATAATATTATAGGTTTAATATTTATATATATGTATAAGAACAAAGTCAGTCTTACCGTTTGTAGGCCTCATTCACGAAGACGATCTATAAGGGGGGTATAGGGTTACTGACTATGAAATGGCAGTTTAATGGGTGTCCACTCTCACCCACCGCTTCCTTGACTGGTGGAGGGTCGTTAGCCGAGCGGGTAGGATAGGACTCTAATTCTCCCTTCATTAAAAGTATAATGATAAATATGAAGTAATTAAACACTTATAAATTCCTAAATCTTAGTTACTTAGGAAAATGTGAATATGGTGCTAACCCATGAAATTGCATTTTGCACCTTGTTAACTCGTTAGTGGAGCATGTGTGGTTAACTGTCACACTAATCTGGACTGACAGTGCGTGGCAAAGGGTAGCTTGATGTTAATCATAGATCAATGGAGCGTGTGTGGTTGACTGGCACATTGATTAGGTGGTTGTAGCATTGGGTGTACCAAGCTAATTTGCATGGTTATTCACACCTTGTTTGTGATCCTCGGCATCCCAGTCACAAACTTGAAGGGCACAATCGAGATTTAAACATGCCATTGAAAGTTTCAATGAATCTCAAAGGATCTAGGAATTTCAATTCACTTAAAACCTAAAATTCTTTTTCGTTTTTCGTGATGGAAATTGGTAAATCGTCATTTACCTACCTTCAAATATTTTGCAAGTTGGATTACGACATCCTCTTCCAAAATTGTAAAATATTGTGTTGGGTCCTAGCCTTACTATTTCATTTGGGTGTTATATTAAGGACTTAAATCAACTAACTTAAATTTCTCCCATTATAGATGTCTAGTTCAGACAACTATGGTCTTCCCAAATCTTTTGGAACAAGCTTTCCTCTTGAAGATGATGTCCCGCAGTTGGATCGTGGAAGTCATACTTCACTTCGTCCACCTGCTCTAATAATTCTCCCTATCCCACAAGTTCAAAGACTTGAAAAATTAAAGGTCACTCAAGCCCTAATTGCAATGAAACATCAAGATGGAAGGCCTGTGTGTACTCGCGTCTTGGAGATGAAGTCACATATTGACTGGCTGTGAGTATTGGGTGTCGTTGTCTCGAGGAAGTTGGCGGTTGACTGGGTTTTTCAATCACTTCCCGAGTCATATAGTGAGTTCATTAAGGACTACTATGTGACAGACCACGACATGACCCTTATTGATCTTACCTATTTGCTTGTTGCTGCTGAATCAATAATGATTTGGCGCACTGGAAAAACAAATTTGATTGGAAAATCTACTCCCCAAACTTCCATGGACATTGACAATGGAAACATTGGAAGTCTAGAAAAGATATCTCTTTCCAAGGGAAAGAGAAAGGCTAAGTCTGAGATTGTCCCATGTACCATTCCCAAAGAGTCTATATGTTTCTATTGCCAAGAGAAGGGGCATTGGTTGCGAAGCTGCCCCGACTACCTGAAAGATCTGAGAAAAGGTAGAATCGAAAAGTTTGACTCTGCTTCAGGTAAGTATATTGTCTAACTCTATTAAGTTCCTAATTGTTGATTCTTAATACATGATGTGACAAGGTTGCATTTTGATGTTTTGTAGGATCATGCAAAGGGAAGGAAGCTTAAAGGAAGAGTATGTTGAATCTGATCACGAAGATGGATTTCAATCGCATGGTTCGAAGATCGGATTTTTGAGCTGCTGCTTAGGAGTTATGATAGATTGCTAGGAAATATGTAATAACATAGTTTTTATTTGTAATTGCATTGTAAGGAAAAGTTTTTTCCACATTTTATAAATAAATAAAATTTTCTTTTTATTTTTTATTATATCTCCTTGCAATGGCTTTTGTGAAAATTGATGTTTGTATGTTTCTATGTTAGCAATATGAATTTGATTTTTTCGTTTGTGGTAGTGTCGAGTATTTGCCAAATAAGGAAAGATTCTCATCACCCAAGTTTCAATTGGACAGAAACTTGGAATCATGCAAGTTGTATTGTATGATGAATGAGAATTTTCATCTTTGGTAAATTAAGACTAATTCATGTTCACATGTATATGTGAGTCAAGTGAAGGACTAGGGGATCGGGTACACTGGGTGTGCGCTGGTCAAGATCCACCACAAAGATCAATAAGACTATTCGTCATGATTTACTAAAGTTTAGCAAACATGGTTATGCTTACAAGTTTAAGTATAATTCTGAAACATTGGAAAATGTTCAATGTATGGCAGAACGAATGAGAAGAATCAAATTAGGTAGAAAGATAAAAGTTTCTCCAATCTGAAAATATGGGAGAGTACTTTAGTGTCGTGTTTTATGATCATCTTAATGTTAATTGAAAAACCATATCACAATTGATCCTCTAAAGACATCTTAGTGCATTTGTATGGCTAAGAAGAGGAATCGTGAATTGTTGAAATAGTTTAAATCAAGAAGACGAGTCATACTTCGTTCCCAAAACAAGTCTTAGAGTTATACTCCAAGATTGTAACCTTGAGCGACATAATCTTAAGAAAGGCTTAAAGCACTTATCAAATGTAGAGTAAAAGTTTTCTACTCTTGTACATTTGAAATTGGTAAGTTGTGATGTATTGGATAAGGACAAAGACCAACTAAGGCTAATTGTGTGAATTGTTAGTCTTTATTAGAATCTGCACTAACTCTTGAATATTTGTTTGTCAAGTAATGTTCCTTGACAAAGTGAATCACAGAATCTTATATGTCAAGAGGTCAATGGGAGTCTTAAAGATCTTGAAAGTTTCAAGAACTATTCAAGAGTAAACCTATTGTTAAACACTAGCACACGACTTGAGGTTTGTGACCTATCGTGTTGACATATTCTTGTTTCTGTGCCTATTCCAGTTAAAGTTGATTATGCATGTGAGTTCTGAGAGTTCTCAATTGGTTGCATAACAACCTGGAAGCAATGGTAGGCCCTTGTGCTGCCAGGTGGCAAGAAATTAAGATTGAACAAGTTCAGTCCATATGAGTTTGGATTTGTCACTGACCTTGTCTTGTGATTATGGTTATGAAAAATTCACATGGATAGGAACATATACACCATAAAATCTAAGTGTCATAAGGTTTCTCTCCGACTCATGAAAATGATAGTGAGGAAACGCTTTCACTAAGTAGATTTTAAGGAGATAGAATTGTGATATTTGCATTCTCAAGTTCAATTATGATTACGACATCCCTCTTCATAATTTGAATTGTGAGAAAAGGCAAAGGGTCTAAACATTTGAGACTTATTGCTATAAGTTCTAAAACGGTTTAGACACACATGTGAGCTATCTAAGGAAAGGTGTATGAGTTTGAGAAGCCTAGATAAAGTCTTATCGAAGCATCTCATATCAGAAATATGAACTTTGGTAATGAGAGTCAATAAGTATTGATTTCTAGAAGTCGAGGTGATTTCTGAATACATGTCAAAGCTAGTGGGAGCATAAGTGTTATGCTAATAAAGATAATAAATATTATGCTAGTGGGATCATAATTATTATGGAAAATATTGCAAGTTGACAATGTTAATTATAGAAAACAAAAGTTTCAAGTCGCAAAGTCGCAGGGTTTGAAAAGTTGTTTTGCTATAATTAAGGGAAATGAATTTATACTTCATTTCAAATCTAAAAGCTTAGATTGTGAGATTTTAATCAAAGTTAGTCATATATATATATATATATATATATATATATATATATATATATATATATATATATATATATATATATATATATATATATATATATATATATATGAATGTTATGTTGGAATGGTTCAACATAAGGAAATTCTATATATGTAATTTTAATTGCGTTCTCAAAATTTGATTATGATTACGACATCCCTCTTCATAATCAAAATTATGAGAACATGGCAAATAGAAATATTATAGCAAAATACTGATTAAGTATCATGTCTTTATGTTAGACATTATGAATCGTATCCCATATGCTTCATGTATAGGATCGATTGCATATGCTATAATATTCTCATGTTATAATTTTCCAAATGACTAGGGCATTAAGAGGGAAAAAGGAATAGAACCAGATATGACTAAAGTGGTTAAACAACTGTTAAGGACAATCTAAGGTTCGCCAAAGATTGGTCGCTTAAGGACAGTTGGAAGTATAGTAATGGATGAACCATATTGACATTATTATGAATAGACAGGATTCTATTAATAATGAGTTGTCGTATGGAAAATATGGAATGTTTCCATATTGGTAGTTGAAGAATAGATGAAAAAGTTAGAAACTTTTATGCAAGAAGGATGTTCAAAGGAATGTACTTTGAATTTGAGACTTCATTTCCATGGAATTGTCTTGTAACAATCTCCAAAGGAATATTTTATAATATCATTGGTCAAGTCTCTGTGACTTTTGGCACCTAGACATTACAAAAGAATCTTTGCATTATAGTTTAGAATCTAACACTTTCTAGTAGTGACATGAATTTGGAACTCTTACACTTGCAATAAGGATTTGGAATTTTGAAATGAGCGTCATCGAAATGTTTTTCAATTGATCTATTTCACAAAGTAAGGACCATAGACAAACATAACGTCCATGCTTGGTGCATGGCATAACTATTGTTTAGACAAACATAGTGTGCATACTTGGAGCATGGCATTACTATTGTTTAATTTCAAGTATTAAGTTGATTATTCGAAACATTATACAATGAATGATGAGTAATCAATATGGCTCAAAAGTTTTGGGGCCATATAGGATTAGTATTATTCTTGTGTTTCAGTTTGCATGTTTTGACTTCCCGAATAACTAGGTTATTCAAACCATCCACAGTCGATCATACTTTGGAAGTAGGTATTGAGGCAAGATTGTCATGAATGGGTCTGTAGTTTGTCTAGGACAAGGTGGTTGTAGTGTTCACGAGTACTCCTGGAATAAGAATCGAGTATTGGATTCAACCCATGCTCATCTGAATCACTTCATGGATTTTATCACGAGTGATCATGAGACGATAATATCTTATATTCTTGAAACGGAGACATGTGAGTTGTATTTGCGAGTCGGTTGCACATTGACATATGTAAACGCACCAGTAACTTGGATGTTATAAAACATATTGTTGTGTGTAATTTGATGAGTAAGTACAAGCGAGCATTTGGGTCGAAGTTTATCCGTTCCTTTTACCCCATGTGGATAAAAGCGATATTTGTGGGCCCCTCGATGATTTAGTGATGACACCAGGCCTGGATTGATTTGATTTGCTCGATTAGTCGGTCGTCATAAATCGGAAATCAGGAAACAACAGATGGACATAGAGAATGATTATAATCCATGTCTCAGTCCATTGATATCTAGGATGAACTTTTGAGAAGAGGTTATTTATGATTTGTTAATATATTAAAAGTTCTAATATATTAATATGAAATCATATTATTTAATTGGTATTGATCAAGAATTAATTTTGTAATCAAAAGAGACTAGTTAAATATAAGGGGTTGATTGGTAAATATTTCATTCTTATGCTGTGGGCCAATGATCCATGATTCCTTAGGTTGGGCTAAACCCATGTGACAACCCATGGATGATCTATGGAGGTTTAAACCCATGGATCCTAAGGAATATGGAAGGTCATGGCCATTAAGGCTTACATGGTGTAACCCTAATCTTGCCACACTATATAAGAAGCCTCATGGCTACCAAAATGGCACTTAAGTGGAATACTAGAGGGCTGGCTGATTTTGGTGCAAGAAGATACTCTCTCAAAAGTCTCCTTTGTACAAAGGTGTGTTGTGATTCCATTTGAGGTGCAACACTTGGGGCACTAAGTTCTTAAAGGTCCAAGGTTTCCAACTACAACAAAAGGTATGTCATCTAACTAGAATTTGTAGTAAAGATACTCCATTGTATGCTAGTTAGGATGATGCTTTGGAAAAACAAAGTTTACATGTATATTAGAGAAAACATAGATCCAAAGCATATAGGGTTGCATGTACACCATAGGAGGGTTAGAATGCTCAAAACCGTTCAATCACCACAAACTTGTAGTGACCATAGCGAGTTCTGAATGCCGTCTTAGGAATATCTTCCTCCTAAATTCGCAACTGATGGTACCCCGACCTAAGATCAATCTTTGAGAAGTAGCTCGATCCTTGCAGTTGATCTAATAAGTCGTCGATTCGAGGTAGGGGATAACGGTTCTTGATAGTGAGTTTGTTCAGTTCTCGATAGTCTATGTACATGCGGAAGGATCCGTCCTTCTTTTTCACGAACAAGACCGATGCTCCCCAAGGTGAGAAGCTTGGTCTGATAAATCCTTTGTTCAACAGTTCGTTCAATTGGCTGGACAGTTCTTGCATTTCAGCAGGTGCTAGGCGATATGGGGATTTGGCTACGAGGGTGGCTCCAGGAATCAAGTCGATTCTGAACTCGACTTGGCATACGGGTGGTACTCCAGGAATCAAGTCGATTCCTTGCGTAGATATTTCTGATCCTTGATGCAAAAGGTGATTTTTAGATTCATGTCGGGTTTGTCGCCATAAATGACGAGGGTTTCGCTATTTGGTAGGTTAAGGCTAACAACTTTTTCGTAACACAGGATATCGGCATGGTGAGGACTTAACCAATCCATGCCAATGATAAAGTCGAAACTTCTTATTATGACTGGCATTAGGTCGATTTGGAAGGAATGGTTGTTTAGAGTTAGAGTGCATCCTATGTATATATCTTTAGTGCTTTCTGTTTTTCCATTGGCCATTTCTACGGTGAATGTTTCATTTAACGATTGGGGTTTCTGTTTGAGTAAGTGTTTAAAATGGTGGCTCATGGAACTTTTCTCCGCACCACTATCGAAAAGTATGCATGCATATGAGTTATTCAAGAGAAACGTACCAGTAACCACGGTGGGATCCCTCACGGCCTCCTCATGCCCCATCGTTAGAACCCTTCCCATGCCTCTGCCATTTCTGTTATGTGCCTTCGGGCACTCCTTCTTGAAATGCCCCGTCTCGCCGCAACCGTAGCATGCGCGACTCATCCCCGACATTAGTGGATTGGGTGTTTTATTGGGTGGGTGTCCTACAGAAACGGGCGATATCCCCTTCTTGTTGCAATTTTTGCAGTGCATCTCTCGGCAGGCTCCGTTGTGATGGAGGTTGCACTTGTCACATTTTGGAAGGGTACCAACGTATCGTTTGGCGGGTGCTGGGGCGGCAGGGGCGGTAGCGGCATGAACTGCCACAATTTGTTATTTCTACACGGGCTCTTGTCTCGGTTGGCCCTTCTTTTTGTTCCAAAACTTCCTTTTGTTGTCACCCCCTTTTGGTTGTTCAGGCGTGGGGGTTATAATGCCTTGACGAACTCCCTGGTCGACAAGAGTTTGTGCCAAACGCTTGGCACTGTCGAAGGTGCTCGGGTTGGAGGATATGACCATTCCCTGGATATGAGGGGATAGCCCCCAAACATAATGTTCCACTTTCTTGGCCTCTGGAGTGACCATTCTCGGGCACATAGTTGACAGTTCGTTAAAGCGGGCAGTGTAGGTGGCAATATCAGAGCCCTTCATGGCGTGTTCCCACAACTCTTGTTCTAATTTTTGCATCTCGCTCCTTGGGCAGTATTCCTCAAGCATCACCGCTTTTAGGTCCTCCCAACTCATAGCATTGGCAACAACTAGAGTTAAAGTTTTAACATGGCTGTTCCACCATGATAAAGCAGAGTCCGCAAATATACATGCGACATATTTGACTTTGAACTCGTCCGGGCATGCACAGATTTCGAAGATGGATTCGGTCTTTTCAAACCATCTTGTCATAGTAATGACCCCGCCGTCTCCATGATAGGTCCTGGGTTTGCACTTCATGAATTCTTTAAAGGAACACACTCACTGGTGCCCTTGGTTTTCACCTTGATTGGAACTGTTAGTCCCGTTTCCGCTTCCGTTGCTGTTACTGTTGATTTGGGCCACGGCGGCAGCCACAACGGCTGTTACAGCAGCCTGGAAGACGAAAGAGTCCATTTGTGGAGGTGGTGGGGCTGTTGGTGTGTTGGTCTTGCGCCTGTTTGACTTCCTTGGTGGCATACTTCTACCATAAAGTTTAAAGTTGGAATGACAATAAGTCTTTGATAAGAGTTTATGAATCGGACATTACCGTAATGGAATGCCTTTTTTATGTATGTATCAAGTCTCGTTCTTATTAAAATTTGCAAGGAATTCTCAAATGAAATTTACTATAACAAGTAAACAATTGCATAACAAATAGCAACATCCAATGAAATAAGAAAAATGCATACGCATTTCAATGATAATGTGGTACTAGTACATAGTTTTGTGAAAAGAGTAGCACTAATGCTTACTCGTAAATAAAATCAAGACGTGAGTAGTATAAGCCCTACTCACGGCGGGTAGTCTCCTGCGGGCCATGGGATGAACTCATGGAGGCCTGCATCTCCGCTATCCGGCGCTCAGCTGCAATCACCCTCTCCTCGAGAGCCAAGTGCCACTCCTGGTACTCCCTCGTTTCCACTCGAGTAGTGGTGAGGTCCTCCTAGAGACGTTCAATGACATAACATGTCCGGGGGAGTCCCTCTCAAGCCATCGGGTTCGTGCGTTAGTGGCCTCAGCAGCGGCCCCCAACTCCATGATCCGATCCGCCGACGCCCTAGTCTGATCCCCTAGGTGCGAGATTTGCTGAACCATGACAGGGAGGGCCCTGTCTGCCGGTCCTTAGTGGATGAGATTATAGAAACCTCGTTGCATGCCGTATAATGAACGATGGTGTTGCTGCCTGTTCCACCTCTCCAGGTCCTCTGCCCAGCGGGGTGTGGGTCCCTGATAGCCTAGCCGATGTGCGGGAACTCGGGCGACATAAGGTGGATTAATGACTTCGGACTCTGCATCCGAGTCCTCCTCTTCTTCTTCCTCGTCTTCTTCTTCCTCCTCCTCCGGATCCTCCTCAGGATCCTCTTAGGGCTCTTCCTCCATTAACTCCTTAGGATCCTTTTCGGGATCCTCTTCAATCCATCCGCCATTCTCCTGGTTAGGGAAATAGGGGTCTCCGGGCATATGGAATCCTACCATGACGTTTGTGCAAGAATAGAGATGAGAAATACTTGAAGGGTTTTTTGTGTATGACTCTATAGTATTCTAAAATACTCCTATAGTATTTTATACTTAATGTTTGATTCTAGAGTTTCTTGGTATATAGGGTTGGTAAGTTTTAGATTCGTTGCCCGCCATGTCCATTCCTAAACACATGTTGGTCATATCTTGTATAAATATAGTTGATCAGGCTATATTCATCTCTAGATATGACTACACAACTGTTTAGGCTTAATCGCAGTGTTTAACTCATCTAAATACTTTTTATATGGTTCTTACTATGATACTGTTTCTAGTATGTATGCATGTATGTATACTTTTTATAAAAATACTATTATATTTTAAAAGTATAGAGTGTTTTAGCCCCATTGTATATATAGTTGTATATCTTATGTGGGTTGATATACTTAGTTCACTATAAACAATGCTCTGATACCAATCTGTCACACCCCCAAACCTAAACGGCGGAAACATCTGAGGGCGGATGACTTTCATGTACAGTATCATGACAATTGAATAGTAGCGATCAAAGCATTACGATAATTGTATTGAATATTTAATAAGTTTACATTGTACTCAAAACATTGTTTTCTTGACATCAATTGCATATGACAAAAATAAATAACGTGATGCGGCGACACCCCTTCCTCCAAAAACTCTTTGGTTACATGTTTACTGATTTCCTGAGAATACAATTGATTTTGAAAAGTGTCAACAATTAAGTTGGTGAGTTCATAAGCGTTTTGTATGAGAAGGATTTTGTAACTGTTTCATGTAAAATGATAGTGTATACTTCCAGAAAACCCAATATTTTCTTTAAAAATGAGTTGTAGGTCTTAAATCCCAAGACTAAAAATGTAAGTAATCATGTACTGAAAAATGGTGTTATGAAGTTTTATCTTTATATAAAACTACTTGAATGTATGTTAACCCCATAAACCAAATGTTTCCCATGTGAGTTATTATAACCGTACTATGACTGATATGCCTGTTGCGACGTTCTTCAGGCGTCAGAATGTTAACGACATTTGTCACCCCAGACTTGCCGGTCTAACTGTAGCTAACAGTTTAGGTGCGGGGTTGTCAATCCCGTATAGATCTATACACAAGTGTCTCGTTCTCCCTCCAAGAGACTCTGGTTATAATTCCGGACTTTTGCTGGTACTTAGGTAAGCACTTGAAAACGTGTCTCACAAATAATTGATTCAACGAGTTTACGTGTAATGAACTGAAAATCCTAATTCTTGTAAATGAAATAACTATACCTTTAAATAATTATATGTTTCTTCCGAAATGATAATGTAGTGTTTGTGACTCCCAAACTATACCAATTATATAGTTTATTATGTTTTTTTGATAAGACTATTTATATAATCATTTATATAAATACATAGTATTTATCTTGTTTAGTTTCTAAATGTATGGTAAAAACATCATATTTTTGGGTTGTAACTCCCAAAATGGTGAAATGACTAGAATGTAACTTTTTTTTGTAAGAAAAGCTATATTTTGGTGAAAAGCTTCAAAAACCTTGTAGTTTGACTATCATAAATTTTTCTTATGATTTTATAACATAAATTATGTTTTGTTTTTGTTAGTTTTGCATTTCAAACTAATATATCACAAATAGTGGTATAAAATCTGGTGATAACCATATCTCATGCAAATAGTGTCTTTTATTTAACATAAAGATGAAACATGCAAGTATTTTAATGATAAGCCAAATTTTTACTTGTAATCCCCCCTAAAACATGAAAAACTCGAAAATGTGGGGGTATGAACTCACCTTGAGTGTGGTTATGGGTTGTTTGAAGATATGATGTGCAGATCTCCAA
This sequence comes from Lactuca virosa, assembly GCF_052849685.1. Lineage (NCBI taxonomy): Eukaryota > Viridiplantae > Streptophyta > Magnoliopsida > Asterales > Asteraceae > Lactuca > Lactuca virosa. The sequence continues at coordinate 221,193,461 of NC_136434.1, read as the reverse complement.
GCCTAAACACTTGAATGAGGTTGATGAACCTCCTTGGAATGATATTATCCTAAGAGTTTTAACACATAATAATGTGTGTAAATAGGATGAAACTAACATGAAAGTGTATAAAACACTAAGTTAACAAGAAAAGCTTACCAAAACTCTAAGAATAAGCTTGGAGAACTAATCCTTGGAAGCTTTGGGCTTGAATCTTGAGAAGATTTGGAGTAAACAGAAGTGAATATGGAAATGGTGAGGGTTTTGGGAATGATCTCATCCAAAGATAAGGATGGAGAGATGATGGGATGTTTGCTTTGTTATCTGTTGGGTAATTGCATTGATATACGTTGGTTATTATTCTGTATTGGAAAAGATGAACTCAAGTCACAAAGTCAACCCTCCTTTCTTATTTTTCTCACCGAAATCTCATCAGGAAAAGGATCAAATTGGTGATTTCGGCCAAGGCATGACCGAAATCACCTTGTACACCACCAAAATAACATGTGATTTTGGTCTTGGTGTGATTTCGGCTTAGAGGTGATTTCGGTCCTAATGCTTTCTTAGCATGTGATTTCGGTTTTGGTGTTACCCACTAAAGGGTGATTTCGGTCCTAGGCAAACCGAAATCACTAGATTGTTGGGGTCCTAGGCTGAAAACTCTAAAGCAAGGTTTAATTTATGATCTTTGTTCTAACTTGTTGACTTTCAAAGGTTCATTATGAACATGGTTTTCAAAGTATATATATATATATATATATATATATATATATATATATATATATATATATATATATATATATATATATACTTATACAAATGATGTCTTTTGGCTTTCAAAGATTTATTGCAACAAAGTTATGATGTGGTTTTACTTATACATAGATACATTTTAGACCTTGCTTGATCCAAAATTTGCCAGTTGTCATAGTACAGGCCTTACAACATCTATTATTCTAATGGCCTATCATTCATAGATCTCTCATCAGATCAACACTCCTATGCTCTTTTGCAACTACCTGTAATGAAAGAAACTGAGTGGATCAGGCTTGGAAGCCCGGTGAGCACATAGGGTTTTCAACTCACAATAATTAAGTTTATTAATTTCATTAAATCATTCAACCCAATTACCCGTTCCTGTTATCCTCACTTTATGTCCTTAAAGCATCTAATTCAAGGGACCTAGCCTAAGGATCATCATCGGGATGAAAATACTGCTTAGGGGATTCCTCAGCAATATATGTCAGTAAGGCAACCATGAGGGGGATGGAGTACACCGGTGAACACATCGTTCACAAACACCTACAGGTTGCGAGCCTGCCAGCGTTCCACTAGACTGTCTAGAATAGTCTGTGGTCATCATCTATACTCCGATAGATGACTAAATCAGCTTAAACATCGACCCCTCTCATCATTTCATTTCATCTCTCATCATTTATATCATCTACCCATCTTTACCCATCATAATTATAGGTATAAAATACAAATACAGTTTAAATCAAATAAAACATGTCTATTTTGTTCATCCAGTATAGATATCAAGAACACATATAATATGCAAATGTAGCACATAATTTATATTAAATACTTCATATCTATGTGTAAGATGAAAGTAACTATGCACTCAATTGTTAAAGTGATGACTCCAAACTCGGACAGCGCTTCGCTTCTAACAATTTTATTTTCCTTCGACGAAACCTAGTATCATTATCACTAGATTTTAGTCTAATATTTATTGCGACAAATTATTAGTGTAGGTACTATTGTTTTTCTTGTATTATATAAGTGTTAAACAATACTTTTCAACTACTATGTACAGACAGGGGATAGACATGAAACACCAGAGGGCAGAACCATTTTGGCATTTAAGCTGTTCTGAAATCCAACAACCCTATGCGGCCCTTCAAACCATATTCCCCGTATCACGAGCAGTTAAAAGGTATTATAATAACACTTTGTATAATTTATAATACTTAGCTGATATATTGTTTATAGGTTCATAATAACGATAATGAACTTAAACATAAGCTATAGTTAAAGTAGGGTAAGCATAACTGGGGTTTAGCTAGGTGCCGGGCTCTGCGGGGGCAAAACTTCTGAGCCGAAATCTCTTCTTCTCGGAGCCTTCTGGGGCTTCGGTACTCGCCTCTAGAACATGGGAAGTACTAGGGAAAGGGAGAGGTTAAGAGGAGTAATTGAGAGAGACAGAATGGGAAAGGTGTGAGAAAATGAGGTGATCCTCGCATCTATTTATAGGCTGCATCCTCGGTCTATGATGGGCATAACCTCGGAGTACGCTGCGCGTACGAGGGCCAGATTTCAGCATCCGAAGCGAAGTCGTGGAGAGAAATCGAAGGTTAGGATTCGGCCACGTGTCCCCTAGCATCCTAAGCCCATAAACTTCTAAATTTCGTAACTTTCGCATACGATATCCGTTTTTGACGTGCTTTATATCCAGCCGTAGGTATCGCGGGATCTACAACTTTCGTTTAGACTCCATCGGCTAATTTTGACTTTATTTTTAAAGTTATATTTTAATAGACTTAGAAACATAAAGTCCGTTAAAAATTCATAACATTGTCATCCGACGTCCGTTTTCATCTGTCTTTATATCGTTGAGTTCCTATTAATGAGATCTTCAATTCTCATTGAGTTTGTGTCGACTAGAAATCGATCGATCTAAAATTCGATTTCCAGGTTGTGCACTGCTATGCTTAATCTTAGAAAAATCATAACTTCCTCATACGAAGTCAGATTTGGACACTCTTTTTATGTACGTTCTCGGTTTAACGTATACTACAACTTTCGTTTAGGTTACTAAGGCTAAAAAGTATTTTATCAAAAACTCACTTTTTACGACACACAGCGTCGTGCCGGTTTTGTCGCAAATCTTCGTTTGGTCATAACTTCTTTGTTATAAGTCGGATTTTAGCGTTCCTTTATCCCCAAAATCCTTGTTGCGACCACTTCAACTTTCTTCATGGATATTGGGTTTATCTATTATTTTATTTTTGACGCATATTTTTATTATTATTTTATTACATCGTTATAAGTACGTATATTGCACATAAATCACATAATACTCAAATATTTCCTTTTCATTACTTCAAAATATGTTAGAATTGTTGACCTTAACTATTACATCTTTATAATAATGATTAGCCTAGAAACACGGACGTTACAAATTCTCTCCTCCTTAGGATGATTCCGTCCTGGAATCATGCATCAGCAAATAGATGTGGATAGCGACTCATCATGTCACTCTCTGTTTCCCAGGTGAGGTTCAACCCATTCGTATGTTTCCATTGCACAAGCACCAAGTCGACCATCTTGCGTCGTAATTTCTTCGTCTAACGGTCAACAATTGCTTTAGGCTCATCGATTAATCTCTTATTTTCATCCATCCTTAACTCCAAAAGTGGAATTATATCGAGAGCTTCTCCCATGAACTTCCTCAAATAACACACATGGAAAGTGTTATGAATACCATCTAGTTCTTTTGGCAATTCCAGCTTGTAAGCTTGGTTTCCAATCCTATGAAGAACCTTGAATGGTCCAATAAACCTTGGACTCAATTTTCCTCTCTTTCCAAATCTTATAAGTCCCTTCCACAGTGAGACTTTGAGTAATACCGAATCTCCAACTTCAAATGTCACTAGTCGTCGCTTCTTGTCAGCATATCTCTTTTGGCGATCTTGAGCCGCTAATATCCTTTCTCTAATCACTTTTAACTTTCCAGCAGTCTGATGGACTATTTCGGGGCCCATAAACTATTTTTCTCCGGCCTCAAGCCAACAAGACAACGTACGACACTTATGTCCGTATAATGCTTGATAAGGTCCATCTTAATGCTCGAATGGTAACTATTGTTGTAGGAAAACTCTACCAGGGGTAAATGCTCATCCCAGTTACCTTGAAATTTTAAGGTACATGTTCTTAAAATATCTTCCAGTGTTTGAATCGTTCTTTTGCTCTGACCATCAGTCTACGGATGGTAGGCTGTACTTATTTACAACTTCGTACCCATTTCCTCTTGTAGACTCTTCCAAAATGTTGATGTGAAACGACTGTCACGATCCGATACACTCGTTAGTAGTACACCGTGAAGTCTTACTATCTCCTTCACGTAAGCATTTGAAAGCTTATCCATACACCATCTTTCATTGGCTGCTATGAAGTGTGCAGTCTTTGTGAACCGATCCACGACTACCCAAATCATGTCATGACCGTTCTTCGTCCTGGGCAGTTTAGTCACAAAATTCATGGTGATGTCTTCCCATTTACCCATGGGTATAGGTAAAGGTTCTGAACTCCCATATGGTTTCTGATGTTGTGCTTTAACTCTCGCACATGTTACACAGTCTGCCACATACTTTGCAACATCGAGCTTCATCGTCGGCCACCAGTAGTAAGGTTTCTGATCCCTATACATCTTAGTGTTTCCGGGATGAATCGAGTACATGGACTGGTGAGATTCTTCCATCAGAAGATATCTCATTCCTCCGATCTTAGGTACCCAAATCCTATCTTGGAATACCTTTAACCCTTGATTATTTGTAACGAATACCAACGTTTTGCCTAAACGTTCTTCCTTTCGGTCGTTTTTCTCCAAAGCTTCTTCCTGAGCTTTCTTAATGCTTTCCACAATCGTTGAGACAACTTCTATTCTTAACGCTCTTGGCCTTTTTCTTTCTAGGCTTACTTTTTGACTTAGAGCATCAACTACAACATTTGCTTTATCAGGGTGGTATAGTATCTCACATTCGTAATCCTTGAGCAGCTCTAGCTAGTGTTGTTGCCTCATATTCAATTCCTTTTAATCAAAGAGATACTAGTGACTTTTATGATCAGTGAAGATTTTGCACTTTGTGCCGTAAAGATAATGTCTCCATATCTTCAATGCGAATACTACCGCTGCGAACTCCAGATCATGAGTGGGGTAGTTCTTCTTGTGCTCTTTCAATTATCGAGATGCATATGCTATCACTTTATCTCTCTGGGTCAGAACACAACCTAACCCAACTCCAGAGGCATTACTATAGACTGCAAAGTCTTCAACTCCGTCAGGTAAAGAAAGAATCGGTGCTTCAAACAACTTCTTCTTTAATTTCCCGAATGCTTCTCCATGTTTCTCACTCTATGTATATGTATCTACTTTATGGGTCAAAGTTGTCAATGGAGCAGCTATCAAAGAAAAACCTTGGATAAACCTTCAGTAATATCCAGCTAATCCCAGAAAACTATGAATCTCAGTGTGACTTTTTGGTCATTCCCATTTCATCACATCTTCAATCTTCGATACATCAACCATTATTCCTTCTTGGTTAACCACATGACCCCAGAATTGGACTTCTGAAATCCAAAAATCACATTTGGAGAACTTTGCATAAAACTTCTCCTTCTTCAAAACTTCTAATACTTCTCACAAGTTCTTTCCATGCTCCTGGAGGCTCTTTGAGTAAACCATAATGTCATCTATGAACACTATCACAGATTTATCGAGGAATGGTTTACAAACCCTATTCATCAAATCCATAAATGCTGCTGGAGCATTGGTTAGTCCAAATGACATAACCAAAAACTCATAGTGTCTATATCTCGTTCTGAATGCGGTCTTCTCAATATCTTGCTCTCTCACCTTTAGCTGATGATATCCTGACCTAAGATCAGTCTTTGAGAAATAGGTCGAACCTTGCAGCTGATCGAACAGGTCCTTAATCCTTTACAATGTATACTTGTTCTTTACCGTTGCCTTGTTCAGTTCTCTATAGTCAATGCACATCCTCATGCTTCCATCCTTATTCTTCACAAATAACACTGGAGCTCCCCAGGGTGATGAACTAGGTCTAATGAAACCATTGCCCAATAACTCCTGAAGTTGCATCATAAGCTCCTTCATCTCTGTCGGTGCTAATCGGTATGGTGCTGTCGCTATTGTTGTCGATCCTGGCAACAAGTCTATTCGAAAGTACACTTGTCTATCAGGGGCAATCTAGGAAGATCTTCGGGAAAGACTTCCGGATAGTCACACACCACTGGTATTCTTTGTATCTCCTTATTCTCCTTTTTTGTATCGATCACAAATTCCAAGTATGATGTGCATCCTTTTGAAAAACATTTTATGGATTTCATTAGGGAAATGATTCCAGAATTCACTCTATTTTTTTCTTCGTACACCATAAATGACTCTCTTCCAGGTGGGTTTACTCTCACCATCTTCTTCTTGCATAGTATCTCGACATCGTTTGCACTAAGCCAATCCATTCCCATTACGATGTCAAAACCGTTTAATTCAATGGGTAACAATTCCTCGTGGAATTTATTCCCGTTCAAGTCGATGACGATGTTTTTAATGCAATCGTTAAAAGGTATGAAATTGTCACTAGAAACTTCTAAAACTAGAGCATTATCAATTTTATCTACATGCGATGCTAGTCTTCCACCAAACTTATGTGATATAAAGGAGTAATTTGCTCCAGAGTCTAATAATACATTGGCAGGCAATCCATTTAGAAGAAAGGTACCTGAAGCGGCATCTGCTTCATCCCTTGCTGCTTCCAGGGTCATCTGGAATGCTCTTGCCTTTGGCCTCGGCAGAACATTAAGCATTGCTGCCTCCTTCTTCTTCGGGAAGTCCCTAGAAATATGCTCTTCTTCATTACATCTGAAACTCACCTTCTTGTTGAGTCTGCACTCATTGGCATAATGCCCAGACTTTCCACACTTGAAACAAGTTACCTCTTCGCTACATAGTTGTAACACCCGAAATCTAGAAGGTTAATTGTGAAATTATGCCAATTTCAAGTTGAACTCGGCGAGTTGGAGGAGCCACCTCGGCGAGTTGAAGATGAAGAATCATGAGGATTTAATAGGTCTACTCAACGAGTTAAGGAGCCTCAACTCGGTGAGTTGGAGGAGCCAACTCAACGAGTTGAGCACTGTTTAGGAAACCCTAATTTTGGGGTTTTGCACCCTATTTAAACACCTTAAGTTCCAGGTGTTGGCCCCATTTCCAGCCTCCTTTGCCCTTAACCCTAATCTCGAAACCCTAGAGCCTCCAAGAGTGTTGTGAGTCCATTGTGTGTGTTTTTGTGTATGTTTGAAGCTCATTCAAGGAGGAGAAGCTTGGTGCAAGGTGGTGGTTCAAGAAGGAGCTCATAGAACTTGATTCTCTACTCTATTTCTAGCACATTTTGGGTATAAAGTTCTAACCTTGCTTAGTATTGGCTTAGATCTCTTCTTGGGTTTATTTATATGCTTTTAGCCATGGATGGTTGATTGTTGAGGAAGTAGAAGTCCCAAGTGTTTATCCTTTCCAGATCTATGATCTCCATGAGCTCTTTTGGCACAAAGGTTCCAACTTTATGGTCTTAAGGGCTTTATACATTCATTAAGTTCTTCTTTTTTCCTCTTTTAAGCTTTTGAACTTCTTCTAATCATTAATAAGTGTAAATTTGGAAACTTTGCATGGCCATCTATCGTTATATGGTCAGATCTGTATCTTGGAGTTTTATCCTTGTGGATTAAGTGCTTAATGATTAAGTCCTTACCCTTTTAAGTTTAGGGTTTGGGTATTTGAACCCATTTTGGTGGTTCTTAGGGTTAAAGTTGGAAACTTTACCCTTCTTGAGGCCACTTCAGTTAAGATATGGGTTGAGAAGCCCTTAGTTTCGAAAATGTCGGCTTAATGTATTAAGAGGTTGGGTTTCTGGCGAACTCGATGAGTTCATGGGTGAACTCGGCGAGTTGATGGGGTTTTGCCCGATCTTTGTGGTCTAATGAATAAACTCGACGAGTTGAAGGGCAACCCGACGAGTTGGGTCAACTTGGACTGTTGACTTTGACTTTTGATTTAGGACTTTGAGCAAGTTTGTCCCAAGGGGTTATTGAGGTATTTTGAATTGCAATTAAGGGAAGTATGGGATTAGGATAAGGCCCATATGGGATTGGGCCCAATTTGGAAAATTGGGCCATTAGTGGTCCTTTGTGGATCTTTTGGTTTTGGGCCTTCTTGGTTATTGAGGTTGGGCCTTAATTTTGGTTCTTGTTTGGGTCAGGGGTAAAATGGTCATTTAAACCCAAGTATGGTTGGTAGGCCTTGGAATGGAATCCAATTGTTTATTTGGTGTTAATCTTGATATGATAGTTCGGAGGTGTTGTCAGGGCAGCAGCTGGTGAATTCTTTCAGGAAGCTTCTGCATTCGAGGGAATTTCCTTACCGGGTTAGCGGGCCGAAGGCACCAAGGCCGAACCATGTTTATTTTATGTTGTTAGTATGCTAGTTGTCTTTGTGACTCTGGCATGTGCTTATGTTTATATGTCTACCGGGCTAATGCTCGATGTCTGGAGGGGCCTGATGGATATTTGTATGTTATGTATCTCTGTGATCGTTGCATGTGTATGTGGTTATTTTGATATATGTTATTGTATGTTGGACGGGGCCCATTTTACCGAGCTCAGCTCGATGCCGGACGAGGTCCGAAGTCGGGTGGGGCCCGATGACGGTCGGGGCCTGATGACGGGTGGGGCCCACTATATGTTTACTATGTGCTTATTGAATGGTATGTGGTATTTGGGGAACTCACTAAGCTTTGTGCTTACGGTTTTCGGTTTATGTTTCATGTACTCCAATTTTCAAATGAAAGAGCTCGGGACGACCGCATCGCATACACCCGTGTTTTCCACAATATGTGATCTTTGGGATTGGACTCTGATAATTGTGTTAACTGAAATGTTTTTAAATGTTTAGAACAAAGTTACAATAGTGTTTGATTATAATAAAAATGAAAATTTTACCTTGGATTTTTGGGCTGTTATATTTCCAAATTGCTTCTTTTTGCACTTCTCACACCATCTTGCTTCACCTCCTCCTCCTCCGAACTTATTCGAACCAGACTTTGAGAATTTGTTCTTATGTTTGGACCTTGAAGATCCTTCAAACTTCCTCTTCTCGCCAACTTCGACCTTGTTGGCGTCTCTATTCTTGATCATCTCTTCAACAGACTTAGCAGCGCAGATAACTACCTCAAGAGTAGGTGCCTGGCATACTGGCACAACATACTCCCATGGTAGTCCCTTCTTATACTTATCGATTTTTGTTAGCTCGTCAATTAAATGCGCAAAGCAAACTCCATCTTGTCTGTGAAGGCATTGGTATACTCGTCAATGGACATGTTGCCCTTCTTCAATGTCAGAAATTGGTTTTCTAGTTCTAGCATGTTTTGGGCTGAGCAGAACTTTCGTTTAAACTGGACCAAGAACTTTTCCCATGTCAGTTGTAGTGGCTCATTGGAGCTTATGGTCTTCCCCAAGGTGTTCCACTTGCGAACAACACCACCTCTAAACTGACGTAATGCATAAGTGGTTTGTAGCTTGCCCTTGCAACCACACGTTATGAAAGCTAGCTCCATTTCAGAGATCCAGTCCATAACTCCGATTGGATCTTCTTTCCCAGTAAAATTTGATGGGTTGCAAGTCGTGAAGTCTTTGTACTTGCATCCATTCATTTTAATCCCTTCATCTTGGTTATTTCTTCTAACCACTGGCAGTTCAGCTTGGCTAACGGTTCTACTATAGTTTCCTTTTTCTGACTGACCCTCATTCCGTTCAGGTTGCTCAACAGGCACAATAACTTCATCCCTATTCTGTTGAATTAGAAGCCTTGTCTCTTCCATCTGATAATCCAACATCATTTGAATCATTGCTTGTACTCCTGCCATCATGATTGGCTCGGGTGCAGTTGCTACTTCTAGTGCACGCTCAATCTCTCGTGGCTCAGGCTGATGGTTCCCATCAGCATTTCCATTAGCGTATCCGAATCCGCTTCGAGTTCTCACCATGTCGATCTATACACCAAAGTAGGTGAATTTAGATCTTTATTTACGATAAACGTTTAAATACTCCTTGTTTCTCCGAAAAGTTACATGCAAGTTCTAATATTGTAGCCGAACGTTTAGAAATCTGAACATATAAGGTTTCAAGATTCGGTCGGAAACAGACCATAGATCCGATCGAATAATAGCATATAAGGCATTTTTATAGCTATAACATAAATCATTTAGCACATAAAAGCAATTTAGGCATCTTTCCTAAAGTAAGCTACTGCTCGTGTCTAAAATATAGTAGACACTCATCTCACAATCATCGCTTAGCATACTAAGTTTAAGTCTACAAATCCTAGAAATTCCTAGTTTGCTTAAACTAATGCTCTGATACCAACTGTGATGTAACGCCCGGGTTTCGGGGCTAAGCATTTTTAGATGATGTAATAGTCTAGGTCAACTATTGTAACTATTTTTGAAGTAATAAAGATGAAATATTTGAATACTATGTGAATTATGTGTATTTGTGTGGTTATAACTTAATTATAAATGTATAATTAATAAAGAATAAAAATAAGCATCAAAATTAAAGTGTGAGATAAGCCCGATATCTTTACATAAAGTTGTAGTGGTCGAAACAAGGATTCCGGGGATATAAAGAACGCCGAAATCCGAGTTATAACGAAGAAGTTATGACCCATCGAAGTTTCGCGACGGAACCGACACGATACCGGGAAGCGTAAATAGTGAATTTACGATAGAGTGAGTTTTAGCCTTAGCGATCTAAACAAAAGTCGTAGAATACTTTAAACCGAGAGCGTCCATAAAAAGAACGCCCAAATCTGACTTTGTATGAGAAAGTTATGATTTTTCGAAGTTTCGGCTTAGCAGTGTACAACCCGAAGTTCGAATATTAGATCGGGCGGTTTTTAGCCGACACAACCTAAACGAGAATCGAATATCTCGTTAATAGTAGCTTAACAATGAAAAGACAGACGAAAACGGACGTCGGATGAAGAAGTTATGAATTTTAACGGACCAATCCTGTCCCGACCTGTTTAAAATATAACTTTTAAATTAGAGTCAAAATTCGTCAACGGAGTCTAAACGAAAGTTGTAGAGTACGTTCCCGTCTACGCGTGGATATAAAGAACGTCGAAAACAGAGTTCGTATGCGAAAGTTATGAATTTTAGAAGTCGGGAAGGAAAATTGCGAAACTGATGCAAACTCGATGACGTGGCAACATCTGGACCATCCATCGCTGATCAAGCCTCGCATCCGATGAACTACACGTCACCCCTTCGCTACGCCCCGCGTCCGAGGTTGGGTACGCCCAGCGTACCCCAGCCTTATCCCTTCCGAGTTCGAGTGCGAGCCAGCTGTATGCGAGCTGGCACCCTTATCCGATCTACGCCCAGCGTAGCCAAGGATTACGCCCAGCGTAGTCCGAGGCCTCGCAGGCTATAAAAGGGGGGTGAGAGTTCCGGGTTTGTCACACCATTCTTCATTCTCTCTCTAACTTCTTTCTCTCTCTAAGGGTCCTAAACCCCTCCTAAGCCTAGGTAAACCCCCTAGCACCCAAAGGAAGCCCCGAGGCTCCCGGAGTCCCGAGAAAAAGGGTCTTTCGGTTCGGAAACGCTGCTCCAAGCGAAGCCCGGTTTTCTTTAAAATCCACTGTAAATGAGCTACGCCTATGAAAATTTTAATATAGCTTTTAAATAATTATATTAATGTTATTAGGTCCTTAAAATAATTATGTGGGCTATTATTATGAGTTATATAGAGTGTTGTTTAATGCTTATATAATAATAATAATAGCTAGACTATTAATTAGTCGCGGTTAACGTTAGACTAAACCCTAGTGGTATTGATACTAGGTTTTGTCGAGGGAAAATTATTTTGAGATAACGAAGCGCTGTTCGAGTGCAGAGTCACCACCTTTCAGGTGAGTGCATAGTTACTTTCATCTTACACATAGATATGAAGTATTTTATATAAATTACGTGCTACGTGTGCATATTATCTGTATACTTGCTATCTATGCTGGATGAACGATTTTATACATGTTTTAAATGATTTAAACTATATATGTATTTTATATCTACAAAATGTGTTGGGTAAAACATGGGTAGATGTAATAGTTGATGTGTGAAAAAATAAAATAATGAGAGGCCTCGTTATAGATGTTATTGATGATCCAGTCATCTAGCGGAGTATAGATGACGACCACAGACTATTCTAGACAGTCCAGTGGAACGCTAGCAGGCTCGCAACCTGTAGGTGTTTATTTGAACTGTGTGTTTACCAGCAGTACTCCATCCTCCACATGGTTTCCTTATTTGACATGAATTTCTGAGGAATCCCCAAATCATGTGTTGTCACCCCGATGAAAGTCCTTAGACTAGGTCCCTTGAGTTAGATGTTTTACGGACTTAAAGTGAGGATAACGGGAATGGGTAATCGGGTTTGTTTGGTTTGATAAAGTTAATAAACTTATTTAGTGTGGGTTGAAAACCCTATGTGCTCACCAGGCTCCCAAGCCTGACCCACTCAGTTTCTTGTATTACAGGTAGTGGCGCATGAGCATAGATGTTTGGATAAGAGATAAGGGATTATAGGCCTGTAAATACGAAATAATGTAGTAAGGCTTATGTTGTACTGTTTATGCTTTTGATCTGTATCGAACATGACATCCCGAGTCTTTTAATGAAATACATTTCTTTGGAAATTCTTTTGATAAATCTTTATCATATTTTGTTTTGGGACAAATTCCGCAACACTTTATTTAAAATGTTACTCTGATTTTCAAACAAGCATAAACAAAATCGGTATTTTCTGGTCGTGAAAATGGGGATGTCACAGTTGGTATCAGAGCATTAGTTTAAGCGAACTAGGAATTTGTAGGATTTATAGACTTAAACTTAGAATGCGAAGCGATGATTGTGAGATGTGAGCACTAGCTTATTTTAGGAATTGTGCCTAAAATGCTTTTATATGCTAAATGCTTTGTGCCTGATATGCTGTTATTTGTTCGGATCTATGGTCTGTTGCTGACCGGATCTAGAAACCTTATGTGTTTAGGATTCTAAACGTACGACTACGATATTAGAACTAACATGTAAACATTTCGGAGTGATAAGGACGGTTTAAACGACTATCCTAAATAAAGATCTAAATTCACCTTATTCGGTGTATAGATCAAAATGGCAAGAACCCGTAGTGGAGCCGGGAATGCAAATGGGAACAGAAACCAACCCCCAGTGATTGAGCAAATACCGGTTGTGGTAGCCGCTGCTGAGCCAATAACGATGGCCGGAGTGTAAGCGATGATCCAGACGATGTTAGATTGTCAAATGGAGGAAACCAGACGTTTGCTCCAACAGAATCGAGAGGAAGCTACCATACCAATCGAACAGCCCGAGTTGAACGAATGGCAGTCTGAGGAGGGGAACTACAGTGGGACCGTTTGTCAAGCCAACCCACCAATAGTTCGACAAATCAATCAGGATGACGGAGTCGAGAGGAATGGATGCAAGTACAAGGATTTTCTGACTTGCAAGACATCGACCTTCACTGGAAAGGAAGATCCGATCGGGGTCATGGATTGGATCTCGGAGATGGAGTTAGCTTTCATGATGTGTGGTTGTAGAGGCAAACTACAGACCATGTTTGCAGTGCGTCAGTTCCGAGGAGGCGCTGTGCGTTGGTGGAACACCCTGGGGAAGACTTTGAGCCCCAATGAGCCCCTGCAACTAACATGGGCAGATTTTTAGTACAATTCAAGCGCAAGTACTACTCAGCCCAAAACCTTCTCGAGCTAGAGAACCAGTTCCTAACCCTGAAGAAGGGAAGCATGTCAATCGATGAATACACAAACAACTTCACAGAGAAGATGGAGTTTGCATTGCGTCTTGTTCCGGATGATCTGACAAAGATCGACAAGTACGCTAATGGACTCCCATGGGAATTTGCAGTGCCAGTACGTCAGGCACATACTCTGGAAGCAGCTATCTGGGCTACCAAATCTGTGGAGGATATGATTAAAGGAAGGGCTGCCAGCAAGGTTGAAGTTGGCGAGAAGAGAAAATTTGAGGGGTCTACTAAACCCAACAATAAGAAGAGTAAGTTCAGTTCCAAGAATTTTGGAGGAGGAGGAAACAAAGCAAAATGGTGCAAGAAGTGCAAGAAGAAGCACTCGGGAAAATGTAGCGAGGAAGTGACCTGCTACAAGTGTGGGAAAACGGGGGCACTATGCCAATGAGTGCACCATCAACAAGAGGGTGTGCTATGAGTGCCGTGAAGAAGGGCATATTGCTAAGGATTGCCCGAAGAAGAAAGACGCGGCAAGGCCCAACATTCCACCGAAGCCGAAGGCGAGAGCCTTCCAGATGACGCTCGAGGCTGCAAAGGAGGCAACAGACGTCGCTTCAGGTACCTTTCTTGTAAATGGATTGCCTGCCAATATACTATTTGATTCCGGAGCCAACTACTCCTTTGTGTCGCACAAATTTGGTGGGAAATTAGCATTGCCTGTAGAAAAACTTGATAATGCCCTAATTATGGAAGTTGCCAGTGGCAAGTTTGTACCTGTTAGTAACCATATTAGGAACATCATCATCGACCTAAACGGAAACGAATTCCACGAAGAGCTATTACCCATAGAGTTAAACGGTTTCGATATCGTTTTGGGTATGGATTGGCTTAGCACCAACGATGCTGAGATTCAATGCCGAAAGAAGATAGTAAGGGTAAACCCACCCGGAAAAGAGTCATTTATGGTGTACGGGGACAAACGTAGAGTGAATTCTGGAATCATCTCCTTGATGAAAGCCAGAAAATGTTTATCCAAAGGATGTGCATCATATTTGGCATTTGTGATCGATGATAAGAAGGAAAAGAAGGAGGTGCAGAATATACCGGTCGTATGTGATTATCCAGAAGTCTTTCCCGAAGATCTTCCTGGATTACCGCCTGATAGACAAGTGGAGTTTCGTATAGACTTGTTACCAGGAACGACACCGATAGCAAAGGCACCATACCGATTAGCACCGACAGAGATGAACGAGCTTATGACGCAACTACAGGAGTTGTTGGACAACGGTTTCATTCGACCTAGTTCATCACCCTGGGGAGCTCCGGTGCTATTCGTAAAGAAGAAAGACGGAAGCATGAGGATGTGCATAGACTACAGAGAGCTGAACAAGGCAACGGTAAAGAACAAGTACCCATTACCGAGGATTGATGACCTATTCGATCAGCTACAAGGTTCGAGCTATTTCTCAAAGATCGATCTTAGGTTACGATATCATCAGCTGAAGGTGAGAGATTAGGATATCGAGAAGACTGCATTCAGAACAAGATATGGACACTATGAGTTCTTGGTTATGTCGTTTGGACTAACCAATGCTCCAGCAGCGTTCATGGATTTGATGAACAGGGTTTGTAAACCATTCCTCGACAAATTCGTGATAGTGTTCATAGATGACATTCTCATTTACTCGAGAAGCCAGGAGGAGCATGGCCATCATCTACGAGAAGTGTTGGAAGTCTTGAAAAAGGAGAAGCTTTACGCTAAGTTCTCCAAATGTGATTTTTGGATTCGAGAAGTCCAATTCTTCGGTCATGTGGTTAACCAGGAGGGAATAATGGTTGACCTAGCAAAAATCGAAGCTGTGATGAAGTGGGAACGTCCGAAGAGTCCCACAGAGATTCGAAGCTTTCTAGGATTAGCCGGATATTACCGACGATTTATCCAAGGCTTTTGTTCGATAGTTGTTCCATTGACAACGTTGACCCACAAAGGAGCTACATATACGTGGAATGAGAAACACGAAGAGGCATTCGAGAAGCTAAAGAAGAAGTTATGCGAAGCACCGATTCTTTCTCTACCCGATGGAGCTGAAGATTTCATGGTGTATAGCGATGCGTCGGGAGTCGGGTTGGGCTGTGTTCTGACCCAAAGAGAAAAAATGATAGCATATGCCTCTCGACAATTGAAAGAGAACGAAAAGAACTACCCCACTCATGATCTGGAGTTGGCAACGGTAGTATTCGCCTTAAAGATATGGAGGCATTATCTCTATGGCACGAAGTGCAAGCTTTTCACTGATCATAAGAGTCTCCAGTATCTCTTTAATCAGAAAGAATTGAACATGAGGCAACGCCGCTGACTAGAATTACTCAAGGACTACGATTGTGAGATACTTTACCACCCCGGTAAAGCAAATGTTGTTGCTGATGCTCTCAGTCGGAAAGTCAATCTTGAAAGGAAAAGGCCAAGAGCATTGAGAATTGAAGTTGTCTCGACAATTGTGGAAAGTATCAAGAAAGCTCAAGAAGAAGCTTTAGAAAAGAATGACCGGAAGGAAGAACGTTTGGGAAAGACGTTGGTATTCGGTACAAACCGTCAAGGACTGAAGTTATTCCAAGATCGGATTTGGGTACCTAAGACGGGAGGAATAAGAGATCTTCTGATGGAAGAAGCTCACAAGACCATGTAATCGATTCATCCCGGTAGCACTAAAATGTATAGGGACCTAAAACCCTACTACTGGTGGCCGACGATGAAGCTCGATGTTGCGAAGTATGTGGCCGAGTGTGTAACATGTGGGAGAGTTAAGGCACAACATCAGAAACTATACGGGAGTTTAGAACCTTTACCTGTACCCATGGGTAAATGGGAAGACATCACCATGGATTTTGTGACTAAACTGCCTAGGACGAAGAACGGACACGACATGATTTGGGTGGTCGTGGATCGTTTAACTAAGAGTGCACACTTCATAGCAGCCAATGAGAGGTGGTCTATGGATAAGCTCGCAAATGCTTACGTGAAGGAGATAGTAAGACTTCACGGTGTTCCTCTAACGATTGTATCCGATCGTGATAGTCGTTTCACGTTGAGGTTTTGGAGGAGTCTACAAGAGGAACTGGGTACGAAGTTGTGTCTGAGTACAGCTTACCATCCGCAGACTGATGGTCAGAGCGAAATAACGATTCAAACGCTTGAAGATATGCTGAGAGCATGTACCCTTGAGTTCCAAGGTAACTGGGATGAGCACTTACCTTTGGTAGAATTTTCCTACAACAACAGTTTCCACTCGAGCATCAAGATGGCACCCTATCAAGCTTTGTACGGACAAAAGTGTCGTACGCCGTCTTGTTGGCTTGAGGCTGGAGAAAAGCAGTTTATGGTCCCCGAGATAGTCTATGAAACTGTTGAGAAGCTGAAGGTAATTAGGGAAAGAATGTTAGCAGCTCAGGATCGTTAGAAGAGATATGCTGACAAGAAAAGACGACCGACGACCTTCGAAGTTGGGGATTCGGTTTTGCTTAAAGTCTCACCGTGGAAGGGACTTATAAGATTCGGAAAATGAGGAAAGTTGAGTCCAAGGTTTATTGGACCGTTTAAATTTCTTTAGAAGATTGGGAACCAGGCTTACAAGCTCGAATTACCCGAAGAACTGGATGGTATTCATAACACCTTCCATCTATGTTATTTGAGGAAGTTCACGAGAGAAGTTCCCAACGTAATTCCAATCTCAGAGTTAAGAATGGATGAAAACAAGAGGCTGATTGAAGAGCCCGAGGCAATTGTTGACCGTAAGACTAAGAAGTTACGACGCAAGATGGTCGACTTAGTGCTAGTCCAACGGAAACATTCGAATGCGCCGAATCTCACTTGGGAAATAGAGGATGACATGATGAGTCGCTATCCGCATCTGTTTGCTGACGCATGATTCCGGGACGGAATCATCCTAAGGGGGAGAGAATTGTAACGCCCAGGTTTCAGGGCTAAGCATTTTTAGACGATGTAATAATCTAGGTCAACTATTGTAACTATTTTTGAAGTAATAAAGATGAAATATTTGAATACTATGTGAATTATGTGTATTTGTGTGCTTATAACTTAATTATAAATGTATAATTAATAAAGAATAAAAATAAGCATCAAAATTAAAGTGTGAGATAAGCCCGATATCTTTACATAAAGTTGTAGTGGTCGAAACAAGGATTTCGGGGATATAAAGAACGCCGAAATCCGAGTTATAACGAAGAAGTTATGACCCGTCGAAGTTTCGCGACGGAACCGGCACGATATCGGGAAGCGTAAATAGTGAATTTACGATAGAGCGAGTTTTAGCCTTAGCGATCTAAAAAAAAGTCGTACAATACGTTAAACCGAGAGCGTCCATAAAAAGAACGCCCAAATCTGACTTTGTATGAGGAAGTTATGATTTTTCGAAGTTTCGGCTTAGCAGTGTACAGCCCGAAGTTCGAATATTAGATCGAGCAGTTATTAGCCGACACAACCTAAACGAGAATCGAATATCTCGTTAATAGTAGCTTAACAATGAAAAGACAGACGAAAACGGACGTCGGATGAAGAAGTTATGAATTTTAACGAACCAATCCTGTCCCGGCCTGTTAAAAATATAACTTTTAAAATAGAGTCAAAATTAGCCGACCGAGTCTAAACAAATGTTGTAGAGTACGTTCCCGCCTACGCGTGGATATAAACAACGTCGAAAACGGAGCTCGTATGCGAAAATTATGAATTTTAGAAGTCGGGAAGGAAAATTGCGAAACTGATGCAAACTCGATGACGTGGCAACATCTGGACCATCCATCGCTGATCAAGCCTCGCATCCGATGAACGACACGTCGCCCCTTCGCTACGCCCCTCGTCCGAGGTTGGGTACGCCCAGCGTACCCCGGCCTTATCCCTTCCGAGTCCGAGTGCGAGCCAGCTGTATGCGAGCTGACACCCTTATCCGATATACGCCCAACGTAGCCAAGGATTACGCCCAGCGTAGTCCGAGGCATGCAGACTATAAAAGGGGGGCGAGAGTTCCGGGTTTTTCACACCATTCTTCATTCTCTATCTAACTTCTTTCTCTCTCTAAGGGTCCTAAACCCCTCCTAAGCCTAGGTAAACCCCCTACCACTTAAAGGAAGCCTCGAGGCTCCCGGAGTCCCGAGAAAAAGGGTCTTTCGGTTCGGAAACGCTGCTCCAAGCGAAGCCCGGTTTTCTTTAAAATCCGCTGTAAGTGAGCTACACCTATGAAAATTTTAATATAGCTTTTAAATAATTATAATAATGTTATTAGGTCCTTAAAATAATTATTTGGGCTATTATTATGAGTTATATAGAGTGTTGTTTAACGCTTATATAATAATAATAATAGCTAGACTATTAATTAGTCGCGGTTAACGTTAGACTAAACCCTAGTGGTATTGATACTAGGTTTTGTCGAGAGAAAATTATTTTGAGATAACGAAGCGCTGTTCGAGTGCAGAGTCACCACCTTTCAGGTGAGTGCATAGTTACTTTCATCTTACACATAAATATGAGGTATTTTATATAAATTACATGCCACGTGTGCATATTATCTGTATACTTGCTATCTATGTTGGATGAACGATTTTATACATGTTTTAAATGATTTAAACTGTATATGTATTTTATATCTACAAAATGTGTTGGGTAATACATGGGTAGATGTAATAGTTGCTGTGTGACAAAATAAAATAATGAGAGGCCTCGTTATAGATGTTATTGATGATCCAGTCATCTAGCGGAGTATAGATGACGACCACGAACTATTCTAGACAGTCCAGTGGAACGCTAGCAAGCTCGCAACCTGTAGGTGTTTATTTGAACTGTGTGTTTACCAGCAGTACTCCATCCCCCACATGGTTTCCTTATTTGACATGAATTGCTGAGGAATCCCCAAAGCATGTGTTGTCACCCCGATGAAAGTCCTTAGACTAGTTCCCTTGAGTTAGATGTTTTAGGGACGTAAAGTGAGGATAACGGGAACAGGTAATCGGGTTTGTTTGGTTTGATAAAGTTAATAAACTTATTTATTGTGGATTGAAAACCCTATGTGCTCACCAGGCTCCCAAGCATGACCCACTCAGTTTCTTGTATTACAGGTAGTGGCGCATGAGCATAGTGTTTGGATGAGAGATAAGGGATTATAGGCCTGTAAATACGAAATAATGTAGTAAGGCTTATGTTGTACTGTTTATGCTTTTGATCTGTATCGAACATGACATCCCGAGTCTTTTAATGAAATACATTTCTTTGGAAATGCTTTTGATAAATCTTTATCATATTTTGTTTTGGGACAAATTCCGCAACACTTTTATTTAAAATGTTACTCTGATTTTCAAACAAGCATAAACAAAATCGGTCTTTTCTGGTCGTGAAAATGGGGATGTCACATGTGACATCCCCAATTTCACGGCCGGAAAAAACCGATTTGTTTATGCTTTATTTAAAAATCAGAGTATACTTTTGAAGAAATATGTTGCGGAATTTCTTCCCAAAAATATGATAAGTAAATTATCAAAGCATTCCCGAAGGAATGGGTTTTCATTATATTAAAAGCACTTGCATTTCATTTTCAGTACATTACATAAGCATAAACAGAATTAGTCCAGGCCTTACAACATCTATTATGCTAATGGCGTATAATCCATAGATCCCTCATCAGATCAACACTCCTATGCTCTTTTGCCACTACCTGTAATGCAAGAAATTGAGTTTGTCAGGCTTGGGATCCTGGTGAGCACATATGGTTTTCAACTCACAATAATTAAGTTTATTAATTTCATTAAATCATTCAACCCGATTACCCATTCCGATTATCCTCACTTTTTGTCCTTAAAGCATCTAATTTAAGGGACCTAGCCTAAGGATCATCATGGGGATGACAATACTACTTAGGGAATTCCTCAACAATATATGTCAGTAAGGCAACCATGAGGGGGATGGAGTACACCAATGAACACATCATTCACAAACACCTACAGGTAGCGAGTCTGTCAGCGTTCCACTAGACTGTTTAGAATAGTCCGTGGTCATCATCTATACTCCACTAGATGACTAAATAAGCTTAAACATCGAGGCCTCTCATCACTTCATTTCATCTCCCATATTTACCCATCATAATTATAGGTATAAAATACATATATACAGTTTAAATCAAATAAAACATGTATATTTTGTTCATCTAGTATATATATCAAGGGCACAGATAATATGCACTCATAACACGTAATTTATATTAAATACTTCATATCTATGTGTAAGATGAAAGTAACTATGCACTCAGCTGTTAAAGTGATGACTCCAAACCCGGACAGCTGTTTGCTTCTAACAATTTTATTTTCCTTCGACGAAACCTAGTATCATTATCACTAGATTTTAGTCTAATATTTATTGCGACTATTATTAGTCTAGGTACTATTGTTTTCCTTGTATTATATAAGTGTTAAACAATACTTTTCAACTACTACGTACAGACAGGGAATAGACATGAAACACCAGAAGGAAGAACCATTTTGGCATTTAAGTTGTTCTGAAATCCAACAACCCTATGCGGCCCTTCAGACCATATTCTCCGTATCACGAGCAGTTAAAAGGTATTATAATAACACTTTGTATAATTTATAATGTGACAACCCGAAACTTTTCCATTTCCATTACGCGTTTTGCGTTAATAAAATTTCGAATTCGTTAACTTTTCCGTCAAACTTTTAGTTTAGAAAATAATCTAGTTATTTGTAATTAAATTATTTACGAGTTGGGACCAAAAATCGCGCGGAAACCCGAATACCTCGAAAAATCAAGCATTTGTGGTCTAAATGAGATTACGACCGTAAACTCGTTTACGGCCGTAAACCTGTTTACGGTCAGTGAAGAGTGGACCCCCCCACAACACCCCTATGAATACGATGCCTCCACCTTCATTTGAACATTTCTGGCCAAAAGCTCTCTCCTTCTCTCTCTATGAATCTTAACCGTAAACACTCAAAACGCCTTCAAGCTTCGGAAAACATCGAGAAACCACGTTTGGAGTCACTTGGGAACGCCTGGAAACGATTATCTCTTCGAAATCAGCAGGCAGAACCATTTTTCTTGAGTTTACGGTCAACCTTCAAGAACCGTAAACCCTGTTCTTGAGTTTACGGTCCAACCTTCAGAAACCGTAAACTCTGTTCTTGAGTTTACGGTCCAAGCCTTCTGAAACCGTAAACTCTGTTCTTGAGTTTACGGTCCAAGCCTTCAAGAACCGTAAACTCCTCTTCGACCGTAAACACCTTTTAAGTGGTGTTTTTGACTAAAAACTCACCATCTTCGATTCGATCAAGTCCCGGTAACATTCCCCAACCGAATACAAGTGTTCCTTTAACACGTTATCTAACGAAATCGCTAATTTGGATACATATATGTATTTATTTGATAATAGGATTCCGTTAAGTGCCACGTGCAACTACTCGAGGACCTTCGTTTCAGTCAACGCTTTCACACAACAATTGTGAGTTCATACCCCTACATTTTCCATATTTTCAATGTTTTCAGGGGGGGAATACAAGCTAAACATAAATGACTTCAAAAACTTATGCAAAACTCATACATTAAATCCCTTTTGTACTATGCTGAGCATAAGGGACGTTTTCACTAAAATTTGCTTAGTTTTCCGGACACGCTATTCACTACGTTTTAATGCAAACTATTATCGGTATAGTTTGGGATTTTTCCAAAACTTATCAAGTATAGAAACTTTTACTACTAAGCATATGTACTGAGACAGAAACCATTTACAGTTTACATCACCACTTTATCATGGTATTCATAACTGTAATTAACACTATACACGGTATACATACGGATTTTCACTACGGTAGAACGCTACTACACTACATGTAAACTAGATTGTACGATACTGTGAGGCGCTACTTCACTACTGTACCCTTAGGTGTACAGGGATAAATCCTACCACTGTATAACCAGAGTCTCCTGGAGGGAGAGCGTGAGATTTGTGAATAGATCTATTCGGGACTGACAATCCCACATCTGGACTGCTAGCTACAGTTAGGCGGGCACGCCTGAGATGTACAAATGTCATTTCACTCAACGCCTGAAGAACGTTGGAAAGGTCACTAGTCATATCAAGCATGGTTATACGACTTACATTATGTATAAATCACCTTTAGTTTACAATCCGACATTCTTCAACGGTTTTATTTATAATAAATAGAACTAAAACACACTACGTATACTGGCCGAGCCAGGGTTTTCAAACAGAACCGATTATGCCATGGTTTCACATGCAAAATACTTATACTTCATGATTAGCTTTAGCTAGTCACATGAAGTCGTATTTTCGCATATCACTGCAGTTTTTAGTAACAAGCATTCATGGTTTATACGAAAACGATAACGCTACCTTTTCACTAAAGAAAATATCGGATTTTCTTGGAAACATACAGATATTCATGGTTTATGACAGAACTGATAACACTACTTTCTTATCAAAGAAAATATCGGATTTTCTTGGAATTATACAAATATTTTACGAACTCATCAACGATTTTCACTACAAATTACCGCTTATGAACTCACCAGCTTTATGCTGATATTTTCAAACTGCTTGTATTCTCAGGAAATCAGTAGACAAGTACTTGCTGGATTTTGAGGAACTGAAGCATTAAGAGTTTTTAAGTTTTTACTATACAAAACTATTGGATGTAATTCAAACTAAGTTTCAGACTGATGTAAACATTTTTATTTAAGTATTCACTGTAATGGTTGTGTTGCTATGATTGCTGTTATTCATTGGTTGTGATGCTATACATGACGTCCTCCCCCCCGGAACGTTTCCGCCATTGGTTTCGGGGTGTGACAGATTGGTATCAGAGCCCATGTTTATAGCGAACTAGTATACCGAACCTTACGTGGTATACAACTATAAACACTAAGGGGCCTAAGTGCTCTACACTAAAAGTATACTTTCAAAATATAAAGTATTTTTATAAAAGTATACGAGCATGCATACATAACAAAATTCGTGTCGCTAGTAGAACAGAATAAAAGTATTTGGATGTTGGAACGCTGCGGTTAAACCTGGGCAGTTATGTAATCATGTCTAGGGTGAATATAGCCTGATCAACTATATTCAGTCGAGACATGACCAACATGTGCTTGGGAGTGACTGTGGTGTTACAGCAGACCGAAAACTTACCAAAAATCATCTCACATAAAATACTATAGGAGTATTTTCGCTAGAACCAAACTCAGTATACAGATTCACTCTAAGTGTTGCTACCTCTCCTTCCTTAAGCGATAACTTACTTGTATTAGTAACCTTTCTGTCTTTATCGCTCGGTAGAATACTTTCATTATCAGGATGAGATATATCTTGTTTTATATATCTCGAGGACTTACCATCCTCTTCTTCCTGATTATTTCTAGAACAAGATGCCTCCCCGACGAAGACCCATCAGAAGAAACGACAACACTCCGCCACCACCACCACCTCCTCAGTTCGACCCTGTCATGTTCCAGGCAGCAGTTACCGCCGCCGTGACTGCTGCAATGCCACAAGTGAATGCTGGTGGGGCTGGAGGTGGAACCGACCCACAAAGACAAGATGGAAGTCAGGGACATCAAAAAGAGTGTTCCTACAAGGACTTCATGACTTCGAAACCCAAGTCCTTCGACGGAAATGGTGGTGTCATCGCCCTGACTTGATGGTTCGAGAAGATCGAATCCATCTTCGAAATTTGCGTCTGTTCTGAAGCAAACAAGGTGAAGTTCGCCGCCTGCACCTTCACCGACAGAGCCTTGACCTGGTGGAATGGTCGAGTCAAAACCCTAACCCTGCCAGTGGCTAACGCCATGGGTTGGGAAAGACTGAAGGAGCTCATGCTCGCGGAGTACTGCCCGAGGGGCGAAGTGCAAAAGTTGGAGCACGAACTCTGGAACTTGAAGATGAAGGGTTCCGACATCGCTGCCTACACCGCTAGATTCTGTGATCTGGCTCTCCTCTGTCTGGGAATGGTCACCCCGGAAAGCAAGAAAATCGAGAGGTACATTTGGGGATTGACGCAACCCACAAAAGGAAATGTCTTGGCTGCGAGGCCGACCACTTTTGAAAGCGCCAAGGATCTGGCACAGACTCTGATCGATCATGGAATCGATCTGGATGAGGTGACAGCTGTCTCCGAACCACAAAAGGAAAGCGGTGGGAAGAAGAAGAAGTCTGGTAACAAACGGAAGGGACAGTCTTCACAGGAGCCCTCCAAGAGACAACAAATAGTGGCAGTTCATGCTGTTACTGCTCCTGCTGCTGCTCCTACTGCTGTTCCAACCACCTAATCTCCTACCGGTGGTTATGCTGGAAAACTACCTCTGTGCAACAAGTGTAACTTCCATCATCACGGACCCTGCCGTGAGCTGAGTTGCAACAACTGTGGAAGGAAGGGACATACAGTTCGATACTGCAAGACACCGACTCAACCAACCAACCAGGCACCGGGAGCGGGTGCTGGTCAAACTTGTTATGGATGTGGAGAGGCTGGGCACTTCAGGAGAAACTGCCCCAAGGCAACAACTGGTGGCAATACAGGAAGAGTGCTGGTGATGGGCCAGGAGGAAGCAGTTGCTGATCCTACCGTTGTTACGGGTACGTTCCTCCTTGACAACTCTTATGCATGCATTCTCTTCGATTCTGGTGCGAAGATGAGTTTTGTTAGTCATACATTCAAGCATCTAATCAAATGTAAATCCCAACCTCTAACCGAAACATTTACCGTCGAGATGGCTAACGGAAAGAAGGAAAGCACTAACGACATATTCATAGACTGTACTCTTACCTTAAACAATTATTCTTTTCCCATCGACCTTATGCCTGTGTCCATCAAGAGTTTCGACGTCATTATCGACATGGACTGGTTAAGTTCCAATCATGCTGATATTCTTTGCTTCGAGAAGGCTATCCGTCTCAATCTTCCCTCTGGCGAAACCCTCATGATTTACGGAGATAAGCCTAGCTCGAACCTCCGTATCTTTTCGTGCATCAAAGCTCAGAAGTACCTGCGGAAAGATTGTCATGCGTTTCTAGCTCACGTCGTTAATGAGACGCGAAAAGTTAAAGACCTCGAGAGCATCCCCGAAGTCTGTAACTTTCCTGACGTTTTCCCTGAAGATCTCCCAGGAATCCCTCCCGAGCGCCAAGTCGAGTTTCGTATCGACTTGATCCCCGGAGCTACTCCTGTAGCTAAATCTCCTTACCGTTTAGCGCCAGCGGAAATGCAGGAATTATCCAGCCAGCTCAATGAGCTGATTAGCAAAGGATTCATAAGGCCAAGTTCCTCACCCTGGGGAGCTCCGATCTTATTCGTGAAAAAGAAAGATGGATCCTTTCGGATGTGCATTGACTACCGAGAGCTGAATAAGCTTACCATCAAGAACCGATATCCCTTACCCAGAATCGATGATCTCTTCGACCAACTTCAGGGAGCCAGTTATTTCTCAAAGATAGATCTAAGATCAGGGTACCATCAGTTGCGAGTTCACGAGAAGGATGTGCCCAAAACAGCATTCCGAACTCGCTATGGACACTCCGAGTTTGTAGTAATGCCCTTTGGTCTAACTAACGCACCGGCAGTATTCATGGACCTGATGAATCAGGTGTGCCGCCCTTTCTTAGACAAGTTCGTGATCGTGTTCATCGACGATATACTTGTCTATTCGCGGAGTGAAGATGACCATAAACAGCACTTGAGGCAGGTGTTGGAAACATTAAGGGCAGAAAAGCTATATGCAAAATTCTCGAAGTGCGAATTCTGGATCAGGAAAGTAAATTTCCTAGGACACGTGATTAGTAAGGAAGGAATATACGTGGATCCTTCCAAGATCAAAGCGATTGAGAATTGGTCTGCACTAAAGACACCCACAAAAATCCGGCAATTCTTGGGTCTCGCGGGCTATTATCGCAGGTTCATCCAGAACTTCTCGAGAATCGCTAAGCCTTTAACTACCCTGACGCAAAAAGAGGTAACCTTTAGTTGGGGAGTCAAGCAAGACACTGCGTTTCAAACATTGAAGCAAGCCCTGTGCAGTGCACCTATCTTGTCCCTGCCCGAAGGGACGGAAGACTTCGTAGTCTATTGTGATGCATCCAATCAGGGCCTAGGGTGTGTACTCATGCAGAGAGGTAAGGTTATCACCTATGCCTCAAGGCAGTTGAAAACACACGAAGTAAATTACACAACTCACGATTTGGAGTTGGGAGTAGTGCTCTTTGCGTTAAAGATCTGGAGACACTACCTCTATGGAACCAAGTGCACTATCTTCACCGACCATAAGAGCTTGCAGCACATCTTTGATCAGAAGGAGTTAAACATGAGACAACGACGATGGGTCGAGCTACTCAGTGACTACGAGTGCGAAATTCGCTATCATCCCGGCAAGGCCAATGTGGTAGCAGACACCCTCAGTCGAAAGGAGTATTCAGGGCGTAAGGTGAAGGCACTAACAATGACCATCCATTCCCATCTATCCAGCCAAATCAAGGAGGCTCAGCTGGAAGCCTTAAAACCAGAGAACATGCCGGGTGAAGCCTTGAGAGAAATGGAAAAGAACTTGGAGGTCAAAGGAGACAGAGTGTACTATTTCATGAACCGGATCTGGACCCCAAAGTTCGGCGGGTACAGAGAGGTTGTCATGAATGAGGCTCACAAGACGAAATACTCCGTTCACCCAGGTTCAGAAAAGATGTATCTGGATCTCAAACAACTCTATTGGTGGCCAAACATGAAAGCAGAAATTGCTACTTTCGTGGGCAAGTGTCTGACTTGTGCCAAGGTAAAAGTAGAATATCAAAAGCCCTCAGGTTTACTTCAGCAGCCGGAAATAACTGAGTGGAAGTGGGAAAGGATAACCATGGATTTCATCACCAAGTTACCCAGATCTCCGAGTGGGTACGATGCCATTTGGGTAATTGTCGACCGATTGACGAAGTCCGCCCACTTCCTGCCAATTAAAGAGAACTTCAAAATGGAGACACTCACACGTATCTACATTCAAGAGATAGTTCGCCTTCATGGTGTACCTGCATCCATTATCTCCGATCGAGATAGCAGGTTTACCTCGAGGTTCTGGCAGTCTCTACAGAAGGCTCTTGGAACTAAGTTGGATATGAGCACGGCTTATCATCCGCAGACTGATGGACAGAGTGAGAGAACAATTCAGACCTTGGAAGATATGTTGAGAGCCTGCGTCATCGACTTCGGCGCGTCATGGGACACTCATCTTCCTTTGGTCGAATTTTCCTACAACAACAGCTACCATACCAGCATCAAGGCTGTAACGTTTGAAGCCCTCTATGGCCGTAAGTGCAGATCCCCTCTATGCTGGGCTGAAGTGGGTGACACGCAGCTAGCCAGGGGTCAAGTCCCCGACAGTACTCTCACTGGTCCTGAAATTATCCGAGAGACGACTGAGAAGATTGTACAAATCCGAGAACGACTGAAAGCCTCGCGAGATAGACAAAAGAGCTACGCCGATAAGAGACGAAAGCCCTTGGAGTTCTAGGTGGGGGACCGCGTCCTTCTGAAGGTCTCACCCTGGAAAGGCATGATACGCTTTGGGAAGCGTGGAAAGCTAAACCCAAGGTACATAGGACCGTTCGAAATCCTTGCTAGGATCGGTCCCGTAGCATACAAATCCAGTTAACTCGAGAGCTCAGCAACATCCATCCTGTCTTCCACGTGTCGAACCTAAAGAAGTGTCTGTCCGATGAGACACTTGTGATTCCTCTCGAGGAGATTGAAATCAACGAGAACCTCAACTTCGTGGAAGAACCTGTCGAAATCATGGATCGGGAAGTCAAACGAACGAAACAAAGTCACATCCCGATAGTGAAGGTTCGCTGGAATGCCAAGCGGGGACCTGAATTCACTTGGGAGCGCGAAGATCAGATGAAACAGAAATATCCGCATCTCTTTCCTAATCCATGATTTGTATCCAATGTTCGAATTTCGGGACGAAATTCCCTCTAACGGGGGGATGATGTGACAACCCGAAACTTTTCCGTTTCAGTTACGCGTTTTGCGTTAATAAAATTTCGAATTCGTTAACTTTTCCGTCAAACTTTTAGTTTAGAAAATAATCTAGTTATTTGTAATTAAATT